>NC_135078.1:12137500-12887500 GCF_051107435.1 Chaetodon auriga | reverse complement strand
GCTATAAATAAGAGCATTGTCATTCTTATAAAGTTGTAGTGTTATTTTGAAGAACTCTTGAGAGTAACATGAAATACTTTTTCAGAGTCTGTCCTCAAGTCACTCAGACACTGAGTTGTCCCTGTCTATGCAAATCTTCACACACTGCATACGGACACAAGCGCGATAGCTGCTGCTTAGACTGCTTAAACTTCTGGGGAGATAAGGTGTTGAAGGTGCTAATCTGCCAACTCAAAGCAAGGTAAAGCAAACCCATCTCTTTGCTTGCTGGCAGGCAGATACATGACCCGGCTGAAGCCGTGGGGAAGGAGAGAGGCAGTGAGGATGGCAACCAGCCAAGGAAATGTAAGTCCTCACTGTGTTTTGGTCATGGTTGGCGTCACTACATGGAGGCTGGAGATAAGATGGGAGCCAGGATTTTTGCTTAAGACTAAAAGAGGGAGGGATCGAGGGAGAGATAGAATGGAGAGGCAGAAGTAAAGGAAAAGGGGAGGAGACGGAGGGAGATAAGAGAAGAAAGAGAGACAGATGGAAGGAAAGAGAGAGCAGGCTTGAGCAGGAGGAAACAGCAAAACAAGCCGGGAGAAATAGATTTAGGGGAAAGAGGAGATAAAGCAGAGGGATGGGACTGCTGGGATGGAGAAAGAGGCTGAGTTAGAAAGGAAAAAGCCAGACACTTGTATGTGTAAGCTGGCTGCTCTGTGCGAACACACAGAGGATTTGTGAAAAACACGATTCTCATACATTGAAATCGACTGTTATTTCCACTTATGTCAAGTTTCACACATTGGTGCAGTGCTGCCATTTCATAACATGTGATGTACCATTTATCAATGTAAGTCACATCCTTTTTTTTCGTGGCACTTGAGTAAAAAAGAAAATGTATGCATAGACTGACGTTTATGATATGCAGTGTTTGAAATGGTACATATTAATATTTAAACTGAAAATTTGTAGTATTAGTCAGAGAGTTTTGACTAGTGTGTCTTGTCTATGGAATAACAGCAGACAAAAGAAATTAGGAGAGAGTTGAGGAAAAGGTTGCGTTGCCGAGTCGTTTCCTCTGAGGAGCCATTGGGACGGAGAATTTCAATGAAGATTTGATGCAAGATCTGACTGCGGAAGCTTCCAGCGAGGCTCTCTGGGTAGCAGAGTTTACTTTGAATCATGCTCATTAAAAAATCCTGCTCAAAAAAAATTTCTAGAAATTTTTGCCCTGGAAATCTGAGCCTTGTGCTTAAAATAACAAAATTTCATGGTGAAAGCGATAATGCCTTGGAGGTGGTGGAAATACAAAGAGGAGAACCGCTGTATTGAGGTTTGAAATATGTCATCTCATTGCCCTAGGAGAGTTCAGCCTGTATTAGTGAACAGTGAGTGCTGTCTGCCATAGACAGAAACAAGAGAGAAGAGTTTGTTCCTCCCTGTTATCATAGTTAATGGAGCAGCTCCAGGCTGTACATCGATGTGACAATGCAGATTAGAGTTTCAGCACTCCGGTTTTGAAGCTTTGGAGGAAAGTTTTCGCAAAACCCTACGTGAACTTTCCGGGGCCAAAAGAAGAACACACATGAATTCTCAAAATGAGTCTTATTTCCATTTAAGAAGGATCCTGCATGGATGTGAAAAAAACAGCTCTTTATAGCCTTGTTATCTGACTGTGCAAAGTTAAGGCACGCAGAGAGTGAGACAACCCTGAGACTGTGGTATTGCTGTTGGCATCTGTTACTGACACTGTGACACGTGTTACAGTGTTGACAGGAAATGTCATTTGCTCCCATCTATCCTCTGCGGGGGTCCAGGCATCTCCAGCATGCCTGTATAAGCCACAGCGGGAACACTGCAGGAAGATATATGTTTTCTATATCCGTTTGGTGCTTTTTCTCCCAGCATGGTGGATTTATCATGACCTATGTGTAATGGAGTTTTCACACATGAACACAGAGGCTGTTTACCTGTCTTTATCTTCATTTTATATATGGCACAATGTAATTTTGAAAGTGGCGTCATTCTGCGTCTCATGAATGACAACCATCCAAGGCAACACATGTCAGAATAATTGGTTAATGCAATTAAGTCCATTTACAGCTGATTTTTATCTCATTTGTTGACATCAAATAATGTTACCATCTCCGTCTTGAGTGTTGGCTGAACCTGTCGTGGTCCTGAGGTTTGTCGGTTGCCTGTTTCATTTTGCAATACTTACCTTTCTGCTTGTTTCAGTACTTTACTTCCTGTCGTTTTTCCCAAATCTGTGAATATTCACCTGTCCCTCATTAGTCTTCCCTACCCGCTGTTTATGTCCAGTTATAATGATGCTATCACCTGTTACCACTGAACCTGTTTACCTGTGGAATGTTCCAAACAGGTGTTTTTGGAGCATTTCACAACTTTCTCTTTTGTCTTTAGTTGCTCCTGTCCCAACTTTTTTGAAACGTGTTGCTGTCATCAAATTCAGAAAAAGCATATATTTACAAAAATGAATGAAGCTGATGAGGTCAAAGATTAAATTATTGTCTTTATACTGTTCTCAATTGAATATACATCAGAAAGGATTAGGAAGTTATCACGTTCTGTTTTATTTCTGTTTTACGCAGCGTCTCAGCTTGTATTATTAATGGAAGAAACACACTATTTCTACTACAGGCAGAACTCCAAATGTGTTGCTCATGAAGAATTTTATCACACATTTAACCTTTGTCCATTTAGTACGTCGTTTATTATTAACTCCACTGTTGTCAGATATTGTGCTGTTGTGTGTTTTGTATGTCAGTGTGGACAAACACAGATTTATGGTTAGATAATACCCAGAGGCGAGATGAGGCTTCACTTTCAAGCCTCAGTGATGGACTTGTCATCTCAGCTCACCCCCAACTGTCTACCAATCGTCCATCATCTTTATTGCTTTCATATGCGTAATTGTTGGCAAAGTAGTGCATCATTTGCAGTCATTATTATGGATGATGTGACATAAATATCAGTATAACACACCTATGATTGGAAGAATAATGATTTCTAATAAATACAGAATGTTAAGTGTAATTCAATATAACAACCTAATAGATGATTTAATTGATCATTGGCTACAATTACATACACACAATAATGACTATTATCAATGCTGCAAGCAAAGCAATAGTCTAATTAAGCTGTTAACATAATCCTCCATGCTGACAGCTCCTTATAATAATCCTGTGTATGTGAGTGAAGTACGTATCTTGAGAGACAGCTGCAGGAATTGGAGCGAGTTTCGTCAAAGGAAGAAGAAAGAAAAAATGGGTTCTAATCCTGCTGCTATCAAATTTTACCCAAAAAATAATTACAGCAATGACTCTGCAGAAGCACAGAAGCTTTTAATTCCTGTGGTTTTCCAGCAGAGTTGCTCTGACATTGTGTCTACCTTCCTTACTCTTGTTAAAATTCCACCAGCATGGCACTTACACTTGTTTAAAAGCTGCATCACAACCATGTTTTGCACCATCTGCAATGTAAACCACATGACTGCAACATCTGGCCCTACAAACCATCTTGGTCATGAACACTTGTACTGTATAATGTAACTGAATAGAGCAGCACTGCAGTCAACACCACCTCTGTGAAGCTTACAATGCTTTTGTTGAGAGTGGTAAACAGATGTTGATTACTACATTTCTGTTGTAAATTTCCTGCCTCCTGTATACAGAGGACAACAAAGCACCACTATCTTAGTATCATTTGTATATTTAAGCTCCACTAACATCTATTTTCTGTATTCAATGGATCAAATTACTACGTTAATAAGAAATGTGAAAGGAGATGCACAAATAATCATGAATCAATTGAGACTACACTGTCCCCTAACTCTGCAGCTCTACAGATGTTTTTAGCCTCTTTTAGGTAATTGCTGTTGGTTTTATGACCCACAGACTCTTTCCAAATCAATTTCCTGCACGCAGTATGCAGCAAAAGTTCTTGGAAACCTCCACTTCCAAATGGCAGAAAATGCAACATCTCTCTTGTAAATAAAGTCAAACATCTACAGCAGCTGAAGGGCCAGATATTGAAGAGTAAAACAGGGCTAAAGTTATAGGCAGTGTTGGACTTCATGGCTAGAAACATGATTGAAGAATAATGCTTCAAGGTTCAAGGTCTTTGTTTGTCATATGTACAACAATTACAGTGAAGCCGTTTTTGGCAATGAAATTCTGCTGAAGGTCCCTCGGACAATGCTTATGCAATACGTACAAAAAGAAAATCATGCAAGCACATCAGAATCAGAAAAAGAGAATCCAAAGCATAAGACATAATTGTTAAAATATGGGAATATAATATAAATAAGAAATATAACACACTATAAAATATAACACTGTGGTAGACTGGTGTAGTCATAAAATGAATAAACTGTAATGCAGACAGGTAGTGTACAGTATAGGATGCATACAGGTAATGCACATAAATATATATACTGTGATGGTTTAACAGCTTGTACAGTAGTAAAATAAAATGCAGTATACAGCAATGTGTGCAGGTATGATATACAGGGATGCAAACAGGCAATAACAATAAATAAAAGTAGCATAAAGGTGAAGTGTATCAGTGTGGTAGGTGTAAAATATATTAATGAGGATGAGGTCCCGCTGAGATCTTGCTGTCACTGAGCTCAACACTGAGCTTTCACACTCAGTGCTAATGCTGCTTTATATGTGCAACAGCACTAACATATTATCACCTTTTTCAAGTCGATGGGGGTGTTGTTAGCAAACAGTTGGCAATTTGCTCAACAGATACAGAGCAACACTAGCGTTCACGAAGAGTCGATGAGGATGAATGTAAGCTAAATACTTTTAGCTCTGGTTTTGGTCTCCACCAACCCCACAGGGAAACATCTGGTTCAGCTGCCTGCAAGACCAATGAGAGCAGAGACACTGAGCCAAAACAAAAAAGCTGTGGGCCCTAAAACCAAAACAATCTGATAAAAGATGCTGCAAAGCTCCATAGAGCTGAGGGAAAGTTGTGGTGTGTTATACAGGTATATTTCCAACAGGTTGATATAATTAGTGTCTGCCTCTTCCCTACTTAAATGACTCCTTAAGATCATTATAATGTAATTTCACTGTTGCTGCACGCTGTGTGTACAAGCACAGTTTGAATCTGGAAAATACCTTGAGGAAAGAAAGAAAGTGTCCCTTGTCAGTTTTGGCTTGTCCTCACGTTACCTACCTTCCTACCTGTGCACCCCACCTTTCTTGACACTGCCTCCATCCTGCTCCTTTGAAGTCCCTTGTAGCAACATTCAGCACTTGCTCTGCACGGCATGTGCAGGGTACTGAGGGGGCCTGGAGGTCTGGGGTCTGGGGGCCTGTCACTCCAGACCTCCCTGGCGGAGAGGGGAAGGAGTGGGGCAGCGAGCAGCGCGCAGCTGGTGCCAGGATCACTGATTCTCTGACTGTTGGCGTGGAGTGAACAGCCTGGTGCGGGAGTAGATCTCCCCTGTGTCTGGGGTCTCTCTCTCTCTGCTTCTCTGTCTCTCACTCGTCTCAGCTGCGTAATGAGCACTGCTGGCAGAGAGAGCAGAGGAGAGAGAAAGACTGAGAGAGTCAATGCGATTGTGTGTGTGCATGTGTCTCTGTGAGCGATTGCTGATTGCTTGAATATAAATGGGATGTGCTCATTCACCTAAATCAAGGCCACATGCTTGGGCCCAGAGTAAAGTGCTCTGAGCGCAATGAAGCGTTGTACTGTATCTGCCACTCAGCTCTGGAAATAAAGCCGGGCACTTTCTCTGCCCTACATGAAATACTCAGGGTAACCTTCAAAGAGTCTGTTGTTATAAACTGACTTCACGACTGACCTGATTGTCAGTGATTTTGTTTTTTTTCAGATGCACTTTATTTTTGATTTTTGAAAATTGGCCACATTTGCCGGCATTTCGTTGATCTCATGTATCTTCTGCGATATGATTTGGCTATTTGCTGTTTCATGGCTGTGTCTTGATATGTTAAAGGAAGATCCCTCAATGACAAGTCATGTCTTGTTAAGCTTGTGTAGCAGTGCATTTTTTTTAAAGAGTGAGTTCAGTGATATTCTGTTTTTCTTATCAACAAATGCCAAAAAGGCAGAAACCGTATGCAAATTGATCTAATGAACAAGCGCTGCCTGTGATACGGTTCACATCTTTGAGCTGTAGACCTCCATTGTTGTCTAAATCCGACTAATAACTCACCAGTTAGCCAGACCGTTGCACTGTGGCCTTCATTAAGATGAACATAGGCACTGTCGTTTATTTTCCCAAGTCCCACGTACTCCCAAATACTCACCAGCACACTTGAAAATAGTCCCCAACAAACCGCCTGTGTGCTCCTGTAGGAGTACTGTCTGCTAAAAACCACAGTGGCTGGCTCTTTCAGGAAATTACTGAGCTTTTTCCGTTTTAAATTGAAGGTATATAGTTATGATGACTCTTCAGTAGGTGTGAGTGCCACAGACAGGAGAGAGAAATCAAAAGTTATTGAGAGATGGCTCATGATGAGGGAGACAATCTGAAAAATACATAATACTGGCAGCCTTATCCTTTGCGAGCTGACTGCCAAATGTTTTTTTTTTTTTTTTAGTTGGAAGTCAATGCCAAGTCCTTACTGACCTTAATTGATTGTTTTATTGGATAAAATTAACGATTTCACTTTCCCTTGTAGCACAAATTACAAGGTTTACACTGAGCAAATTGAACACTTCATGTCTGGGAACTTGCCAGCAATTATCAAAGACACAAAACGGTCCAGGAAACATCTCTTGAGGCTGAATTATTGGCACCGACTTTACATTGATGTACTGACAAAGTTGTGTTATCGATAGCACAACCATGTCAGACAGAATCAGCTTCTATAAACAGCGAAGGGTAGGATGACTTTGAATAATACATGACAACATGCTCCATCCACTAACAACTTGAGAAGGATATGAAGTGCCGGCAAAATGATGAAAGATAAGAAAATCTCCTCCACACTGTCATTTTTCTTTGCATAAAAACTGCAGTTTTTTTTTTCCCTCCATGCGTCTCCTCTAAAGATTTCGCTTGAAATAAATCATGCCACAAATATTACAAGCTGCACTGCAGGTTTTTGCATATCTCAGCACATTTCTGGCATGGTTAAATATTGGACTCTGCATGCATAATATAGGCACACAGTGGAGAGAAATGTGGAGCAGTCATGTGTCTGTATTCAGTCTGACAGATTGTCTGCCTATGGAACTGAACACCTGAGAATGATAATGCGCGTATTTCATCTGAGCTAGCATCATTTGGAGTTATATTTTCCAAACAAAGTGTCCTGATCAATGTCAGGACAGCTGCTGTATCAGTACTACAGCAGTAAATATGTCTGACTACATTTCATTTAGAGCAGGAGTGAAACGTGCAGGAGAAAAACTTTCCCGTCATGTTACTTGTTTATGGTAATATGAGGGGACAGTTTTGCTTTTTACAACAAAACCTGTTGTCCATATGAATTCTAATGATATCAAAAGAAGTATTTAAACATTGTTTGCTCATATGTCAGCTATGTAAGCACACTCTTAGATTTCAATCATTCATTGACTTATTTATGTATCCATGTGTCCAAATATTGCAGTTATGTGTGTTCAGCCTCTCAGGTGGAGATGGACACGTCATCTACCTTGTCCAACACACAGACCCAAAATGAATTGAAATGAACTAAAGACAGAGGCAGACAGAGATGCATATTCTCCACTTCAATCAGATTTTGCAAAAGTTACTACACACATTGCACTGTGAACACTCAACATTTCCAGATGACTGAATCACCAACCATAATGCGCTTCAAATTTGTTCAGTGTTTCAAATAGGTCAGGTGTCTGGAGATGACTGGAGAAGCACTTGACCCGCTCGAGCTCGGTTGAGAATATTGAGAGACGTCCTCCCCCAGAACTACCGAGCTGCATCCATGAAAAATGCTGACAGAAAAAAAAAGGGGATGAGATTGATGCAGCAGTACGAACAGTTTTAAGTTGTCTTTGGCACATTTCATTAATCGTGGTGAAAAACATTCAGTCAGCTGCCTCCTCCAACTGCTCCCACAGCTTTCTCGTTAAGAGCAAAACAAACCAACCGCCTCAAATACAAATCAGCTAATCTGAACACAAGATGATGAAAAATGACCATTTGGGTTGACTGTCACACTATATGTAGGATTTAAAAATGTCCAACTTTGGTGCCCCCTTGTGGTAAACCCCCCCAGTGCACCTTCCACCAGGATTGTCTCATTTTTATGAACAATCATTTGAAAGATCACATAAAAACTCTGCACATAGTTGCTTTAATTCATACGCATTTGCATTTCCCCCCCTTTGTTTGTTGTTTGCAGTATCAGTGTATTGAACTACAGCTCATAACTATACAACGCTCCCTGCATGAACCACTGATGTGGAGAACATAAATCTAAAATCGTTTTTTGACCTTTAACAGTTTTCTGCTGAGTTCTGTAGGTCAATTTAAGCCAATAAAGCCGACCACCCTTTTCACTCGTGCTCGAAGTCACATCATTTAGCACAGACCATTTGGCTCGGACAGAGCTTCCCCGAGCACACAAAAGCTTTATTCTCTCCAATCCTGATCAAAATTGCTCAGTGGGCAGGTGAGTCCTCATTGTATCTATGTGCAATGTGCTCCGCTTGATGAGGTTTCACTTGGCCCCTGGTATATCTCAGTTTGCATAGAATGGCTTGTATTATTCATGGGAAATTACTTTATAAAAGGCTTTTAAACTCATTTTGTATTCACCAAAAAAATCAAAGCTGCAGTGTGATTAATGAAAAATTGAGTTTGATGTCAAAAACAAGCTGTTTATTTCCCTCCTATATATTAATGGAAAAACAGACTTTTTCCCCTATCTTTCCATCCTCTGTCTTCTCAAAAACAAATCCACCATTTTGGATGATTCATTTGAATATCAGTATCTCATTGGCTATTATTTTTCTTCCAATGGATTTAAGATAGATCCATAGACAGTGATTCATAATTATTCAACTATATCTCTGCTGTAAAACAATACCACAATGCGGTAGTTGAATATTAATAGTGCCTTTCATTTTTACCACTAGAAGGTGTCATATAACTCCCCAGGTGCACATAATAAATCCTGAATTGATTTCTAGCAGGTATCCATCACCGAGAGAGAAACTGTTAAGCAACCCTCTGCTAGTTTATTGCCGGTCTAATTTAAGAGATCTGGCACACTGATCACAGGACAGTAATGAGTGATAAAACACAGAACGCCTCTAAAATACTGCCTTTACAATGGTCTTAAAGCAGCTAAAGTGACACTCTGAATTGGTATTCTGTCTTCCAATCGCTCTCTGCATCTTGGCCTGGTGTAACATTTTCAAAAGGACAGCGAGAGGAGGAGTGAGCGCTGACCTATTCTGTAGGCCAGCTGCTTGTAAATAGACACACTGCTGTTGTCCTTCAGAAGAGAGACTTTCTCACCAGTGTAATTCATCCATGCTGTTGTCTGATTTACGAAGCGTTGCTCGCAGACAGTCAGGGTGGCGCCTTATCTCTACCTTGTCTTGCTAAATGAATTCCGAATGGCACGCTGCCCAGTTATTTGTCAGTGCATTTGTTATTGCTGACAACCGCAACTCCCTTTTAAACAAATATAAATCTGTGGAAAACAATCGCTGAGCAAGATGCAGCGTAACCTTTTGAAATATCACGCTTGCCATCAGTTTCCATAGCAGATCATTTCCCCCCCTACGCATGAAACATGAAAGTAATGGTTGCATAAGTCGTCTTAGAAAATACTCAGCCGTCTCTTTGTGTAATGCCAGTAACTCGAAGTTTGACAGGATAAGTATGCCAGTATCATTAGACAGTGGAGGCTGCTCGGAGGTCCGATGACAAGCATTGCGGCTGTGGTAATAAAAGTAGCACATTTCATATGCCATCTCCACATGACGGAGGCTGACATGTGACAGCAGAACATTTCATATGCCTGAGATTGAACAGTGGAAAAGCACATTTCATTTAGAGGCCTTAAAAAAGCCCGTCATTTTCATACACACTGTTGTGCACTGTTACGTGGGGTTGAGCTCCCTGCTTGTCTGTAATTGTTTGTCGGTTTACAGAGGGTGAAATACACTGTAACAGACTCACGGGGGGCAAAACAGTCCATAAGAAAACATCTTATCATTAGCTGAGGCTTCCACTGACAGACAAACACAAGCGAGTAAGTAAAGATTTAGCACTTTTTACAAGAGGAATGACAAACAGAAACATTTTGTAATCAATCTGATTAAGCACAAAATATAAGACAGAATGTGAGAGGCAAAAGCAGCAGCAACTACAAAACAAAACAAACAAAAAATCAAATAAACAGAATCCAAGAGAAACATATTTGACATTCATGGTCCCCAGAGGATAAACTGATCCTTAGTTTTTTTTTTTTTTTCTTGAGCCACCATGAGGTTGACATTTGTGGTTTTGAGTGAAATGTCTCAAATGTCAGTTGGTTACTGCAGACATTCATGGTCCCCTGAGGATAAACCGTAACACCTCAGCACCAGGGTCCATTTCTTTATTTGTCCAATACTTTTTTTTAGGACCAAATGCCTGTAAATGAATGACATTCCTATCAAATTTCAGCCGTACTTTGTGTTTAGAGCTATTTGGCAGATATTAGCATGCTAACACGCCACCATGGTAAACATTTTACCTGCTAAATATTTGCATGTCAAAATTGTAAGTGTGAGCATCTAAGCATGCTGAGAATACCATTTAGATCAAAGCTTCGCTGTTGCCAAGTATAGCCTCATTGAATTGTTAACACGACTGTAGGCAAAATAATCAATTGAAAGATATCCAGGCTTCGGGGGACTTAGGATGGATGCGTATTGTTTTATCTGTAATGAATCACTGGTTGCACCCCTGCCAGTGAGCAATTACAACAACAGCAAGGCCCACTTGGCTCCAAAGCTAAACCCCCCCCTCCAAAGTTCTTGCTGGGCATTGGGGACAGTTTTTTTCCCCCCACAACTCAGCCAGCTGATTGCTCTCACCAGCCTTGAGCCAAGTTAAAAGTATTAGTCTCAGTTAAGAGCAGCATGTCCAGCCTCTGAGAGGCTGTAAAATCATGGAGAATAAAAGTCTTGTTTGTCATAAATTTTCCATTTATTAGTGCCACTTTAGCAGCCATTTGTTCTTGATCCATCATCGAGGATGAGAATATGCTGGAAATTCTTGAACACCAGCAGAATTTAGTAAGAAGAGTCAGCACACCCCAGACCCACAAATATATGCTGGTATAGACTAAACACATGACAGATAAAGTAACTCAAGCCCTTTAGAGGAACACTTCAGGGGGTAAGAGGAGGTGGAACTAATCCTGTGGTCAGACGGGGCTCAGTCTAAGGGGACATCATTTACAGGCGGACACAGAGGACACAGAGGCGCGTGGAGAGCAGAGGCTGTGAGACAGGCTTTCAGATAACAGTCTGGAGGGCAGATGCCATGACATTGGTTGCTGGTGGTGTGCCACTCTTTAAGCCACAGGCTGGAGCGTCATCTGCTTTCTCGCTGGTTGCATCATCCAGAATTCTAGTGATGGCAGCGAGTGATCAAACACAACAACATCAATAGCACACTCACCAGCAAGGGCTGCCTTGATATGTTGAGTATAGAGGCTGCAGCATCTTATATAAGCGTCAATTCTTTTCTTTCTCCTCCCATCCTCTCATCATTATCAAAGAATCATGATTCCGTCTATTTAAATATGCATAAGAGACTGAAATGGCTCAGACTGATTGATGGGACCACACTGAAACAGATACAATTAGGCGTAATTAAATCTTGTAAAGCCTATGCTGTTTGCCAATTGCTCATTGGGAGATTATTCTATTTGCTGAGGGGCTTTGGTAATGTTGCACAAAACTCCCAGTCAAACAAAAGAAACGCATAATCCCCGTCTCCTTATATCGTGGGCCATTCGTCTGAATTCCATCTGCGGCTCAAACAGATTTCATTTACAGAGAAACCAAATGGCAGGAACAAATTGACAGCAGAGCAGAGGTGATAAATAATTCAGCAACTTCTTGATAGGCATTTATCAGTTTTTTCAAGACGCCCCGAGTCTTCTTGGGCGAACTCGAGTCTTATTAGCGTTATTGTTGAGTTTCATAAAGTTTTGGGATTCATCCCCCCTCATGAGACTACACCCTGACCTTGCCTAATGTGCAAGAAAACAGAGCTGACTCCCAGAATTTTTCGGAGCAGCGTGTTTGGACATTCATGTATTCGTCTCAGGAGGAGTTCGGATTCTGAGATGCTGGAGTTTTTTTTTGTGAAAACGACTTCATGCCGGGACCAGAAAGGGGCTGGCCGGTGCTTATTCTGATCCGAAGCAACTGAAAAGAGAGTAAACAAGCTGACAGAAAAAGCCCAATGAGAAAAGGAGTATGGTAACAACACCGCTCAAAACACAAAAGGCACCAAAGCTGAAACCAAGAGGCTGAACTGAGAGGTTCACAGCTGTTCTGAGGTCTCCTTGGGTCAAGTTTTTCTCTGAAAGTGTAACTTTTTGTGGCAATAAATCAAATCCTTACACTACTGCTAAGGTGCTGTAAAGCAGTAATTCCTAACCAGGGGTGGTTGGACCCCTGGGGTATTTCTGCAGTTGCCAGGGGGTAGTTGGAAGGAGTGTAGAGCAAAAAACTAATTTGACAAAATAGGAATTACAATTTGCTGAAAAAATATATGCACATAATGAGGCAGCTGTGACGCCAGAAAACCCTACATGTTGCGATTGATGGTCTAGGAAATCCAGTAATCAAGTGAGCAGGGACGTCTTTGATTAGTTAAAAGTTATGGATATGAATGGTTGAAATAGTTAGAGCGATGGATAAATGTTGCAATGGGTAAATGAATGGATGAATTATTGAAATAGGTAATGGAATGGATAAATGGTTGCAATAGTAATGTAAAAGTAGTGAAAAAAGTGGGAAAAGGGTGAAAAAGCTAGACATGCTGGATAAATAGATGAAAGCTTCAAGTAACTGATAAATAAAATGTCCGGCTTCTGACACTCCAAGTGGTGGTACTTGACCAAAACAGTGACAGCTCAGTTGTAACCAAATAATATTGAAACAATATCCACATTTATGTAATTAAAAGTGTTAAAAAAAATCCAGTTAACCCTAACCCTGACAATAACTTAAACAGTTACATTTTTGCTGTTATTATTGTTTAGATATTTTGTTACATTTTTAAACAATTGTTGTATATATGTTGTGTTTGTCTGTATGTTTAAATTGCTACTGCAACAGAATAATTTCCCAAACTGGGATTGCCACAAAAGATAAATACACTAATAACTGCCTTGATTTGCCTGATTGGCTCATAAAATGTTGATTCTTACACTGATGAGGCCACCTTTGCCCCCGATCCTTGAGGCCCGGGGTAGTGGTGCTCTAAATCTCCTCCGTTAGGGAAGAATGCACTCACTCTGAGTATATTCGTGACTATCTGAATGGGTTTTTAACCTCTGCTCCTGGAGAGGAGCATTTATTCCAAACAAGCCCTCCAAGCTGTCTTCTCTGGCACTCACAGAAACTGCCACCACTAATCAGGATACAAGCAATGTGTGGATGGGCACGCTTCCTGCTGTGCCTGTTGATGCAGTGTGAGAATGTGATATGCAGACACGGACACATTTTCGATGTGAAAGTGTCCTTGACTGGCTGTGCATGCTGTCCCTGTGAGCACATATATGCTTCTTTGTGGCCATGTGAAGGTTCTGTTTATCAGTATTTAATAGGGAGAGAAACAGAGACAGGGACAACACTGCAGACTCCCCTTTTAAGACATGTCTGCTAATTATGCAGTTATCCCTCAGGCCATTTTCCATCAAATTGGCTCATTGAATTGCAAGTGAAGTCAACACTTGGTTCTCTTCCTCTCAAAGAATGCAGTGTTTATTGCATGTATCGAGCAGGAGTACCATATGAAGCATAAACAGTGTTTACCTGCATCCACAGCTGGCTCATTTCAAAGCTGGCCCAGAGTAGTGCTTAGACTTGTTTAGAGCGCTTGACTATTGTTGATGGCAATTTTGTGGGAGGCGATTAAAGCAAGGCCTGACACAAATTAAAGTTAGAGTCTATTGTTGATTGTATTTTGACTCGTAACAAGGCGCAGGCTTTCGGATAGCCGGGTATTTTCATTAAGTCTGTTTTTGAACAGGATGGAAATGGAGGAGCGAGTCTTTAACACTCGGCCCACATAATTGACTGGGAAGGAGCTGAATGTTTAAGAATTGTCCCTTGGCCCCCCCAGACTAAATATCTTTCTGCAATGCCTAGTAATTAAGCAACACTGATTGCTGTTTTAATGACTTCCTTCCAGTGCTCAATATATTGGCAGTGAGCGAGGGTAGCTGTGTGTGTGTGTCTGTGTATGTGTGTGTGGGCAGGTTTGAGCATAAAACGGCCATTGTGACAGGCTCTCTGGGGAGTTGAGGTGTCATTCTCAATCCATTATCAGACCGGATCCCTTTCATTCCCTGCGTCCACACCTGTGATTTCTCTCTCTCTCTCTCACCTGCGCTCACACAGAGGTCCTCTGATACACATGCCACTTCTCCAGGACTCTTACTGAGACCAATGTTTTCTGAAAAAATAAGGCTTATTGTGAATAAAAACATTAAGATTAGACCAGTGTTTCTATTATCTATTATTGCTCCTGATGTTCTAAATGATTGTATCTACTTTAACGTGACAGAACTTGTTTAAAATCTGAAAACTCGAAAGCCTGACTCTAACTAGGACACCCCCGGGTGCTGAGCCAGTGCAACTTTCAGATGCAACACCATCGTGTCTGATAATTGCTGTCAGACTGGCAACATGGCTTTGGTAAGGTAACAGGAAACTATCAGTGTTAAGCTAGAAACTCACAGAGGCAACCCAAATTCAACACTTACTTTATGTGGTAGCTTTGTTGTTTGGAAGTTTGGACAATTTACAGCAATTAGAATGATTCAAAGCAGTAATTGACAATATTTTCAACTGAATTGTAAAGCTCATATGTCCTATCTGTCTACAGTTAAACAATACAGTGCAGAAAAGCTCCTTTAGAATACCTGAGGAGGTCTTTCCTGGGAAATGCTCTCCAGTGCACCAGAAATCATGCATTTTGCGTTCCCTGCAGCAGCGACAGGAGTTTCATTGCAGCTCTATGTACGAGCATATGTAGTGATACCATGGTGTCTCACACAGATGCTAAATGTTACCTTGTGCATCACAGAAAACATCAGTATTTGACAGCCTGGGAACGAGAGCAGGTTGGCTGATGTTGACACACGACTCCCAGCCAGCTGTTTTGCTAGAAATAATCATGTTAGCTGACTTTAGCAATATCATACAGTGCTGAGGATGCACACACCTTTTGCTTGTCTTTAACATTCATCACACATTTGAAACAAGGATGCATTTACAGTGAAATCAGACAAATTATGCAATATACAGCTTATCAACAAACACTTTTATATACACTTAACAGAGCTTTAAATAACTGCTTCTTTGCTCATGAACAGTTGGTGACACTGAGGTGGAACATTGTGCTTCTTTTGTTGCATCTATTCTGCCACCAGAGGAGCAGTGCAACTCAAATCTCCCTGCTTTCCTCTGAGAAGTAGCAGGAGATATTTATCCACACTGCAGAGAGCAGCGCTAACAATCCGGAGACAGGTTGTGTTCCTCCCTGCTCGGTACATTACATTATTCTTGATGAGCGAGGGAGCAGGGAGCTCCGGTAGAGGAGGCACTGGTCGGATCAGGCACAATTTACAGGAATAATCCGCCACTGTTTTACTTTCATTATCACACCTCTATCGCTGGTGTTTGCTGGTGAGCGTTGTGTGCCGCTCAGTGGTGTGGGCTTATTCAAATAAATGTGCAGCTGAGGTAGATGATGCTGCAGCTCTGCTGAAAATTAACTGCCTCCTGTAGTCTGCGGTGTAACCTGATCAGAGAGTATAATGCACTGTGCCGCATCGTCTGTCGCCTCTTCTGTGGGGGGTCTTTCTATATAAAGATCACAGTAGAATGCTTTATGTAAAAGTAGTAATAACAGACTGTGAAAAAATGTTGTTAACAGGTTTGATTTTAAGAGCCGAGCTGATCTGTAATGGTTCTTTCTCATCACTTTATCAACCTCATTTCCAGCAGAAGAAGCCTGCAGCTTCTAGTAAAAAAAACTCTGATAAAACCACTGTAAGGTACGTACCCAAGACCAAGAAGCTAGTGACTAGCTGGTGAAGACAAATAGAGCAATTAGCAGCTGAAGATACAACATCTCCCTCAGGAGATGGTGGAGACCAAAACAGAAGCTAAAAGGAGAGTAAATATTGGCCAGAAACATGATTCACAATGAATGCTGCTCTTTAACTGCTGGATGTGTAAATTGTTTGCTAACGTTCATCTCATAAAGTTATCGCTTTATAAGGTGATAATATGTCAGTGCTGTGTTTACAGTTTGTTTTGCTGTATCCAAATGGAAAAATACATTTAAAAGAAGTATGCAACAATCTAAATAAAATCTTATATATATATATGAATGTAGAATGGCTCCTGTAGCTGGTTTAGATAAAGCCAGTTTAAATATCATCTACCCAAAGGTATATAAAAAAATTTATCTCTCTGAAATGTCGCAGAATGGAGCAGAAGTATAAAGAAGCATGAAATGTAAATGAAAGGTGAAGTAAAGATGCCTCAAAACTGAACTTTGATACAGGGTTCAAAATACAGGGGCGGCTTGGTTCTCCTGACTTGAGATCCCCAGAAAGCCATGTTTGAGAAATTCAGTATTTTCTGTATAAATTTAGATACATAGATTGTATTTAGATCGTATTTAGACTCCTGAAATAAATAAAGGGCTATGAGTAATGCACCTATCATGCATGTTTATTGGAGATAAACAATTTAATATCATTTGTGTATAATAAATGCAATGCTGCCTATTTCTGGCCATCCATTGTTTGGAGGCTCACTCAATGTACGTTACACAGTTTATGTCATGTCATCGAACTGTTGACTCAGTTTAATGTATAGCTTAATGTATGATGGTGTGTTTGTGAGCACTGGGTGTTGTGTTTCTAGTAGCTGTTGGAAAAGATATCTTGCTATGTTTTGTGTCAGACCAATGTCTGAGGCTATAGTCCTGTTCTTAAATTTTCATGGGATGCAACCTCCAGTCTGTTCAACAAAGCCACACAAACCATCGCAGGCCCACTGTGTGCTGCCACAAATAAAAAGACACTGGTTTGCTTTTGAATTTTCAGATGTTCTACTTTGTTGTGTGTTCGGGAGTGCATGCATATTCTGTGTGCGTGCTGTAAACTGAGGAGGGTATGACCTGAAACAACTGTAACAGTTCTGCTCTGTAAATTAATAAATGAACAAAAAAGGGAACTAATGTTGAGTTTGAACCAGTTAGCTTCTATTTGGAGTTTGCGTGAGACAGATTCTAAATAATTTGTTTCCCAGATCAGTGAGAGATTCAGTTCCTGGTAATATGAATCAGCAGCCTGGCAGACAAACATGGTTTGTCACACAGGACCATGTGAGAAGCCATCCATAGAAACTGTTCAGACAAGGACGGGCACTATCAAAAAATACTTGTGATTGGATGAATTGCTGTCTGTGACGGGCCGACTTCAACCAATCAGATCATTGCACCATATGATGTAAGAGAGCTGAAGCCTGAAAACATCTTTTCAATGAGAAACGCCTTGAGTGGCGTTGTTTGTTCTCCAGTTCTGATATAACTGATGCTTCAGCAACATCCATGCTAACTTCTTTAGGATCCACTGATTTTGAATTAACAGTCGAGCCGTCGCCACGCCTGCCTGAAGCCCGAACCACTGTGGTTTGGCCACAAGCGCATAACTTGAAAGCCTAATAAGATGGATTGTTGCACCACGTGATCTTGCGCATGCATCCAGCTTCCTTGCAAGGTACATGAATCAACGATCAAATAGCAGGAGTTTGGGCACAGAGATGAGGAGTCTGGGCTTGCACTGTTTCTTTTGTAGTGTTTCAGTAATATCATCATTAGTGTCAGAGGTTATTTACCCCAGAGTCAAACAAAAGAACACTCTTTCCCCAATAGAACACTCTCTTCGTTTCATGTAACAGCAAACTAAGATGACAGCACAACATACCCGACTGCTGCAGTGTTACTACCCTTGAGCAAAGTTTGCGCTAAACTCCATTCATCTCAGCTGCATGCTTGAAGAGGTTCTTGCAATGAAATCTATTAGGACAGGTTAACATCATAGTCAAGGCATCCTTCAGTCCCCTGGAGTGAGAGTCATTATGCTGTATCGCCACTGAATCGTGTATCCTCGATGAGTGCTAAGAAAGGCGTTTCTTATTTTGGAGCAGCGTGCTCCTTGAGGCTAGCCGAAGCCGTAATTTGCCAGGATCTTAACAGGATTCTCCTCAACTATCTGTGAATTCTCAAGGGAGCCCGAAGTCTTGTGAGCCTGATCTATCTCTTTATAATGCCTGCGTTTTTCTTCAGCAGCCACAAATCAGTGGAATTAAACAAGACCAACCTCTGCAACACATGTCCTCCATCTATCTGGGTCAGGCTGATAAGCTCAATCTGCTCTTTGTGCATCTCAGGAAGGGGCAAGTTGGAAATTTGTCGTGTGCTGCGAACACAGCCAACAACAGGACAATATGAAGCCTATGTGCACTCTTGTCGAAATGCACAAATGACCAAACAACGAAATAAATAACCCACTGAACATCTTAATTTATCTTTTTCATTTCCAAAGCAGTGGATGCTCTCTTCACGTCTCCATTCACCCCTGAAATGCAGCATGTGTAGGCAAAAGCTCACACTGCCGTAGCTTGATCCAAACGCTCTTCTGGGGAAAACCTCTGGAGGTATTCATTTTTCACACCAGCATTATGCTACCACCTAATCCAATATTAGCAAATTAGATGACTAATGATTCATATTGGAAGTAATTGAAAATCAGTACTTTCTCTTGCCTCTTTCTTGAAATCTAATTAGCAAAGCTTTCATTTCAATGACTGAGCAAGTACGTTTGCCTGAAACAACAGCCCTCACTCTCTGGGGCTGGTTTTTACAACATGCTGTCTTTTCTGACCTGGGAGGCCGATCCTGCGAAAGATCAGAGAGAAGCTATACGGGCGACTGCAGGCGATGGTATATGGATGATTAAGAAGCACATATGCCCCAAAAGCTTAAATTTTCAACAGTGTGTGAATCACATAGGATACAAGATGAGATGGAAATGAATCTTAAGAGTTGAAGGCAGACGGGCAGAGAAAAAAAGTGTAAAAGAGCTAAGGAAGGTGAAGAAAGAGCGAGAGAGAAGGAGAAAGGGAACAAAGCAAGAGCAAACACCGGGGTAGAGACTGCAGCACAAGCTTCTCCTGAGGGAGCCGCAGAGATGGGCTGGAAGACAAATCAGGGCCACAGAGGTGATTTTGCAGCTGCACTCCTTCCCTTCTCCTCGAGCCACGGACATCGAATGTGCTATATTCCAGCTACGGCAGTTGTGACTGGAAGTAACCAAAGTCGCTTGTTTATTTACAGAATCACTATTCATGACACACCTCGTAGCATGCTGCAACTTTATTCCTGCATATCTTGATGAAGGGCAGAATCAGTCAGCCTTGGCGCATTCCTCACGGAGCTGATCGAACAATGACATCAAGCTGTGCTGGATAAATTGGAATCCTACTGGGTCTATGCTGGAGACCAACTCACACACTGTTCGGAAAAAAACACACAACCTTACAACTAGGCCAGTATCTCGTTAGGGTATGTCCATCACAAACCTATTCTGGGAACAATAGTTAGGCTTGGCTGCTGCTAAAAATACACATTATCACCTCAGGGAATCGTGCATGTGGTGCTTTTACTTCATAGGTTTAAAAACGGTGCAAATTGAAGCTGATGAAAGTTAAACTTCTGCCGGTTAATCTATCCTAATGCCACCGCAAGAGGAATTAGATGCTTCACTCCAAGGCGTCCTCTCCCTCTGCAGAGGATGATATGCTGCAGTTGTCAGTAATCAGAACAGATGCTGGTGGCTCAGGAACAGGGAGGCAATAAGGTTTGCTGTTGCTGTTCACAAAGGGTCAGTGAACTTGACTGATACCATCAGGTCATTATGAAAGGCTGCGATGGCGCAGTGTGGACAGGACTTTTAAGAAAATGCTGCTGCTTCTAGGCGGCTGCAACGCTTGTATGATAAATGTCAGCGCGGATGTCACTGGGAATCTTTGTAGGCGTGCCCCAAAGTTGCTTAACTGCTGTTGAAATCCTGATAGCAACTTCTACCCTCCTTTTCTCGGGGTATGATACATCACTAACAAGAAACACAGAGCCGTGGCGTCCGCATCAACAACAAAGGCGACGTCGAGTCAAAGAACTAAGTTACATCATTTTGAAGCCTTTGTTTAAAAACTGGTCTGATCATGTGCGCTGTGCTTTTTTGCTCGGGAAAAAAAAAAGAAAAGGAAAGCGTTAGAGGGCCGCAGCTTCCAGCACAAGTTGAAAGGGTGGGGAAGGCAAGGAAGAGATGAGAGAGAGGAGGCACAGCGAAGACGAGGCTCTCACTGGTGCGGCGTGGGGAAGGATACTGGCCCTCAGGGAGATATGGTGGTGCCGCGATGACATTTTTAGGGCAGCCGTGAGAGTTATAGATGAGTATCAGATGTTATCCATTACTCCCTGGGAAAAAATTGATGAAACAAAAAACAAAACAACAAAGGACAATGTAGAAGTAAGGGGGGGGGGGGATCAAAGGACAGATTTAATCCAGGATCACAGAAAATTATTGAGTACAAACAACCTCCTCTTAGGGTGCTGATTACTGAGCCCTGATGTGCCGCGATGTTTGTGATTCTAATGAATGTACATTTGTTAATAAAATGACAAAAATAAACATTTGAAAATACATATTCACCTCTGAATGTTAAGACACTGCAGGATGTTTCTTGTTCTTTTTCCTCTTGTTTTCATGGCCCCCTGAATATTTGCGAGGGATGCTCTCTTGCATGAATAAACAACAGAGGTGAATGAGTAAACATTTCAGTTGCACCCTGCTGTTAAAAGTTGAAAATGAATGCAGAGCCAGGCAGGCTGTCTTTTTTGTGTGCTACACGCTCTTTCACCCTCTAAACTCTTCAGTGGATAACCTCCTCTGCAGCTTTCGCCTTTGTGTAACATGTAAACTGCTAATGGGCTTTCAACCGTTTTATTATTTTGTGACTCGGGGATATGAGACCTATTTTAACTTTTTCATGCGTGTTAGTTTTGAAGAGTGACCTGCTCATGGCTGTCGTAATCGCTGGATGTTTTGCAGACTGAACTTTTCAGAGAAATGCTGTATGAGTTACACAGATCAGTATGTTCTATGCCTCAGACCTCGGCTGCTGAAACAGTTTCATGTTCTCATGTGTTGGCAGCAAATCAACTGTCGCCAATACAGAGATGCAGCACGGCTACATCAGTGTCATATTCATGCTCAAACATGAACTTCAACAAAGTCCAAAACCCAGTGGGAAAGACAAGCAGTCTCTCTTAAGACACACAACTAATTCTCACATCTTATCCTGACATATTTTGACTTCAATCCCTCGTCGCGTCATTGCTATTTCACTAAGTTTCTGTGACTTTATCTGGTAGGCGACTGACTCAAACAGCACACTGCTGCCGTGCAGACGAGCAATATTCGAGCTGAGACGCAGTTCTTCAGCACGAACCTTCAACTCCCTTGGCTCTCAGGCCCCTGGTAGGTCACCCAAAAAGGCAGGAGACATGACCGCAAAGACGATGGACAGTTTTAATACAGCAGCACAAGCCCTCTGGGGAGTCGAGTGGTTACCCCTGCAGATATTATGGGCGGCGAAATGAAGCACATCCATTTCCTTCTGCCTGAACGATGACATGTGGCATCAGGGGCCTCCAATGGGGTTTGGTTGTTGCCTTGCCTGTCGCGCAAACTCCCACCGATTAACAGAGCTAAATGAATGCTGGAATCCCCATCCCCCGCATACCAGCGAGTGAACAGTATTGATTTCATCCACGGGGTTGTCGTGACTTTGATTATTTTCGCCTTAAGCACAGAAGACAATGCCATAACCATCCAGGAAGAGAGCGCTGTTGTAAAACTGAAATAACGGTTGCTATGGGAGAGATGTTATGACTTATGCTGTATGTCATTACAGGCTGCTGCTGTGTTTACACGCACTGAGCGGAGGGGATGGAGATTTGGACAGGTAACTGATAAAAATTAGATGCTGGAGGACTAGTAGCAGACGTAAGTGGAGACACAGAGAAAGCACTTCACAGGGCACGATCATAATGAGTCTTTCCCAAAACTGCCTTTCAGTCCTGAGGCTGATCCCTCAGGGCTGGAGGAAAATTGCACAGCACCACACACCCACATAAAACTGGTTGGGACTGCATTTAGAGCATTTCTTTAAACACAGCCTCTTCCTGCTGCAGTCGCTGTCTCCCTCAGGATCAGACGATGCATAATCAATGCCCCGCTGCGGTCCACAGCCATCACATCGGAGCTGCTCCTCCTACAGCAGTGGCTCCCTTGCTCCATCCCTCAAGAGGATGGAAAAGCAGTACACAGATGTGTCCAATTAACACCTGCTCTGATGGTTCGCCGCCTTTATCTCCGTCACACTCTCACATCTCCCATTTGCATATTCCATCTCCAAGCTTCATCTGCGACTTGCCAACACCTCTCCCATTTCTGCCGACCCTCAGCCGGAGAGTTCTGGTACCTCAGTGGATTTAGGGTAAGTGTGGGAGGAATGTGTGCTGCGGTGCATCGCGGGTTCACATGGGCTTTGTAATAAATACAGAAAGGGAATATAGACCTGTTCAGTGTGGTATTTCTGTAATAATCGTTGATTAGCAAGTTGTTTTGTACCTAGTTAACATATTGTTATCTAACTTCTTAGTCAATTATAAGAGCTCATTAAATGCACTTCTGTTGTGACATAGAATTAATGAACAGTATATTCATGATGTGACACTGCAGCCCCATTTGAATTAATCTATATTTTATCAAAATTAAACACCTTTTTTAAAATGATCTACTTCTGTTTCCATCAACCTCCCTCTTCAATAAGGGAAACCAATAAAGGACGATGTTTTTGCTGGATTCATCACATAAAAAAGAGTTTTCCCTTCACTGTAGATCTTTTTGCCACCACAGTTATATCAAACTCATATCAAACATAAATACAGCATTTCCTTCTATGAATGAGCCTCAGGTGAACAGACAACTTTCAGCATGTTGTACACCTACATCAGTCATTGTTTGTATCACACTGCCTCTAATGTGCTCCTCTACAACACAACAGCATTGGCATATTGGTAGTTGTGGTTCCTTTACAAACAGCAAACCTTTTACATTAGAGCGGTCTTACGTAATGTAACAAAAGGGCTTTGAGCTCTTTTTGCTGTTATCTTGGATCACTGAGAATGTCAAGGCAGATCTTCTTAATAAAGCAGCGGGAAATGTGGTTTTGTTGGCCTGTGTTTTTTTTTTTTTAAGCTGTATTCAACTCCTAAAAAGCTGAGGTCAGCATCTTCTATACCAAACACAGACATGGACATTTGAACAGGGAGATAAACCAGGGCGACTGCTCGCACGTTTAGCTGCAGGTAGACAGAAATCAAATCCAATCTCTTCATTAAAAGACAATTCAGTGAAATACCATTATCAGGCTAAAACTCCTCCTGAGATAATAAGAAACTTTCACAGAAAGCACTATATCTCCGAGTCCACTTTGAGAGTGGACTGTATACACAACTTCCTAGAAAATCGTAATCTCCCATCCCTTTCTGATGCAGACCCAGAGTTTGCAGATTGCTCTTGGGAATTCATTTACCTCTGAGGAGGTCACAAGGCAATAAATTCCCACACTTCCTAGAACAAGCTCTCGTCCAAACACCCTGTATTGTACATATTTGGAGATTCTCCAAACTATTGTCGAGCAGAATCGAAGGATCCTTACCACTTATGATCAACGATGATCAAATAGACCTTGTTAAAAAAAAAGTGTTTCAGTGTCAGTCGGAGGAAGTTGCTCAATATTATCCAATATACAAAAATCTATCAAAAAAAGTTTGTTACTGTTTATTTACCACTATGGAAAGGTTTGTTCTTCAAGGGACTTGATTAATTTGGTGAAGTTGATATATCATTCACTGAGGACCAGTGTGCTGGTTAATGGCATGTGAATACCAAAATTAGTGATGGATAGGTCTACTTGTCAAAGGGACCCTTCATCGCCACTTACTTTCTCATTAGCAGATACTTAGAGATTTCCTTAAATCCCAGTGTTAAAAATCTGAGTTTAAAACATCAGGAGTGACCTTTCTAGATGGATGGGTGGGATAGACTTGATAAAGATAAATACATTATCTCGAATTCTCTATCCTATGCTATCATTTCATATTACCAACAAATTAGCTAAAGAGATTGAAAAAGACTTAACGTTTATATGGCATGGGATAAAAAATTCAGATTACGCATGAGGTTCACACAGCTATCTGAAGATGTTGGTTTGTCTAATATTGACGGGAATGGGTTTACATTGGAGTTAGTTGAAAGCCTGATGTGTCTCATACAGACGCTGAAGAGAACCTTGTGCGTCTGTATGAGATGCCGAGGGCTGTCACAAAGTGTTGGTATGTGACCCCCTGAGAATTAGACCAGGCTGTGCATAGCCAAATATTACATATTGTAATTGGGCTGCCATCGTCGAATTTTTCATGAATGCGTGTTTGTTTGCATTCTCAGAGGTACCACAGTAGACAATGCAATATGTGCTACTACTTACTAAAGTTTAAGGGTTGGCAGAAAATGATAAACTTTACCAGTAAAAGTAAGCAGCTTTATAAAGGTATGGCAAGCAACTAATTTGCCCAATGATCTTAGTGACTTAATTCAAAGAGTGATTTATCAGTCTATTATTACTCAATTCATCTTTTAGCCTATCAAATCTCAGGAAATAATGAAAAAAAAAACCAAAACTCCAATTTCTGGAGCCCAAGGTAGCGTCCTCAAATTACCGTCAAACCAGCAATTGAAAACCCAAAGAGAATCGCAGGGTTGGACGAATACACATTCTAAATATTTAGGGGGGTGTGTCCCCTCATCTCTAAAATCTACACTTATGATTTCAAGCATACCTGGATAAAATCACGTTGAGATTTAATACGCTTTCACTGACATTTTCCCACAGTCATCTCCGATAGCCAGATCATAGGTCCAGGGCTACATGCATACATGGCTTGACCCCAGCTCAGAGATGGTGGTCACGCAACTGAAGCTGCTTAGTAACAGCCAAAAGAAAAGGCACTTCAGCAGTGTAGTTACAACACTGCTAAAAGTTAAGCTAGCTAACTAAGAGTCATTCATACGATGGCTCTTTGCTCCATCAAGCAAAGTGGCTGATGCTTACCTGTTCACAAAAAACCTGCTGAACCCAGTGTCAACTGCAGCTCACATCACATTGTGTCTGACAAGGCTGTCACTCCAATCATTTAGAGGTTGAATGTAAAATGTAAAATGTAATCAAACAGCCATTATAAAAGTCCATTAACCAGTAGCAATTTAAATGCATTGGAAAGCCAAAGAAAAGATATGGGCCTTGAACTGTGCATTGAATGACTCAATAGAGGAGGCAGATCTGATGTGATGGGCCAGTATGTTCCCCAGTTCTGGCCTGAGAACCGATAAGCGAGCCTCCACTGAGCCTGAGGGATGACCAGAAGTTACTCGTCAGAGGACCTGAGTGTTCTTGGTGGGGTATAAGGAACAACACGGTCTGATAGGTAAGAGGTTGCCAATCCAAGACTTTAAAATGGACTCTAAAACGGACAGGGAGCCAGTGGAGCGAGGCAAGTACAGGGGAAATGCTCTCAGCTGCAGGAACCAGTTAAAAACCTAGAAGCAGCGTTCTACACATACTGCAGACATGAGAGAGAAGATTTTCTGACTCAGTTACAGGGGTCAAGGCCAGAGGTATTAAAACGATGGATTACTTTTTCAGAATCTTGGGGTTTTACTTTTGGCTCATGCCAAATCATCCCAAGGGTTTTTGCGTAGGGTTTCACAAAGGATGACAGTGGGCCAGGCTCCACACAGAACGTTGGTGGAAGGTCAACTCACTACGTCAGTTTTCAGTTCGTTTAGCATCCAAAACATCTGAGACATCCAGTCTTTAATGTTCTGGAAACAGTCGGATAGAGTCTGCAATGGCTGAGGGCTGTGACATTTTAGTGGTAGATGTAGCTGGGTATTGCCCGTAAAACAATGGATGGATGGAATGCCATGTTTCCTAATCAGGGAACCCAGAGGGAGTATATACAAAGAGAAAAGAAGGGGCACAAGAACAGAGCCCTGAGGAACCCTGCAGGTAAAGGGAAGCCCACACTGACAGAAAAACTGTTTAGGCCTGTTCTCCAGACCCTAATCCATTGCTCACGCTTGGTGATAAACAGCTTTTGATGGACTGTATCTGGTCTAAAAGTTTTAAAACAACACACCTACGATCGTACATGTTGAAATTGCTTGAACTGCTTTTTCCCGTCGCTGTAATGAAATGGGGAGAACAGCAGCTAATTCAAGTGTAACTTTACTGTAAATTCAGCTGCCATGACCACAGAGGACAGACCCTGACAGACTGTTTTCATTTTGAGGAGTAAAATGCATCTTGAAAAGATGGTGGCATTTACACCCTTTCAACATTTGGCTAGAATGCAGTTGGACTTCAATCGATACATTTGCTCTTATTTTTTTAGTATCCGACAGCTATCAAATTACACAAAGACGCATGAGGTGACTCTGTGTAAATGGGATCTGACAGAATAAACTCAAGCTGTTGATAATTACTGCTAGATGTGGTTCAAGCCCAGTTATTTCCAAGGTCAGGAAAGAACCTTCATGCTCAAGATTAATCAGTCAATTTTCTGTAATTCATCTTGATTAATCTGCTGATTTTTTTTTTTTGGCATTAATAGGTATTAAATTCTAATTAAATCTAAATTTAAGGAGTCGGAATCTGTGTCTGTTGTACAATAGTGTGTCATTTCATTCTTGAGGCTTGACAGCCTTATGGTTTTATCCTTCTCTTTCATACCAGACTTCAATTACATTTTCCTGAGTTTCATGACTTGAATGAATAAAGTGAAAAACATTCAGTGAGAGCACAGAACTGTGAATTCACATGCTGCCATTGCCCTGTCACTTTCCCTCATGCTGGTTTTCAATTAAGAACTGTCAATGACTCATATCAGCGGTAATCCCTTTAACATGCAATTGACTGAATGTGCCCTGTTGATACCTCCATTCCTAAGTCATTGCATTTATTCGAAGGACAGCTGAAGTCTCCCGTGTTTACCTCTCACAGCAGATTGGCCTCTGATCTTCAAATCCCTTGTTTAGCTAAAGTGGCCCTCTTGGGACTGCGGCAAGCAGGGGATGAGGAGACAGAGAGTGATGGAGCAACGGAGGGAAGCCGAGTGAAAGGAGCGTGAGGCTGTGAAGATGGAGAAAGATAGATAAATGAGAGAGAGGGAAGGGAGGACTGAGAAAAAGAGGTTCAGAGAGGAAAAACAGGAGCGGCAGGAGGGAGAAAACCTTTCAGGATGAGGCGGCCTTGTCCCCCCCACCACTGCCTCCTCTCCGTCTCCTCTCCCAGGCCTGATTGAACCTCCTTGGTTGAACTCATCAGGTATTCACAAAGCCCGCTCTCCGACGCCCACCTCTCCAGCACTCTCTGTCATGGATGGAATGAGAGGCTTAGGTCCTTTGTGGATCACTATCCCTGTCATATTTTGTGACGATACCGCCTCCCACTTCAGCTGCGGGTGGTTGGAAGAAACTGGGGGGAGTGGGGTTTGATCCTTGCTTCTCCCTTTCCCCCCGTAATGCATGTATTCTTGTGGCAGAGGTAAGTCAGCTGGATACACAACTGAGTTTTAGTGATGTGGGGAAACAGCGGTGGAGTGACAAGAATTTGAGGTTTGGTCGTGAGCAAACAAGCGCACGCACAGAGCGAGGTGCGATGAGACTTGACAGCATCTCTTCTTTGTTTTTTGATGGATGAATATTGTTTTTGTTTGTATTTCACCTGCTTATCTGCGGCGACGCCAACCGTTTCCTCGACACATCGCCTCCACCAACACACACGCGCGCGCACACACCCTGCGTCCTTCTGTTATTCTGTTTTTCTTGTATTTACTTTATACATTTTTTTGATGGCTGCGGAGATAGCAGCACCTGCACATCATTTCTGTTTCTAAATGAAAAGCGATGGTATCGACAGGCACTATCGCATACAGACACTGCTGCGACAGAGCAGGCAGGAGAGGACGAGGAAGAAAAGCACTGGGGGCGATCAATAAGCTAGTAATGAGGGCTCAGAGCAGGATGGTCATGTGAGGGGAAATAACGCGTTGTGCGAGACAAAGAGGAAAGAGAGACAGGGAGGGGGAAAGAAACCGATAGAGGAGGAAGATACCAGGCCATGCATGATATATGGTGGGAAAAAATATGTGCATTCATTGGCGTGTGCGTGCATGCATCCCACCAGTGACACGTGACAGTTAGAGTATTGATTGTTGTTTTCACTGTGACCCCGCACAACTTGGCAGTCACCACAGATGTACTGTACAGCACAGTTGTCAAAGCTCCTCCATGCCCCGAGGTGCAGCAACACACATACACAGCATTGACAGAGTGAAACTCTCATGGGTTTTGCTGGATAGTCCTTTCTCAGTCAACTGTGAGTCAAGTCAGCTCGATTGCCTTCAGTTTTAATGCCTCTGCATCCATGTCGCAAAGCAGCTGATCCCATACAACTAGGACTTGAGAACAAATATCACCACTTTCTACCAAATAAATAGTCTCTAAGGTGTTAATAGTGTTTTCTGTGAATTATCCAGAGGATCTGATCTGGATGATCTGGAGGAAAATCTGGATGATTTCGCATGTCATGATTTCCTTCCAACGCCAACGTTCAGTGTCAATGCAGACAGCAGTCTGCACTTCATGTAAGGAAGCAAGAATATAATATAATATATAGAATATAATATGTAAATATTTCTTGTTTTTTAACCATGACCACAATCTTTACTAACTTAAGTGTTTCAGGTACCCTACCTTAACCATTCTTATTTTGCCAAGATCAAGATCTGACTCCATCGGTAACCATTCTGTAGTTGCAATGTGGAGATATTTTAGAAAGAAAGAATTTTAAAACTTCCTTCTCCGTCATTACAGTACACTTGAGTTGAGGACGAACTCTCAGAGACAATACTTGAGCAAATGAGAATGCCCTGCATGTCCAGATGTCGCTAGATGTAAGTGAGACAGTATGTCTTCATAATTTAGGTGAACCAATCTTTTAACAAATGACAGTAAAGTCATTGTTGTAATTGATTGGTCACTGTGATCCCCAGGGCATCTGAGGGAGAGCGCCCTGATTGAGTCTTTCCATCACCACTGAAATTAACTGGGAAGAAAATTCTGTGTGAACTAATTACAAAGGACACAGATTAAGCAATGTTTTCATTTAACACCACTGTAGTAATTGGTTATTCACTACGTGTTTGTGATATTTTGCGCAAGTGACTGTGTGTGCATATATGTGTGTGTGCATATACAGTATGTGTGTGTGCGTAGTCGCTGTTGGAATGAAGCCGAAGTTTTGTGAGCCTTATTGCAGGATCGAGTCATTTCAAGCATTTCATCCATTCATTTTACCTGTTGTGTTTGTGAGAGAGGAACAAAAATCAACTGGAATTTTGGGTCGATATCAGTTGCTGGTGTCTGAGCAGAGTGACCGCTTAATGCGAGTAAGTAAGAATTTAGAAAATTACATTCAAGGTGTGCTGCTAAGGTAAACAAAAACAGAAGTGTGTGTCTTAAATCGGTCGTTAGTTCAGTGGGTCATGAATCAGTGGATGGCAAATTGTATTTCAAGCACTAATTAGGTTCTTGTTTCATTGAACATTGGGACACTGATGAGTCACAGTTCTCAGGCAAGGTAGTAATGATGTCACATAAACAGCTGAACTCCTCAGAGTGCGGTAGATTGTAGTGTAAAGAGTCGCAAAAATAAATAAATAAATAAATAAATAAATAAAATATACAGTATGAGCTTGTAAAGATTTGATTCCGAAGGGGAACCATGCAGCATGACACAGAGGTGTCATAGCATGGAAAACACAGCTGCATCCCACATAAAATAAGGTTAGTTTGCACGAGCTAATTAGCAAACTTCAATCATACAGGCCTTCATTTGCTGAAGGAGTGCTTAGTCCTTGGAAAAAAGAGACTGAATAGAAAGTGAAAAGGTTCAGGAAATTACCGTAATTCCTTTAGGGAGATTCTGAAGTTTTGTTGGTCAAAGAGTCAAATGTAATTCATTCACTGAGACACTTTTTCTCTGGGCAGTGCAAGTGTCAGTGGCAGTCTCCAGGAGTATGCTAATGAGGGCAATAGTGACACTTCAGCATACCTATACAGGCCACCTGTACATCTCTGCAGGGGAAGTTAAAAATAAATCACTGGCCTATCCCCTCTTAGAGTCTACCTTATGGTTCACAAGGCCTGCTTAACATTACTTGACTCTTCTAAAGTCAGCTTCAGTGTGCAGCGCAGTGACTTTAATGTCAATAGATTTATGTTACTTCATTAATCCAACAGTTTGGGATGTGAACTAGTTGGCTGCAAGAGTTACTTGTGTCCATGCAGTCAGGGTTGTGTTATTCCCGAATACCGACGCCCCTCAACGTCTCATAAAGGATCACCATCAACGATGAGATGCTTAGAGCAAGTCAGGTGACGTAGTATAAAGAGCAACACAGTCAGCTGTTTGTGTCACATGTGAAACAAGTAAATATTGAGTAAATATTGATCTTAACTTGTTTTTCAACTTGTGTAACATACTTAATTCAGTTCACTTATGTCATGTACTTATTTTAACCCAAAGCATGCTTTTTTCCTAAACCTAACCAAATAGTTTTGGTGCCTGAACCTAACCAAACTGCAAGTGTTTCTCAACGTTAACCAGGTTAGAAAGGCTTTCTGGCAGAAAGGCTCTCATATGGACACTAAATGGTACCTTGTGCATCTGTATGAGATGCACCTAACATCACTGTTTCATGACCTGGGAATGAGAATGGGATGGTTTGTTTGGTCTGGAGGCTGAAGGTGGAGGCCTCCCCCCAAAACAGATGGCAATTCCTGTTCTTTTAAATGACTGGATGGATTATGTTGGCATTGTCATTATGAGCATGTTAATGTTAATACATTTGGTACATTATGTGTTTGGAGTGGTTCGTTATCAAGTGAAACCAGATACAAGAAACTATATAGCCACTCTTTTAAATTAGCACGAATCTATTGTATTTATGTTACTATTAAAGTTTATTCAGATGTAACTGCCAATTTTCATTTTGTAGACACTTATTTAGTTCTTTACACCAAGTAGCAGAAATGTCAAACATCTCCGACTCGAAAATTACCACGAGAGGCTGATGTCAATGTTTTTTCTGACCTGGTTGCTTGTAATTATGGTGAGAACATGAATATATTAATAATACAATAAAGCGTGAATGCAGTACAACCTCACAGAACTGCTAGCGAGGCTGGAGACTCTCAGTCTTGTTAATGATCAGTGAGTAATTGATTGGATTTTCCAACAAGCAGCAAAACATAGAGCGGTTACACATACACAGAATACAGTGCAGAAAAACAGCATCAGAAACCGTGGCCTCAAAAATAACTGTAGTCGAATCAGCATCATCTAAGCACAAATTGAATGTTAAGAAATTCACTGAAGGCATCATTTGCCACAGAGATGTTGTGCTGGATTGCATCAGATTGAACAGGTGGTCATGATGTCGTGTTCACCCGCCACATCTTCCACGTGATGTCTTGCGAGTAACTGTTGTTTTGTCAAAAGTCTGTCTCTTGAAAGACTTTGAGGTCTTCACATGCAGCACTGTCACAATAATGGACCCTGACTGGCACAAAACACTGGCTTGTCTCATTCAAATGAGGCAAACCTGCTGAGTAAAGGGAAGTAGGGTGTCAGTTCAAATGCCGCAAGATTGGCTTTTTAGATGCATTTTGGCAATTGTTTGTGTTTTCTAACTGTTTGATGGAGGGATTTTGAAAAGAAAACAACCATTTTACAAGCAGTCAAGAATAATTTGATTGGAAAATACTCAGCATGAAACATCTTTAACAAAATACATTGGGTATATTAGATTTTATACAATAAAGCCTCATGTTGTTTATGTCTACCATCAGAGTGTTTCACCTTCTTATCTTCAGCGATCAGTTTAATAAATCGGGCACCTGTTGCCAGCGAAGTGGGAAATGTTAACAGCCAGAGTTTCAAAAAATCTATACTTATACCTTGAAGAGCTGTGTATTGAACCATCTGTCATTTAAGTTCAAGTTCAAGTTCATTTATTAAATATTAGTCCTGTCACCACAAGCAATTTTCAAAAAAAAAAAAAAAAAAAAACACAGAAAAATAGAGCTTGGCTTAACTTACGTAACCCGCCATAGTTATGTTGTGTTGAAGGGTTTCAGACGAGACAGACGGGCACAAAAGCCTACTTTCCATACAAATACACCACCAGTGTTATTTCACCTGAATATAGAGAAGAAATAAAGTCAAAGACCATTCACAGGCCATTATCCACATTATGACTGGAATCATGGACACCGAACACTTAAAGTGACATTTATGAACTACCGCTCACTTTGAACACAGTAGGTGTGACATTAAAATAGTGTGTTTCACTTGAAATGATGATGTTTGACACAAATGCTTGTGTTTGTTCTAAATTAGCAAGAAATACTGTACCTGTGTTCACCCTCAGGCTCCCTTATGTATTGCTGCTGTGTAACCTCTTAATCTGTGTCACCAGAATAGCAGACCAGATTTCAAGGACAACCATTATTTTATGAACGCAGTGAATATACAATAAACTTTTGAGAACACCTGCAGTGCTTCCACAATGAGCATTTTATTGTTGAAAATGCACTACACAGCAGCATCCGCTCACAGCTGTGCGCTGGCCTCTCAGAGAGTAATCACCATAGTACTAACACCACTACCACTAATGATAGTGATGACGATAAACATTTTATTTAATATGGCAGCTTTTCAACAAGACATGATTACTTTAAAATATATTAATAAATATGAGTACATTATCAACTGAAGACCAATGCTAACATTTGATAATTAGCACTAAATGACTGTAGTTGAATGTCTTTAATTTTGCAAACATTTGATTAAAAATCAAAGGAGAAAAGGAAATGTTGATTTGATGTTGAGGGATCACCAATGTGGCTGCAGTTTATACTGAGGGGAACATGAAGGTCTGCACCAAATTTCATGGCAATAGTAGTCAAGGTATTTCCCTCGAAACCACAAATGTTAACCTCATGGTAGTGCTAACTGAAAAGTGGAAAGGTTCGTTAGGATTCATCATCTAGGAACCTCAAACGTGTTTAAAACTGTATGCCAAGCCATCTTGTAGATGTTGAGATTAGGGATATAACAGTTTCTGTATTCATGCCAAACCGTCAGAGTGTGGGGTCACGGTCTGGTGCATGCAGTAGTACACAGACTAAGCAGTATGTATATTGGTGCACATTATGTAGAACCAGACTGTGTAAACAGTGAACAGAGTGTCTGGGTCTGAAAAGTGACACCAATGCCCTGAACCTGCATTATGTCTGATGTCCAACAGGGACAAGAGCCCTGTCTGCAAAACGAAGTCAGACTGTATGTAAGTTTATGAGAAAATGACTGTGCTCCTGACTTTATTGTCTCCATTTATTGCCTCGGATAACGCATGCACTAACTACACATTGTCAGCAGAGAGGGATGCAAGTTTGGCCAGGTCTGACAGTGGCATTGGTGAGGCTGGCTTACCTCCCTCAGGAATGCCTGCATCCACCCCTTTAGATCATAAGCTCCACAGGAACATACAGGGTGACACCTCCAACACTAAGAAGAAACGTAAGTGTGATGACGGTTTGGCTCTCAAAGTGGACACATTGGCTTTTCAGTTTGCTCAGATTAAGGCTTCTTCTTAATTTAGAGCCTTTTGGCCCATCCACTGCTGCTGTCACTGCTGTTTCAGAGCCATCACTCCAGGCCTTTGATGTGAGCAATGGTTAAGCTACTTCAGCCTCTGTTGCAAGCCAACATGATGAAGATGCATCTGATGTGATCATTTGTGTACTGATAAGAAAGCTGAAGAACAGAAAGAACTCGAGAGTCAGTCCTCCCTCCTCTCTGTGATAGGTCCTCACAGGTCAGGTGCAGATTCCCTGAAGGATGATGAGGCTGGTCTTTCCACAGTTAACCCATTCCTGCTAAATTAGCCTAAAAGGCCGACATTATCACCCTCAGGGACTGCTGCTAGAGGAAAGATGTAATAATGGTACAGCTTCACAAAAAGAACATATGCACACTTACAAGTTCTACATTTCTAGTAGTTTGTAGCAGCTTATTTTGTAAGAGGGTTAACTGCTGCCAATGAACTTTATCAGATACAGTATTTTGATCGTATGGCAAGTAAATAAATGAGATTTAACAGTGTGCAGAAGGAAAAAAAGAAAAGACAAATGAGGACTTAATAGCCTTGAAATACCAACTGTGTAAAGCAATAAAGTGACTGATAGGTTGATAAAATGTTGGCAGACAAATTAAGGCTCTAATTATATCCATTATTATCCATCATTATTCTTTGTTGTTTTCATCGTAGTCTGGTCATGTTTGAATTGTGTGTGTGTGTGTTTAAGTACTTTCAGTCAAATACCACTGAAACCACTGAAACCATAGCTAAATTGATCAATGAATTTCAGGGCAAATAAAAATATTCTGTGAAAGTGGTGGTAAAAAATATTAGCAATCGGCTTGAATGAAGCTGCCATACCTGTGATGGACCCACATAGAGAGATCGTCCATGTAAGTCATCAAAAATACAAAATGTGGTACTGCTATGCTTGATGCTAGATGCTAGAACTCCCCTGCCACAGGTTAAAAAGATACAAATTGTCTTCCCACCAACAGATACCCAATCACAGCTAATCTCCCTCAGAATCCTACTAATAGCTAAGCATATCGACTTTTCATTCCCACCCTGCTGTCTTCAGCTCCAGCAAGATGAGTCACATCAAATCAAACGTCAAGCTCATAAATGAATGGAGGTGTCACGAGTCAGATTCTTTATTATCAGGACAGTATCACCTTTTTCCACCTTTCACACGCCTGCACGCTCTCTCTTCCACCGGCTCCCTGACGCGCATTCAGCAATTCAAACCGACAGGGGTCATTCAATCTTCAGGTGCAAAAAAGTCTGCCACTCCTTTCTTTGCGAGCACAGATTTGATGATTTTGGGCAATCTCAAGTGGAAGGAGTGTTTAGGCTTGAACCATGCTGTTGATCATGTGTAACTGAGTGCCTACAATTCCTTAAATAAATGTCATCCAAGACTTCAGGCATCATTGACTCCTCTCTGTATCCTCTCATTAACATTGTTCTTCACTTTCCAGTTCATTTCTCCCTCATCTCAAACCACTTTTATCCATTATGAGAAGTTGTTACAAAACTCCAAAAGAGATGGCAACTGAGCTGCCACCTGAGGGGAGTCCCTTTATGCCACCATTTACAGATCACTGAGCTTGTAACACGGGAGAAATCATGGCCATTGACACTTAATAATACACATTGAGAGTCTTCCTCTGGAAAGTTGCTTCACATAATAACAAGTTAACATGTCGTCAAGCACAGACGTGATGTGTCCAGTGCATCATTATCAAGACGCATCATCCCTCTAAGTTTCATCTAGATCACTTTGAACAATAGCCAGCAAGTCCTCACTCCTATAGGACAATTGAACTATATCACTTTATACCTTTAGCAATAACATGATGATGTGTCTGTGGTTTGTAGAAACACACAATGCCAACATCAGAGTTGATATTAATTAAATGAGTCATAATTTTTTAAGCATAGCTAATTGTCTGCAGCCAGTGTGGACCTTAAGTGCGTCATAAATCATCACTCTTCTGAAGTGGTGCATTATCACGTACAAATGGGGACTGATGCACAGCGGGTTCACTGTGCAGAGCAGCGGGAACGTGCCATTTCAAGACGCACATGTGATAAAATTGCTGCTTTTCTTGAAGTGAAGCAAAGTGAAGCAGCTTTTAGTTATTATGCTCCTCACCTGTGGAACATTCTCCCAGCACACCTGAGGTCTGCACCAACCGTCAGCTCATTTAAATCAGGGTTGAAAACATTATTATTTGCTACAGCTTTTACTTAAAGTAAATATATTTGCTCAATGACTTTAATCATTCTAATTGCTAAATTATTGTCTTTTACTGACTTCTGCTGTGAATTTTCCTTTAATTGTATTTTATTTTTCTGTTCTCTTCTAATCTCTTTCTTTCTTTCTTTCTTTCTTTGAAATGTATGATTTTAATGTATTTTTATGCTTCTGTAAAGCACTTTGAATTGCCTGGTGTATGAATTGTGCTATACAAATAAATTTGCCTTGCCTTGCCTACCGCTGTGGGGGCTGACACAGAAAACAAAGGGTGTAGCTGTTTTAATGCACCTCATGTGCCCATAGTGTGTTGCCCTTCAACCTTTTTAGGGCTCTATGGTGAGTTTTAACTTTGCCTCATCTCCACACCTAAAAGTTGATGGGTGGAGGTTATGACCACTGGTAGAGCTACGGAGCAATGTTTTTATGACTACACGTGTGGACATTGCCCCAAAGTCGGGTCAATGTCCGGGCTGCATTCGGGCAAAACACATACTCATATAACAGGCCTATTTGGGTATTAAGGACACTTACAATGTATTGAAGGCAACACTGAAAACATGAAGAAATACATGCATGCTGACTAACAAGCAAAGAGAGAACTGAGGTCTGATCTCACAACAGGGAATCAGCTGAATACAGCTCAAATGTGTTAGTCTACATAAACACTGAGCCTTATAATTTATTAACTGGCTAACAAGAGTTGCATGCATTAACCATATAAAAGAGATTGGGGCAAGAGATTTTGCTCTTTTGAACTGATCCCTCTCAGTGAGTTATTAAACTAGGGGGCATTGATTTCCTCTTGGTGTATGTGCAGTATTTAGTGCCTAGATAAAGAAAGGACTGAGTTCTTTACGTTATTTATGTGTATTGTACACAGGAATTGACTGATGAGTTGTTACCTGATTGGTCAGTTCAGCCTATTTCAAATGAAGCAGTGGGGACAGGAAATATGTATGAAAAATGCAGCTGAGAATTCTGAATCAGAGCTAAATCATTCACGATGCTGTGAAGCGACAATGAATGTGAAGGGGTTTCTCTCAATGGCTCGCTGGAAAAAAACAGAAGTCACAGAGGTACAAAAACATGTGTTTGACACCAGGATTTATTCAGACAAAATCTACAGCTTACAGATTTCACTGCATATTCACCATCCAGCAAGAAGTACAGGACGCACCTGAGGGTGAGGTCACAACGCCTCGAGGTGACACATAAAAACTTTGCATGTTTCTTATTGTAATTTAACCTACTGACATATTTTCTCCTTTTACCGTTCCTTAAGTACACACCCAGCAGATCCAAAGCAATATTAGCACTCGTTTGGAACCGTGTGTGTGGCCACCTGATGAATGAAGTCCAATGCTCACTCTCCTTGTAGATCTAAATTTATCTTCACTAACTCCACAGGGAAATGCCTGGGTTTTAGCTGCTAAATGCTCCATTATGCTCACCACCTGAATGTCTGCCGTTTGGTGCTGCTTCACAGTTGTTGTTTTTTTTTTTTTGCTAAAAACATCTGCTAAGGGCAGCGTAAAAGTGAGGCTGATATCATTTTGTCATTTTGATGACAGTCACTGGACAGGTGAAGGTGACACAAAGTTGGGGCCAAAATAATGAGCTGGAAGACTTTATAAAGCTCTAGAATTATCTATGGGTTTGTCACAGTGAGTAACTCCTTTCACATACACAGAATCATTTGATCCATTGTTAATATAAAAATATTGATTACAGCAGCTGTAAAAAAAACAAATAAAACAAGTTGGCTGTAATACATCGTGGACTGTGACATGCGAATCTCGTTTTTAATGTTGCAGTCCTGTTTTGACTTAACCCTTTTTCATTTTTTTTTTCTCTGCAAACGTAACAATTGTATTATTTATTTGGCTTATGAACAAAATTTTAGCCTGGCTGGCACTTTGTTTTGTTCTTTCTGGAATCCACAGTGTTCGAAACCACACTCTATTCTGGCACTGTTGTTTCAATTTAAATGTAAATTAACTCCTATCATAAGCCTTTTAAAGCAAGACTGTGTTGGTGTTTACAAAGGCAACAGAATAACATGATCTTGGGAAGTACAAGAGCAGCGGCTAATTGAAACTATGAATCAAAGTGTGACTGAATGACATTTGTGTTTTACCGCACTGTAGCACAGGAGGAAAAACGCAAAGGCACAAAGTTAGGGGGTAATGTGATACAGTTAATAATGACCTCATTATTATTCAACTTTCATATTATTAGTAACACAGGGACTGTGAAAGAAAATGGCCAAAGCGCACTGGCTTCACTGAAGTATTATTATAGACATAATAGAGCAGGAGCAGAAAAGCACATTGCATGGTATGCTTGTTTTTTGCATGTCAGAATGTAAATGACAGGTTTCCTGGTCTCCATTCTTTGTATCGACTCATGCTCCGTGCTGTATGCTAATGCTGCGCTAAGTTTCTCGCACAAGCTGCTGGGTGGTTGTGATAAAGAGCTCTGCCGTGAGGGGTGCTCAGGTTTTTCTGGTCTGATGACTAACCAGAATGTTGTTTCGTTAACTAACCTCAAGAAAATGGCAAGCGCTCTCTTGTGCCCTCCTTTGCAGTGCTCTCTCCCTGAGAATAATCCGCTATTATACATCTGTAAAAAATGCTTGCCACGTGCTAAGCCGGAGGCTCTCAGAAGCGGCTGTCATCATATCCCACTTGATCTAAGGGGGTAATTCACCTAAATTTGCAATTTACATTGGCAAATAGTCTCGCTGATTGGCATTTAGAAACATTTTGTTTGAGATGAAGTATTTGAAGGTCCCATTTGGTCAACCATTTACGATATGGAGCTCAGTGAATCGATTTTATGGAGTCTGATTTGCTTAAAAAATATATGGGCTGAGTATTAGACCTAATGAGATGCTAAATTACATAGTCAATTCAGGTTTTAAACCATCCAAAGTTTCTTAAAGCTGCACTCATTAATATTTTCATATTAACAATGGCTCAAATGAGAATGTGTAAATGTATGAAAAAGGTCACCTATAATGACGAACCCACAAAGAATTATCAGCCAACTCTGCATTTCCACTCAGCTCTACGGCAGCTTTTCCATTTTTTATTTATTATTTTTTTAAACATTGTGCAGGTTTTTTGGTTCAGGCTCAAAATTAAGAGGCTTAAAATTCTTAACAGCCTCATTTCCAGCTGCAGCAGGCAGCTGTTTTAAGGGAAAAAGCTTGGATAAAGTGACTGTGTGCAACCTGCGCAAACGTCAAACAGACAAAGTTCGTTAAAACATTTTCCTTTGCAAATGTTATTGCAGTTTCCTTAAGTACATTTGACGAAATAAGACAAAATCAGTTCATGCAATTAGTCTTCTAAAAGGAAAAAACCCCCCCAAAAACTGTTATTTTTTTCCCCCTGTCATGCATGAGAAACGTACCGTAGAGCCAAGTATTAGCTGTTCGCTGTTGAAGGTCGTGATCTTTTGTTTTGTTTTTCATTATCCTTTTGAAGAATGATTAATTGGGCCGCAAATCATTTGAATTCAGCTGGTGGCAGCAGCTGCCCATTTCAGGCTCAGAGAAGTGACTGCTGATTGAGGATAGAAACTGACCCCTGATCACTTGATTTGCCATGCTTCACTGAGAAAAGCAATCTCCTCATTACTCCTAAGTTGTCAGTGACATCAAAGAGGCTTTCCAGACTTTCCCTTTAAACAGGAAAAGATTCTGGTCTGAGCAATGCTAGTTTGTACTTTCATACGGCAAAATTAAAATGAAAACCTCCTGCAAATATCTCCTTTCCCTCCTTGGATGAAAATTCAATTTCGGAACACACACACACACACACACACACACACACACACACACACACACGCACACACATATCTGCCTTTGTCATTACTATGTTCAAACATTTCTTTTGTCTTTATCTATCTCATATTCTTCGTCGGGAAGGCAAACATATACTGTGTGCACTTGAATATTAACCCCCAGAATTTATACCTCCCTGGTTTAGAGTTAATTCCGTGCAAATCTCTGTACAGATCTGAAAAAGTTTGGATCAATTGCATCATTGTCTGCCGTCTGAGCAGCTCAGGTGCAGCTTTGTATTCTGTGCCTGAGCCTTTCAGATTCCACAGAGGCTGAGTTAGTGTTAAAGCACAGCAGCGGCATGAAGTTGTGAGCTTTTACTTGTCATTGAACCGTTCTCTGAAACTACGGCTGCTCTCAGCAGGGGAGCAGAGGTAAAAAGAGGTGAGGGGAACAGTAACAGCTTTCAGTTTCACATCTGAACTATGAGCTTCGTAAACAATCCCCCAAGCATGGAGGGTGACATTTGCACACCATTGAGGCCCACGCAGGGCAATAAAGTGTCCTGTGTTGACCCCTTGCTTATCTCTCCGTGACCATGATGCAATGAAAAGTCCTGTTTGTCATCCAAAGACAGGGCGTTTGGGTGATTTTTGCTGCCCCACAGCACAAAATGACAATATTATATCTGCAGGGCTTTGATGGGTTTGTTGATCATTGACCATGAGTTGATGTTTACTTTGCTGACATTTCTGGCTTCAAAACTGAAAATAACTTCTTATCTGAATTATTTTCCGTAACCCCAGACTCTCCTACACAGCACCTATTCCCAGGAACATAATGATGGTTTGTCACAACACATTTAAAGCTGAAACAGCAAAGAGCCAGCAGTTTTATTCTGGAATATATTTGAGATGCACTACATTATGCCTTGATTAGGCATTTTTGCTGGGTTTCCACTCTAATTAGCTCGGTTATTTGTTGCAGTTGCTTACTCATACATGTTGAGGAAATGTGACTTCAGTGGTTGAGTCATTATGGGAAGCTATAATTCAGGAGGTGATCAGTTCTGTCAGAGCTGCTGTGAGTCACTAAGAGAGGCCCATTAAGCTAATAAATGACATAATGCCCCTTTATCTTACCACTAAAAATCCTGACAGTGGCAAAGCTGGCCAGAAATGTATTTTCTTCTCGAAAAGTTTTTTATGCAGTGAAAGTTATTTCAGTTTAAAGCCCTGTGAATCCGGTACAGTCCCACAGCCTAAATATTTCCCATTTAGCAACGTGACTTTCTCCGCGGAGAGTGCTTTACTGTGTCACTGAGGCCATTTAAAAGGCCACCAAATCTTATTCATGAGGCTTGTTGGGAGCTGTGTTTTCTTCTGCTCCTCCGGGGGATAAAAACTACAATGCAAAGAGAGCTGTCTACCCACATCTGCACAACTGTCACTGAGTCACAGGGTGAGGTGGAAGAGAGAACAAAAGTCGGAGGTTAGCAAACAAAAAGGTCAAAATGAGTTTGTTTCAAAATAGAGGCAGAGCACGCTGGTGTTACGTGCCCTGAGGAGTTTACTTAGACCGAATTAAAGATCTGTCATAACACTGGGTAGAAAGCGCTTGAAGTACCAAGATATCGTCAGATCCTGCAGAGGTGAGCTCCTGCTGTGTACATGCATAATGACACAATGGCTTCATTGGATGCTTTATTGTTTTTATTAATCGCATAGACATTTGCCTTAGTAATATCAAAGATACATACAGCATGTGATCTGTGATTGTTATTGTGAGACCCGTTTAATATTTAATAAAAAGAACTCTTCATTTCGTGTGTCTGGTAAAATGTCACGTCAGAAATTTATTATCTCAGGATCACCCCCTTGAGATGTATCAACTCGTTTTCAAGTGGGTCTCGAACAAACTCTCACTAAACAAATGGAAAACAGAGCAATAGAAGACACAATGATATAGAAGAGAACAATGACAAAACAAACAACAATCAAAGAAAAGAGTTATAACCTTAGACAAGACACAATCAAAAAAAAGTAAAAAAAAAAAAAAGAAAAAGAAAAAGAAAAATTTGTTTTCAGATAAGAAAACAAAGCCTTTTTAATATTCCATATGTATGGGGACACGACGCCACAGGGAAACCAAGTAGACCCAACTGCTCCTGCGGGAGCCTGAAATAGCAGCTGACTTCCAGTCAGATGTCACCACCACCAGAGTGCTCACCCATGTGCTCAGATAAACCAACAAACCAGTCACAAATTTACACTCTGTTCGCACCTATGGCCTGGGGTTCAAGATAGCACCAAGGCTTAGCTGGCCTTGTGAGACACTAAGGCGAGCCGTAAATGTTTGGGAGGCCACTTAGCCTCCGAGGTTGCAAGGGCAGCTTGGAAAGAAAAACACATCAGTCTGAGTCAAGGTCTTTTCTTGTAAGAGCCATGGTCCTGCAGGCATGGTCCTGTATGTCAGGCTGTGTCCTGCTGCATGAGCTCAGCACACGCTCAGCGAATGTTCATGTAGTAGAACCTGATTAAGGTGGACTGGCTCGACCAAGCGGCCGCTGTACAAATCTCAGATGGGGGACCACCTCGATATAAGGCCCATGAGTTGGCGAGGTCCCGTGTGCACACATCCCTGCTGGAGCCAGCCTGTCTCCCTGCTTATATGCCTGTTGGATTGCATCCACAACACGATGAGAGAGCCTGGTCTTGGAGACTGGTTGCCCAAGGCAGTAACAGACAAAGAGTAGGTCTGCTTCAGCATTCTGAGGAGCGTGGAAAGGGTGCAGGTTAGCAGACTCATTATCACTGACAATGACATCTTATGTCTAGAGGGAGCCACCTGAGTGTGCAGTGATATTTTAAAAAAGGCGCAATCTAGATATAAATCTTCAGAGTTTGGTAAATATAACAGATTTAGGGGATGAAGATCAGTTTTGGTAAACAGTGTAGTCCATTATTGATAGTATAAACTGTGAAACAAGTCTTTTTCTAACATTAAATATAAAACAATATCTGGAAAAACACAGAAAACCAAAATTTTACAGAAAGCATCTTATCACATGGATTGGAAACAGGTGTCTCAGCAGAGAGCGGATTTCTTTTTGTCCCTTTTTAACCAAGGCTGAGGTGTGAAGTGTGATTTTAAAGGAAGAGAAACACTTTCTGGTCCAAACAACATGCACCCTAAAATATGTCAAGTTTAAAGCCCCTGCACACCCATAGCCCACCCACATAGGTGTTTTTACTCATATTGCATGAGACCTCTTCTCTGTGTCAGCGGTGGAGCAACGTCCACCCTCTATTTTTATTAGTACTTTGGTGACATTGTGAAATTCCCAGCACAGCTCTACAGAACCTCCACCTGACTAGAGGTCTAATCAGGCAGAGTAATTGTAAACACCTGTGTCAGTGCAGGCCCTTGAAAGGCGAGAAACACTGACTGTTTGGCAGAATTCTGGCCCAAACTGATTTTTTTCCAAACAAGCAAAACCACAAAATAATAGACTGTACTGTTAAAATACATGCAGAGCACAGTCTTGCCTGGTTGGCACATAGAGGATTGCTACAACAGTCGCTTTTACAGACTTCTCGTGCGTTCCCCTGCACACCCATTTGGCTGTCTTTCTGCCTGCACATATTGGTTAAAGCTCCTGAAAACTTCCTGATTGCAAATCTTCAGTATTTTTCTACAACAGTAAACATTCGTCACTCAACAACCAAACTTAACATTCAGAAAAAACAATATTCTTAGTTGTTATTAAGACTTTAATGCTCAAAAGTCAAAACTCAGCTGATCTGCTTCATCAGGACTGTGGAGGTGTGAACTGAACAAATTGAACAACTGAACTGTCGCCATTTTTTTGATTCACTTGATGCATGGCAAGACATGACATCGCCTGCTTCAAACAAGACAAAAAAGCAAAGATGAGAAGAAAATACAGAAATGTCTGACATAAAACGAACACTAACTGTTTCCCTACGACACTCCCAATTTAAGATGATCTCGTACCTAGATCACCCTCTAAACCTGAAGGGAGGTCTACCCCTGTTTTGTCGTTGTGGGCATTGCAAGTCAGGGGCTGAGGCTTTACCAGTCGAACAGCGCCACCACCATCACTAAACACACACAATCACACAGCACGTGTCACCCCCTGACACTTCTGCTCCCAACCTTTCCGGCACTGTGGTTTTCTTGGTGGTGAGATGCTCGCATTGCGAAATTGCTTCTTCCTCGGGGAGCTATTCAATCACTCCAGGCTCCAGCCCACAACAAAACAGGCAGTCCACCCAGGGAGAAAACTAATGTGCGATTCCGCCTATTTGCCATGGAGGCCAGGGAAAGAAAAATATCCCTTTTGGAGACAATGAATGGGCTGCTTCCTGGGTTATGGGTGCTCCAATGAGTTGATTAACTTCACAAGGACAAAATGAAACTTTTTGCTGACCAATTTATGTGATTGGTGGTGAGCCAAATGATGTGTTAGAGGAGAGATGGGCTTTTGGGACACCACTCATCTCCTCACATGAGACTTGTGAATTAAATCAAATTGAGGACATGCATAGGAATAACGGACCACCACTTTGAGAGGCCATGTACACAGACAACTCGACTTAGTATCTTCATTAGACCGGCTGTCTGAAAAACACTGCAGATTGGTGCAGTGTGCTCTTGCATAGTGCCCGTGTCATTAATTATGGATACACTTGCTGGTGATGCCACACCATGTCCGACTGACCAGAGCTGAGATAATGACATCTGAGGTCAAAATATCAAGCTCTACCTGCCCAAATTTGTATTCTGGTCACTAACTCGAGGCCAGGCTCACAGGCATAAGGTTAGACTAATAGATGTATAGAGCGGTGTAATATTTATCCAGCAACTGATGTGTTTGTGTGTGTGTGTGTGTGTGTGTGTGTGTGTGGTCCCATGGCTATTTGTGCAAGGATTAAAACTTGTAATAGCTGGGCATGTATGTTATTTACATTGAGTTTTTTAATTACAGTTGTTTGCATTGGCAGGAAAAGGCGAATGAATTGACTGAAATAAAGATGCAGAATCGGCGACTGAAAAGCAATCTTTATCCTGTCAGAAGAACATATGAAAGGAGCCATTCAGAAGACCTCAATTCAGCCCAACCTTCCCGCAATTTCAGCAGAGTGCTAAGCCGAGACAGACCTCTACCTATGTTACCTGAAAACTTTGCAATCCAACATTCTCTCATTTGGCCTTGGATTAAAAGTTTGAGTCTCACAAGCATCTGTGTTCTCTCCTTAAGATTCAAACCAGCATTTGCTTTATTTAACACTTAAAGCAGCCAGTGGCAGAAGATCGAGGCAGAAGATTCAGATATCTTGGTGTTGTTCTTACACCTGAAACTACAAAATAATTCTGCTCAAATCACAACAAATTGATTAAAGACATTAACAAGAATCTGAACAGATGGGATGTGCTGCCCCTGTCATGTTTTGGCTGTGAGAATGAATATTCTACCAAATCTGCTTCTCTTGTTTCAATCCCACCCTGTCCTAAAACCACAATCCACATTTAAGTCACTGGGAAACATGAATATCAAAATGTATTTGGCAAAACAGGAGACCAAGAATCCAGTTGAAAATATTCATCTAAACAACAGAGAAAGGAGGTCTGGGTTTACCCCACCTGAAACTTTTCTGATCATTTCTGATCATGCTCATAAAGGATGGGCTGAGAATGTGTCACAGTATATTCAGCTCTCTAACCTGCTGCCATTGTCTCCTCATCTGCTCACCTGTGCCATCAGTACTTTTCCGCACTCAGCCATGCCTACCTGCCCGCTCACACGATCGCACACCTGAGGCTCATAGCAATCAGTGCAGTATGGAAAGAAATGGAGGGAGACTCAGACCCCGTTTACACTTAGGGAAAATGCATATGTTTTCATGTGGTTTGGCCTGTTTAAGTTTTTTTTCACGGAAAACAATCATTTTTAAAAAAGTCTGGCCAAAGTGGAGATTTCTGAAAACGCCGGTTATGTGTTGGCGTGTAAACGGGGTTAAACGCCGTTTTAGGTTCCGAAACGTCACAACATGCGACTGAAAATACTTAATGTCATGTGAGCGACCTATGTTTACACTCGCGCCCATAGGTTTGGCATAGTTATGATGGCGCTCGACGGCGTATTTATCCGGGTTCATGTAAACGACAACATTTTTGAAAACGATGTGTGCACGATGTTATTTTTGAAAATGGAGGGGCTTGAATATCTGATTTCCAAAATACCCTGCTACGTGTAAACATAGCCTCAAAGACTTGATATTCAGCACTTCCTGCATCTTTGCCTGTCTGTGAATGGGTACACAATCAACAAGCTATTTGATGGGAATATATTTGAACCTTTTTCAAAAGTCTAAGACAGTGACCTTCGAGGAACCTATTAGACAGAACATCATGAAACATACAGACTGGAGTAATGTTAAAAGAAGATGAACCAATATAGAAACCCATCTTATACATCTGTTTGAACACCTGCATCATAAATAAATTAAATAAAATAATAATAAGACATGTCTACACTCTACATATCAAAGGACGGGGGGGGGGGGGGGGTTCGAGGTGAATACATTAGTGGATGATATATATGTTGTTGATATGAAGAAAAATAATCACTATTAAGTAAACAATGTTATTGATGACCTTACTTTATTTACCTTACTTTATTGTTCTGATGTATAATTTTTGTAGGGATATATGTACTTATACAGGTAGAAATATGTGTATGTTCTACCCCTGTACAGTGTTACTTCTTCTATATGCGCATGGATGTTCAGTGTGTTAATTGCCTGTTCATTTGTGTCAATGCCAATTACATTTTTACTAATAAAAAAAAAACTGTTAAAGTAATTTACTTGCATTAAATATTTCAATTGACACTTGACAGAAATTATTGAAAAGTATTCTGTTCCAGCTTCTACTTGGATGTTGAATGCTGATTATTGTGGTTTGACCAAGGAGCAGCTAAGGTAAGTGGTATGTATGATCTAAAATACAAAGAGGATGATGACTCACAGTCTGGCTGTCTCTCGCTGTGCCAGTTAATGGAGAAAGCATAATTAGCGTGACCCTCGATGCAAACTGCGTTCAAGCATTTAGCTCAGCAGACTGGGTTGTTTTCTAACTAGTTCCTAGAGTTAACACTGGGAATATTAATTCTCTGGCAAAGAAAATTAATTACTTTTGGTGTTTTTCTTGTATATACTTACTCTGTTGGCTTGCAGGTTTATTTCACGCAGACGTTGTTTCAGCTTGATCATTTACCTTCAGTTTGTGGACTGACATTTACATTTTGTGCAGTGTACCTGCTCAACCTATCAATCAAACTTCCTCATCCACATTTGTTTCAGTGATGTTGACTGAGACGGTCTTCATCCACCTGCTCAGCCTCCCCATAAGCAGGCTGTGATTTGTTAATGTTTAACAGGGGAAATGGCCCAGTGGGAGGTTTAAGGTTCGGGAAATTTCAGCATTATATTCAGATGCTTCTGAGCGATCATAGAAACATTATTAGAATATTATTGGAACACTACGGACAGAAGGGGGATGCATTTTGGCCATTTTGCTAACAAGGGGGATGGGATCCCCCCAAGGATGGATCAGCTCCCCCATGAGCCCCTGGGCACTGAAGTTCATAACCCACCCCCAGCCAACACAGCCTCCCACACACACACTTTTTTGAAAAAGCTACTTATTAGCGGTGCATTTTTCATAGCAGCTGCTTCTTTCTCTTCATTTTCCTTTCTGTTCCTTCTTTTGGCAGCCCCGCTGGGCTTTGGTTAATGCCATCCATTTTCTGCTGCTTGGAAATTTTTCCCATACACCTCTCACTGAAAATAATAGCTCTGTTTTTAACGTATATCTGTAATCTACACAGTGCATTGCCACTTGCCCACAAATAAAACATTTTCATTCTCACTGGACAATTATCAAGATCAAGAAAATGATTCATTGTGTTTTTTTTCTTCCATTTGCAGAGGGCCCTTTACGCTCAGGGGCCCCTGGACATGTGCCCAGATTGCTCATATGGTAGATCTGGTATGCATCCCTCCTTATCCCTCCTACTGCCCACAAGGATGAGGACATGGAAGACTTGCCACTTGGTGCTGATTAGGAGGCTTTGTCATCCATTCAGCTTTCTTAGTCCCACCCTGCTTGTCAGTGAGTCATGACCCAGAGGTAGCATAGAGTGTTAGGTCTACTGCTGGCTGTCTGCCCTTGTCTCCTGAGACAGCAGAGAAGTGATGGTTCCCCTGCTTCTCTGGGACTAAAGAGCAAAGTTCCTGCAAAAGCAAGCCCTCTGCCCTTGTCCTCTGGGACGATGGGATGACAGTGGCAGCCTGTCACAAAAGAGCAAAAGTTCTATCTAAAACAGCAAAATCTCTGTCTCCCTGCCTCCTGTCTTCATTGACGATATCTGCCTCAAAAAGAATGATATTCTTGAGCATGGTTTCCGCTCTGCTGAATGTCCAACACCAGCTCCGATGATGATGGTGCAGGAGAGACAGGTCTCCCCCTCGAAAAGTTCAACAGTAAGGGCGCCCCCCTTTTTACAGTTTCAGCCAGACCAGTACGATTGAGTTGGCCGCTTGTGGAGACTTTCCAGCACCTCTTACTTGCAGGCAGATCCAGGAAAAAAACTCAGATTGAAATCCTGGCTGCATCTTTAAGCCTTATGTTATTGATCACCTGCTGTAAGAGGGGTATTGAAGATACTACCTGACATGATTTTATCTCTCTTTGGATCTGTGTTTTGCACCAGGGAGAGATGTGAGGGGCTAAGAGAAAAATGCTTGTGTCTTAAGTGTTCACTGAGACCTGCCTTATGTGAGTTAAACTCCCCGCCACCCTTGCTCAGCACCTAAAATGAGGAGGGGAGTTTCAGATAGTTGATAGTCAGTTTCATATGTTCTCAGGTCATTGTCCAGTACTGAGTAACAGCTTTAAGTGTATAAGACCCACATGTGTTTCCCACCTTTTCATTATATCTCACAGTGTGATGCACTGAGGCCAACCTTGTGTTTGTCATCTTTTCAATACCACCTTCTGCATGTCAGCTCAGATGAGTAGGGGGGTCAGTCAGTCGATCAGGCGTGTGTCTGGGGTATTGCTGACCTATGGCTTGAAGGATGAAGCCTTGCATATCATAACCACAGTTGCATGAGGACAGACAGGGACCTCTCACCTCTTGTAGTTGCTGAGGAATTAATGCATGAGGAATACAGAGAGTCAGGCTCTTACACTATATGGAGTCAGCCACAATCTCATTGGCTTGACTAGTTTTCACACATAGAGGAGGGAACTTTTTGTAGGACATGATGTAACATCTTCTTCATTACATTTTCATAGCTTTGGGTCCCTTCTGATACATATAGCTTACATTATTTACTACTGATGTGCAGAATGATAATAAATAGCCGTTAAGAGCTGGAAAACCGACACGTTATTCTTTGCAGTTTGAGATATTCCATGATATTGCCAGGCTTTCCAGGCAATGAGTGTTTCATTCAGGTATGCTAACAACCTTGTCTTATCAGTATATTAGAACTAGAAAATGTCTATACCTATACAAATATTTCAAATGCATTATGAAAAACAAAGTCACCTCAACAAATGCATAAACTTTTGGCAACCCCATAAGCTTGTTGTTGTTCCACAGTCCTAGCCCATCCAAAATGTTTAAATAGGGAGTGAGGAGGGAGAGACACAGCGAGAGTGAGAGGATGGACTAATCCGCCTCAGCGACTTTGGGACAGGCTTGCTTCTCCTTCAGGGGTGGTGAACATGGCTGAGAGCTGCCAGCCTGCATGCACAAAGACAGACTGATCCCACATGAGCAGAAGAGACAAAAATGAGAGGAAAGGCAGAGCCGTGATAGTGACAGTGTAGTACAGCAGCATGTCAGAACTGAAAGGTCATATGAGCCGTGTAGGTCTAGTTGTGTAGTCGGAACAGATGTGGCTTCAGAACAGGACATGCCATAAAGAAATGTAGCAGATGAATGCAAATCATCCTCTTTCTCTCGACAAACTGTAAAAAAGCTGACATAAATACATCATTTTTAATCACCACTAAACTAACTGCTTAAAAGCTTAATCACTGTTGAATCCTCTCCACTCATTCAGATAAAAGACTGCACACTTTGAGTACGGGGACAAAGCTCTCAGAAATCTTCAATCACAGTTTCTGCTCTGGCTTTAAATTGCACTTATTAGTTGTTGTCTCCCCATTTTTTTGGGAGAGTCTCCTTTTTCCTGAGCTCCTTTCCTCGGGGTCCCATGAGTTAGCCACAGTCTGTTCATAAGAATACAGACATCATCACGATGCACTAGCTCTTTCTTGGTGAGACACTGAGAACGACTGTTACAGAGACCTTAGAAGAAGCCTCAAATGCAGCTCAGGGAACAGGAGCTGTTAGCTTCTAAGCAGAAGCTTATGGCAATTTTAGTCATGAATTTTAAGCCAAGCTGAAGGACACTACAGCTAATTAATGAATTAAAATGCTCAATTACATGTTTTGCAGCTCTTCAGATTTTTGTATAAACACCAAAGAGACCTTCAATAATGGTTTTGCATGGCAAAACCTGTTAATTCACTTTGCATTAAAAGCTTTCAAAACCACTCATTAAATTTATCAGATTTTTTTTTTTTTTTTTTTTTTTTGAGCTTAGGTCACCAATACAATGCATTTCTCACAGCTGTTAATTTCTCCCTTGGCATTCATGAAGATATTATTCAAGACTTTAAATGAAGGGAGCCATTAGATTTCGTGTCATCGCGATCTAGATGGAGCTGGAGTCATCTCCCGCGGTCATGCTGGATAAAATCCAGGTGGAAGGAAGAGAGTGAGGGGGCACGTTTTGCATTTGAGCTCAGCCATGAAATAAGATCAAAAACACAGGTGTGATCAGATCGGCGGCCATCCACATATCCGCTCGTCATTCTGTAGCAGGAAATAATTCAACCATTAGCCATTCTAGAATTTCCAATCAGACGTCGAGTGGAGCGATGATTTCTCTCACTGCTGGGCACTCTCTTTATGACTGTCATTATTTTCCACTGATTTATCTGTTTATCTCATTGTTATATCTTGTGACATCCTGGGTTCATTCAGTCCATTCTTTGGCTAAATCCCATGAAAACATTATCAGAAACAGCATTTATTCCAACTAATTTTTGTTTTTCTTTGCATATTTCTGCTCATATTTAGCTGCATATTGTCTTCAATGGGTTCTGGATACTGCACATTGTTTATCTCCTCGCACTGTCTGTGCTTGTGTCTATGTGTGTGTGTATGGGTAGCTGCATGGGCTTGAGTGCGCGTGTGTTCATTCATGCAGGCACGCACATGCCATCTGTTTGGGCTAGATATGCCACCTTTTACCGATCCTGTGTGTGAACAACCCTCAGTGCTGAATCCAGCCTCGGCTAAGCGCTGAGTGATGTGGACAACTGGGGTATCTTACCAAACAAAATCCTAATTACCAGTCTTATCTCATTTCTAAAAGTCAAGCAGAGGATAAATCCTAATTTACCAAAATGGAATTATAAATGGTGAATCATGAATATTCAACCTGTCACCAGGCAAAAGCAAATAGCTCGTGTTATTGCCCTGACTGGCCAAAATATGGAGTGAAAGTAAAACGTTTTGCTTTTTCTCTCACATAAAGGCGCTCTTAATATTCTACTGGAGCTTCTCTTCAACAGGAAATTTACCTCCTGTGCTGTTTGATGTACATGTGCAAGTTTCTATTGACTGTGGTTAAGATATCTTTGCATTTCAGCCTCAGCACACTGCTGCTCATTCGTTGCATTAATTCAAACTCGCACAAAAGATGAGTTTATGCCTCAGCCTGAGGCGCTATCTTCACCTGTGCGGTTAGTTGTACGTTCCTGCAAGCTGAGACAGCTTGTTGTCATTATGGAGTGGGAGGTGTTTCTTGTCTGTCTGGCAAAGTCTATCCCTGGATGTACTTGAACAGCTTTGGATAAGATTAAAAAAGCCACGTAATATTATTACAGTACACTATACATGTCTTTGTGTATTTGAGAGAGTGAGTGTGTGCTTGTGTGTGTGGGTGTGTGTGAGTGTGTGCCACTGTGAATAAGATTAAAGTAATACAAACAGACTTTTCTCTTCAGACACAGAACTGAGGACTCCCATACTCCCCTTCCTCTCCTCTTCTTCAGCTGCCAGTGTCAACGTTCTGGATCAGTGAACGGGCCAGATGGCTGCAGAACACAGTCCCCTCTCTCTCACTTCATTCCTCCCTCCTTCCCTGCACTATACTCAAACCACCGTTCTTTTTAAGCCCCCCTACCATCACTCCTCCATCTCTCTTTTCCATCTCTTTTCACTCCTCTATCTGTACTCGCTCTCCTCTGTCTCTCTCATGGCGCTGTGGCAGAGGATACACTCCTCTCAGTTGCCCAGGGCTCTGCTGTCAAGCCTTTCCCAAGCTCAGCTTCCCAAGCCTGACGGCTGTGTGTCTCCTGCGTCGTCTCCCTGAGAAATGAAAGGAGCCTACACCACCGACTTCCTCGCTCCCCTGCTCCTCATTCGCCTCCTCCTCCTCATCCTCCTCTTGATCATCCATACAGCCAGACACAAATGCTTTAGCATTTTTTAAGAAATAAAGAGGAGAACCAGAGGGACTATCAGTGAGCCAAAACCAACAGACCTTTCCTTTAATTCTCTCTGTAGAAACTCCCATTGTTCATAACAATCAGGGATGAATTTACTCAAACTTGAGGCTGTTTAGTTTGAGTCCTTTGAGCAGCTGAAAACAAGATTATTTCAACCTGGGTGTGCATCAACAAAGCACGGTGATGCCATATGTACATGCAGGTGTCAGCCATCTGTCAAGAATGCTACAGTAGTTTGCAGTCCATCAGAAGAATAAAGTATAAGAAACAATGATACAGTGACAGTTCCTCATCGTTTGAAGAAAAGAATTCAGATTTGTCTCAAGCAAGCAACAAAAAAGCTGATCATGTTACAGCTGGAATCAAAATCATTTGAATCTTTCCTTGTCCAGAGAAAAAGATGTGAGTCAGAGCCATTTTTTGTTTACAAATCATTGTTCCTTTGTAACTCAAGTAGCAGATATACACAAAGTGAACTTTTGGCTGTTGATTGGATACAAAGAACGGACCTCTGTAGCTAAGAAATCTCTGTATGAGAAAGATATTTGATTTATATAACAATACTGTATAAATTGACAGAAAGGAGGATTACAAAAAAATTCAGATCTTTGTATTTGGGGTACTTTAAAACTGTCAAACAGAAAAGACAGAGAAGTCTGGATTGTGTATCAAAGCACCTTTATTTTTGGAGACATGTTTTCCACACAGCCTCAACCCTGTTCATAGACAAGTTAATAACAAAGATTTTTAATGTCCAATGCCGAAGTTTTGTAAAGTTCTTGCTTTCTCTAATCCCTGTCCATGGATTAGACTTAACAAAGTGGTAATTTCAGCTCAAATCACATTGTGTCCCTCACCTTCAGTGCTTATACCCATTCCATGATCTTCCATGATAACCACTGGTCCAACTCAACCCAACCAAGTAGTTTTTGTTCCTAAATATAGTCAAACCTTAACCATAGCATTATCACATCATAAAACAGATTTGCACTGAAAAATGATGTCGTCATCATCTACGAAAGAAATGTGAAAACGTGTCGTTCCAAAGGGCATGAGCAAACCACGTATTTTACCATTTACTTTGGAGGACACAAGCATCATGTTTACAATGAGCTGGAAGGGTGCGAGCGCTTGATGGTCTGGCTGAGCTTAAACAAAGACAAAAATGAAGTGTAATTTAATAACTTTCGAGGCCAGTGTAACATGATTTTCTTTAGCCTGGTGATGGAGGTGCACCACCTCAGCATCTGTTAAAGGTTCTGCATATAAGTCAGGTTACACCAAGTGTAAAGTTATGAACATTCAACTTGAGCATGACAGGACAGACATTATTTTAATTAGCTGTTTAATGGAAATGACTGAAAGAAACTATGCTCAGTGAAAATCAAGATGTTTTTTGTTCTGAAAATATTCTGAAGTCTTGACTCAAATCGTGTCATTTCAAGCATAACATTCAACTCTAAATCTGTAAGAAGCAAAACCAGGATTCAATACAAACTTTAATCGGCAATCAATACAATCAAAACAATAGTTTCTTCTCTCTGTCTGAGCTCCCACAAACTCTTTCTTTGTTCTTTATCTCACAGCACTTTCACACGTCACGTCGTGTTGACTGTCAGGATTGTTTATTAGCTCCGGTCTATGTAAAGCAATAAAAAGCAATTGCATTACGCATTACAAGGAGAGCGATCAATAAATCATAGCTGATCATGTGGTGCACACTGCAGCACAATGAATTCCCACAATCACTCCACACTTAAGCAGCATGATGCACGTGTTGTTTGTTTTTGCCCGTATTTGGCTGTAATTATCTCAATTATTACCCCTGCTCGTTCAAACCTGACCCCTGTATGAGGTCACGGGCCAATGTGAGAGTAATATAATGGTGACGGCCCCGGGGAATTTATTATCATGGACAGGGTGCAGGCAGTGCAACATAAACCATCAAATCAATACTCATCATTTAGTGGAACACATATGTGGAAGGTGAAAATGTAATTTTCGCCTCCATTTGGCTGCTGCATGCCGTCTAACAGCCTTGATTGCGGCCAGAACACATACAGTGCAGCCATTAAAGTCATCTATCCTCATAAAGAGTCACGGCCCTTTGAGACTGGTGTAAATATGAAGCTTGGTTTGCTTTCTTTTGATCTCTATCTCCTTTCTCCAGCAGTAAAGTGAGTCAAGGTGGTTTTGTGTGTGTGTGTGTGTGTGTGTGTGTGTGTGTGTCTGCAGTGTATACAGACATTCTCATGTCTTAAAAGGATGTGGGTGTATATGAGAGAGCCAATTACAGCGTTACAGCTCTGACAATATGACAGCTTTTCCACCATGACATTGCAAGAAAGCCACTGTTTGCTGAAAACTTTTTATCCAGATCAATACCCTTCGAGGTGTTATAGCATATTGCCGAGAATAAATGATGGAATATGTGTGTGTATATATGCATGTAACAATCCAGAGAAGTGCATCCCCGAGGCCTACCTCTCTGGAGCTAATTACAACATAACCATTAGGCACAAGGCATGCTGGTCTCAGCTGGAATTGGGTTTTAATTGGAGCGCCTTAATTGGTTTATTGCACTTGGAGGTAGAATTGAGTATGGCGGCAAAATCTTGCTGTGAGGTGGCAGAATTGGATCTGAAATACAACAGCTAGTGGAGATTTTCAGTCCACTTCAGCCTGACAGATATTCTGTATTATTAATGACTTCAGTTTGGTGGCATATGTCTTGTGGCACTTGTTGGCTTGCTGTCTTTTCACAAACACTTGCGTTTCAGACAAATCTCTGCCTCGGCACTGAGACTCAAATTAATATACTGGTGAAAAGAGCCAAAGCTGTAATTTGTTAAATGGAGGCTAATGGTAGGGGCGTGTTCCCTCCTGACTGGGTTCACACTTAAGTTAAGTGGGTAATTTCAACAATTTTCGCAGATAGCACGGGCTAGCATGGTATTAAAAACCCAGCTGCTCTTCCTCCAGTGACTTTTTACCTTTTCATTAGCTATTACAATTAGGTTCCTGACAAAATATCCTCCACTGCCTCCTCTCTCAGACATCCTGTTTTAGCTGCTCATGTCCCCTTTGGTTATTAATGTCATTCAAAGCTCACATTAAAGTGACACACAATGGTCTACAGTAATATTCAGGAATGCTCACACAAATCTCCATTTTTTTTTTTAACATTGTGTACGGTTGAAGAGGAGGTAGTCATTTATAATCTAACCTTCAGAGGAAAGAGGTCGAGTCAGATTTTGTTGACATTTACCTAAATAACACAGCTGCTGCTTTCTGTATCGTAAACTGTAGCAAACATCCACACCTCCAGCTTTGCATTAATGTTCTACTCTTCCACACCTGATCCAGTTAAGGCCTCAGTGCTGACTGGTTTGGATCAGGTGTGCGAGACTACAAAGGAAAAAAAGAATATGACAGTCTGCCAGGGGCAAGAAACTACAGTTAGCTGTACTAAAATGATAATACGAGATCTGTCTTCTTTGTATGAATAGAAGTTTGTAGCGGGTGAGACATGAGTATCTAAAAAGTAAAAAAAAAAAAAAGCTCTTGACAACTATAATTCTGTTATGTCTGTTTTTACTTTGTATGTCACACATGTCCACACAGCTTAAACTAAACCAGGTTTCACTCTGTCCCTAAGTGCTCACATATCCCATATCCCATGTAATGTCACTGGAAAAATGACAAAGCTTCAGTCTTTTTGCGTGTGGTGTTAAAACACCATTCAGAGATAAATTAAATTAAAACCATTTTCTTGTTCTTGTCGTTGTTCTTTATTAATTTTTGTAACTTGTAATTTACTACATAGTGTATATTTGTCAGCTGTATGCTTTTATTTATTGCTTCATTTATTTCATTCTACACTACAGTGCCTTGGCAGACCCAAGCTGGTAGTGCAGTTCTCAATGTGATAGACTGAGGTGTAATGAGGTTGGATATAAACGGCTGCAACAGCTGCTGAAAATGACATCACAAGTTTGACATTACTCTGTCAGTAACTCTATGTTAATGAATTTAGGGAACTGTAATGTCTGGTTTAATTATCACGATATAGCAAAGTTACAACGGCTCATTTTCAACATTTTTTTGCTTATACAATGTTTTCATCTCACTTCGTAAGTGCTGCAAGCTCATGTCACATTAATAATGAGTAAAACAGTCTGTCAGTTCAATGAAACCTGGGCTTAAGACACTTAAATGCCACTAAGGCATATTTTGGCATCTTGTCCGGCCTACTAAGCTGTTTTGTCATTTATTTTTGTTGTTTCTGTGAATGACTGGCAAATTTCTATGGCATTATGTCATGTTGGTGCAGCTGTAGTAAAGCTACAGTGCAGTTTGATAGCAGAAACCTTTTCAAAAGGCATGTGTGTTACACTGATGTTCAACAATCAGGAGAAATCCTTTGCAGAAGAGTCAGAGATGTTAATTTCTCCCCTCACACAAGCCCCAGCAGACCAGGATGCAATGCAGCTGCTGAGTGCTGTGTTAAGGAAAGAAGTGACTTCATCCCGACAAGAAAACTACAGCCTTGCTTTTTCTCTTTCATTGTGTTCTCCTCACTTACTGTGTTTGTACAACCCACATCTCAATGAAATAAGTTCAAGTCTGCTTCCTGGAGGTTCTCGAAAGCCACTGTGGGAATTGTAGGAACTGAGCAAGAAGCGGTTGAGGAAGTTGACAAAGCAGAAAGTGAGTGTACCAGGAAGTAAATTACAACACTAAATCACAATATGTCCTCTGAAATGCACTCCACAACAAAGATTGATGAAGTGTAACCCTGCTGAATCTGAAAGCTTTTTCCTGAAATCCAGAAGGTATTCCAATAAACTACCAGTTCCAAAGTCCAGGTACCGTCTGAAGTTTTGTGTTTCTGTATCATTTCATCCCTTTCACATCGCTTACAGACCTCTATCCTCCTCAGTCAGTTTATTTATTTATTTCTGGGGCTTTGAACACATCAAGCACTGTAGCAGCCCTTTACCTGCGCCTGCCGCCGCTTCTTATAGAACATCTGCATCTCTTTCCCCAGGTATTTTTGTACATTATAATGAGACGCAGTATGCTCTGGCATTTCTGCATGCAGGCATATTACTGCAGCAGACACCCAGATGAGAAGTCCTAAAACAGAAAGCTAGAGACAGAAAAGGTATGCTTGGCATGGCATCTTTTCTTCATTGTCCCACATTAATATGACACGTAACATTAGGTTTAGTGTGTGGGCAGAAATTACATTACGCACCAATTACTTGTGCACACTTGAGAGATAAAAAAAAAAAAAGGCAAATAAAACGTTGGAGATATTACAGTCAATATGGTCTACTGGGGGTTTTGAAAGACTGCAGGATCACAAAATGTCACGACAACAGAAGTTTGCATCACGAATCAAAGCAAAGAGGAGTCAGGGAGGCTCTCTGAAACCGATCCATGCATCAACCCATGTTGCAGGATTGAAATCATAAACCAGCTCCAGTTTGGAATAACATAGTGACTCACACAGATACTGTATGTGGGAAGTGCTCAAAGAAAGATTTTTTTTTAAATCCACTTGTAACGTTCGTGAACAACTCCAGAAATACACTGTGCCCTTGCAGGGGCTGTAACAAAGATGAGAGACAAACATAAAACCAGTGTCACTCCGCTGTTAATGGAAAAGCAAATCCTTTGGCTTTTAGGAGCGATTCCAGCTATATTTTGGAACTTCTGAGGACATAGAAGACAAGGTCACGCATCAGCTTGTGAATAGACCGTTAAGTTGTTTTGCTCAGGGATGCTGTGTCCACACCAAACCTGCAGTTCCACTCTCTTCTACTGTTTCAAATACATGTCAAGGCTAACTGGCCTCAATGAATTGAGTGAAAAATGGAGAGGCAACATTCTGCTGCAAACAGTTTTCCATCATAAATACTACAATAAAAGAATTTCAGAATTGATGAATGTGCTGTAGCACAGGTCTTTGAAGTACAAAGATCTCACTCTCTGGCCTTTGCATTTCCACTGCGGGCTCATGGCTAACACTAGTAAGTTTTCTGGTTTTGTTTACCTCGATAGGAGGTTTTTAAAAAATGTGTGGTTAGGAATTACTCAGGTCTGGCAAAAAAGGTGAATGGTTTAAACATAGTTTTGGATGGTTGAAGTAATACCTCAGTAATATCTCTGAATGCACTTACAATAACAAAAATCACAAGAAATTATCATCAGTAATTCCAAACACACCTATATTTCGCTGTACTTTACTTATATATTGTACTGTACTTTCAACATTTATCAGTTTCCTATTGACGGGGTCAATTCTGTTGGTTTCTTCCCTGACATTAACCAAGTGGTTATTATTGTAACCACTACCCACTGACTGTTTCTGTTGAAAACACAACAATGAAAAAACACACTCTACACATTGTAACTTTAATTCCAACATAATTCCAATACCTACAGTATATAACCATCAGTGTTATGTTTAGTCTTCCTGTATTCAGGCCTCACAGATAAGAATCCCGAGAAAAGTATCCACTATTGTGCGTCTTTAAAGTGTGGAAGTGAAGTACAAGTGAGTAGGCGCTGCTATTCCGTAATGAGAAGTGTGACTGTGGGCTCCACTGAGAGATCATTAGAGACTTGCTGCTTGGTGAAGGACACGTTCCCTGCTGAATAAGAGAAATCCCTGTTCAAACTGAGGGGATAACCAAAGGAATAACATCAGCTCTACAGAAGAACAGCTGTCGCGCCACCAATCATGGTAGCCATCTTAATTTAACATTGCAGTGTCAGATGAACAAAAGGGACAATTAGCCGCTTAAGACGAATCTTAAACTTGTAATGGCTGGCTGTTGTGTGAAAACCTGCTAACTCCTGTGCCAATTCATCTGTGAAATAGTCTTGTTTTTACAGTATTTTGACCACCTCACTTTTCGGTTTGAGTTCATCCATCTTATTGAAAGGTCTTCATATGACAGCAGCAATATGTTGCAGGGCTGACAGCTGCCGTAAATGTCCTAGTTTTTGTTCTCCCAGCATCCTTTTGTATATAATAGCTGTTCAAGTCTGCAATATAGTACAGATATCATTTTGACTTACATGTGCATGTAGTTTGGTTGTTTTATGAGTCCCTTTGCAAAGATGTAAATTAGTCAAAAGCTCTAAATAGATGTAAGCATAGAGCTTGAAGCCTTCCTCTCCATCCTAATGTGATTTATATGGTGTTTTAGTGGCGTGACAATGGCCTTTAGTTCTTATCAAACCAACCCAGTTTGTCTACTTAACAAACAGTCACAATGTGCAGAAGATTTAACGTTTCTCTTCAGGACTCCTGTGGGATTTAAGGGTTAATTGTGAGGATGTTTTTCTAAATGAGCATCAGAATTAGTGATTCTGATGCTCATTAAGAAAATTAACTGGCACCACGGCAAGCGTTCGGCAAGCAGCATGAAACTGCAGGGTTATTGATCCCAGCCATCTCCTCTTTGTGGCAAACATTACAGTATTCATTGTCAGCAAGGATATAAAACACACTTACTTGGAACACTTGGTGATTTCTGACAGAAGTTGCATAGATTCTTCTGTTGGGGGAGAGATTAGATTTATTTGATATGTTCCGCAAAGCTTAGTCACATGGACGGGAACATTACTTTACAAGTACAAGAGTGTGTAGCGCTCCAGTGACAAAGCATTACTTTTTTGACACCTGAAATGAAAATATCTCTTTCTCTCCATGACTATTTTTATTACACTCCCAGATGAGTAAACCTTGAGAATGAGGCACGCTCTGAAATGCTCAAGACTTCATCATCAGACATTCCTGAAACAAAATGACTTCACCGTCCAAACTGGACAGTGGATCCGTTCTCAAACGTGAGATGTCAAATGTTGCCTAAAAATAGATGCCACTTCAAAGGGAATAAAACCCCCTTTTATGCAGCTTTTGAACCCTGTAAGTTTGGAGGATCAAAGTGCAGACATGCTGTCTAATAAAAAACGCTCTACTTTTTTGGTTTGGGAAAACTTTGCTGGGTGAATTTATGACTCAACGGCAAGGGGATTGCAATGTCAAGCTGTATTGGCCAAGCAATGCATTATACTGTCGCTTTCCCTCAAAGCCGTGAGTTTGAAATATATAAATGTCACACACTTTTCTCTGAAAGGATTACTGTGGAAGAAATGGATGTTTTCAGACACCAATGACACTTAATCGTTTCTCTGGACACTAAAAAAAATAGACTCTATTAAAGGTGCATTGTGTAACATGAACAGATATTGCTTCTTTTTTATGGTATTGTCAAACTTTCATTTCTCTTTATGTACATCCTATCTAGGTTGTAAAAATCTAAAGACAGACTATAGCTGCCTATTTTGGACATCTGATATAAGTAAGAGTCAATGATAGAGAGTTCAAGGAAAGTGTAACTGGCTTTTTTTCCTCTGGATTCCTTGCAAAGCCAAATTGCAGACAGTTTAAACCATTTACTAAACATTTTATAACCATTTACCCAAGGCCCTTTCAGTATGTCCCACCATTAGCACGAAATGCTTTAGAATAAGGAAATCAGCTGTGGTGGATAAGTGCTTTACCCTGTCATGATTATCTTTTGTGGAAGCAAGAAAAAACGAGGCTTCTCTGAGTAATTTAAGGCCTGTGTCCTAGAAGTGTGAGATTGGATATATGATGTCGATTACACAAACTGAGACCCTTTTATGTGACCCTCGTATAGCCGGCGAGATGCCACTTTATCACCGTGCAGCACGCACGGGGCTGGTGGGCACTGCCGGCAAATTTACAGTCAGTGCCAGTGTATGTCTTGCTATTTCATTAAGCTAATATATTCCACCATGCCTGTGAGGAGAGATCCTGCGAGGAGCTGGCCCTGATGTGCCTCCGTACAAACATCCTGACCTGAATTTCTGCTCCACCTCTGTCTGACACATCCATTTCACTTCCCTCACTGGTTCAACCATCAATGCTGCCAGCATATGGTGTGCGTATGCATCATGGCGTTGTTTACGTGAAGGTTGCTGGGTGATGCCTGTGGTGTTACATTGCAGGGAGACGTTTGCAATCTGGAATCTGCCAGGATTAGCTGTTAATTTATGTGCAGCATTTTTCAGTTTCACATGTAAGAATCTGCTGCCACCAACAAACAATTGCTGCAAATGAGAGTGGCTGGCTGGTACAAGCTTGCTGGAAATCATTTTTGAACATGTTTTGAGCTAGTTGCATTCTTGAAAAGGTATTTTCACCACAAAATTTAGACTCGGTGAGATTTTTTTTCCCGCAAGTTTTCTGGCTCTTTCCTTCTCAACCCTCCTGTGGATTGCCTCACAGTGTTTTCTCTCCAATTATTTATGAATCCTGATTCATAATGCATTCTTATGTGACAGTTCTCAGTTGGATCCCCACAGAGAGATGGATGCATTGGTTTGCAGGCTGGTCATATTCACCAGGAAAGTCCCGGTGTTGGCTTGGACAACCAGAGAGATAGAATGATGACAGAGCACACTGGAGCTGAGGCGGTGAAAAAGCCTGTGCATGAATCTTCATCTGACTGATGCTTGGGATTACTGCAGATTATGATGCTTCTTGCATAACATCCTCAGAGGTATTGAGTTATATGCAGTAAAAATCCATACAATCTGATTTAAGCTGATAAGAAGTTAGTGTGATATACGTCAAAGATGCTGGGCTCCTGATACGGTTGCTCTTTGGAGCCATTAACAAGCCAGTGGACAGGTCCCACAAGTCCTCAAAATCATCTTTTCATAAAGAAGGAATTTTCTACAAGCCTGCTGGTTGTGTGTGCGTGTGTGTATAAGACATGAGGCTTAGTGTAACTGATATTATTACTGTACGCCTGTCGCAATGCATCAGAGGCTCATTATGCAAGGCATGTTTGTTGTATGTCTTCTGGATTTCTCTTTGCTTATTGCCAGTTTATATGTATCCGAAATTATGCTGCTTTGAGAGAAAAGAAGAAAAACATCTTTGATAACACTGAAATTCTAATTTCCATCTCTCACTAAAGAGCCTCTATTACTTCTTCAGCCTTGGTCTTGACAATACAGCTTCAACAGCTTAGTGCTGTGGGTGGAATTTGGAAGATTAATTCCACACACTTATTAATGCAAAGATGGTATAACGACAATGTGTCTTCTTCACATTAATGCACTTTTTAAGATGTTACGCTGGTGCACTGCTGATTTCTGCTGAGTGTTAAGTGTTTGATTGGAGTCACATTAATACAGACCATGTCTATTTTAACACTTGCTGAGTTTAATGAGCATTGTGCTGTTTACCAGGCATACTGTATTTCTATATACTATGTTTCTTTATATTGATGAATACATTTTTGTCTTCAAAGACAGTCTGTACTTTCAATTCAGGTTAGTTTTGTTTGATAATCAACTTGATGACGCAACTTGATGTCTCTTGATGAGACAGGCAATCTCAGGTCATCCGTCAGTAAACATTTTGGCACTTATCGGCCTTGTTTGTCGCAAACTTAAGCAATTCTTAAAATTGCTTGCTCACAGACTCTCCCTAGACATTTTGAACAGCGATCATTTTAATTTGTCGTAGTTGGAAAATCGTAAGTTTTACTAATAACATAGTAAATATAGACCTATGCACATAGGGAAAGGCATAGTCTCAGAATAGAAACACGAATGCTTCATGGATGCATCATTACATAAAATTTTTATTAAACATCCAAGTGTTTGTTTTTGTGCAGATTACATTTGCACAGGAGAATTTTGAAGCACATGTACTGATGCAATATGGGTCATATGCAGACTGTGGGGATCCAGTGAGAACCTGAGGCCCTCTTTGCAGACATCTGCCTAAAAAATTACAGTAACTCCACACTGAATGTTTGATCTTGTGAAGGAATTTAAAGCTACAGGATGTAATTTCACACTATGCCAGCTTTGTGGCAGAAGATAAGAAGTAATTAATTTAATTTTTTTAAGGTCAATGCCCATAAATCACGTAAACTACATGCAGCGTGGTTGAGGTTGCTTCAAAGGAGACTATCAGTCTATCAGTAATCTGCTTCACTTTTAAGTTATAGTTTGTCAGCATGTGAGCAGAAAAGCATACATTGCAAACACAAAACACAAAAGTTAATTTGAAAATATTTGGCAACTCTCAATTTGAGAGAATGTATATAAAGCGTGTTCCCTGCACTGTTGCCCACAGGCCATTTGTTGTAGAAATGTTTTTTTTTTTTTTGTTTTGCCTTTGATTTACTTTGATTTATTTTCATGTCACGAACCACCATTGCTCTCTTTTCTTGTATTTTTATATTATTTTATTATATTTTTGTAAGCTGAGGCCAAACACTGGCACTAAATGAACACGAAAACAGAAAAAAAGGCATGAAGAGATGTTGATGCTCATACTGTAACACTATGGGGAATCTTTGGCATGAGTTGACCCATTTACACACAGCCCAAGTGGCCCTGTTAAATAGAATTCCAAATGAATCTGATGAAATGGTAGTAGTTAGTTCAAAGGAGATAATATTCTTGCCTCTTTATATAGCGTGTTTCTTGTCCACATCCATATCCTCTCTTCACAAGTCAGCTTTCAGCAACAAGCCTCACTTCTGTACTTGCTCTTCAGAGCAGCCTCATCACTTGTGCTCCTATAATTGAAATGCAAAGCCAGACCTCCAGCGTAATCACATACTCCCTGATTTGTTTTTAGATTAAGTTCAGGAGTGGTGTTTGTGCAGCAGGTCTGTTGTTATGATTTCAGCGGAGTCAAGCTGGTGATTAAGTTTGTGCAAGACAATATGTTTAGTTCATATGACATTATGCTTATTATTTTGACACATTATGCAAAGGCCGCTCCTCTTGTAACACAGCTGCAAAAATGACCGGAGAAACATGAAAAATAGAAAATAATACCTGCTTTTTCAGCATGCAGCATGCATGTGAATGGAGTACATTCACACGCACATTAGTATCCCAGTGTCGGCTGTTCATCTTGTTTTGATCAGATTCAGAATATGGTGTTTACATGGACCATCCCTGTGGACTTTCTCATAAGTATGTAAGTCATAAGACTTTCTGATTGCCTGTGTGCGGGTGTCTTGATTCCTCAACACTGCAGCCACCAATTTTTGTACCAATTGAGTAACAACAGTTAGTTAAAAATGTTTGTGGTTGCACACGGTTTGGTGTCTGAACTTAGCTGTATTTTGCCATTGTACTGGATCTTTCTACTGGTAATAGAAAACAGGTGAGACAACGAATATTAAGATTTGCATAACTAGTCAGACTCTCCATGTATTTCAGCGTGTCATCCATCATACAGTACATATACATATACACACAGTGGTATGCAAAAGTTTGGGTACCCTTGGTCAAAGTTTCTGTGTGACCCGATTTCCCAAACAGCATAAAGTTATATAACACAAATAACAAATAACACAATTTTTCCAATATTTCTAGCAAGATAGCTTTTTTTTTATTTCCATCTTTTACAATTTAAAAATAACATAAAAGTTAAAGGGCCAGAGGCAAAAGTTTGGGCACCCTGCATGGTCAGTAGTTAGTAACACCCCCTTTGCCAACTATCACAGCTTGTAAAGGCTTTTTGTGGCCAGCTAGGAGTGTTTCAGTTCTTGTTTGGGGGATTTTCACTCATTCCTTTTGCGAAAGACTTGTAGTTCTTTGAGATCCAGTTTTGTGAGCGTGTTCGTCCACCCCGATGCTTGACAGTTGGAGAGATGTTCTTTTCATGAAATTCTGCACCCTTTTTTCTGTAAACATACCTTTGCTCATTGCAGCCAAAAAGTTCTACTTAAACTTCATCAGTCCATAGGACTTGTTTCCAAGCAGGAAAGGTTTTATTCTGATGACTCGTGAAGCTCATATTTGTGCAGTTGTAGCAGCACAGTAGAACAGAGCACCCCCCCTCCAGACTGCTAAATCTTCAGGAAGGTCTTTTGCAGTCAAACGCACAGTTTGATTTTCCTTTCTAGCAACAAGCAGCTCCCTCAGAAAGTTTTCTTGTCTGCCAGACTTCAACTTAACCTCCACCGTTCCTGTTAACTGCCATTTCTTAATTACATTGTGAACTGAGGGAACGGATACGTGAATACACTTTGCTATCTTCTTATAGCCTTCTCCTGCTTTGTGGGCATCAATTATTATTATTTTCAGAGTGTCAAGCAGCTGCTTAGAAGAGCCCATGGCGGCTGATCATTGGGGCAAGGTTTGGGGAGTCACAGTATTTATAAAGCTCTAAAATTCGCATCACCTGGCCTTTCCTAATGATGATTATGATCAAACCATAACTCTATCAAGCTAATTAAGGTCTGACAACAAGATGTGAGGGTGCCCAGACTTTTGTGTGATGTTTGTACAAACAAAAATAATACACTGATCTTTCTTAAAATACTGAGGATAATATTTCATCTTTAACTTTAATCTTCTACTCACTACTCTGTACTTACCAACCACAGAGAATAATCACAAACTTGGATGACGTATTTACTAGCTATAGTGTCCTGCTTTCTATTGAGCTAGCATATGCAGGTTTTCTCAAAACTGGGATAAGGCCTTATCCATTTTCCAAAACTAGGATATTTACATGCACAACACCAACCTGATCATAACCAGGACGTACACGTAACTCACTCAGTTGTTCTTGGCTTGTGACTTTGCGGCAGAGCAATGCCTACTCCTGACCTGGCGAAGGAGCTGTGAGCAGTCCAGCCAGAGACTGTTCCGTGCTCAGACTTACACTAAATAGTTTTTATAGGTCTGAGATTAAACACAACAGTATTTCCTAAGATTTGAGAAAAGACAGAAAAATGCATACGATTTTGTGTGACAGAAAAATTTCTTTCTTTTCTAACTTGTTAACTATCTTGTGACCACTTGAGGGGATGTGAACCTCTGGTTTGGGTCATATTTTTGTAAAAAAAGCATCTTTGTTGAATTTTTGTCTTTCACTGAGCTCAAAAGGCAGACTAATAAGACGTATTTTAGTCTGAAAATAAGTGTCGGAAGCATTAGAGTGGTTAATTGTGTGGCAACAGAGTCAACAGAGTTGAGTGTTTGATACTCAAAAGATTTTTGATCAAGTATCACTTTACGTTTATTCATATTATACAGAGAGTCTATTGAACGTCTGTGTCATTTCCTGGGTGGGATGACTACCAGTAACGCTGCTGCTCCACATGACAGAAGACTCAATTATTCATTTGGCAAAGTCATATTTTCCATTTCAGACGAAAAGACCTTCATTCACTTGCATTGCTGGCGCCTCAAATGAAAACAAGACCAGACCAGAGAGCAATGCAGAGGTCTTTATGGAATGTTTTGCGTGCCCTGACATTTCCAGTGAATGGACCGGCACACAGGCCAGTTGTTCTGAATGCCGGAATAAGCCAAGATAAGTGAACCCAGTCAGCAGAGTTTTTTATTTGCACATTATTGCCGACCCAGTGTGAGGTATGATGTATTGGGAAATGAATTGTGTGTACAACCCAAAAACAGCTTTCAAGAGGCAGATTACTGGAAAATTGTTGCTCAGAAGTGTTCCATTTCTGATCAGGCAGACTGACAACCAGCCCCCGCTGAAAGCAAAGAAAACACTAATTTCTTAGGAGTAAATACCGGTTGCTATACATGACCTTTCTTAGTGTTCATTGGTTTGTTTCACATTCATTCAAATGTGCTGCCATCAGGGGCATCAGACTGTATGCTTTAATAGATTCTGCAGTCATCTTCCAAGTCCTCAGTGAAGTTATTATGAGCTGTCAAACATGCTAAATGAAAGTGACAGTTTTCTGGATGTTTGCCATTCAGACTACAGCCTGTAAGCACTCTGTCTTCTCCAGGTGAAGGTTATATTCTTCTCAGAGGAGATCAGCAGGGGAGGCTGGGGCACAGCAGGTAACAGTGCCAGGCCAGTTTAAACCATTCTGAGCCACGCTCCCTAATTAGTGCACAGCTGTGATGCTCCTGGGAAACCACACATTCATTTCCTGGGTCTCTCCTGCAGACTGCCACTGAGAGACCATTAGAGCAGACTGCAGTGTTAAGGCTGACCAGCTTCTTCTGAAGCTGTTGCCACAGAAGTCTGAATAATTTGATTAGCCTACTTCTGTAAAATACCTTATTTCAAAAAAACAGTCATTCATGGGGCTGTTCAAGTTTTGAGATGGTTCTATTGTTGCCATTATGTGTGAGGCTGATATAGAGTTTGATCACAGTGGCATGAAAATAGTATGAGCATGAAGCTGTGGCCATGGACTAGTGATGCATCAGATGGGGGTCCCAGGGGTAGCCTTTTGAAAAGAGTAGTAAATCCCCGTAGCTTGGCAAATTTAGAAAAATAGGGAGAGAATTAACTTCAAGCATGAATGGTGGGGCTTAATGATTTTCAGGCACTGAGGACATCTTGCTTGGTGTGATAAGTGAGAGCTGTTGTTTGACTTTGTCAGAGCAAAACTAAAGCCCCATATCTACACAGCTTCCATTATCCTCTTGTGTTCACAAGACAATTAAATCAGCTATGTCTTTGAAGAAAAGCAAAGCATCATCAACATAAAAGGCTCATTTCAGGGTTGAAAAAATATGGTTCTCAAGCAAAGCCACTGCTACTTTGAAAAAAAAAAAAAAAACTGCTCATGTAGATGTAAGCTCCTGGCAAGGAAAGTAGAGGGTAACTTCAAGGTTCTGTGTGGAGTTTTAGACCTTTCGATGTGCTTTAGAGCTGCATAAGAGGACTCACTTGGTGTCACAATATTTCATTGATCTACAGGAGGCTGCAACAAGATAGCAACTCTAACTGCAGAAATTGCATGAATGTGTGACCATCTTATAAACATGGATGCAAACAATAGTGGATTTTAAGTTGGGTGTAGTCTGAAGTCTTTTTTTTGCAACTTTAATTATACAGAACACAGTGAGAAGTTAAACCACTAAAGGTCAGCAAAAACTAGACCTTCAGGGGCTGTTAAAGCTGAGGTAGGCGGTATTTTTCCATGATAACCTTTCAGCGTATTGTAATTCAAGCAGTCCGAGAGAAAACCAGGCTTCTGCACCTCCTCCTGGCTCTGTTTTCAGGTTTTAGAAAATCTATCCCATGGTAGGAGACTTTGGCCAATCACAGACCATCTCAGAAAGACAGGGCATTCCTGTTGGCTGTTACACAAAATGTGTATATATGTGCACTTCCCTTCAAATGGTGAAAGCCTGATTCAATGGCAGAAAATCCAGCAAAACCACTTGTGACCAGGGACGGACTGACCATCTGGCATAGCGGGCATTTTCCCGCTGGGCCGACATCCAGTTTTTTAAAATTTTAAATATTGGTCCGACCGGCCCATAATACCAGACAGTCAATCAGCGGCCCGATTGACATTGGGCTGGCCCAATCACATCGTTAAACACCAACCCCTTTCACTTAGGTCCTGCCAAATGCGTTTGGCAAAAAAAAAAGTCAGAGCAAGAGTTTGCTCATAACCACCGATTGGCCCTCAACACACGCTGGTCTGGGGCCCATAGGTTATTTTCTTCACTGACACATGACAGGGCTCATCTCGCCCAATCATATCATGAAGCACTTCCCCTCTTTTGCGTCGGTAACGTAATCTGTTAGGATCTTCGAAAATGGAGAGAAAACGAAAAGAGGATGCAGAGAAACTGTGAGACAAGAAGAAACTGGCTCTTCAAGCCAACGATGCCAAATGCGCAAAATTTTCTGATATGTTTGCCACGGCAGGGCCTTCATCAGCTCCCGTGGCTGATGACAGTGGTGGTGGTGACGACACTGAACGGGGACATGCAGTAAAACCTGCGGTAAGCTGGACTGTGTTCAGAACACTTGTAATGAATAAAGCAACCCAACCACTTGGTAAATCTGATAATGATGAAACGTCAATAACATATTTTTGGTTAATGTTCTATGGCCAGGTTAGTTTGTGTTCTAGTTTGTTTGTAATATCTGTATACGCAGGTATTTATGAGACATTGTGTATGTAGCCCTCTCCCTCATTCATGTCATCATCCCTCTTAAGTTTTCATTTTCTACACTGCTATTTTTATCTTGAAGATTGACCAATAATTAAATCTCTCTCTCTCTTTCTCTCTCAAACATACATACACAGAGTTCAAAGTTCATTCAGGAGTTCAGCTACATTCATGCTTTTGGACTGGGAAGGTTCACAATTTATTGAGTACTACTCCTGGAAGAATTAGCATCTGATCCATCAATTCTCATCTCTATTCTTTCCCTTCCTCTTTTCTTCCTCCCTGAAACACATAGGTACACCCAATAGGATGAATTCTGCTTAAAGATCCATTACCGTGATGGAGTGGTGGAGTATACTTTTTTGTAGAGTTAATAAATTACACTTTTTGGAAGTATTCAATGTGTCCACTCTCACTGATTCCCGTTAACTCATTGCATGGCTTAAAGTACGTGGTTTGAAAGAGTAGCACAGTTGGTATACACATTCAAGAGACCGAAAAGATTGAAAAGGTGTGCGTTATCGAATATGGTGGGCCGGTCTGGTCCAAAATGCCAGGGCCAATTTTTTGTCCCAGTCTGCCCTACTTGTGACCAATTTCCAAAACCTCCTTTGCCTACAATGGTGTATTGTACAAAACACATGTGAGCACGTCCGAGCTCCACACGCAGCTTCAGGCTCATTATGTTGCACCTGCCTCTGAAGCCCGGGGCGTTCTGCCCTGGAGCAGCAAAGCGCCTCAGAGGCACATCTGAAAGGACGAATCGAAGTGAGAGGGACCGGGGTCTCGGTGAGTTCAGGCTCTACAAGGCATGAAGTTTTGCAGGGCAGCCATCTCCTTCTGCCTACGCATGAACTTGTGGGATTGGTGGGAGGGGCTTAGTGGAGTGACAGAGAGTGAAGTGGAAGGTTTTGCATGGGTTTGCGCAGGTTTTTCTGACTGAAGCTTTAAATTGTTCTTTAAGAACTTAACTTTAAACATATCTGAGACTATAATCAAGAATAGTGTATTTTTCCCATACAGTCCATTTGCATCAAATGGAAATATTCTAGATATACTGTGCATCATTTTTTTGTTTGTTTGTTTTGTTAAAACTTTGAGCCCTCATTTAGAATTTAAAACTTAAAAGCTTGAACCCCCAACATGAGTCTCCAAAGGCTGACCGAATAGTCAGCCCAGCAGAGTTAAAGAGGCCAACATGCACCTTTCTGTATGTGATTCAGTAACAGTGAAGGCAGAGTTTCAACTTCAAAAAAAACCCCAAACATGCTGAACAAAGTATGAATTTGCCAAGCGACTCATGATGTGGTGGCTTCTGTACAGCATGCCTCTTCTCTGCCCATCACTCTCAATGGTTTTAGATTTACCAATCTAAATGGGAAAGACAGCGCAAGGGCTGAGTAGATCTGATGACATTCAATGACCTTCTCGAACCTATTCATCATTTCCCTCCCTCACCAGCTCCATCTTTCCCTTACCCTTCTCTACAAACCCATTAATTCTCCCTCTCGCATCATCCCACTCAGCCTTTCACTAAATCAGCCTAAAAGGGGTTGCTGTAGGCACAATGTAAGTGTGCAGTTGTCCAAATTTAGAATAGGCATGGTCTGCGCAATGGAGTCAGGTGAGGCACATAGTATTTTTCATCATCTGTCTACTTATTGTTTCCTTTTTTACATTCCAGGCTTCCATGAGAGAATGAAGAAGAACATATTCTTCCAAAGAAGTCCTTCTCCAAAATGCAGTTAATTATTAATATCAAGTTCTAGTCAATTATTATTAATTATTGAAACAATATTAACCACCACGTTCCTTATAGACATTAACTTACTTTAATGTGAAATGTAATGCAGATGCTATTTCGAATGTGATCATCAAATTCAGACTGATGGATTCTATCCAAATGTGGTCATGTACAATATTAACATTAAGTCAATACATGACATTAGTCTGCATTAATAGGCTCAAAAATAATTATTATGAAAACAATAGACCACTAACTCAGAGTAATTTTTCTGCCTCTGCACTCATTAATCTCTGCAGTCTGCCCACTCTTAGCTCGACCGTTATATATAATTCTATAACACTTGACAGAAACAGTGCAAATATTTACATCAAACTGTTGCAACCTCTTTCTGATGAGTTTCTCCTTAAAATTAAGGGACCCAATTCCGTCCCCTAAACTTCATCCCTTTAGGTCAGGGTGAAACTTTTTTTTACAAAATCCCCATGTGTCAATAAAAAGGCTTCTTTCCTGGTTGTAAAATCCAATATGTGTGTCAGAGGCCAGCAAGAAATAAGTCCTGACATCAGGGGAAAGTGGAGAATAAACCGAGCTGTCAGTATCTCTGTTAAGGATAGTCGGTCGGTGTGTAGGAACCCTGTTGTGCAGAAGCCTCCTGCATGCTCTTCAGGGATATGCATTTGACATATGCTTAGGTGAAAAAACCGTGGCCCCCTGGATGAATACCGTTGTGGGAGGTCCAGAGGCTGCGCTTTAAAATAGTCCCGTTTGTCCTTTTCCTCACCTACTTTTAAAGCTCCATCAAACACATTTGTTTTCATGGATCCTGCATATGTTTTCTATTTCTGAGTACATGAGTAAGTACATGATGGTCCACCATACAAGCATTCTGTACACACACCCCTGTTCCCATGAGTGATCATTGACAATAACTTCTTGCGGTTTGGGGGCGGCTCACATTGGCATGCTGTAGATGTTATTTCCAATCTATAGAGACCACGTTATGAAACAGGCTTCAGGGACTGTACTTATCATCAACCTTTTCACACTCTTATAAAACATTCATTGCGCTTCTTGTTTTGCTGTGGCAACGCAACAGGAGTAAGAGCTGCAGGTGAGCTACCACTGAGAGGCAAAGGGTGGCCTGAATAATATAAACACCGTGGTTGCCTTCCATTGCTAAATAATGAAGTAAGATTAGTGTGGATGCAAGGAAACCTGTGCATTTATATTGGTCTACAGTTAGATTGCAATTTATTCTCCTGGCTTATGCATAACAAATGTGCATCCACAGTTGGTTTGAAGGGTCTCCCTTGATAATCTGAAGATTCAAACCTGCATATTGTTTATGGAAATTGGTTAGACAGTGATTTATCAATTATTGCAGTCAGCACTGATTCACAGCTGACTTTGAATTTAATTGGAAATGACTGCAGGTTTACAATAGTACATTATCATGTTAATTTAATGACAATATGACAGACTACAAGTGGGGTATACAACCGAGTATAATGGAGGTACTGAAGCTGAGCTAAAGAAACATTATTAGCCAATTCTGTGAGGGATTCCACTCGCTGAATGCTAAACAAATTTACCCAACACTGGTAAAATATGTTAAAATTGTTGATAGAGTGTCACTGCTGCTAACCTACTAAGGAGGGATCATTTTCAGTGAGCTGCTGCTCTGTTCAATTTTGTGCATGAAAACAAACAAAGCAGATGTTAGGCTAAATATGTAGCATCTGAGATCATTCCAACAATCTCTTTTACCTTGTTTGAATTATTGATTAGACTGAGACAAGAACACAGACAATCGCGAGTCAATATTTAATCAAGGACCCAGCCTTTCTCTACTGATGAAGGAAAAATATGTCTTCATTATTATTGCACTGGAGCCAGACTCCACGTTTGGGCCGGTTTTCATCACACTTACAGCAAATGACAAAAGGGAAAACTTATTTTATTATACCTCCTGTGAATTATAGATGGGGTTCAGAATCCCTGGACAGCTGTTTCCTTCCTGTCTCCTCCATGCTCTTTTGTCATTTCCTGTTTCCCCCTGGGAAGAGGGTGAGCCAATCCTCAGAGAAGCCCTCTACCAGAAATCCAATATCTTAAACATGGATCCCCCCCTCATGAGGATCCCTATTCAAAAACCATTTTGACTGTGACAGTTAGAGATGAAACTGACACTTTGTGAATTGCCTGTTCAGTTACTTTTGGCAGCACGGCAGAGTAATAAAAGAGCCATTTTCATGATTCCAAGCAGGCAGTCGAAAAACACAATTAAAAATGTGAGACCAACAACAGAAGTATCTAGGCCAACAAACAGCTAGGCATGACACTCATTTAATGGTACATGCACATGTTGGCCTGTGGCATTTGTTGAGCAATGCACCATTCATATGTTTAATAGGAAGTACATGCAGGAGGGCAATTACACGAGCAGCCGAAAGGAATAAGAACTCTGCCAGGATGTGCCTGCCTGCCATACTAGAGTAGCAGCAATGCACACATGACCTCCCCTGATCTGCCCGCAGATGAACTCTAAAGGTTGGAGGATGTTTAAAGGGAATTAGCAGTCCACATGCCAAGAGACAGGCTATATCGCTGCGGTCCATGGTACACTGAGTAACCTTTACCTTCAAAGACACCAACAGATGCACAGCAAAGTGTTCTTGCTTTGATAGTCGATAATGATTTGACTTAATTTCCCTTCTGCAAATAACTGTGTCTCCTCATAAAATGGTTATGCAGTGTCACACATCAAATTGATTAACAGTAATAAGTACTCAGCACAAAAGTGCTCAAGCGTTTGGGGAAAATCAAACATTTATTTGTATAAAGTGCTCCTGATTTGAAGAAGATGGAGGACAACAACCGCATTGTTTCCCGCTCTGCTGTATCTTTGAAATATATAATGAGTTGAATTTTCCTCTGTTCAACTTTGTCTCTTTTTTTAATTATGAAATTTTGATTCTGGTCCATTTCCATTTTTACTGAGTGGATACCTACCAGAAATAAACATAGCCCAAAGTCTCCTGAGGAACCTCCTGATCACTCACTCTCTTGAAATTGTGATTGCGGCTTCACATGCTGCACATTTCAAACTGTGATGCAGTGACCTTCTTTGCATTCCTGCAGTCACAATAGCACACAAATCTCCAGGCTGACGCCATCTTTTAGGTTGATTAATGTTGAACTCTACTTATGTTCAACTAGCTGCTCCCAGTTCTGTTTATTCTGGTGAGGCTTATGAAAATGTGCCTGGCTGTACAGATTTGCACCTTCTGTGAATACTGTGTCATACGTAACCTTGGTGCAATATTCGCTGAAGAAGACTGGATTTTGAAGATTTACGAGGAGGTATTTTCCCTACAATGGTGAAAGTAATTCCAGGAGGACTCAAAAATACCATTGTTTTTGGAGTCTTAAAATATGGTTCTTTTTCTATCCTGCCATAGCACTTTGACACAGGGAACAGTGTTTTTTGACAATGCAGACACTGTAGGGTATTTGTCCCAGCAGCGGTTTCCTGTGGCTTGCACAGTCAGGGCAGGGATGACAGCAAGTCCAGCTTGCAGCGTGCTCATCCCGTTTTCTGGTCTTGTATTTGGTCCACATGAATAATAAAGCTTCTGGCAAGGCTGGCTGGGGTTACATTTGTGGTTGTGAGCGGGAGGGGTTTGAGCCAGCACTGAGCGACAGCAGCTATTGATCAGAGACAGACAGGAGACGGTACTGAATACAATGAAGACAGTCCCTATATTCATTCTTTCCCCCTTTCTTTCTATACCACCCACACACTTTTAATTTTTCCCTCTGTTCCAGGCCTTTACTCTTTGCTAATTTTCTCTTTCACACACATGCCTCAGTAAAACTGACATTCATATGCACACGCACACGCACACGCACACACACACACACACACACACACACACACACACACACACACACACACACACACACTTTCCATTTGTCTCTGATGTTCTTTACTGCCTCTCTTGCTTCTAGCCTCTCTCCCCTCCTCTCTTCATCTTTTCTCTCCTGCTCACTCATCTTTTTTTTTTTCTTCCAAGTTTCACTCCCCATATTTATTTTACCACCTTGATTGAATCACAGATGATTCAAAATCCACACCTACGTTGCACGCCATCGTGCGCAAACTGTACAGACTATATTTAAACCTTGTCTTATAACATCTGCGCCACCAGGGGGAAGAGGAAAAGGTAAAAGTAGGCCATATATGGGCCTGCAGCAGCTTCTCAAATGAAACAAGAAAGATACCCTGTTTTCATATAACATGCTGTCTCGACAAAAACACATCAGTGTTGTAAGGAGAACGCACAGAGACTGGCCCTCTTATCTTTGCCTGCTCAGTCGTGAATTGCCTCAAAATCACAAAACGTGTTTGTTTTAACAAACAAAGGGTAGTATTGATTAGATGAGATCTACAGTCTTTGCTGCTGTTCTGCCAATTGCAAGAAATTCCCCTCTTCAGTATGTCAGCTCTTCAAAGAGCTGACACACTGTTCTGAAGAGTTGCAGTCTGGGTTTTATTAGTTACTGTGAGGCATTAAGGAGAACATGTAAACAACATTTCAGGCATATTACGCAATTATTGATGCACAAATAACTTGATTTCATACATTATGTAGATTAATACTTTCATTTAAACGCCTTATGTTCCAGGAAGACAACCTCCACCTCCCAGTTGGGACTCACTGTCATAATTAGAACAACAAATACATTCACGGCAGCCTCACTATCGAAAACATATTTCAAATTAGCTCTGAAATCTAGGGCTCAGGGCATAACTCTTGACATTGCAGGGTTTTTGTATCTGATTTGTATGCAGCTGCACTCCCACTCCCCTAATGTCACACTAAAACTATGGAATTAAAGTATTTTGTAGCTAGAAATTCCCTTCGGCTGGTCCCTTGCAGTAGCTTGCAGGCGACGGCGCTGCTGTCTTTTGTGCGTCTCAGACTATTGATGCTAATGAGATGGTAATCTGAATGAGGGTCAGCTGTGCTAAATGCCACTCACACACATCAATCACGTCCCTTGAGTAACTGGCAAGCACAGTGGCACATTTTCAAAACTCTATTCCTTCCCTAATTGAATTCCCTCAACCATTTAGGAGTCCATCAAATGACATGGTGTTTAGAGGGCAGTGTTCATAAATTCGGAATTCACTTGTTTTCTTTGCAATGTGAGTGGCAGAAGCAATGACTGTGATCCAGAGAAGCTGTTGTTGTGTTACAAATGGACAAGGCAAGCAGCAGTTCGGCCTGTAGTCATGGAGGAGGCTCTCTATCCATGATGATAAACCTCCCCTGCCACGGAGAACCAATACCCAAGGATACAAGTAGAGGTATCCACCACTGGTGTCACTCAAGATTGATCCCTTCTACCAGTGGGGCAGACACTGGTAATTACACTGCCGAGCGCCAACATGGCATCCATTCCCTACAAACAACCAGGAACAATGCAGCTGGCAGTTCAATTAGAGTGAGCTCTGTTTATTAGCTACACGTTTAGGCTGTTAATGAACAGTGGCAGAGGAATGCCGCTGATGCTGCCCTGTTGGCCGTGTGTGGTGTTTGAATTAAGAACAATGAATGGCGGAAATGTGTGGGGTCCTTAAAGAACCACATTGGCACAAAGATGGTCATGGCGGTCATGCAAATAATGACTTTCCTGTCTCAGAAGCAAACACAGAAGTAAGGTGACATTGTTATCCTGCTGCATATTTTGGGAGGACTTATGGTCAATATTTTGGAAAAGGACATGACTGGAAGTATTGAAAACATCTTTCAAAAGATGCATTCACAAATACAAATTAGATATGAACAGCATAGCATAGTTATTTTTAAAGTAATCAGATGTCTATGTCTTCATCTGTAAGTCGCTTTGGATAAAAGCATGTTAAATGACTAATTGTAATTGTAATTGTCTATGTGCTCACAGTATACTCAGCCATCACTTTTCAGCCTCTCTGGGCCTTTTACTCCCTTTAGTCTTAAACTGTAATCATGATGTTTTGGGGAACAACTTTCCTGTGATGCCTCTCAAAACACTGGCTGGCTTTTGGCGGGGATTAGAGTTCAGTGTGCAAGATGTGCCAACTGACAATGTCCATGGATTTGGCAAAGATGTGCATTACATGATGTTCTTTGTCAGGACTGCATACACAGAGCAATGATTTGAACCATGGCTGTGTTTGTAGAGAGCAGCTTGTGAAAGCTTGATAAATCCTATAAGTATCCGATCACATCTAAATCCAGAGCAATCTATTGCTAGTCCCAGCAAGGATCAAAGTGAAATATGTGGGCGTCCTGGAACCCCTTGAAACAGCGGAAAGCATGAGGAAATACACACCACACATGGTCTGGATAGGATTTTAAATGGAGGAAGTGATGCATTTAGATGTGTTTTGGCTGGACGTTTGAATGGACATGAGTGGGAGATTAAATGGCAGGCTTACTGACATAAACAGCTGAGTTTTGAGATGGTGACACAGTTGGGTGTTTCTTGCTACAGTGGGTTCCTGAACTACTGTGGCCGAGCCGTTATTTCACAGCTGAAATGTCCCAAAGCAAAACAGCATCAAGTGACTGCCTCAGCTGGAGAACTGAGAGTTGCTCCAAAGACTTAAACATCAAGGCTTCAGATCCTTTTCTCTGACTTTAAGAGAATTTCAAATAAGAGAATTGGTTTGTCAAAGTTATGAGACAAAGAAAAAGACTCCAAAGGAATCCACATAAGACTCTGTATGTGGACTCCAGCGCAAAGAACAAACATGCACAGAGCAGTTCGCAGGCAGCAGACGCTATTTTTCATGTTACACTTTGGACAATGCCAAATTCTCAAGAGGGAGAAGAGAAAGAGAGATAAAATGCAAGGCATGATCCTGAAAACATGCCAAGAAGCAGAGCCCATTAAGCACAACTCGGCAACTGTCCTGTCTCAGCACTTGATTTTGTGCTACAGTATCTTCACTGTTCATCTTCTCTGCAGAGGTGTGGCTGATCAAGGCCCCTTTTTTCCCTCCACTCTATGCACTGAAATCTGTTTTCCCCCATAGGAGGTCAGACACGTTTTATCTGATACCCTCTAAAGTACATATGCTCAGCGCCCATTAATTCAACCTATAGCAGTGCGATGTCAAACGTTATGCAACAGCTGCCTTGTCACAACCACCAGGCCTAAGGAGGACTGGTATCCTTCACATTGGCTGTGACTTTGCTCATGATTGATTGCATGTCTGCTTCTTGACAGCCAATATTCTGCAGGACTGCAGGGCGAAATTGGTGCCCCCACCCAGTCTCATGGATGTTCACTATTGACTGCCGAAGCATGGGAGGGAGCAAGAGGGGTTTGTATTTTAACCTTCACAAAGTCGAGCTGAAATATTGTTAAATCACCCCATGTGGATTAGCACAGTGCTGTGTGCAGTGCTCTGTTGTTCTAATTTGCAAACATATATTCCACAGTGACTTCCTGTAACGGATGGTTTCGCATACATTATGCATGAGTGTATAGCTGAGAGAGGATATACAGCACAAAGGAATATGGAGGGTAAATGAAGATATTAAAATAAATGATTTTGCTGCTGCAATTAGGACACAATTGGGAGTTTGATTTTCAGAACATGTGGCCCATGAGATGGAGACAACAGCTGGTGAGAAGCGTGTGTCAGAGAAGAATACCTTTTGAGGTGTGAGTTTGAGGACAGAATATGTATTAAGTTCTTAGTCAACGCACTTGTTAATCCCCTAATCAAAGCAGCCCTGTTGGAACACATAAGCGTGTTGTTAGCAGATACTCCTGATCTTATTTAGCTTCATTAGTTTTCTCATCTGTGGAAGTCAGAGTCTGATTCTTTTAGCACAAGTGCCCAATGAAAAGTAACTCCCTCTGTACAATGGTTTTATTCGATTGTATTAACTGGTATATTAACTTGAGAAGTAAAACTCAGAATGCCTGTTATTGGTTTGTGAAAATCCATGCAGTATATTCCCATAAACACCAGCACAGTGAAACACAATGAAAGAGCAATTATTCATTTTGGCAGCTTTGCGTTTAGAGTCTTACAAATACATCAAGTATATGATAAATTTTGTTAAAACTCAACACAATAATATAGCTTTAACACACTATTATGCTCTAAAATGCGAAAAGGGAATTACATATTGTATTACCTTAAATATAGCACTTCACTCTGTATACATAAACAAATCTCTGCCACCCGGACTCGAGTTAGTAAGAGCATTGTAGATTTTCAAGTCAGCTTTATTTAATTATGCAAGGGGAGCTCCAACAATGCTCACATCAAGATTGGTTTACAATACAGTTCTAATCTGTGAAAGTAATTGAACATTGAGTTTTGTTTTCATATTACTCAGCTTGTGAAAAAAGTTGGACGATGTTTTCTGTGGCTCTGACGCAGCTTTGTCAAGTCTGAGAAAATAACCCCTGATGTTGTCACTGCAATTATGTAGGCTTGGATTTTAAAGGACCAATTTATTGATTTAGTGTCATTTAGTGAGGTTGCAGATTGCAACCAGCTGAATACCCTTCGCCTCAGCCCTCCATGTAGGAGAACTTACAGTGACCACGAAACTCGCAAAAAACACAAAGTGCACTTTAGAACCAGTGTTTGGTTATGGGTGATTACACACTAATGAAAACATGATGATTCATTTTATATTCCCATTCTGCCATATTCTGCCAATAGCTCCTCCTAAATCTTACACACTGGCCCTTTAAGACTATAAATTTATCAAACAAAGCTTGTAGTACAAACATGGGAACTTAGATTTACCTTGTAGGGAATTTTGAATGAAAAGATGCTGTTGGTTCCTGATCCAGTGGTTTTGGCAGACCATCCCCCTCCAACAAAAAACAAAACAAAACAAAACAAAACAAAACAAAACAAAACAAAACAAAAAAACAGCTGTATGAGTCATCTGTGCAAGCAACTAATTACAAGTTGACTTGTGTAAAACATGCCTATTTTAACCAAAGCCGTGATCTTTTCCTAAACCTAACCAACCAGTTTTGCTGTCTAAACCTAACCAAAGCACCTAACCATGTGTTGTGTTGCTCATGCTGTCTCATGAGGCACAACAACACTAAATTGTTGGACCATCATATTAAAGGCTCTGAAAATGTGACTTCATAGTATTTCTTTACTACATGAAATGTCAAAACTTATCAGCTTTAGCACCACTGTTTGGGTGTGCTTTGATGACATTTGGTAAACCTAACAAACCCCAGATCCTGATGAGCGCATGAGAGAGATGGAGAGAGAGAAACAAATATACTAAATGAGCAAAAGAAACAAACAGACGTGAACAATAAAGTTAATATTCACAGACGAGAAGAATGAGGCAGCATATTAGCTCAGAGATCCAACACAAATCTTTTTAAAACGTAATAATAATAATAATAGCAGATTGTCATCGACTTTCTTGGCTTGAAAACAGCTCTTGTAATAAAAAAGTGAGCAGCAAAACAATATATTTTACAGACGCTTTCCTTTATTCAATGACCACTTGAAAAAGAAGGCTCTCTAAACCTGGCAGTGTAATCACTGAGTCATCGGTATTGATCAACAACCTAACAAGCCCTTGTAGATCATATGTTTTGGTCTATCTGTGCTATGGAGCAATAAAATTGCCCCTGTACTCCACAGATTAACACTGTTTAATATAGCAACTGTAAAGTGTGAAGTACAGACACTTTTATTACCTCCAAGAAACAAGCTAGAAATTTAGACATCCACACCACTCTTTTCCCCTTCCCTTTGAAATCTTCTTCCATCAACACTTCCTCTGCAGTAGGGGGCAGAAGAGACGAAGCTGTCAGCACTTCTCACAACACAACAACTCTTTCCCTGATATAGCCCTTCCCTGAGAGATTACAGACACAAGCGGTGGGTGGGAAGTTTTGGCAAGCTGCATTCCCGCTTTCTCTCCCCTCCCTCTCTCCATCTCTCCTCATGCATTCTTATTTCCTTTCCATCTCTCTCCCACATCAGCTCCCTAGGGTACCGGCTCTGCTGAGGGGACATCCCTCTAAGTTCCTACACAGGCCCTGCAGCAGTTAATTGCAGCGAGAAGATATATTATGTGCAGAGCCGCCAAAAGGACAGTGATCACACTAACAAGCGGGGGGTGGTGGAGTTAAGATGGTGGAAAAAGCGGCGGTGGTGGGATTCCTCTCGTGTCTACAGACAGTTTTTTTTTTTTTAGCACCTTTCAAGAACAAGAATAGGTCTATAATAGGTATCTCTCAACATTCCTTTTAAGAGACAGACAGTGAGACAGAGGTGGTCTAATATCTCAAAATTCCAGTTGAGTTTACAGAGTGCATGCAACTGCTACTGTAAAGATGCCTCTGCACGTTCCCTTAAAGGTGCACTGCTCTTCTAAGAGCTTTCCTTTGCAAACACTTTTTTTTTTTTTTTTATCTATGCCACTTATCTCTCGCATCTAGCTTCCACCCTCCCTCACAGAAATACAGAGCTTTCTCTCTCACGTGTTCCTGGCTCATGTGTTGGGTGGTGGAGGAAAGGCTGAATGCTGCGGCTGCTAACTCTGGCCTGATGCCACTCTGCTGCCAGCCCTGGGATTCTGCTTCTGCTGCCCTGCCCAGACGGGTGGTGTCAGGGGGGTGAAAGAGAGGCCGGGTTCAGTGAGCTGTCTAGAAGACCCTCAGTGTGTCCTTTTGTTGACTGTGCAGACCTCTGTGCAAAGGAGTGTTATCAGCAGTCTGCTGAAAACACCCACCTACCTGCCATCACCTCTGCCACCTCTCCGCACCGCTTCCTGGTTTTAATTAAAGAGGGATATGGCCAAGGCAGCACAGTAAAAATCTCTCTGAGAGGGGTCAAATTCCCTTTGCCGTGTGTCTCTGGATCCATGATTTCAATCTATATGTTGGTTTAAAGGCTTAGTCTGCATTTTAATTGAACAGAGGTCTACTACTTACATGACTTAGTAAGTATTAGGCTATGATGAAAACACAAGGAGCACATTTGGATTTATATCTTTTAATTTAAGTGGCCAAACAAACTTTGATGAGGATTTTAATGTGGTGATGAGCACAATATTTCAGGGTGTTAATGACCATTACAGACCACTAACCTTGAGTTTTTATGTATTGATTTTAAGAGTTAAGGTTCATCACATGCATGCAAACATTCATATGCTCGGTCCTGAGCCCAAAATACAAACACAAACACACACAAACACTCTCACAGCTTGAGAGCTCTATGAAACCACCTATCAACCCATTATGCACATGGCAGGGTAAAGTGATCCAGTGTAAGTGCATTGATCCTCCCGGCCTCATTCAGTCTGATGAAGACCCGGACCTAGTGATAACATTTCACAGCCCGACAAGCCGCTGCTACAATACAAGACAGGGCTGAGTGGACAGTAAGGAGCTGACTCACAGCGTTGGTAGGAAAAACAGCAGATCATGGTCCGATTGAGCCGAACATCTCAAGGCAATTGGAGAGAGCTTCAATGGGCCCTTAAAGAAATGTTACTATATGGCAAATCCACTGTTTCTCTGGGATTGGGTGCTTACATGATTACAGGCTTGGCTGCGTTGTGAAGTACATTAAGCCACACAAAATAGAAATCTCAGCATCTCTCGATACGTCTCCCATTCACATCGAGAAACACCACTTTGGATTCAAGGGGTACAGGAGCGTGAGATTGAAAATGGTACCGATACCCACTGAAGGTGTCTGCAGGCAATAAGGCCCGAGTAAATGTGGATGATGTTTGCCTTTTATCAAAGTTGACTTTTTACTAATGCCACAGGGAAGCGGCCACATCAAAATGCCTCTTTTCTTAAGGGAATTGTGCACTGAACTTGTCTGGCAACGCACCATAGGAAGTTATGCTGCCCTTTGAAGGAGCCACATTTATATAGTTTTTAAAAAAAACCCATGGCAAAGAAGATGTAAATAGCCAAGCAGACATAGTTTCTGTCACACTGCCCTTGGATGAAGAATATCTGTCTGGCAGACAGTGGCCCCTGGGTGAACCTGGCATTTGATGCAATTTGTCTGGTCCCAGGGCTGAATACACAATAAAGGCGGCCTGTTTCTTGGTCAGTGCTCCATCAGAGTGTCAGATTTTTATTCTTTTTGTATGTGTTGGTTTTCTCTGAAAGATACTGTACCATCGCACTGAAGGATTTTCATTTAGGTTTTGATGCTTCTCAAGATGAATGTAAGACTCTCGAGTACATTAGCGAGACGAGTTTCAAAAGCTTTGTTTTATCAAATGTACAGTCTGTGGTTTCGGCAAGCACCATATGAACTACTGCAAAATGCTGTCAGGGGTTTTATACATCAGGCTGTAGAAGAGTTTTTATCTTCAAAGCCCAGGAACTTGCTCCATCTGCAGGGATGTTGAAGTTCACAGTGTGTTTTCTTCTGCAGCAACACAGCAACATGCAAAACAAACCAGCTTGAACAGAATGAAGTCTGTCAGACTGAAAAGGCCTCATTTGGAAGATATTCTGCATGATAAACCAGATATTTTACCACATTAGTAAATCAATCCCTATACCTTCTGATGCACAGAAAATTTTAAACACACTTTACACAAAGAACAAAACAGATCTTGACAGCAAAGTTAACTTCATACCCTTATATATCTAAGCTTTTTTTTTCCCTCTTTACCCTTTTACAGAGCTTCTCTTGACATTATTCCCCTGTGATCAAAGGTGCTTTGTCAGCAGTGTAGACAGCTGACACCGGGTCAGTGGAAATCAGAGTATGAAGGTAGCAATAATACATAACACGTGTCTCAGTAGACATCACTCCCCCAAAGTTCCCGCACGCCAATTAGATTAAAGCTGTATATTACTTGTGGATGGAGCACAGGGAGGAAATCAATACCACGTCTCCAAGCAGGAACCCTGAAACAACAGCCACTGTCAGTTTGAGACTTATGTCACCAGGGCCCAGTAAAGTGGGTTGCAGTGTCCATATAGGCTGTCCTGTCTCAGCCAATGTAGGTTTTTGAAGAAGCAATTACAGCTGGACTGTGGGGACTATAATCATTTATGAGTCCCTTTGCTTTTCAAGAGGTCAATAATAGTTATTGCGAGAGTGGATCCAGTCTTCTGATATGAGACACACCATTTTTCCAGAATTTACCAAAGCAAAATTCAGCATCAATGAATAATTATTCATTTTGTGAGATATGCTTGTTTGCTTTCTTGCTGAGAGTTACAAAGGTCGATACTACAACTGTCTGCTGAATGTGAAGCTACAGCCAGCAGCCAGTTAGCTTAGCTTAGCTTAGCTTAGCCTAAAGTCTGTAAACAGGGGGAAACAGCTACCCTGTTTCTGTCCACAGGTAACACAATATGCCTACCTGCAACAGTGTAGCTCACTAATAAACATATGTGGTTTGCAATATTAGAAAAATGGCAGCTCACAATTTTACAGGGCTGGAAAGGACTGCATCCCTGTAAAATGGTTAATTGTTGTTTTTTCTATACAGATTGAACAAATAATGTGTTAGTTATTACTGAGCGATAAAGTAGAGGTGCTGGTAGGCGGATTTTGTTAATTTTGGACAAAGCCAGGCTCGCTGTTTTCCCCCTGTTTACAGTCTTTAAGCTAACCATCCTCTGGCAGATGGGAGTGGTATCAATACTCTCATCAAACAGCCACAAGAGCAAGAAATCAAACAAGGATATGTCTCAAAATGTCAAACTGTTCCTTTAATTTAGATGAGCATCAAATGAAGCTCCAGTATTGCACAACACTGATGCGATTTGCCATAAAAACGAAACTGGAGAGCAATTGAGACAGTTAAGCTAGATAATGAATTCCGAATACAACAGCATCGTAATTTAAACACTAATTTGTGTGGATACATGGCTATATTCAGAGTAAACAATGTAAATATCTGATTAATAAAGACCTAACGTTATGCAAGATTAATAACACTAACCCCATGCAATTACTCACCCTTCCTGTGCAGGCTCTGGAGCGTGCGACACATAATCAACTACAAGGTCAATGGAGAGCTCAGGTCAGGATACGACACAGGCATAATAGGTCTTTTATACACAGAGATTAATCAGAAACGAAGATGTGGTGACACTGCTTTATGAGTGTGTCTGCACTCAAGGAGCAGCGCGAAACACATCTGTAGTCCTCAAAGGTCGACCGCAGTTTAAAGAATCTTTCACCGCTGCTCATAAATTATCCTGATGAGCACTGTGATGGTCTGAGCCAAATGGGTGGCTCTAGGAACCTTACCAAATCTATTATGCACAATGAAACAGGTAGGAGCAATCATGAAAAACAGAGCTTAGTCAAGCTGCAGAAAAATTATAACATGATTAGGTCTTGGGGTAAAAAAAAGAAAAAAGAAAAAATGAAATCAACATCAGTCGCAAGAGCTGAGCCATGATGCATCACAGGAGGGGGTAGAATTAGATTTAATCAGCTCTAGATGGAGAGAGGAAGTGGAAGAAAAACACAAGTGCAATCACTCATTTAAGTACAGACAATGCCTTGTCATAGATGAGTTACATGGGCCCTGCTTAACACAGAAAAGGTAAACAGCTTCTTTAAGGGGTGACATTGAAGATGGATTAGATAAAGCAGGGAAGCCTACTTGCTTGATGGATTTCACTTTGTCTGTATAATGTATAATGAATAAGGCAGACAATTAGCATGCTAAAGACAAGAACAGGAAATGGCTGGGTCAGTGAGCAGACAAGGAAGTTGATAAGAGGAGGATGTTATGGAGACAGTGGCGGTAAATGGCAGAAGGAGACTGACTGATGTTGATGGAAGTGCGCCTAGGAAGCTTTTGAGAGTGAGAATACAGGATGTGGTGTCTGTCTTAGATCGGTGTCATAAAATGGTAAAATTATCAATAACTATTGTTTAATTGGAGGAAATCAAATATTTCCTCTCTGTTTCCCAAAACTCATTACAAGTCAGGCCTTGTGGCATCCCTTACATGAAAGTGAATCGTGCAAGTGAAGAGGTGTTTTAGCACTCAATTGGGTGAAATAAACTCCCTCGCTTTCATGACTGAATCCTCTTTTATTGGATTTTGCCTAAAGAACAAAAACAAATTCAAGTCTTGTACCCTAGCTTAGTGCACCGGCTGTGGCTGCACCTCAGTGACAGATTGAGGGTTATGCATGCGACAAACAAAGGACAATACCAAAGGGAGAGAGAGGTGGAGGCAGTAGTGGCTTGTTCTTCAGAGTCTCCAGACAGCTTTGCAGGATCTGCCCTGGATAAACGAATGAGCACATTTACAGACTGATTCAGCTGTGCTGCTCCACGAAACAGCGTGTCAGGTCATTTCGGCCTGTAACAACAACAATCAATCTCCTCAGTAACACCATGAACCACACTAATCCTCTTTAATTACTACATCTTTAAACCTGATGTACTTTTCACTTTGTACATTTCTTTAGTAGAGAATTGCTCTGACACTCTACATTCAGTGTTCATATTAGCTTGGAACCTGTAGCAGTAGATTCTACCTCTATTACTTATATTAATATTTGCAGAAATGTCAATATATGCTGTATGTACAATCTGGCTGCTACAGTAAAATAAGCTCTCATGTCTTAAACACACTGCCCTCCATCATATCTGGCAGTTTTGTTTGACACCGACGGCGGAGCCACCTCATCAACCCTCACGTGGCTGCAGCTGTTGTGGTGGTTTTTTATTCTGTCTGGGGCAGACACAAACTTGGATACAGCTTTCAGACATCAGACCTCTTTTCAGCATCACATGCTGTAAAATCAGCTACTTTCTATGCAATGAATCAACAGCACACAAGGACGCGAGTCTGGTGGTGAAACAAAAAGCTAGTCAGCCATCCCACATGACAATGAAATAGATCAAAGCCTCAGAGAAGAATGGCGCTCATAAAATGGTTGGTGTAATGAAACTTTAAGGATTGGGGCCTATCAGCATACCCTGACCTGATTATCCTGAATGCACTGCATCTGTTGGGTAGATCTCAATGCTCTAAACTCCAGCGTTGTTGAAAATTTATATGCAGAGGAACAGTGAGAGTATTCCCAGCAGCATGTCTAGAGTCTGAAATTTATTTGAGATCCACCAGAACTGTAATGTGCTTCAATGGGATTACAAGTGATTTGCAGCCATGAAATATTTTAGTGTGGCACTCTTTAACAGTTGAGGCTGTGTTAAAACAAATGTTCACAATTCTCTTGCCAGAAGCAAGACAGGGGCTTTGCATTTCTAAAGCAACTTTTGACATTAGATATTTACAGGACATGTCGAGGACAAGCTTGAAGACACGTAGATGAGAAATTATCCAAACTGGTGTTAGATCTTTAAAAGCAGATACAGAGGGGATTCATTTTTATCGTCATTTGAATGGAAACTGGTCACCCACCCAAGAAATGTGGAGATTAAAAAACTGAAAAATTTTGTGACAATGGAGTAAGGAAGTCGGGGATTTAAATAAATTAGCTTACATGCTTACTTACTTTGATATCTTTGGAATTAATTTATTAGGTATTAAAAGGAAAAAAAGACCCCATGTCTTCTTGGCAACTTAATGGGTTCATGGTGGAGAAAAAGTATATAGAAATATTTTTAAACATGTTCTCACTCCCACCTCGTCAAACACGTCAGCTTGGTCAGTGGTCATGTGCTTCAAACTATGACGACCTACGTCCACGAAGCAGACTTTCACTTTTTTTCACACGGGACACGAATCCCAGTTTCTTGTGTTTGACCCATCAAACCAGGCCAGCCTTCAATCTTCAATCGCACATGAACACATTACACTCGAGGCAGAGGTAATGTCACAGTTTGACGCGTATAGGGCCACTGACCAAGCTGCCATATTTGACGTATTGGGAGTGAGAATGGGCTGACAGTTTTCTTGTCACAGCCAGATAACATTATTACTAAAACTGCATGAACTAAAGCATAGTGATAATCTATTTTCTTACAGCTGTCATATTTTTGAGAAGTGTGTGGTTCTTTTGCATCAGCATATGTGTTTACTTTTCCAAAGCCACATTATATATTGTGTAATAGTTATGTGTCAAACCTTTCTCTGGGTGAGGAATTATTTATTCTATGCAGTGAGTGCTGCAGGGCTCATGGAACTTTTATTGGGGACAGGTTCTGTTGTCAGTCAGTCAGTAGTCCCTTAAATTCCAATATACGATCAAATTAATTGTTATTGAGTCCATGCATTTAATTCATTGTCAACTTAAAATGCCTGTATTACACTTCTCAATAAATTCAAAATCCACGGCACCATCAGCTCCAAACAAAACTTAGCATTCACAGTTTTCCTCCGTTAAACATTTTATAATCTGGAATCTCAGTGATCCCCAAACTAAACCCCACTGGCAGACACACTTTATTTATTTGTTCATCATTCAAACCTCTGTAAGTGCAGCAGGCATGTTCTGGAAGAATTTGTGCTAAAATATCCATGAGATGGATAGTCGTGGTTGAACCTGGCCTTTCAGGATCAGCCGGGCTGGAGCATCAATAATACATTATCAGTCATCAACGTTGCATATTAGATGGAGGATCGGAGACAGGCTACACTACTAAGGTGATTACCATCTGTAACCCTTGCCCGCTCTTTAACTGGGCCTTGAATGGAAATATGAATTTTTTTGACTGGGCACAACACTGACGGGAAGGTTTGGGAGTTGTAAGAGTCCTCTGTTATCCATCACTAAGCTGAAATCTTTAAAAGGTTTCACTTCAGTGATTTGGTTTTCAGAGAGATTGGAAGCAGCCAGAGTTTGTTAACAAGTAGTGCAGTCAATATGATGTGAATCATTAGTCTGAACAGCATATGACATCGCATATTAACGTATTCTCAAAGGAGCGAGATTAAGAACACTTTGAATTTTAGTTCATGTCACTGCACTACAAAAATGTTTAGATATAATTACAGTTCTTCTTCTGCCTAAGATCTTCAGAGACTTAGTCAGACATCAAAGTGGAAAGAATATATGTGAAGATAATAAAATTCAAGCAGAATAGAAATTGTGTTTTGCAAAAAAAAACAACAAAACAACCAAAGAACCTTTCTTGGTTCCCTGCCGGGTCAAATGATGATGTCAGTTCTCACTAAAAAGCTACATTTGAACAAATACCCACATAAAACATTGCTTAAAACCCCTCTTTACTATTTAAATAGTCAAACATGTGATGTTAAACGTTAAACCTCTCACAGCAGTTAATCCCGAATGAAACAGTGAATTTTTTAATATTGTAGTCTTAGCAATTAGCAATTCTCGCTGGAGAGACAAGGTACATTGTGTTGATCTCAGACAAATTTTATGTGCACTTTTGAATAATTAAAATGCTTGACTAGTCTGGTGACAGCTTGTCAGAGAAAACAAATCAACAAAGTAATGAAATGTTGCCCTAAACGAGGGTTTGATTAGTGATCAGTAGGAAACAACATGAAAGATCCCAAAGCTTAAGGTGTTAGATTTACTGTTGAGGAAGCAGGATTTGAACGTCTATTCATGAGGGCGGGCGGTGACATTAAGAATCAGACATACGTGGGAGTCCTTGCAAAGCTTTGAATTCAGACATAAAAGAGAAAAGTTGATGTAAGAAACACTGAAGAAGGAGAAGTTGTTTGATCTTGTGATTTATTCACCCTGTTCATGGATTATTTGGGGAAACTGAAGAGCATTCTTCATATCAAGGTTTTGTTCCTGGTGAAATATATGTGCATTTGTGTCTTCAAGTTATATAAGTGGCTCAGTTTATGAAACGCGGGAGCAGAATGGAAGATTGGTGCACACCCCCCCCCCAACCCACTAACTCTGCAGGAATCACATTTTTCCAGGTCCAAGTAAAATCCCCCTTTATATGGACCCACGGATGTATGTGAGATAAACACTCTGTGCACTTGAAAAAGTTTTTGTGTATGTGGGAGTTTTCCTGCACAGCCCACTGCAGTTAAACCAGCAATAGACTGCACCCAGAGGAAGGAATTAAGTGCCATGGCTGTTGGCTGCCACTAACACCTTAAATGCATGCTGTTTTATAAAGGCACAACGGGCTACAGCGGCGGATGACTCCCATTAAACAGAACTCCTATAAACTGAGCCCCGTGTTTGAATGTTTATGACAATGGGAGATAGAGGAAGGATACGAGGAGCTTGTCGAGTGGTGCCCTCTCACATGCCCTTAACTGAAACCTCTTAGGCAAATAGTTTTATGGATGAATGCTTATCCATATTCCAGTGAGGTAAGTGATGCGATTTCACTGTTGATTACCTCTGCTGATCGGTGTGATTGGTTTAGTGTTGGATAAATATAGGAGACTTCCGAACGGAATGATAAATACATAAGGATCCTGCACCGTATCAAAGCAAACAATGCATGGATTATGATGGTAAGAATCACGAGGATAAACCAAGAGGCTGATTTTAATAATCCTGACGAGCTCTCAGCCAACTTTCGGAGCAGTACCCTGCAAGGTCAGTGTGTGTCATTAATTGAAGTTAATCTCAAGTTGGTTCGGTGTAAAGTTTGACCTTAGCCAACGGGTAACTCGGAGCATGTAATTTTGCAGGATTAACATGATACCAATCTCCTGCCTTTAATCTCCCAGCAATTTTAACCCGAATTGATCCACATGCCTAAATGGACAATTTTTAAAAATCTGCAGCATATCAGATGTATTACCTCAGTGAGGCATTTCATCAGAACGACTCAGAGTCAAAGTGACATTTTGGCCAGCATCGCATTTCTGGGCCAGCCCTGAAAGGCTCTTTTCCTTCTCAGTGTTTCAGGGGCACTGACAGGGCAACCCTTCTCCAGCAAGGCCAGCGGCCTGGCAGTCTAGGCCATGATACATAAAGAATCAGATTGCACATGAGCACCAATCCAAACAACTTGTCATGGAAAGATATTTACTCCTCAGTTCAGACATTATTCACACACAACTATGCCCTTGGTGGATAAGGAGCCGTCTTGGACTGAAAGAAGAGTAGTCCTGTTCACCTCATCTGTCCTGGAGAGAAGGGGAGACAGACAAAGGCTGTGTGAGAGAGAGAGAGGAGCATAGTGACAATATAGCGGTGAAGTGGAGAGGGAGGATAGAGGAAAGAGGCAGAAAAGCAAAGAAAGTGAAATAAGGAAATAGACACATGGGTGACAGCAGATGAGGGCAAAGGAAAATTCTGGGTCTCATTTTTTTTTTTTTAACTTTTGGGCATCATTGTTGTCTATTATGGTGACATTACACTTACCAAAGTAATTATTTAGCCAGGTCATCTAAGGTGCTTTACTTAAAGCTGCTTGCAAGAAATGGGTATATGTAACATGAAAGCGGTCATCAGTAGTGACAAGATCACAGAGGATTATCAGCAGACTGTCGTTCCCCTCAGCTCTGAACATTTAAGCATCTCTCAGCTCATTGTTTTGGTTTGCTCTCACCGACAAACTATCATCAACCTTGCTTTAAGCTGCAGCAGGCTTTTGGTCAAATACACAACAACGGTGAATAAAAAGGCAAAGTTAGTGACTAGCCAAGAACATAGTGGGACATGTAGCTGCTGCAGAGCCAGATATTTTCCTCAGGAGTCTGTGGGGACGAAACCAAAGATAAAACAAGAGTAAATATTGGACTTTAATTTGTCGGGTAGCCAGAAACATGACCCCAAATTATCATGGCGCTGTTTCTGTTGGATGTACAACTGGGCAGCTGTTGCTAAGGCTAATTTTCAACACAACAGCTTTTTAATGTGATTTTGGCTTGTTGCACTGAAACCCAGTTGCAAAAAAAAAAAAAAGGAAAGGTGAAGCAGGTTTAAAGATAAAATGACATGATATCAAATGTCACTGAAAATGATACAGTAAAACGGTTGGTTAATGTTCTTTTGTCTGGCTGTGGGTGTTTATTTGGACTTGTTTTTCGGGATTGTCGCAGGGTCCTCGGATTTTCAAAATTAACTTGGTTAGTACAGTGTTTTTATTACTAGATTAGATTAGACTCAAGTGCAGCACGGAGACAACGAAATGCAGTTTAGCATCTAACCAGAAGCGCAAATAGTCAACAGGAACAATGGCTCAAAGTGCAAATACAAGACCTGTGTTGCATGGCGCTAGAGTTTCCCTTTGAGTTTGAAGGCTTTGTGATACATAAATGAAGCGAGCCGTAAAGACTTAGAGTAGTTGAAGCCCCATTGATAATGCAGGAGAGACCATTATTTATGCTAAAACCCCTTTTAACACTCATCCAACCACAGAAGAGTGAGTGGTCAGTGTGCTTTCATACTCTCAACATGGGCTCTGGTGATAGCTTAGAACTGCTGACTGGAAAACAAGGACTGTGCATGTGTGTCCACCACTTGATGTGCTATATGGATGCTCCCCGCTATAGACTGCACGGGGGGGGGGGTCTTTGGGAAGCTGTAGCTACTCCTAGGAAAGGCCCTAACCCTCCTAACAACAACAAGAAATTTGTGTGACTTATTTATGATTTTTAAAATTTTTAATGAGTGAAAACTATAATTTATTTGAAAATGTTGATTATTAAGATTAAAAAGGTGAAGCAAATAGGACAAATACAGGTGATGTCATTAGATCTGATGATGGTTTAGACACAATGCTAGCAGTCATTGACCAGGACTAAGAAAGAAAGACAATTATCTGGAGAACTCCAAGGTTCGCCCACTACTGCAAAGAAAAGAAAAACAGGGAAATACTTTCACCAACACTGAAGTTTATCCCTCATGAGAACATACAAAGATGCATTTATAGACTTGAACAAACTGATATGCATATCTCTGACACTTCCTGTCACATCAGTAAGCCGTCAGCACAGTTTTTATTGTGTGCGTCATTTGAAAAACTACTTGAAGAACAGCAGTGGGGACTCTGGAACCAGTAACAGACCACTGCTGGCTGTAAACACTGAGAGAATAAGGGACCTGGGCAGAGACAAAACCATTGATGTCTTAGCGCTCAATAACAGACGCATTGTTTTGTTATGAAGATATCTGATGGTAAATGCATGATTTTCCTTCCCTCTGTTGCCTATTATAAATTGAATACACTTGGTAGTCAAGACGCAAACTCTGACTCCTTGTAGTTATCTCGATGCGACGCTCATTCATATAACATTAGGTCTATGCAATGGAATACTGTTGATTCATTAGTCGAGGTGTTGGCAACTGGCAGCAGGAGTTTGTGATCTCAGAATCTGAGGCTGAAGTGTGCACAAACCTCTGTTTGTGGATGGCTGCTTTTGTGCAAGCTGTCTCCATGGCATAATTGTGTGAAATGTCATGTGCAGAAGTGTATTTGCACAGGCAGGCTTGTGAACCTTACATCTATATCCCTCCAGCTGAATATCTCGCCTTGAGTTTAACACAGAACGTCATTATAACTATCGTGGAGCGGGTAGCGTATGTGTGAGTGTGCATGTGGGTGTACGTGTGTTGGGGTGTTGCAGTAGAAATGAGAAATTAGTGGAAATTTTAGAGCACCCTCACCGAAAAGCCGAACAACCCCGTAGCACCAGCGAAAGAAAGTCTCTGGTGCCGCCACCGCTCTCCGCCTTTGTGTCTGACAGCGGCTCAGTGGTAAGACGGATGTTTCCTCCCAGTTGACTGTCCATCCTGCTTGCATAAATCATCTCTGTCACTCAAGAACAATCCTCTATGCAGAGCCTCATTAGTCTAACCACACAAGAACTCCCTCTCACATGCAGCCAGGCATCTCAACTATCTGCAATACACAACTCCTAGCAGATGTTGCTGGTTTTGAGCCCACAAAGACAAATATACATACTCCACACTCTTAGGCACTTAAGCAAGCAGTTGCACACACATAGTATTACTGCTACTAGAGTAATCCACAAATGTGCAATGCACTTAATGTGCCTGTGAGGACAAAAGCAAGACCAACGTTTGAACATAGATGTTAGGTCACTGAGGTGTAGCCACACACCCAACTTTACTTTGGACATCCGTGCAAGAACCACTGTAAAAAGCTTTCCAAAGCAAAGTCCAATATAGGATGGCCTCACCTAATGTGCATGTAATGGGGCCCATTAAAGGGACCATAAATGCTGCCTGGCATGTGGAAAAAGAGTTTAGTGGTTTAGAGGGTCCTATTTTTTGGTGAATTTAAAGGAAGAGGTAACATTTATTATGCCTGGCCTCCAGATAATGTTATCCTGCTTCAAGTCAAACATCTGCAGTGTGCTTTTTAAGTCCTAATCTCTGTGCAGTGGCCACATCACCCCCAACAGTCATTGCAGTTCTCTTTGTTTTCATTTTACGCACACTCACACACACTTTTTTTTTTTGCAGCAGGCGAGTGGACGGGTGAAGAGCAAAGAGTGTGTGAGCCGATGAGCTTTGGAAACTGCCCACAAAGCTTTTTGAATGCCAGTTACTTTTGGCTAACTTGGGCTGCTGATTGTTCCTTTGTTTAGCATCGACTAGATAATTGTTGATGCCAAAGACATCTGCTCTAAGTGTGGAAATGAGCTGTGGTATAGTGTGGTCGTGATGCTGAAAATAATATAGCGGCGTGAGCCAAGACAGACCTTCTGCCGTGAGACTCATCTTGGAGAATAGTGGGCACAGGAGGAACAGGGACACCCGAATCGTGTGGAAAAAAAAAGTTTCTTTGTACTTCTTCCCCAGGAAACCTGCCGTCAACGGGGACTGCAGATTGAGGATCGAGTGTAACATAAGCAAAAATCAACATCTCAAAGTTCTTTAATTGATTTTTGAGTGTACGATTTACATATGTGCTGACTAGGAGCAGAAAATCTGAGCATCTGTGGGAGTCAAAATGTGCCCATATTTGAAGTCATTAGTTTGGATTTACGTGTGTGGCTGCCTGTCTTTGTGTATTTTTCTACATCTGCCCTCAGCCATGCAGCAAGCTTTGGGAAACTCCCATCTCACCAGCTCTGCTATTCCCTGCAGCCTTCGCTCCGTGCAGCAGACAATGTGAGGAAGAGACGTGACTCATCCTGGGATGAAGCCTCTCCTCTCATCCCTCCCACATTCCCTGCTTCCGTCCTGCTCTCTCTCTCTCTCTCTGCATACCAGTTATGTTTGTGTGCCTGGTTTTCTAGCCTTGACTGGCTGACTTGAGAGTCACAGTGGCACTGTTGCCCCCAGGCCAAAACAAGGCTTGATGAGCGAAGACACACTTTTCTCCCTCTTTCCCTTCCCAGATGGGTACCACCTCCCTGTGTGCGGTCATATCTCTGTCTACCTTTCACTGGAGATGCTGATTGGGCGTCTGCATGATCTAACCGTATAAACAATCCTCTGGTACAAAGATATCTTTACAATCTTCATCAGTTTTTTCCACAGCCTGCGAACACACCTGAGATTTCCTTTTCATTTGAAGTATGCTTGAAATCTCAGATTCTCTCGCACTGCTTTACATCAACCCCCCCCTTTTTTTTTTAAATCTGTCGTTTTGTGTTGAGATATTGTAGTTTCCTTGTTATGCATACTTTCCTTCAGCTTACTTCATCTTTGATTCTGAGTACAGTCGAACAAGGACAAGGCATGGCATCGCCGCCCATCGCTCTGGACTTGATACTTGATTTAGCATTGACTGCTTCGACAGGTGACTTACTTGACACTCCATAAAGATTTGACAAGAGAACTGAACGCAGAAACATTTCTGGAAAAGTCTCGAACAGTAAAATATAGATAGGACAGGTTGGCCGTGCATATCCACACAACTTGAATATTTAATTTTTTAGGATTATTCATTTAAAAGACAGTTCTTAACAAGACAGCAAGAGTCTACAGCCAAAAAGGTTTTCAAAAAAGGTTTCTTTATTTGACTAGTTATCTACACAAGCTTGACCACACTGCAATGTGGACCAAACAGATCTTTCATTTGATGCATTCAGTATAATTCACCAGATCGTAACGAACAACATCCAAATTTAGCCTTTGAGTATGGAGTCTATATTCACATCTAATAAAGTCAAGTGAGAAGTTTGTCTTTCTTATTATAATTCAAATGGTCAAATCTGGGGGGCCCCTGTCAGTGGTTTTTGAGGAGGAGAAACACTGCGACTATTTTTCACTGTTTTCAGCAAAGAGGTAGGAGTAGGTATAAAGACAGGTAAAAGACAAAATTTGAAAAAAGCAGAAGAATTGAAAATAAGCTTGGCAATTGCAAATGAATGTTTTGACAGCACTTTGGGTGCAAGTACAGGAGGCTAATTGTGCTGCAGTTCAGGAAGTGGATGTTACGCAGGGCCAGAGACACATCGTATCCGATGGTTGACGTCAGTAAATTTGAGTAAAATACGGATTTCTTTTATCCTGGGCAAACATCCCACACGACATGACGTCTCCTGGTAACACTAATTCTAACAAACAAGACGTAAGATGTGAAAATCATGTTGAACACAAGCTCTGCACATCTAATACGTTTCGTCCTTCCAAGCCACGTTTAAATATATTAGTTTGCACAGGTGCCAGAGCCGTCACATCAACCGCATGCGTCTGGTATCGCGTCACACTGAATCATGTGAACGCTGGAGGAGCATGAAAGAGAAGCCATTCCGTGTCAATTGACTATGTAATGTCAGGCTAGTTAATTGGTGTTTAAGGACAGAGGATAGGCAGTTTAATTGTTTAATGGTCAGTCAATGAGGCCTCAAAGATGTTCGTATCACAGAGAGACATTTCCATCTATTACGCCATGACACCAGTGGTGAGATTGTTATCACACCGGAGCTGCTGGTCACATAAAGCATTGGCCGTCTCTGTGTGCTGTAAAGGGCCTCATGCAGCATGGCACTCTTCACCACTAATTCTCTCCATTAAGAGCCTCCAGCACATTGCTGCTCTTTGTACACAAATCCCCTTTAATTATGGGATTTATACACCAGCAGAGTGTGAACATGAATAAATAACTATAGAGCAGCAGAGGCAAACACAGCCAGTTAATGCTTCCATGGAGCATGAGATTCTGCAAGGTCACCACAGATAAGGTGCACAGTTTATGACACACATCTCAAGTTGAGCGAAATATTTTCTCCTGAGAGGCAGTTAAGCATATAGAGCATCTTAGGCTGCAAAGAGATACAGTAGCAAAATTGCTGTTGTGTTTAAGAAAAAAAAAAAAAGAAATTCATATACTGGATGTGACGCAGCCAAGGTTGAGGCATTTTTTAGAGTGATGAGAAGTAATGTGGTTTAAAGTAGCAGCGAATGAATAAAATAAATTTGTCTCATTGTTATGTCTAATAACAGCAGCTTGAGGTAATCAGATGATGAAGGACACTGGCTGCACCGCTCTGTCTGTGAGCCACATAACTTGCTTCCCTGTGCATTGTGCCACTGGGGAAGACTATTTAAGATTCGAGGAGTGTGTTAGACAGAGAATAAGAAAAGCCTTTTTGTGTCCATGAATACCCAGGCAATCAAGGCATCAATTATTCAAGCCGCATGCAGAGAGAAACCATCGCATGCTGTCCATCGGCGCTTCGTCCCAAGACTCCTAATGTTGCTCAGACAGCAATGGAACAATACAAATGCGACAGAGCTATTAGAAATAAGGCAATGCAGGAAGGCTGCTGCAAAATTAGAGATAAGACGGTCCAAACATGTTAATGAGTTGATCAGTTATAACTAGGTTTAATCACAATATGTTAAAAAGTAGGCACTGAACAATTAAGTGTTGAGGAAATAATGTTATACTGACCTCAGGCCCATATGCAGAGGACCAGTTAAACTATGAATTTTTCCATAATAGGAAAAACAAATGACAGAGTTATGAGCCTAAACGCTGCAGTCCCAATATTTCCTCCATTCTCCCTCTCTCTCTCTCTCTCTCTCTCTCTCTCTCTCTCTCTCTCAACAAAAAAAAAAGAAAACTAAGAAAATAAAAAACTGTGTCAGGTATGAAATAAACATTTCAAGTGTGTGTCTCTTGAATATTATGCTGCTTTCTGATGTTGAGCAACTAACTAGAAAGCTGGTGTTGGGATTCTGTTTTTGAAAACTGAAAAAAAGACATCTAACTCGTGTTACATTCTTTAACATGAAGTGACAACACGGCAGCAGAGAGCAGAGCTGTTGTTACATCTTGTTCTTGTCCTCTGAATAGAATGACAGAGTGACAATGACTGGTGTGCTAATTTGTAAAGTTAAGCTCTCATACCCCTGCCGAGTTAATACCCTATAAATGAAACTCAAGACAGGAAAATCAATACAGTGCCAATATACAAATGAGTGTTGTTACCTGGAGTTTGTTATTGAAGTTAGCCTGGATATAAATCTGCATCTAGTCTAGCAAGATGAAACGCTGCCTCCAGAATCATACAGGAATGCGGAGGAGTCTTCTGTTTTCTTAAGGTTAAATTCAATTTCATGGGTGTGGGTGAGGTACATTTTTGTCATCTGCCCATGTCGGCAAAGATCCAAACTATGCAAATTCATGACAGAAGGGAGTGCATGTGCAGACTTCACATTTCAGCAGATGCAAACAGTTAATGTAGAGCAAACAGAATGGCTGCTCCACTTGATTCTTAACCAGCTGAACTGTGTGGACTTTCTGAGCTACATCAGCTCTCACTCAGGGGATAATTACAGAGTGCAGATGGATTATAATGTTCATCACAATCAATAATCTGCATTATGCCTTACTCTAGTCTGCTTGCATCCATTTTAACTGTGCTTAATTTCTTTTACTTTTCTTCAATTTCTGTATGTGCAGCTGGGGAGTTTTTTTTTCTAACAGCTGATTAATTAAGGTGAATGATTTTTTTGCTGTTCTTTCGGCTTTTCTTCTCTTTTTTTTGGGCGTCCATGTTCATTGGCAGTAACGACAGTCTTTCAGCAAAACTGCAGAGGACCACTGCAGAAGAAGGGAATCTGGGGTCAGTTCCCAGAGGGACCGTGTTCTCATAGAAGGGACATGAAAACAAGAAGAGGTGGGTGACAGACAGCTGCGGTTTCATGCAAACAACAAGTGAAAGGGGTGCAAGAAAACTGAAATCACTGATACTTGATTAAACTTAAAAAAAATAGCCACACTTTGTGATCTTTCTTGTAGACAGGACAGATGTGAACACACAGATCCCATCAAGCATTTTAGTTCGTCTGGCTCCCACCACTATAGTTAACTGAGAAGAGAGAGTAGCTGATAAATCTTTCATCTTCCCATATTTACCACATTGTGTAACCTGCAAACCCGAAGTACCCTTCAGAGCAGCACACAGAAGGTGACCTCCCAGCACGCTGCCCAAACAGTCCCTCTATTCCACTCCACTGTACAGACAGTACTGTATATGTTCAGAACAAGCCAATTATTTATTTACAACGCTGCCTTTCTGTCACACTTTTTGGTGCTGCCTTCAGGAGTATGCTGCACAGATCTCCAGGGATACACACTCAGCTCCTACCCTCACCCTTTCCATGTGATATTAGGCTGCAAAAATGTCAACATGATTTTATATCCATGCCTGAAGGTTAATTCGCCTTCGACTGCCTGATGTGGTTTTTTTGAACTCTCACTGTGATGCTATACAACAACATATTTACATATATACCATAAAATTGGTATCGAAGTCCAAAAAGATGATTTGAATTGTACAGTCATTTGCAGAGACTCTCTGTCTCCACCTGGGGCTGAATAACCTGCAGGCTGGGAGTTCATTTGTCAAGCTGGCAAGATGGTTTATGCAAATGGTGAAGACATTTCTACTACTACAGATATAACCATGATTCCAAGAAAGTTCGGACACCATGTAAAACATAAATAGAAACAGAATGTAATCATTCACAAATGAAGTCTGTTTACTGACAGTGGTTTTACAAAGTGTTCCTGAGCCCATGAAGTAATATCCTTCATACAATCATGTGTTCACAAAGTGGTGAACCTCGCTTCCTCCTTGCTTGTGAACGACTGAGTCTTTCAAGGATGCCCCTTACTTTCCGTTGTTTACCTGTGGAATGTTCCAATCAGGTGTTTTTTCCCAGTCTTGTTCTCTTCAGATCAATATATATAGCATCAAGTCACAACAGCAGTTCTCTCAGGCCACTTTCTTGCTACATCAAATTCAGAATGAGTAGATATTTGCAAAAATCGATGCAGTTGATGAGGTGAGATATTAAATATATCGTCTTTGTACTGTTTTCAATTGAGTATGTCAAAAAGGATTAACAACATATCACATTCTGTTTGTTTTTTGTATGTTTTACACAGCGTTGCGGTTCCTGTCGGCCATGACATGACACTTGAAAGAATGATGATTAGGCAAATTTGATGACCACTTTTTGAGAGGTTTACTATTGTTTTTTTAGGGATTGCCATTGTTATTTAATGTATATTGAGTAATTACAGTAATAATTGTATCAGGTATACTATCACTAAATAATTGGATGTTAATATGCTAATTAATGGTATAAGGCATTACTTTAAACAGTTATATTTACGTACTTGTCTTCTGTAGTGCAAATTAGAAAATATACAACAAAAGAGAATTAATTTAGATTAAATAACTCTTAATTGCTCTATTTGGAGACCATATTTACTAAAACTTGTAAAATATTCCCTGATGGGCCCTTATAAAGCGTGGGTGATGCATCATATATGAACACGTTTGTCAAATGATAAAATGGTAAGTGGTACAAACAGTGAATAAAAAGCACCACCGATGCTCAGTCACTGCGCTGCTGTTTTGAGTCCTCATCCCTCAGATATAGTACAAATGACATTTGGGCAGTGTGCCCCGGTAAGTAAAAAACACCCAAGTAATTTTCTCTTCTAGATTTATCTCCACAGCTGTGATGCAGTAAGCTGGCACTCTAACCTGATATCTCCGGTCAGCCCAAAATACATCCAGCATGCAAACAAATCTGCAGAAATAAACATCAGGGTGCACAACAATTTGAATAGAATGAGGAGACTTTTGTAGTTTGCACCTGTGGTCTACAGTCACCTTGCACACTGCACACATCAGAACAACAGTACTGTGTACAGTCTCATGTTGTTACACCCCTCTTCTGAAACATAACCTACTATAAAGTACAACATATACTGTAAATATTTAAGGTTAAATATGACTTGTAAGTGATTATACACTCTAGAATCACCATGGTATCTCTTAGTTATCATGATTACCATAGCCTTGAAAGAGAAATGTGTAAATTTATTCCCAATAGACTTCTTCCTGAATACTATGTAATATAAAAGTATGTCATTTTCAACATTTTTAAATCATTTAGAAATGTGTATTTGTTGTCTTCTTTTGACTTTAGAACAAAGTGTGAACCCTGTAGGCATTCTCATGTTTGGTTAAGATGAAACTGATGTCTGTCATAATGTGCTGCAGTGAAAACTTCCCCAGACACATAAATGACATGCTCCAAGCCTGACATGGATCGGTATCCACCATTATGTCATGCCACTGCACTTACATTTGATTGCACTCTATTAAAAAAACTGAAAAAAGCTATTACAACTTTGACGACTCATATAATATTCTCCCCTATTTCACAGCATTGTGCTGTGATGAACTTTTCCCACCTGTAATAATCTGTCTTGATTAAAACTGCAGCGCTGTCATATAGGTGGGGGCACCAGCATGTATTGCTCTCACTTTGACGTGCTGCGCCACTTCACTCTGATGAACAAGATGGAGTCTGGAGAAGCAAATTGCTTTCAAAATTGAATTTTTTTTAACTGCCAGACTCTCAAAATGCCTGACAAATATCACTGAACCAATTAAAGTACACATCTGTTTCATTAGAGGGCCTCATATCCATCCATCTTATCTGTCAATCTTATCTCTCAGTACCTTCATGCACCTCATCAGATGTCTTCATGCGTGTGTGGCCGTGGAGATTAATTGAGCCAATTTTACTTCGTTTCAGGGGAAGAGGGAAACTTCACGCTCTGGATTTTTAATTTGATACTCCGTTTTATTACATCTTAAAGTCTCATTTGCTGCACAAATTCTTATTCAATTATGGATGGACGAAATATGAAATAAAGTCGGGGCAAGGATAACTGAGTATACAACGATCTGCATCCATAGGCTTACAATGAGTCAAAGAATGATTGAATGTTTTATTTCGGTGCCATGTTGCTTAAATAAAGTCTGAAAGTAATACCACTTCAAATTTAATTTTAGGAGATTCTACGTCTCAACTGTAAAATAGCATAGCGGTGCATGACAACATTAAACAGATGCAGAGCAAATGTGTATGTGTCATCACAAAAGCATTTTGTTATCTTCCCCACAAGTCGTATGTTAAAATAAGGGGCAGTTTCTGAAGATGAAGCCAGTGCAGTCGGTTCCCACTCCCTTCAGGACTGTCTGACACAAAGCCACTTTATATGTCTTTTAATGTTTGTTTTAAATTGGATGTTGTCGGTCCGCAGGTTTACATGAATAACAGGTAAAGAACCATTGCCTGGGAATTGTTTCCTTGTCTTGACAGACAATGATGTAAGGAAATTGCCTGGCGATGACTCTGTCGGCTGTCAGTCACAGGGAGACATGGTTTTTCTTTCCGAGCAGACTGGCAGCAGGTGTTTATTCAGTCTTGCTTTATTTAATCGGACTATTAAATCAGCCATGCTAACAAAAAACAGATTCCTACTCAAAGCAGGTGCCTGCAATATTAATTGCTTGACTCCAAAGGGTGGTGAACAGCTGCACTAAGCCATTTTGTGGTCGTCAGGAAACATTATTCACCTCCCATTTTAGCAGCTGATCAAGGCAGTGAGACCAAAGTATTTCTCGTCTAAAGTTTAGTGTCCTGCTACTGGTGCTCAGGAATCTTAAGCATACTGTTTGTACCATAAAATTGCTTCTACTGATGAAAAAAATGCAGACTGTATTTTGGCTGACAAGAGATATCGGGTGAGAGTACGAGCTTAGTGCATCAAATGGATTTTTATACGTTTGAATCTAAGGTGGCTGTGCTCGAGAGCTTTACACTGTGTTCATATTCTTTGGTGTTGCTTTATCGTGGCATCATCCTTCCAAGTGTGTTTGCTTTGACAAAGGTCACAGAAGTAAAATAAAGATGGAGGCAAACTCAGGATTTTGCCTTGTTGGGGAAAAGGTTCTGCAGTGAGGAAAGAGTTTTCTTTTTTTTTTCACCTCAGGCTAATCGCATACCACGTTATCAGCAGCATCAATCATCTATTGGCCAATGGCGTTTTATGGAAATAGCAGCGCATTCAATCAGGCATTGGGTTTAAGTCTTTAAGTACAAGGTTAGAGTTAAAGTAGATTAGTATTTATTCTTTTTTAATTGATTTTTTCTTTTTTCTTTTTACACTGTAAATTGTTCTAATGTATTAAAGCACTTTGAACTGTCTGTGTTTGAAACATGCTGTACAAATAAAGATAAAGTCACCTCCAAAGGGAATTTGGACATCGTAATCATTACTGTGCTAGTTGGTGGTAACATACGTTTTGACTGCTACTGTTTACGAGGAAGAGGCTACTAGAAATCTACTTTTTGTAAGATAACATTTCAAATTTGAATGAAAAATGTCTCTTTTTCTATAAATGTCCAAATCGATGCCAATCACCCAGGTATCCAGAACACTGATTACCCTGACTAACTTCAGTCTGTCACTGACAGACAGTTTTATGGTGTGACGTTTTGTTTGCGTGTTCACAAGATTGAATGCAAAATGTTTTGGGTGAGAACTTACAGTAAAAACACTGGAATGGAAATCTACGTGGGTCAGAAGCATTCTTTTTAAAAATCAATTTATATGCAGGAGATGTCAGTTTGTAATTTTCCCATTTCTGCACGACAACCTAATGGAGATGTCACATATAGCTGCCTGGATGGCCAATGGTTTAGCGCTGCCACAGACTGCCTTGTGCCATTTAGTTTTCAAACAGCATTTGAAACTTTGGACATGTAAAAGGAAAATAGGTGGTGAGGAAATGGCACTGAGTGCAGTGAAAATACAGTGGGTGAGTGTATCCAAAGTGCCCTTTTCCTCTCATGCATTTTTGCAAGCAGCAGTAAAGTGCTGGCAGATTATAACAACCTGTGTCATCGTTGTGCTTTTTGTTTTTTAAATCCCGCCACTTCTCAAGCTGCTGTGTGTTGAGGCTCACGATTCTCCGCAAAATTATTTTAGCTGACTGTCAGCAGAAGTCGACTTCTGAGGAAGCTATATTGTTCTTTCATGCCGTTAAACTCCAGCTACCAGTCAAACTCACGGAGCCATACAATAATCTCTAACTTTGGAGCAGCCTCCGACTTCTGTGACAAGAATCGCTTAAACAGATAACTGGAGGCAAGTAAAATAGGAGAAATGACAAAACCCTGGCTAGACAAAGCCAACGTTTTGCGTATTGATCAGTGTTTGTGAGGGCGCCCATGCATCCATTAATACAGCCTCGGCGCACTTTAAGTAATCATTCTCGTCATCATTAGAGAAATCCCATTGATTTGGTTAGATGAAAGGAATTTGTGCAGAAATGCATAGCCACAGTCCTCTCTGAGAATCAAAGGCCAAGGACTCAGGAAGTAGTCCATCTAGACACTCCCTGTTCTCTCAGCGGTGCACTCATTCATCAGCAATGCACAGCATACAGCATCATCACTTGCACACAATTATCTGAATTACCCTGTATAGTGATACGGTACGGCTTTGATGTTGAATGTAATGTTGAGTGTGTTCTGTGTTTGCACTGCATGACCGCAGCTGCTAAACCATTAAGTGTGCAGATACAGTATGGCTCAGATTGCACCATCAGCTCAGTTTCTGCAAGTGATGATGATGAAATTCTTTACTTTATTTCTCCCTCTAAGAGTAAGAATTGATATTTCTAGAAATTAGGAGGAATCAAAGATAACTCTGTACCATCTTTGACACAGCCGATGTGTAAAAATGGAGTCTGATGACTGTTTAAGATAAGATAAACCTTTATTGATCCCTGCGGGGATATTCAGTTGTTGCAGCAGCACATCGACAGAAATGAGTAAGTATAGAGAGTAAAAGAAATAAATAATAGAGGTATATGAAACTAATATAAGAACAGAATACAAAGTAGAAACTATACAAGAACATTTGGAGGCAAAGTTATTTCTTCTTTGCAGGTTTAAATACATTTAAACATTTAAATAGGCACAACTATATGCTTTAGTATTAAATAAGTGTACAAAACATTTCTCTGAAGTCTAAATTTGTTTGAGTGGGTGTGATCCCAGCAGCGAGTCCAATGCTGCTGTTTGACCATCATTCACATTGAGCCAACCTTGCACTCAGAGTACGACCCTCTTTGAGAAAGCCATTATGTTGCAGTCCAGTGGTATCTGTTTCTCCACACTGGGACCAGTGCTGGTGTCTACTCTCATTCTATCATTGACATCTTCTCTGAGAGGTAATCCGAGAACGCTGAATTCCAAAACATCTTATCAGAGTCTTATTTCGGCTGAAAAATTACAGAGAAAGAGAAATGGCCTTGTAAGTAAAACTTCCTGGATTCCAAATTTAGCTCAGTTTTGGCTGTTAGGAAGATATCTTTACCGTTGATTATTACGTTGGTTTCTGGAAGATCGTTAAAAAGATCTATACAAGACATATCTCATCATTGAGCAAGAGCTTATTACATTTCATTTCTATTCTAAATAGTAAATGAACTGCATCTATTTGGTGCTTTTTCCATCAAAACGTTGTACAACACAGGCCTCATTCACAAACACACTCAGACATTTGGGGTTGAGTATGTTGCCCAACGACTCTTTGACATGCAGACTGGAGGAGCCGGGAACCGAACCAACAATTCTACAAATTCTATTGTAAACTATTCATATAATATACTTTGATCATGATTGAATCAAACTATTGATCATCTATAGTCTGTCTAGACATCCAAAACAAATACAATTATTTGGCAAAACAGTCCCAAATCAAGGTCCATTTACCAGCTTTTATAGCACTGGAAAATCTAATAAGTCAAACAAGGTCAAGAATAACTTAAATGCTGAAATAACATTTAAGTGACACATGTCGCTCGTGCCGACACACAGTAACACAGACACGTGTCAATATGTGTCTGTATGCACCACTGTCCAACTTCTTGGTCTTTATGATGCATCCTGTGTGTGTTGCGGTCATCATGAGACTGTTGTTGGCTGAAGTCCAAAGATAGTCACATTGCAAGCTCATCAATTCTGTACATTGACATACAAGCATGCAACAAGTAAAGTCTAAAGAACATAAAGTGGACACGCTCTTGAAAAGATCAGCGACATGTCCACATGTGGTGTTTACACTGCAGCGCCAATAAATCAAAGTAATGCTGAGAAACAGAGCAAACATTTTCTTGCCGGGCCTAAGCGCTTAGCGGACAGTTACAAAGTGGGCAGTGTGTTTTTAATCGCTTCATGCCACACTCCTCCCTTTGGAGGCGGAGAACAAGCTTGTCGATCTGTTCCAGTGAACATCAGGGGAGAACACCTTGAAGCCTGGAGCCGCTATCTGCCATGGTGCAGTGGTGGTAATGATTAAGTATCAGTCCAGCACCCTCCTCTCATTTCCAAACTATCAGTTTCACCTTCTCCACAACATCACATTTGTGGAGCAGAAGGTAATGATCCAGCTGGGTGACTGCCAAGTCATTTTCTTTCCGTTGCTCTCCCACTCCCCATTTCACTCTCTCCGTGTCGGCCGGTGTCTCTTGCTCTCTCTCTTCCAACACCCTTCTCATCCTCAGTCTTTCAGTTTTGGTATTCGTTTCTCAAGGTTGCCTGTGGAGATAAAATAGCCATGCCCACTAGGTGAGAGACTCAGCCCCATGAACTGTCTCCGGCAGGAGGTCACGGAGACTGGCAGTTGTTTTACAGACTTCTTTATGGCTGTCGCAGAGCATCCAAAAGAGGCAGAAGGGTGAGAAAGGTTGTGCATGCTGCGATTATTGGCTGTGCACTTTACCCTGCTGTTTAACTTTGGATATCAATCAATTCCACAGGGAGACGAAAGGGGTTTGACTGCACCAGTGGGCTGTAAAACTGATTATATTAAGATGCTGTACAGACAATAGGTTTATAGTGCGATAGATTTACAAATAGGATTGAGTAGGATTGTCGAGAGTGATTGGACAATAAACCATTTTATCCCACTCTCACTCTGTAGTTGTTGTCCAGACAATAAAACCAGGGGGTGAAACTGGGGTAAAGCACTGTTTGTGATGTTTCTATCTGTTAATCTCTTTGTCATACATGATATTTACCAGTGGTAATATCTTACACAACACTTCTAATTTTGACCAAACATGAATGGATGATGCATTTTGGCACTACCTTCTGGATTAGAAACAACAATAAAACACATCCAATTATGTTGAATCTGTGCATGCAAACCTAATAGTTTTTGCTTTCATGCGAGCAAAGTATTAAAAATCCCTCGTTGAGGCTGTCCTGGAGGTGTCGGGGTTTAAGGTGCCAGCAATGCGATCGCAAAGTTATCCACCGTATTTCCACCTTCATTTCCTGACAGCTCTCTACTGTTTCCTGCCTAACAGAGGCTGACATGCCTGCTGCTCCAGTTCCTGTCAAAAGATGAAATGCATTTACATTTATCAATTTGACAAAAAATAAAATCTATGAGTGTGAAGACTTATCAGATAACAAAACACTACAAAGCAGTTTAGAATAATCTGAGATGGGATTTTACAAGCAGGCAAAGTTTGTCACTTTCATTTTAACTTCTGTCTTGGTGATAAAGGGGTAAGCTCTAAACACTGTGCATGTTAAGTACTCTGCCATGAATGTGTGCCTGCACATATTTGATTACTGAATGATGTGTGTTGTGTTGCCAGGTTCAGCTTCTGCATGCCGCACCGTTTATGTTAGTACCAAATGTACAGTGGTCTAATAAGGAGGCGAATGGAGAATCTTTTGGTAGATTGGCAGAACTGACCAATCGCATTGGAGTAGGCTTCGGTTGTATGCAGCTGACCAGTCCATGTGGCGAGCAAAAGAGGCGGAAGGCATTGGCCCTAGATATCTATTATCCATTATCCTAATGTCTGCTGGCTACACCGGAAGCCCCAAAACATGTGTTGCCCCTACAAGCTAAACCTTCGATGGGTTTTAATAACTGATTGTATGAAAGGACTCTAATTACAGATCAAAATTAAAATCTGTCAAAGTTATACCTACTAGTACCATTTGGATGATCAACCATCACATTTTTACTGCAATTATGTTCAGCTGCACCTCATTTCCAAGTGCATCTGTATTATAGGCGGCAGATGACATGGCTTGTCAGTGCTTTCATTCTGAGCAAAATGGAAAAATCCATTGCTGATCATGTATCAGTATTTCCGATGAGCACTGGTCTACTATTTATGCACAAACACTGACCTTCCTGAACAAAAGTTCAAGCAATTCCTCCCTGGAAATAAAAAAAAAAAGACCTATAGGCTTCAAACGGGGTCAAAAGAGCTGGATGATTCTAGTACAAGCTGCGTTGTCTCCACAGAGACGCCTCTCAGGAGTGGAAATCCTGAGTGAAGCTCACATAGTGTGTGGTGTGAATTTAAAGATGATCTTATGATCTGATGTGCTGGCATGGAAGAAACGTGCATCGCTGCAGAAACTGAATCTGTGCCCTGAGATTCCACATATACAAGAGGAGGTCAGTCAAATTGGAGGGTGCTGGCGATAATCTCCCACAGCGCTCACTGACCACATCTTCCTGACTTAGCACACAAGTTAACTTGCGAGCTTCAAAAATCTATACGCTGTGGATGCGGAGGCAGGCTTTAGGTGCATTATTAGACTGCACATCAAAAAGAAAGGGCGAGCTCCTTCCATAGATGAAAAGAATTGAAGGGATTACATTTTCCAGCTAGGACAACCTGACTTACCCAGTGCAATTACCCTTTTCGAGGTTAGCCAATGCGTTTCGATTAAAAACGACGACACAATTTCACAATCAAGGTGAAAATATGCTTTTAAATGACAGGAGCTGAAGTACATGAATTGAATACATTTGTGGTTGCTGCAGATAAGATCACCACATCCCTCTAGCCTATCTTCTCAGTGCTGATAATCCTCTGAATATCGCAATATATGAAACACCTTGCCAGGATGTCTTTGAATCATGTTCATATTACTGAGGCTCAGATTCATTTTCCTTTACATAGAAACTGAAGAGAGATTTAAAATAGGATTTGGGATTTCCTTTGACGGGTTTCAGCGAGTTGACATCTAGTTGGACAATGTCATTGAATTACAGTAGCACCATATTTCTCTTGGTTATTCCGCGACACTTCATTGATGCCCTGGCTATTTTGCAGCATGCATCGTTGGTGCATCCAGGGCGCAAAACACAGAAGAACTGAGGAGAATCATAAACAGGTTGGGTAATGAGACTGAGATAATTATCTTGGAGCTACAGCGCAGTATGTAACTGTGTCGTGCTCCTCTGTGCAATTACTCCATTTAAGACCCATTAACACCAAACGTCCCAACATTATTGTCGTAATTGTTGGTTTGATTGCATTCTTTATTAATCAAAGTGTATCTTCGACCTCTACTAATTACTTAATCAAATAGGGTGTAAATTCCATTATGGATTAGACCGGAAAAGGAGGATTTGCTAAAGACAATTGTTGCACATTTGAGTTCGTTTTTGTACGATTGTCCTTGATGCTGTTCCAGAGTCAATGTCCAGCCTGCTTTGTTGCTTCACACTGCTCCTGTTTGCACAGTCAAATAAACTAATTACACACCTCTAATACCTTTCCATTGGTGTCGAATTAGGCAGCAAAGACCACCTGTTACTGAATGTGGCAGAATAGTGGTTTATTCACTTACCAACAAAGAAGTATTGATGTGTCATGGTTGAGGGTGCTGCAATTTCCACCTGTGAAATGCAAATGTGACCAGGGCAGGGTCCACCATGGTCAGCATGCAAATTAGTTTATCGAATGGCCACGGGGTACACAGCACTCCTGACCTGCTGCTGCTGCATCCACAGTGTTGCCGTGCTGTTTCCTTCCCTCGGCTCGTGGGCTCGGGGCCGTTCAGCAGTGTGTGGGAGGGGGAATTCAAAGAGAAAGCCTTGAAATCGCCCATTGTGAACAGCTGCATGTTTGGCAGGAGGCTATTGAATAGCGAGACACCTCAATTTTGTAAGCTTTCACATTTCAGGTAATATTAAAAGTTAGTGACTGGTGTTTTTGCTGCATTTGAACATTATGTAATGTTTCTACTGTAAAATAGCTCAAAATTATCACAGTATAGGGAGAGATTGACATCTCATCTTTTTCTCAGCCTAGGACACATCAGCAGCCAGTTGTCTAAAGAAGGCAGTGAAGCAAGGCAGAGTTTAAATATTACTCACTGGTTCAAGAGTGAACAAGCATAAGGCAAGAATTTAGGCTGCAGAGGGTGGGAGGGGGATCTTTCATAGATCATGGTCAAGGCAGCTCTTGTGGGCGGTAATTTAGAAAAAATTAAGAAAAATCACAGACAGAGATATTCTGAGACTCGAGTAAGATATACAGTACATTAAATACGTGACATTACTTACATAATGGCAATCGCTCTTTTCTCATTCATCTATCTCTGTTTTTAACCTGCATCCATTTTTCTATCTGCATCTCAATCTATAATGGAGGGTAATTTTAGAGCATTGATCAACTTGAATGCTTGGTTTGGCCAACATGAGTCATTCTACATATTCATTTTGAAAAAACAGACATTATAGCAACACTTTTTTTAATTAATGTATTGATTTTACACAATTTGTCAGCTCGGATAGAAGTGGTGAGATAAGAGATGAGAAAAGTGGGAGAGCAGTTCGAGCAACGAGTGCAGTCACTATATAATTGACTGTTTGCCAAGCTTAGTTACAGTTGCCACACTCAAGATTCTTAATAGTTTTTGAAATAATGGGTCATTAATTTAGGAGAAAGGGAGACAAAAGCAGGCTTTACCCTTGACTCTTGATTTTACTGGCTGACAATTATCTGTTGTTAGCAAGTTAATAAAGCTAACATTAGCTACATGATTCCAGCTGAATGAGAGCATTGTAAAAGGAGACTTAAATAGGTGCTTACTGGCTACATGCATGATATCACGCTAAAAGACTGAGGCTAAAGCTTCATCTCTCAGGCAAAAAGTCAGCATCCTCAGCTGATGATCCATGTGAAAGACATGGAAACAAGGAAATAGCCATGTTCTTGTATTGTGGCTTCGTGCTTAGTCTTTATATTATAAAAAACAAAAGAGAAAAACAAATGCAAGACTGTTATTTTATTCAAACCCCATTTGTCTGCTTAATTAATTACACACTTGCTCATATTTCTAGCTTATTATACATTATTAACTAGTATGTTGTTGAATATAATAAAGGTGTTAGACTCATGTTTTGTGAAATGTAGTATCTTAGGTAATGTTTGCTGGCATCCCGACAAATGTCTGTAAAACCCTGAAATGTCTTGGTTTGTGCCAGTTTTCACCATAATTAAAACAATAATTATAATAGAAAATAATTATCCTGCATTCTGATTAAATGAAAATGCTTATGCATAATCACATGCACTCATGCGTCCAGCATCCGTTGGAGATTTGAAAATATGTTCATACTGAATATGTGCTCCTTGGCCTCCGTGGCCTTGACATAACACCAGATTGCTACTGTAGTAGACACAGACATTTAATCCATTCCTTACACATTTGCACTTGTGTTTTTAGATGGAAAGGCAACGAAAACGCCACCACCCTCTGAGGCACTTTGAATGCTCTCTCATTTTTCTTATTACAGCCCTCAACATGTGGAGAAGTCCAAAGCTTGACACGCTGTGCCCAGCTGAGGCTGCTAAGTGATGGTTGGACAGTCACTGTCTGGGGGAGAGGTTTAGCAGATGCTCAACTGTCTAACACACGTTTGTTTTATATGTAGTGCTGCCTTGCTGCACATCTCTCATTCTGTCCTTTTGAGTTTTTTTCTCCAGCCCACTTTCCAACCCGTACTCTGTTTTGTTACTGTAGCTATCATAAATTACTGTAATTATCTAATCTAACAGCATGACTTGAAAGTTGGTTGCAAAAATGCCAATCAATTTTGAAACTCTTAATTTCAACAGAAAACATCACAAAAACAGACACGCCTGTCCACACACAGACACACACAGACACACACATACACGTGCATTTGTAGGGCTGAAGATGACTCAGAGCATCAATAAAAGCTCCAAATCTCTTTACGTTCATGGAAGCAATTATTCTGTGGGAGAGGGTGTCAGGACTTTCAAGTGGTGTATTTCTCATTTTGGAATTGAACTTCTCAATTCACCTCATGTCGGTCTCACCTATCTTTATTATTACACACAGTTTGATTGACCTGGTGGCAAGAGCCTCATTCGCTTATCACCATGTTCACTGAAGTCAATTGAAATGTCTCTTGTTTGAAGAGCATTATATTCCAACTGCCACCGTGAGTCTATTCGGTATCTTATTTTCATTCCACAAGTGGCTTCGTCAATTTGCAGCTCTGGCATTGCAGCAGACAATTTAAGTTAAAATGCAGTGCTTCTCTTCTGTAATTGTAAATCGAGGAACAATATAACCATAAGGCTGTTTTGGTGAGTGAGGGTATGCCTCGGTAGCATTAGTGTACAATCATTTTTAATCACATTTATATATGTTATAACATATATATAAAACATTTCTTATTGAGAGCTAGTGCTGGAAGTAACATGTTAATTCCACTACTTCTGGTGCTGATTACAAACATAACTCAATACTTTTTTCAAATGAAAAATGACTCAATTATAATTAGTGAAATGCAAATGGACTTGTTAGTCGTGAGAGCATCGTCTATTACAATGGAATATAATGACATTTAACACACAAGAGAACAGCTGGCATCAAGAAATGTAACAGCCACCTCACTAATGGTTAACACTATAAACCAGCAGAAAAATGACAATAACCAAAATAAACCATCATGTTCTGATAGAGACATCAGGGCCACTAACACAAGTAACATTTGCATTTCAGAACGTAAGTACAGATGCAAGCAGGACAGAAACAAAGATGGTGGAGTGTGAACGTGACCAGCCAAGTCAAAATGACGAGCTCGCGCCTAAATGAGGGGCTACTTCAGTCACATTGATGTGGTTTAGGTCTGAAAAGTCTGACATAGACCAGAAAATCAAAGTTGAAAATGATGCCGCAGCGCAGTCGCCCCAACAGGCTGAAACACCACCAGCCTCTCAAACAGCATGGATGGAATCTACAGAGGAGAGCCCAAAAGAAGCCCCAGACCCAGACATGCAGTCATTTTGTTTGCAACTATAGTGAAAAGCATTTCCTTTTTTCTTTTCTTTTTTAAATATATTTGATACATTAAATTCTTATATTTTGACATTACAGACTTGATTGAAAATTTGCACAGAGATTCTGAATAAAAGGAGAAAAATAATCAAATATGAGTAAGTTCCCTTTACTTCACTATGTCAGATACATAATTCAAAACGTAATAAGAACAAGGCCTTTCTATGTGCTCACATTCGGTTGAATAATTTATTGACTGAATTTACAGAAAATGTGCTGTATCATGACATGCAGTCTATCTGACTATTATCTGGATATGAACTGACATATAAATGACTTATATACCTATATAAGAGATTTTGGTCTTATTACACAGCCCTATTACCAATGGCAGCATCTCAAAGTCAACATTTAAAGGTAAATAAAAGGTTACTTATCAGAGTAATACCTAACTTTTTGGAGGTAGTCATCAAAATTGTAATTCAGTTGCTTTCTGATGAGGCAACTAGTAACTGGAGTTACTAGTTACTGTGACTGTATATTATTGTCACTATTTATGAACGTATTCTCATTTAACACCCTGGTATAAGTACCGTAAGTGACAAACTTCTTCATTTCATATCTTCAGTTTTTACTGCAGCTTCAGAGCAGCAGTGAAGTGACACACATCCAGACTGTTTTGATCTGAGCTCTGCACCATCTGCTGCACTCTGGAGATGTTATCATCCAGTGGAACTGTGACTTCTGATTTCTTTGCTCTTAATACTGCTGTCCGCCCCAAAATGACAATGAAAGAAAACTGCGTAAAAACTGCTTGAACTTGAAATCCTTTAACAAATGTCAGTAGACTGTATGGTACACCACACACTCCATTTTACCAATGTGGCTGATGGGAGGCTGCTTGATACCAAAGAACACCAAAGGGCTTTAAGATGAAAGAAAGCTCAATCTTTGAGGCCAAGTTTGCTGAGTGCTGCCGAAAAGAAAGCTGGCTTTGTAAATCACAATTTTCAATGTGATTTTCCTGTACGGAATTTCATTTCAGCAAATAGAGTGAATCTATTGTGGAGGAGGTTCTGCACCCCAGGCTTGTTTGCTCGAGGCTGCTAACACATTTGCATTTTTAAATAAAGTGATGCCTTAGGCCAGAGGTCCGCTGGCCACGGTTGTATCGGAGGACCGATCATTTCCTGACTGTAGATTCTGTCTCGAGGTGTCCAGACCCAAACATGTGTCAGTGTAGAACGTAAGAACGCTGAAGATGTTTGATAATGACTGACATGTTCCAGACAATGTCAGGAGCGAGGACAGCAACTTCAACGGCGTTGCGCTTCACCTCTCACAGCAGGGGGCAACTAGGCTTCTGATAAAGTGCACGTATGCAGATTCTTGAAATTCATCTGGGATTTATGTGGGACCAGACCCATCATTGAATGGAGCCTCGATGTGGGAAATATCTGAAACCGATTGCTGTCCATTAAATCTGCAGGGGTAGACTGTCATACGCTGTCTGGTGGAGTGTTGATTTTTGCCAAAAATAAAAAAATCAACACCCCCCCGATATTCTGTCCACATTCCAGACGCTCTGTTTTGCAAAACTGAGCGTGTTTGCTGTGATATAGTGCAGCAGTCAGCAACTAAAGACATCTGAGAAACAAGGAGGCAGCTTCTGGACTCAGGATTTCGACAGGTTTCATGCAGTTTTACACATTTCATGCATTATTAATGTGTCCGTGCCAGAGAAACTTTTGGCTCCGTTTTGTTAACAGTTACTGAATGCATGTTGTTCTTGTTCACAAAATCCTTGGAGCTGACTTAGATGCATAAAAAATTCAGCTAGGTGCCCTTGATCAGAGGCATATTTGGAAGCAGCGGGCACAGTTGTGAGCCGGTCTGAAGTCGAAAGCTCATCCCTCAAAAGGTGGTCCACCTCACCAGCCCTCCAGCGTCTCATGTGATTGCACGTGGTCTAATTCTCTGACATTTTCTGCATCAACATTCGTTCACAAGCTGACGAAAGTGTCATAACCTCAAGCCTCGAAGCAAAATAGAGTGCCCAAGCCAGTTTTCCTAGTTTATAGTGCAGGTCATCGCAACCATGACAGTCATCACGGAGCTTTGTCTTATCAAACATTCATGCTCCACTTTCCTAAGCAAGGTCCCTGAGCGCAGAAGGTCTAGACAACACTTCGTCTGGAGCTTTGCTGTGTGATTAATTATTACATAGATTTTAAGGATACTCTGCAGTGCTGCCGCCATGTCACATTCTTCTGTTTTTGTATTCAATGCTGGCTTAATGCTTTCATTTGCAAATCCACAAAAACGCTGACACTTCATCTATTGAATCGCTCTACCACAGTTAATCTCTTCTGTCTTGTTGATTCAAAGGGACCCCCCCCCCCTCCCCTCCCCCCGCCTCCTCCACACACACAAACAGACATCCGCCTCTTCATATATATAGTCCAATCCAATCAACCTCAGCTACAGGTCTCTGTCAAGGAAGGCGACATTCTATTTTCTTCACAGGGAAGGAGAGTGCTTCAATTTCAAAGAAGTTGTTATTTGCCCTCTATCAATGTGTCGTCCTTGAACCAAAACATCATCCCTCAAAAGCCGTTTACCTACGTGGGTCATTACCTTTTTTCTCATACCTCCCTGTGTTTCATTAACCTTTATAACCAGATTCTGCTCTAACAAATACAGGCATTGCTAAAATGTGCCTGGGCTCTGTTAGGAAGCAGGTTTTAGAGTTGCAGCGTACTGTATGTGCACCCCAGAAAGTCCAAAAATCTCACTTCTGGGCAAATGATGGATGCTGAATGAACAAAACAGGAAGTGTTTGCTGATATGGTCCAACTTTTTTGTGTGTGTTTCCTTTTTTGTGCTTACCATACTGTTTGTGGACGAGCAACAAGAAAGCAAATAAACATTCAGGAAGCCAGAGACAGATAAATGGATAAATAGACGTAGACAGCAGACAGACAGACTCACTCTTGGCCTATTATTAACCTCGTCCTTTTCTACCAAGATCATTTGCTGGTAAGTGAGCTAATATCTCTTCAATCATTGGATTTCTCTCTTTCTATCGGCGGGTTTTCACTTGAAGGGGAGCAAATTACTTGAAAAAATGTGAAGATAAAAGTCAACGAGCTTGAAGGACCACCTGAAGATAATGATTTGTGTCAAGGGGGACATATTGTTTCACTGCAGTCTTGGAAATTACTTTACTCATCAGGTAGGCAGACAAACTGATAAAAGAACAAAAGTGCTTTACAGCGGTGCTCACATCTCTCATCTGTGGAGAATCTCATTAATACCACTGGACGCCTCCTGCACTATGTCATCACAGCCTTAGGCCTAACTTTTAATCAAAATTCATCAGTAAATATTCATGACAGCATGAGCAAACATAAGGTCTTGATTACTCCAACATGAGGATGACCTCTATCAATATGTAAATCATTTAATGGGAAGAGTTTGCCATGAAGTGGTATCAGGACTTGCAATGTTCTGGCTCACAGACAGGGTGATCCTGTTTGGCTCAGCCTTAAGTCCCCTCTGTCTCTCTCTGTCTCCCTCACTACAACACACCCTCTCAGCCAGAGTGCCTTGCATTATTTACATGTTTATGATTAGTTAAGCCTCACATGGAGCCGCCATCTGCTGGAAAGTGGCATGTAGAATTGGAGTGCCATTAGGCCTATTTATTTTTACTGAAGGAAAGAGAAAAATAAGGAGAAAGAGCCATGTGGCCTCCAACACACACTCGCAGTGAAGTCCACTGCCATGAGTACCCTAAAGTCATAAAATGTGGTATTCATGCCTCATTAAGTGTTCTATTGCTCAACATTAGTGTTTAAAAATTAACCCCAAACTAGGATAAACTGTACAGATGGTGCTTGACAGCCAGTGCACGATCTGATGAGCCCCTGCACGGCATTGTGTTACCTACCTGGAAAAACACATTTACATTCAAAACATATACATATTTAGCACAATACATGTTTTAAAGTGGTCTTGTGTTTAAAGCAACAAAGGGACTATATTAGTGCTTACAAGCTGTAGCTTCTCAACTACAGTTTATTTATGGACTGCATTTTTTTTTCCAGCATTTGTCAGGCAGTTTTACCTCTGCTGACAGACAAACTAAAAACACACAAAGGACGAGGATACTTTCCATTATGTAAATTGTTTACAGATTCATATGAGCAGGAGACCACAACTGAAGAACAGACAGACACGACTTCAGGCTGCTGCTGATAGTGCTGCCACCCAGCTAGTGTTTAAGATGCTCTCGTACAGCAGCCAGGACGGCTTGGCAAGTGGCCTGCATTGGCTGCCTAGTGGCTATAGCCTCGCTGACAGGAGCTGACAGGTACGGTGGACTGGTAGTGTTTGGGTCCAGCTGACCACCAGTGCTAAATGAAAGCAAATGATTTGTATGCTTTGGCTTCATTTTTGACAGTGTTTGTTGGATCCAGCGGAGGTGCTGTCTGTGGTAATGAAGGGCGAGGATCTACTTTTTACTGTGCATTCATTGATTAGGAATTATTTCCTATTCATCTTGTTCTCATTTCTTTGCTCACTCCTCAGGATTTTGTGTAGCTTACCTAATTACAAAGTTTTATTTAAAGCTCCACTAATAAGTGCCAAATGGAGCATCTTAGTGTCTTTCAGCTCATTTCTTTACTTTTATGGCCGGCGTGTTTTGGTTTCACTCTCATTACACTCATCAACCTTGTTTCCAGCTGCAGCACGCTGTTAGCAGCTAGTTGGTGAACATAGTGGGGCCATTTAGCAGCTGAGTAGCCAGATATTTACCTCAGCAGTTGGTGGAGACCAATCCAGAACTAACAGGAAATGAAAATTAGACTTAGATTGATTGGGTAGCAAGAAACATGGCTCCAAATGAATAATGATGTTGCTGTGTGCTAGCAGTGTAAACAGGCAAATATTTTGTTTCCCAGAAGAACTTTCTGGAGTGATTACATGCCAGTGTTGTATTTACAGTCAAGGCAATTAGTGTAGGTTTAAGGTTTCAGATGTGGCATTCTTCTGCTATATTGTTCTGCTCAATTCCAGCTCGTAGTTTAGGGTTAGTTATGGGCTCAGTCAAATGGAAAGACTCAGTGCCGTGGTATGTGTGCAACTCCTCTTTCTATTATTGCACTGACAGATATGGCTGGAATAAATTCTTGCTCGCAATCCATGTCAGACTGTACAGTCTTTATTTGTGACATGTCGGATTGTGGAATGAATGAATCACAGCGCTAAATAGAAAAAACGGATATAAGAGCAGAGGCAGGTCATCAGCTCATCTCATCCATTTTAGATTTTCAAAGTACAGCCTCACAGTGTGCTTTTTGTGCGTTTAAAAGAAGTTCATGTATGTAAGTTTTTTCTTACTAAGTTTTATCCAAAAATGGTGCTTACGAAATGTTGCACCATGCCATTGCATCCTGCGTCACTCCATGTCATATTGTAGCAGGACTCACATTGTGAGAATTTGGTCCCACCACCCGAATTTCGCCCCAGGCTGCCGTTAGTCGACAAAGCACCAAATTGGCTGTTGGTGGACGAGTCTCGGGGACCACACCGTGACCAAACACCACATGTCTCTCACGATTATCAACTTTTGTCTTACACGCCTAAAGTCATTACTGATCACTGCTGATTTTAGGCCCAACACTGAAGCCGGGATGTGGACGGAAACAGTGACAGGAAGACATCCTGGCCGCTCCCTGTGTGTTTTTTCTTAGTCGCTGTCAGTCTGCAACATGCTTGACTGAAAGCACTTGTCACCAGATTGTGACGGCAGCATACCTCCTGTAAGTGAATAAGATCGGATTGTTCCAGCACTTTGTCTTCTCATTGCAGGAGGTGGAGCTCCTCCTGTCAGACACTGGTGCACTAACAGAATGATGTAATCAGCTGAAGACGATACGCTTCACTCACCCACTGAGGTAGATAACCTCAATAATACATTTGTTCATTCCTTGTGTTTTTGACAAGAGGGCGTAATACAGCCAAAATGAAAGAGTTGACAGAAACCAAGAGCAGACAGATTGCACTTCCACACTATCTTGAAGAGGAATGTACTCTGTTGTGTGGCGTTGTTCTTCATGCACAGCAGGTAAAAGTGAAACAGTGGGATGCGTGTGACTGGATTTTTATGGATTTTTTGTGAAGCACATCTGTAGGAAGTGTTTTTAAGTGATATAACATCTCTCCGTAGGGCACAACCAGTCTGTGATTTTACCTTTGCCCCATCCAACACACACACACCCATGTACACCTCCTAAACTTTCTCTGGGGTGTATTTTCAGCAGCACAGACACAACTGAATGATTATAGAAATTTTATAGGAATACTACGGGTTCTTCTTTGACTACACATTGCTACTTGTCATTTTGACATCACTCTACAGGCTACCATATTGTATAGAATTCACTATTTATGGTAAACAGTTGAAAAAATATTAAAGATCCAATTCAAAACCGACAGAAGAGCGGGACTGAGAGAAATAGGCACACTTATAAATCCATCTGCTGCTTCAGCACCACGGACAGCACCAGGGATTTATCAATTCACAGCACATTTGGGCTGCTGATATTTCAGAGCCACGGCCGGGGCAATAGATTGTAACTTGCACAAACCTCAGCTAGATGCAGGATCGATGAGTCGGGCAGACTAGACTAACATATTCGACTAAACAACCCCTCTGCCCCTGCACTTTCTGCAGCTAGGGTGATGGAGAGTTGAGATGCATTTTGGTTATTTTACCAGCAAGGAGGTTGGTACCACCCCCTCTCACATCACCTTCTCCAATATGAAAACTTTCATCAGATCCAGGCTGAAAAGTCTGTCATAAGCTTTGTATGTGTGTGTTTATTGCAAATTACATTTGAACATTCTCATTGAAGTGAATCATCAGTTTCAAGATTTATAGTATGATAAATCCTAAATACATCACTTTAATTGAATTGTTTTTCAAAGTGTCAAATATTATTGGATTTTGAGGAAACAGACAGAAACTATGAGTTTTCAATATCCCCACAACCATTAATAACAATAATAATAAAAAGTAAACAAATGAATCCCTTCCCCCGGACTACCCCTGTTTGTATGCTCTGTCATTCCCAGGTAATACTTAGTGCATTCAGTCAGAGCTGATACATTGAAAGGCAACCATTCACTCAACCTCTCAGGGAAGACCGCTTCCTCTAGAAAGCCTTCAGGCTGAAATGTGACGCAGCCTCAACACAGCTCCTTTGGGTGTCATCGGGAAGCTGTACACATTGATTAGTAATTGTCCTTCCTTTCCTGAGAGGCTGTTTGTCCCACAGGGAGGGAGCCATTACACCACAGCCTGCCACAGGGACCATTCAAGGGCAATCAGAACAAAAAGACTCCGGATAACCACTTACATGGTAGTGCATTGGCCTGGATTGGTAACAATGCGTAAAAAGCAAAGAAGTCTGGAGACAGAGCTCGATCGAGTGGGTTTAGTGTGAGAATGTCCCAGTGAGCAGCAGCGGCGTTGCATTGAAGGGCTTTTTAGAAGCTCTCTGGGAAGTAACAGGGTTTTGGTTGCTTTTACGCAGGGATGTGGAGAGCACAGTGGCTATAGTTGCTCAAGCCTCTGACCCTTCATCCTCTTTGGCTGAAGTGACTTTCAGGACAAATACTAACAGGCATTGTCTGTGTAGCCAAAACCTTATATAGCTTATTCGTCTGTGCCACATGCGTCCAAAAGCGTATCAATGAGCCACACCACTGGGCTCACACATACCATCCATGTGCTATGAATGCACTCTTCACTTTAGTTTGAGCAGTGTTTTCTTAAACTACAGTGCCCAACTGTTTCAGGAAATTATTCAAATTGAATGAATTTAAATTTTAGATTTTGGACCCATTTTTAAAGATTTATGTCTCAAGTAGGAAAGAATGAGCTCAGGGGTAAGTTCCTCAGACAGGCAGGGGAAGTGGGAAAGTTTTGAGCAGCAGACTAACACATCATTGGTTTTGGTCTTTTCGTTGGATTTGTTTGACAGGAACACAAATACACACTAATGCACGCCTTCTCCTTTAAGTCAGTGATGCCACACTTACTTTCCACTTCAAGATGAACTTTTACCCCCTCTACACTTTTTCCTTTCTTGCATTTTGCACAAATGAACATGATGAAAGTTCTTTATTAACTTCTTTAGCAGTTATGGTTTGCCTGAAATTAATTTCATTTGACAATTTCCGCTCTAAAATGGTTCTTGTTAATCACTTAATTAGCGTAGAGTTCAGCGCGTGGTGGCTGTAGACGTGTTTGGTGCGCGTTAGTAATGTGTTAGTAAAGTAATATAACAGTGCACCAACTTTTTTTTATTCATTTATTATTTTCTGTTTTTCTTGCAATGTGTATTAGCTTTGGAAATTTACAGCGCTTATATAATCTTTTCAGAAGAATTCATGCCTCTGCTATGGAAACTATTTATCACTGGTTTGATCAGATTGTATCAGACACATTGGCAGTCGTGGGTGCTTAATACAGGCTTTTGTTGACTGTGGATGGCTAAGGTTAATTCTGCTTTATAAATGGAGCTTCATACTAGCTGGTGTACATTTTTTTTTGTCACAGTCAGAGTGTCCACTAAAAAGAGAAGCAACAGAGGACTAGACAGAAGGAGCTGAGGGAGAAAACTAAAGGAAGAACTTGTCTGTGTAGCTGATTTCAAAGCAGGAGTCAGCCAACAGCTAAATCATTAAGACTGAAATATTGCTGCATCCATACCTTTTATTAAAGTTGGAAGTAATTAACTTTTTCATGGTCTGTAACACTGATATTCAGGTTAATATAGCTAAAATGTAGCCTTTGTATAGGCTGTTGTTGAGTGACACATTTTGTTCTTTATTCTTCTGATCTGGGGTTTTCATCCAATAGGGTTAGGATGACGCGCAGGATGTGTGCGCGTGTCTGCGTGTGTGTCTGGACATGATAAAATCAAATTTATGTGGCGTGCCATCAGGACAGAGCAGAAGACAGTGATCCCCATGCATGCTTTTACTCTGCCATCCTGCATTTATACATGACCACACGTACAGAAATTCTTTCTGGAATAACAGCAGTATCACGCTATTGCACTGAACAATCAAACTCACCTGCCTACTTCCTGAGCGTTCCTAGCAAGAGAGAGCAGGACACAAATCTCTGTAATAATTCCTTTAGGGATGGAGTAACAGTAAACTATGGGGACAGTCCCTGCCCATATCTGTATATGAAAATACTGTATTTGCATTAAAACTATTTTATTCCATGTAACATATAACTATTTCTGGATATACACTCACCTTTGATTAGAAAGGAAATCTGCAATATTCCTTTTGGTTTTAGGGCAAACTACAGTTGCATATTTTGGTGAAGACAGAGGCCCTTGATTATACTAACTCGGGATTAAAGACATGATTTATAGTGAACCATATCTTGATCATTTCAGCGTAGGAGGGATTCTTCCCACCCCCTCCTCTCATGAAAAGTATTAAAGGTATTTTTAAGAAAGTGACAAATTATGAACTACTGAGCCTGCGTTTTGACAGCTGTAGGATTGCTGGTTGTTGATTTATGAGCCACACACCACTCGACGTTTCAGAGGAATATCTATTGTTTCCTCCCAACAAATCATCATGCAGGACTTAATGAAATCCAGCTCAATACCTGAGAGAAAACAACAAAACAAAGAGTTGCAGCCATTTAATGTTCTTGCAAAGTGCCTCAGACAGCACGAAGAAATAGAAATATTAAAAGCCTGTTGCAACAGTTAATCATAATATATCCATGGGAAATACATAATAATAGGCCATCATTTATACAGTGATCAAGTGAAGTAAATTGCTTCCAATGAGGAGAACTAGTATCAATCTGTCTATGTACTGTATGTATGCCTTCTCTATGTATCTGTGTATCCACCCACCTCCATCAGGGCCGGTACTCTGTAGGTGACCTGCTGTAGGTGATCTGCTCTCCCTGGAGGGGAGCAATGAGCTGAGAGCTTCTCCACACAATGAATCAAGTATCAAATGATCATTAAAAACAGGGTCAGGACCAGGTGCAGATGAGCAGGATGGCAATAGACCATATTCACGTGGCAGCCATTTTTACCCTGATGTTACGCTCAGGGTGGGAAGCTCAAATGCTGTTATCAAAAGGATAGTGTGCTGCTGCATAGTCTAAACGTAGGGAATCGGACCAATCATTCATTTCATCATCCAACACATAAATGCGTTCCTGGCCTGATGCCCCTCTGGATTTTCACTGTTCATTGTCAATTCAGTCGCTGATGAATGAGGATGCAGTAAAATATTAACAATTTCTCAGATTCCCTGCGTTTGTACGATTTCAACCTGGAACAGCACATTATCCTTTAGATAACAGCATTTGAGCATCCTACCCTGCGACATTGTGTGTGAATACGGTCTATGGTCTTTGTTCGCCACAATCGTGGCCACTTGTTTGCTCTCCTCTTGCAGGCTTGTGTAATCGGCAGGTGTGGCGGTCCAACTGAGATGACTGGGATCATCTGTGCCAAGGCTGAAATGCTATGAAAGCTGTCACCATAGTCCTCTCAGAGAGACTCTCTCAATGTGCTTGGTGCAGTTCCTTTATCATACATCCCACACGTCGTCTCACTTACACCGCTGACTTTCCTGCCATACACATCTAATCTCTTTCATGCATCTGAGTGTGTTTTTGTTAATGAATCAGTTAAACAAAGGTTTTTTTTTGGCATCCCCCTTCCCTTTATTTGCTACGTCACCGTTAACTCATCATTATGCACTGTTTTGGACCCCACTGCAGAGAGCTAATTTTGATGCAGAAAGAGGATCTCAGAAGTCTTGTCGTGACTCGGAATAAAAATGTTGAAAAACCGCTACAACACTGTGGAGTTGTGGGAAGCGGGAAACCAGCTCTGCTTGAGCAGTATATTGATCATCTTTCTGCAAAGTGTTGACACACTGCGTAACTCCACAGAGCGGGTTCACCTGCTCTGCACCAAACCAAATCATCGGAGACTCTTCATGTTTACTGCCCCTCGGCAACAAAACAATGAGACAAAAACAAAAAAAAACAAAAAACAACAGCTACGTTCGAGACGAGACGGGGAGATGTGTGGGAATATTGTGAGGATTTATTTTAAATGAAGCACAATGGCTTAATTTCCCTTCACTCTTAGCCTGAAAAACTGACACATCTAGCCCTTAAGATTTTCTTCTCTGTGCTGCTGCAGATGAAAGCAGGGCAGGAATCACGCAGCTTCAACACTCTCACTTGCAAATTCAGGGATGACAGGGTTCCTCTGCCAGCTTCAATTATGAATGACAGCCTTTTATCTCCTGCCTGCTAATTAGGTGAGATGATGCTGTATGCCCACACCACGTTCTCTTTTTTTTTGTTCTCCAAGACACCTGAATCTAGCCTATTCTAGTGAAACACATTAAGTGGAGTGAGAAATGGGTCAGGAAGAATTATCTTGGAGTTCAAAAGAGTGAACTTTAAAGCCATACATTGGAGGAACCACGAGAAGAAAAACAATAAGATCACTGTATATCGAGGATAGAGAGAAAATTTTTAACTGCAGCTGCTGGAACATCCAACGGAAAGCTGATAGCAGCATTTTAATAATTTGGCTTTATGCTGAATATATTAATATGAAACAATGCTCAAGCATCTTCACATCTTTTTTGCGAATGCTTAAATGTGAGGACGTCCTCGTCCAACGTCACAGAGGCTGATTTGGAACTGCCTCTCAGAACTTTAACAAGTCATTTTTAGTGTAATATGGAAGCATGGTTTTTAAATACATGTCAAAGGGGCCACTCTGACGGATTAGGTCACAGTTGAGATAGGGAAAGGATCTGGGGTCAATCCGACTGGATCCAATTAGCTGCCTCTGACAGGAGGCCTTGACAAGCCTAACGCTGCAGCGACATCTTATTCTCTGAGCCGGGGTCCTCGCTTGCATAGGGATGGAGGGATAGAGGACTCAGGGAATAATAGAAGAACAAACAAGTCACGACTCCAGGAGAACACCCACCAGATACTCATTAGAAGAGAATCTCTGCCTCTTCCCCTCCGCTTCCTCCCCCACCTCCTTCCCTCAGCCTCCCCTCCCCTCCTCTGACTGGGTGCTCTTCAGATTGGGCGAGATGAGAGGAATATTCTTTTCTGGGCTCTTGGACACTTTGCAGAATCTACAGTGAGCAGTATTGACAGAACTTTTGATAGCATTCAATTAAAGTTTTTTGAAATCTGCCTGAGGTGACGGCATTTCCTGTTTCAAAGGAGAGCTGTGAGACTTTTTTGTTCTCTAGAAGAGGCACTTGAATGGAGTAGTGCTGTCGATTATTCATTCTTAAACTTTAAAAACTGTCTATTTCATGTGGGTCATTAAAAAGGAAAACAGTGTGAATGTTTAATGAGTGGCGTCACTGTCGGCACAGAGCTCAGCAGATTACAAAACTCAGACAGACACTGGATTCCAAATGAGCTCACCTCCACATGAGAAAAGTTTGGGCTATTTTATTGCATCCAGACTTTGTGTTTTTTTTTTTGTTTTTTTTTTGTTTTTTTTAGATCATCCCACATTTAAACATGTTAAACAGTGGCTTAATGAAATGCTGTTTGCCTAAAACTGCACGTAGTAATCCGTGGCCGCCTTGAGACCTAAATACTTCATTTCCAATGCACAAATTTAAATACCTCCGAGAGAAGGAAGGTGATCAAAATGCAATCTTTTCAATATGACATGTTCATTATTGAGTGAAAAAAAGAGGAAACCACTTTCAACAGATAAAAGTAATTACTCACACAGAACACCGCTCCCAGGGACTAAACTCTTTTTAGTTGTCAAGACAGTAAACAAGTGGTGGAAATGGGGCTGAGGGGATCAGTGGTCCTTTGAAGTGTTCTCCTTGTTTAAAATAAGCACAGTAGCTTTCCTATTCGCCTCCACGGCCGTGGAAAGAAACAGCAGCTTACACAGGAAGCTCTATGGCCTTGGCACCCCATTTCAGGGAGCCTGGACAGCAGCCTTGAAGCAGGAAGCACTGGGTGACGGACTAATCGTATTCAGGTCCCTGAACAAGTGCCTTCTAGGCTGACTCCCGCACAGCTGTGTGTGCCTCTGAACCATCACCAGCTGGGCTGAACAGGCCATCCAGCTAAGGTTATACAAGGGGCAGGAGAGGAGCAGCTAAGACTGGGGTCTAGATTCAAGGTTTTATGAAGGGAAGAGCATGTCCTCCATCATAAACAACAACCATCAACAACCTAACCTAACATGAAGCCTTCACGTGTCCTTTTATGGTCATGAACACAGTCAAACACATGAACAGTACATTAGTTTAAGAAAGCAAAACCATGCACAGGGAGACAACCTCCCCCACATGTAACATCCTGTATCTGAAAGGTCACATACTGCACAGCCTTTGCTAATGGGGATCTGTCATTCAGAGGCACAGCCAGCAATGGAAAGGCTAGTGTTAAAGCAGAGGCACATCAGCAGTATTTGAAAGGGCTAGTTGCTTGAGCAGTCCTCTGTAGGAAGTTCTTAGCAAATAAGGCGAAAATGCTTTTACGTTACAGACCTAAAGGCATCACTGAGCTTTGGTGTGATGGTATGCAATGACCACAGATCTGAAGAAATGGCAGATAAACAGCAGAATACTGTTGTTGTCTGTCTGTTGACTTTAGAGACATATTTTGTTAAATCATTGAGCAGGCACTGTAAGTACTGAATATACCGCAGCTGTCTTTGTTATCCACAGACACCTTTGTTTTGAGAATTCATTCCCTCTTACAAGGTCTTCAGCTTCACCAAAACAAATAGTCTCCAATTAAAAATACTCAGGGTCATAAGAATAAAAAAAAAGAAAAGAAAGAAAGAACTAAGAAAAACAAAGTTGCCTGATATCCCAATGTAGCACACAGATCTGTTATTATTTTATAACTTAATTATTTAAGCAACCACATTATGGATTCAACCATAGATCATAAAGCATATTTAGGATTCATGTGCGCATTACATGTCAGTGTGCTAAGATTTTCCACATTTTCTTGCAGCCTCACAATTCGTTTCAAAGTGTAAATGATCTGCTAAATGATCATTTCTCACACACTGCAAAACAGTGTCTCCCAGAGATTTTGTGCATATGCCACGAATTTGTTTGCCACATTAAATTGTGTTGGGAAATGTAATCGTCTGCTGGATTATGATCAAGCCCAACATTTTTGCAAGTGAAGTCAGTGCTACTATGTGCCACATGCTAATCAGCTTTAAGCATCAAAGCTCTTTGGTGAGGGTTAGGGAGAGATCATGGTGTGAGTTAATAAAGTAAACACGTTGTGTCTCGTGCATCAAGTCATTTAATCTGTATTAAACCAAGACCATAATCTTTCTCTAACCATATCAGAGTACTTTCTACAAAATATATTTATTATGGCAAATTAGTATGAACACATTTTCTCAGAGAATGAGTTGTGCATGGTCATAATGTGACATGAAACCTTAAACTGAAGAAATAAAAGTTGCACTCTAAGGGAACCATTATAAAGGGCCTTTTTACTAAAGCTTTAAACATACTTAATAATTGCTCACTAATGCCTGATAAGTATTTAGTTTAAATAACAAAAAAGACTTCTGGATTCTTGGTGTTGATCCTGCTTTCAGTGAGCTCCTTAGTTCATCACAAGGACGAATGAACCGAAACAAGAGCTGCAGAGCACCTGGACCGAAATCTCTTCACATAAACCAACATTTCTAAGTTCAGATGTCTTATAAATAATGGGTAGTATGTCCAACTTTTCAATATTTTACCAGCGTTTTTAACTGAAGATCTGGTGGCATATTAGAAGGATAGAACTGAATGACATCTTTATTAAAACACCATTTCAGATGCTAATGCTTGATGACCATCAAAGAGAATACATGTTAATACTACTGAGCAAAAGCAAAAGCAACTTACACTACTATGCTCATTTTAAGAGGTAGATAAACATCTGAGCACATTACGCCTACTGGATAGGCAGATCATTTTATGCATAACAAAATGTAGATATCCACATCATTACAAAATAGACATTTTCACTGTAGGGCGAAGACCTGAGATAACACAGAGCCATGGCTGAGAAATCTACTGCGATTTTTCTATACTGTTCAGTTTAAGTCAATACTTCTTTCACTGACATGCACACCAAACAATGGGATTTGAAACTACAGAGGAATCTGTACCTGCAACCATAATTACACATTTAATGAGACAGACTCCAGAATAACAGACAGAAGCTGTGATACTTAGATGAAAAAACCGAGGGGAAAGCTGTGAGACTCTGAAGTGAGTTATAACCCGCTTAGCTACCACTGACAGCAGAGCTTCTCCCCATAACAAGACTGGGGCTTGTTATGCTAATTGCAGTGTATATATCCAAGTGAGAAACCAAGAGCTTGAGTCAAAGCCCCAGTGTGTCTGTGTAAAGTAGATTTAAATCTTCATTATACTCTTTGTCACATTTATTGAATTACAGTGCTCTACATCTGAAGCCCAAACTTTCCCGTTCATTTTCAGATGAAGATTATTGCTGGATCTGGGCGTCAGACCAATGTACTGCTTTAGATGTCTGAAAACTCCAACTTTAATTTGAGGTGGTGGTGGTGGAGGGGGGCAGTCATTGCTGATGGACACAATTTTCTGTGTCCGTGCCGAGGATTGCCGAGCCTTCGGAGGAGGAGGAGATTGGAACAGTGTTCTCATCATCCCTGAGCCACTGGGTCATGGTTTAAACACTAATCCTGAAGGATGAGCGAGGTAGAAACATCCACCACAGCATGCTCCAAAGATTGCACCCCTTCTGTCTGATCGCATGCTCATGAAAAAAAGCACTCGTGGTAGGGAAAAGGGCAGCTGCAGCTGTCAGGCACCTTGCCTCTGCCATTCTCAGCGGGGGACAAAATAGTACAGTTTATCCGACCGCTCTGACAAATATGTGACAGTGGTTGTAGGTGAATGTTGGTTAAAGCTTGCAGAGTCGGGGCACTGTTCGGTCTGACATTAAGTTGTGGACCAATAGAAATGCCTCCACGGTGTTCCATCATGGCAATCAATAACACAGTTGTAGACAAACCATGGGCGTTGGCTTGACATTCAGCGAGCGGTGGTACTGTATGACTCTTAGAAATGAAACCCAACAGGTGTACTTGTCGGCAGGAAGTGAAAAGGCTTTACAACAAAGGCTACCAGCAGCTCTGCCTGCCTGGAGGCATCACTGCCAGTTTAATTATTGTTTTGCTGTCACAGAGATAATTCATTGAAATTGCAGTGCTGTTGTGAAACATTCAGAGGCTTGCCAGCTTGTCTTGCTGGGCAGTACAAACAGGTACAGTGCTGCTTTGATTTGGAAAAAAAAAAAAAAAAAAGTGCACCCTGTTGTTGGCTGATCCCTTCCTTCTGTATTGGAGCCGCCATTATTACTGGGCTGAGTTGTGCTTAATGGTTCAATTACAGAACAACCGCTGTCTTTGTATTTAATTGCAGAGGAATCAATTAAGGTCTGTTTTCCCTCCACGAAAAAGAAAGAGATCCTTGATAAGAATGTAGCCAATCTAGGATTCAGTTACTGGAGTATTGAGCAGAAAATCACCATTAAACCTCAAGGCACGGATGCACCCTGAACGAAAATTTCGACCAGGTTAAAAAAAAACAACAACAAAAAAACCTTAGTGAGGTAATTATAGGGGCAAACCATGAGTCAAACCAAACCCCATATCTCATTCTTGCAATGATTAAATATCAAAATCTTTTTAATTCTTACTGGGGATTCAGCAATGAAAATTAGGGATAGAGCAGTCTCTCAGATTCTTTACCCCACTACTGGATTTAACATTTAAATATCAATACTCCCACATTTTATGTATTTTTGTGTAGTTTTCGCTGACGAGAGGGCTGAAGTCTGCCTCATAAAAACATCTGTTGTGATCCAAAAATGTTCATTGTGAAGAGTGACTTTTTGTCTTCGAGTATGTGTGTCCTTGTATATTTGCCATTCAGCTGCTAAGATCTTAATGTACACAGCAGGAAAAAGAGAGACTGCGGGACTGGAATTGATCTTTTCAGTTCTTTCTCTGCTGCTGCTTATGGAAAAAAAAGGGCAGTTACATCACACAGCTGCGAGCCAAGCATCACTGATGCATTGTGGGAGATATTCCCAGAGCTGATGCACCTTGGACCTGTGAGAAAGGTGTGAGTCACTTAATGCTAGGCACACTATTGCCTGTCCCTGGAGGACCAATTATTCTTTGTGTTTGCCCTAAAGTCTCAAAATTAAACACACAGAATGTTTGAATAAAATATCAGGTGAGGCAGAAAATATGGTTCACACACTACTGACGTCCTCATAGTTGCATCATCCTGTAGGCCGACTGGTCGAGCCACGGTATTGTTTGTTTGGTGCAAACACACACTAGGATGGGAAAACTTTGGAGGATAGTAAAAAGATAAAACACTGTCCATTTAAAGGATAAGGCTTGAGGTGTTCTGTGTTTCTCTTATTGTCAACAAATCCCCTGCACAGATGAAAAAAAAAAACATTATGAAATATAACCATCACAAACAAGATGAGAATTGAAAAACCGAGAATTTCTATATGATAAAAACAATGAACAATTGAAAATGCCCGAAGGGTCCCTGGCCAAAATCTGAAAACCAAATTTCATAGCTCACAAATGTGTCTCATTCCATGAATTTAGTTTCCCCCGCACAGACAGATGGCAAACAAATTCTAATTTCTATCAAGTGAAAGCAGGTGCGCATTTGCTCAAGGTAAAATGCTGCAGCAATCCTCCAGAGTCAAAGCTGTCTGGCCCTTGGCAACCTCACAGTCTTGAAGGTCAGCCTCTCAAAGGCAAGTGATACCCCTGACTGCAGCTCTTTTTGCTCGTCATCCATTTTAGCAAATGGCAAGATGAGGCTGATCAATCAAGTGCCGTCAAAAGGCCAAATAGAAAAAAAGGCCAAAAAGCAGCCCTGATCCTCTGTATCGACTGCTTGGATTATAGAAAATCACCCTCTAGGCTCTCTACATGATTTGGCCATAACTCCAATACTATCTCGATAGCTGCTAACTTAAGAGATCCAACAGCATGCATCTGTCCTCCTGAATGCCAATCTGTAAAGCGATCTGTTTGAATGACAGAATGAATCTCTTCTGCATTACACCTGCAAGAAATATGCTGTTGAAAGTTTTATCATAGAGCAAAATCGATGTATTCCAACATCAAACACCGTAAAATTTCCTCTGGCGGGAGCCAAAGCAGGGATGCTTAAGCATGCACTCAATAATGGCTAATCTGTCACAGCTAAATTTTGAAATCAAATAGCGTGCATCTGTTTGCTAATGTATTTGTGCATCTACCCATAGTACCTCCTCAGGGATGTTGATGCAATAAACAGATGATCATGAAATCAAACATTCAGTATGCTGTCTTTGAGGGTTTGACAGGAGAGTGATGAGCAGCAGTGAGTCACTGGTAATGAGCAGGTCCCTGTTTTGTTTGTATCTCCTGTTCAACTAGCATGTGCACAAGGACACATGTGTGTGCAAGCAATCAAGCAATGATCCTGAATCTATTCAAACCTCTTCAAACAAAAGTCACCATTCTGTTGGTATCTTGTCGAACTAAAAAAATCCCACAGCTCACTCTCAGTCATAGTTGTGTAACAGTGATTTTTCTCGTCACACAAAAAGAATCTTTGGCTGAATAGACTCTGGCTTGCAGAGAGTTTACCAGACATCAGCCAAAAGCAAAATCTTACTGTAGCTGTCACAGAACTAATGCTACCTGGCAACAGCTCACATTATCAGCTGCCTGTGTTTGTCACCAGGAAAAGGAAAAATTAGCGCCGGTTGAAAATAAGGAGCCAGCTAAATGTTTTCGACATAATTCTTTGCTAATAATAATAAAAACAAACAAACAAACAAACAAAAAATGGGGCAAGAAAAAGTTTGATCAGACATTTGTCAGCATCAGAGGTTGGCTAATGTAGGTATTTTGCGGACTTGGAACCACTTTACAAAATGTAATCAACTGCCAGAACCCAAACTGAATGTGCATGCAATGCAATACATCTTTATTTCGACTAGCTGGAATGCAACACAAACCATAAAACATGAAGAAGAAGAAGCTACAGCCCCGATTCCAAAATTGCTTAGATGCTGTGTCAAACATCGATGAAACAGAATGTGATCATTTGCTAATCCTTTTTGACATGTACTCAATAGAGAACAGTGCCAAGACAATATATTTAATATCTCACCTCATCAGCTTCATTGATTTTTGTAAATATATGCTTATTCTGAATTTGATGCAGCAACAAGTTTCAAACAAGTTGTCACAGGAGCAACAAAAGACTGAGAATGAAGACAGGATGCAATCATTGCAAACAGACAAAGGTGTTCTGAGCCCATGTAGTAATCTCTTTTGCACCATCATGTGTTCACAAAGTGGTGAACCTCTCTCCATCCTTGCTTGTAAACAACTGATCCTTTGGAGGATGCCCCTTTCATACCCAATCATGATACTGTCACCTGTTACCAATCAACCTGTTTGCCTGTGGAATGTTCCAAACAGGTGTTTTTGGAGCATTCCACAACTTTCCCAGTCTTTAGTTGCTCCTGTTCAGGATCACACCACCCCACTGTCCCACAAAGTACTGCTTTCCAATCCTTGTTGGTTAAAGGATCACTGCAGTCACTTTCAGGTGTCCCAAAAATTACAACAGACTGCCAGTAACTTGACAGCTAAGAAGCAGTTTCATCATAATCTGCATTAGGAATGCAGGGTCTGTTGAAGATAAATGCATAGAGGGTTTCTGCAGTAGTTACCACTGTACGTAGACATTTTGGAAATCTTCAAGATCAAACATGTGCTAACTCTTCAGAGTGTCAGTCCTCTGTGGATCTTTCAGCCGTGTCGTGTAAGAGCTTTGTGATCAATACAGTCAAGAATTCTCCTTGAAACAGAAAATTCTGTTTTAGCGAATAGACGTTTCACAAAATTACATCATGGATCAGACTATACACGGTGAGAAAGATGTCGACTTTTCTCAGAAAATCACTGCATTCATTCTGAAGGCATTTAATACAGCTCATGCATTTTCCAATTACACTTCAGTGTCTGGCTGCTGAATTGTAAATGCATAGTTAGCAGTCATCCATTTTGTTTCTCTAAGGTTTAATGAAGTAATGAATCAACATAGGACTTCATTATTTCTCTCCCTACAGTAAACCCAGAAAGTTCCTAATACTGTGAGCTTTTGGCACAGGTTAAATTATTGAAGCTCAGTTGGCTACTGATTTTATTCCAAAACAATTACTCCAAAGGCAACATAGACACGTAACATTAAACAAAGCAAATGAACATGACAACCTAACCTGAGATTCATTGCTGGACAAATACAAGTATGAACTGTAACATGTGTACAGTAAGTTAGAAATTGATATTCTATCAAGTAAGATTAGTTAACACATTGATATTATTGAGTTTTTCATGGAAAAAGCCAGTACTTTCCGGTATCAGTTTATCTGCAAACAATGCCTTGCGGACTGGGCTTGTAGTCTCTTTGGGCAACTTAAGGCATGCATGAAATATTGAGTGCTGTACGCAGACATGTACAGCACAAGAAATGCCTAAATGTGCTTCCATGCATGCATCTGTTGATGGGAACATAAAAGCAACATATATAATATGCATGATGCCAAAAAGGCATTTGCTGCATGATAAGAACTGTAAGCTTATGTTATGCTCTGCTAGTTTTCACATGAAACTGTGCATTTTCCCCTAAAGCCAGCGGTTATTCTACTTCTCATGCACTACCCCATGTTTGGAAATACACACATTAGGTTTGAGCTGAGCACAGTGTGCACACAGTTGGAGTCTTGCACTGAAAAGTCAGAGGACGCTGCATTATTTATGGTGGTGCAAATTCCTAAGATATAAGCCTAAGTGCTTGATTCAGAAAACAGGGATATTTCACGAGAACGAGGCTGTGTTGCAGTATCGATCCAAATGTTGGGTAACTACAGGCAATTTGTGTAATGAAGAACTTCTCCTGTCACAATCTGTAGTCCTATAATCACAACTCCATTCACCGACATGCCATTTTCCTCCATCAACTGAACAGTGCTCAATGCACTGATACACTAACCCCTGTGCAGCTTTGAGATTTCTTGGCATTTGCCAAGCTTTGGCCCTGCCTCGTCTCAGCAAATGCACAATCAATTTTACCTCCTTGTCTCCTGTTTCTAATCCCCCAACTACCTTCGTTCCTTGCTCGATACAGTTCGGGTTCGGTACACTCACTCTGCTCGATGGTTTTTGCCCTATCAGGTGTGCTGGGGATCGAATGTCGGCACTGTCAGGCAGCTTGTCTCATTGCCTGAAGATGAATACCAGACAGTTCCTCCTCTTCTTCATCCTGCCTCTTATTATCCTTCACCTTGTCTCGCATGTGGTGATTGCTGCCTTACCTTTATGCTGTGCTCTGAAATGAATAGAAATCAAAGCTATTATACACAAATCCATTTCCAAAGACTTAAGTATGCATAAAAGGTCCCATTACATTATTTTTATACTCATTATCAGCAGAATACAAAGGCATATTAGAGGCCTTAGCCCTTTTATGATTAATCAGAAGCACTTGCGGGTGAAAGCTTTATATCTGATACCTTTGAACAAATGTGTCCAATTTTACATAGACTTATTAATTTTGATGGCTACAGTGGAATATCTTGCTCATTCATTTTTTTAAGATTCTGCTGCAATGTCTTTCCTGTATAGTTCACTGCTTTAGCATACACTGCGTCTCATCCAGCTGTGATAAAGGCATTTCACAACTGGGAGTCGGGATGTGCGAAATCACATGTGCAGTCTGAACAAATAAAGCCTCGTCAATCATCACCTTGCTGACATGTTGTAAAATGCCTCATTAATGGATTAATGAATCACTATACAAAGGTGTTGCCATCCCTCCCGCCTGGCTATAGCTATATACGTGCGTGTCACTTTTATTGATCCGCCCTGTACATGTTGATATATGGTATCAATCTAATTGCACTCAGTGAAGGTTTTTATGGGTGTTTGCCAGGAAGGACATTTATATAGAGTAGGGTTTTTTAAGCTCATCTCTAGTCATGTGATTTTGTCATCAGGTTTCCTGGGAAAAAACTGCACCTCTGTCATTAAAAATAATCACTGGTTAGGGAGAGAGCTGAAAAAAATGAAAGGGCGCTGTATGTTTTATTAATAAATCCTGCAACAATCACTCCGTAGCTGCAAGAGGTAACGAAAAGAACAGCTTTAGACCTGGAATACAGATGAGACAATTTACGAGTTTGTACGATGGTTTGCAGACAAAATCACTGTTATTATGAGCATGATATAAATTCTCTGTTGCTGAAAGGGCTAATTCACTTTTTTCTTTTTTTCTTATGAGTTTACCTCGCGTGAGCTTGCTGTAATGTAAAAAGATCAATACTTCATCCCACAGGGAAAATACAGAGAAAATTGATGTTACAATGTACTGTATGTGAAATAGTCTTCTAGAGCAAAACAGCTGGGGGAAAATACAATCCCCAAAGTGGTCTTGCCAAATGTTACCTTCCCAAGGTCATCCATAGAATAACAGGATACTGTCCTCAGGCCCACAAAGAAGATATCAGGTAGTTGTGGGCTAAATGACCTGCCTCATTCCTGCAGCCATTACACTCCTGTCAGTAAGTCTCACCGCAGAAACTGTAGACAATAATAACTAATGACTGATAACAGTTGTTGAACCACCAGTAATATGAATGTATACCATAGTTCTTAAGAATCCAAGTTGCTAATTACAGTCAGTTCTCAGAAATCTCCTTGAACAATGTGTGTGGCTCCTGCAGTCACATACATACTGCAGTTAGATATGTAGTAATGGAATATTGTCTCTACTGCCACAAGAAAGGCTGATGACATGAGTTAAAGTGCTGTATATGAAAGGTACAAATGTGCATGAAAGAATGTGAGGGACATTTATGTACCATGGCCTTAGATGTAAATTACACAGTTATTATCAGTTCCTCAGAATTAGCCCATAAAAATATAATGGACAATTTACCCTTTTCATTGCTTCGTAATTAGTCCGAGGAGATTCATTTTTTATGCATCAGTTTGAAATGTCTAGATGACAGGCCCATTTATGTTCACCTTTTCTTAGTGGAAAGCAAAAGAAAAGCACAACTGGAGTATTAAAGTGACGCACTACATTGGCAAAGTGAAGGATTCATCCAGTAATTACTGCAACGGAATTGCCTGCCTAAACTTTTACAGAAGTTTCTGTGTGTTTTCCACCAGCCCTATTACTAATTTTATTGTAGGAGGTATGGGCAGTTTTTTCATGGAAGCTCTGATATCCCGTGCATCTGAGTGTTAATTTCTAAGCAGTGAATTCAAGTTTCATGTTATTAAATTAATCATTTCAAGTCATTGCAGGTAATTCCAAATGCAATTGTGCCCATTGAAATGCTCTGATATATTGAAGAAGGTTTTTAAGCTGCATCATCTAGAGCTGTCAGTATATACAGACAATGCAACATTGGAAAAGTTAACAATTTTGCCCTAAATCTAGCAGCTGGTAATGTTTCATTGATGTTCATATAAATGCAGACTACATGTGATATCCAGCCCTTGCAATTGAAAATGATTGCTGTTATTATTCCTTTTAAACCACACTTTCTTCAGCTGTGTATAAGGTTTGGCACACACTGTGACTTGTAAATGGAAATACCAAGTGCTGCACTTCCATCCCTGCAATTTGATGTTACTTATTGTAATACAGGTGGATACACACACACACACACACACACACACACACACACAGATTCTGTACATCCCCCCAAACTGGTCCAAATATAGACCAAAAAAAAAAAAATTTTGATTTTCATTTTGAAAATATGTGAAATGTATGATTTGTTTGAACTGATAAGATGAGGCGTCTTGGTAACATATCTCGTTATTGTAATGGGTTCCTGCTGCGCTGATGCTGAAATGATCATTCTGCTCTGAGGCCAGTTTTATGACTTCTTTCTTGATTCTTTTAAGTGATTTTTACAATCATGCTGGAATCGTTATCTTGAAAAACAGCAATTTCTTCAAAGTCTTGTGACAAACCCCTGTAGAATCAAGTCATTAATGGACATGCAGTAGATGCCTACTACCCACTACCTGTTAGTGTTGTTTGCATAGTAATGTGAATTGTGTATATATTAACAAGTCCTTTGAATAGACCAAGACCAGAGACCCAATTTTGAATGGCCAGACAAGTGAAGTGTGGAACACTTTCTTTTTAGTTACTACATTGCTCAATTAACCAACGAGAAGCATTTATTAGACTTTTATCTCGCCAAAAATTGCATCTATCATGCCACTTCACTTTGCTAAGCCTTTTCTACCTCATGTATATTTTCTTAGGACTGCCAATGACACATCATGTATCAACTAAAGTAAATGTTAATTGCAGCAAATCTCTGGCTGTGTGTGGATTTGGTCAGTGGCCACTGAACCACTGAGCCATTCAATAATCACGCCTCACACAGGAAATGTGGTAAAAGTCACACCTAACATGGGTTTCCTCCAGTACTATACATTCAATCATGGTCTGGAGATGTACAGTACGCTTAAAATAAATCACAGTATTAATCCCCGTTTCAAGCATCCTCATCTCTGGTTTCCTCCAGGGATGAGTAGGAAGCTGCCTCTGCCCTACTCTGAGCCAACACATGATGTGCTCTTCTTAATGTTGTTCCATCATTTCGTAACATGTTGTGAAAGTGGAAGATCGTAGATATTGACCAGGTAATGCTTCAGAAGTGCTGTGGCTTGAGTATGAATCAGCTAACAAAGCCAAACTGTTCCACAGTGACAGATGAATTGTAAGATACTGTAAGGTTCATAGAAATGTCCCTGATGAGCAGCTTTCGGCGTCTCAACTGTCCAATCAACTGAAGGAAAAAAAAAAAAGCTTAATCTGTGGCTATAAAGAAACATTGACAGGTTATAATCACATATATCTTCTTCAAGCATACAACCTTCTCTCAGGCTGACATGATTCAGTCTTCAAGCGACATGGTGGCCCAGACTGAGCACATGAAGATTCTGTATTGTTACTGGAAGAAAGTAACCATCAGTCCATAAGTAACCATTTGATTTTATTTTAGCATTAGTTTAATTTTAGCAGATGATTGAACTGTTGACTCATTGAATTTGTTGTCCACACTGTGCATTAGAGGACTGCACTGGGATTGGGATCCTGCAGGATTTGAACCAAAACCACCATGAACTTTGCTGTCGGCGGGAATGGGTGGGGAAAAAAAAGGGATTTAAGTGTAATGAAAATTGCAGAAATGAGTTCCTTTATGTGCGAGTCAATGATCACAGGGTCTTGAAATATCCGATGCTTTATTAAGGACAAACACCACATGAACAGAGCGGACACTGAACTCTCTGACACGACTGTGAGCTAGACTCAACCTGGGAACGTTCATTGGCCTTGCCATGGATAGGCATACAACGTACAGTGGCTCAAAATGACCAAACAGGACTTTCATTTAGCCAAGTGATCTAGAAAAATTGAATCAAACTATTGCAAATCTGGTGGGGAGTGGACGGTAATGATCAGTTATCCAGAGGGAGCGGATTACGAAAACAGGGCTCTACTGTGCGTTCATGAAAAGATTACTTAGTTCAAAAAGACAGTTTGTTTGGTTCTTTCAAGTCTAAAATTATCTTGTCCTTTATATCTTTTACATGAACCTCTGTTGTTAGTGCTCTTATCTATTGTAAACAGCAACAAACTACTGTATCCATTTTCATTTGTTTTTGTTATCTATGTGTGGGACAGTTCCAGCTCTAGTATGGAATATATTTTATTCTAATTTCCTCTATCTCCTAAGATAGGCCACACAATGGAGATTTATCAAAACCTTACAAATTACAGTGGAAGCACGGAGCATCCTGGAGTCGAGCTAAAGATGAGGTCGCCAGTCAGAGTGCAGGCATATAAACATACCTTACTGATCACGTTGCATTATGCTTTATGATTAGTGCTGCTGCCTAGCTACAGTTTCAGGTCTGGCATGTACCTTGGTCACTAATTTGATTAAAAAATAAGCTGGAAGTGAGTATCTACTGCAGAGGACATCACTTGGAAAAGGAATCCAGCTCAGGTTAGACGGCGTCCAATCAGTGGCACTCAAGGTGATAATTATGACAAGTGGGCATGTACACCCTGAGGCCGCTAACAAGGTGCTGGAGCTGTTCTTTTTGTCATTGAAATGTGCACATGTTGACATCCGATTAATTGGCCGCAGTGCTCGAAGGTTCTGCATCACCTCAAAGGAGCACCCAGTGGACACAATACAAGTCTAACCACCTTAGATCAAACCTTTGAAGCATGGATTAAAGCCCGAACTCTGCATCGTCTGATTATTTTGTACATTGAAACAAATTTAACAATTTGATTGGTCAGAACACAGCATTTCATCATTTATGCACGTGCTATGTGGTTCCCCATTGAAATCTCTCTGCGGCTTTGTGAATAGAGCTATTAGGTATCACAGGCTCACCTTTTTAGTTTGACTATTCTGACAAAACCTTCAGAATAAATCCCAGATGTGTTCATGCTGGGCTAAATAAAACAGAGAGAATTCTTTTGTCACATCTCTCGAGCGTGTTGGGAATGAGGCGTGTGAGTCTGGTTGTCACATGTTTGTCATACTTTACAGGGAGTTCTGAAAAAGTGACAACATGACTTATCAATCCCCTGGAGCATACTAGAGCAAAAGTTTTTTTTTTTTTTTTTTTTTTTTAAATCCTTAAAAATAGACCAAAAGGAAGTGCCACATATCTTTTCAATGAACAAAGAGGTCTTTCACTCTCATGGTGCATCACCATGCAATGCACCATGGACTATATAAAACATGGACGCAGTCTCTGTGGCGTCACCCATGGAGCCATTGTGAAGCTCAGTGACTCAGTCCTCATCTCCTCTCTCTTTCCTCCTCCTGCCTGTGACCCAGAAACCGGTCTCAGCTGACCATCTTGAAGGATCCCTAACATGATCTCGATAAGAGGGGATCGAAGAGAGAGGAGGCTGGCTGGAGGAGCTTTGAGCGAGGATACACAGGTGATGTATAAAAGAGGCGTGAGACAGGTGGAATATACAAACCATGGCAGGAGCAAGACTCTAAGAATCTTAGTGTTCTTTTTATCCACAAGATGTATCAGTTAATTAAGATGATCAAATGTGCAATCAATTTTTCTGTCCTTCACTGTTTGTGCAGAGCCTTGTAAGGCGCTGTTGAAACCGCATGCCTTAATAACATTTCTCCTTGATATTACTTGTGTTTTTGTCTTTGAATGTAAGATGCACCCAATGCACTCAAATGATGTTTACAGATGCAAACACCTGCTAATGTCACACTGTTCCATCAACAAGAACATTGGCTTGTATTCATTATTATTGTATTTCATATTGTCTCGTAGGTGTCAATTGCCCATTATGTGGTCTGGAGATATCATTTGAAAAGCATAGTCCTGTGGCGACAGTTGCAATTGGGGCTGTAAACTACATTTAAGATCAATTTCATTGTACTCTGTCACTCCTTCCAGGAACCGATGATAAAACGTTCACCTTCATCATGCTGAGGACTGAAAGTGATCACCTCATCATCACAAAAGGCAGCCAAGAAAGCCGGGGAGGGAGTTACTGAATTTCTATGCAGTGCATGATACTGTAATCTGTTGTTGCTTTCAACATGCACATATGTATACATGTATACATATACGTATGTATGTATATACGTGTGTATATATATAGCTACTGCCATTTGTGGATATTGGAACATTGAGCAAGATCCAGGCTATCAACACATGCACTGCCAGTCATCAGATAGAAACCACTGATATCAAGACAAGGAAGCTCCTCACCATGTATGCAGGGTTTCAAGTCCAGCACCCTGAGACTGTACGCTATCCGAGAGCGAGCTTGAGGAAAATGTGGACACACACACACCACTTTTTGTTTGTATTGTACTCATACACACATTTGTAGTGCTTCACACAATAAAATACATAAAGGCTATTTGTATGTGTGAGAGACTGTTCAATTAGAAAATCCATCCATCCGTACGTTCTTGTCACATTATGCCACACTTTGAATTGAGTTAAAAGCAAATATGTGAGTTGTCATGAACACTGTTATGCTTATCTGACAGAGATCATAAAATACAGCAGTCGGCTCGAACAAAATTATGGACAGACGATTCCGCTGTGCCACACAAATTTAATTGATGTCACTTTAAAATGAAGGCTGTGAAGCAAGGATGTTTCATTTTGTTAAATAGGTGTTGCTTCGACTCCTCGCACCTCTTCCTCGCCTCCCCTGCTCACATCCCTGGTGGATGTACAAGCTGAGAAATGAAAGAAGGGAGTGGCTCCAGGCATCTTGGCAGTGCCTGACTCATCCTAACTAATCCAAAAATGGACAAAAAGGTGGAGCATGGGTGGAGCTGAAATGAGCTAAATGAAGCAAGATTGCTGAAAGCAGCCATTCCCATAATTATGTAGAGAGATCACCTGTGTGTAATCAAGGTGTGACAAAAGATTAAAGTTAAACACACCTGTTTCTGAGTGGTACAAGTGCTGGTTGGTCAATTTCCTGGCAAAAACATGAAGGAACGTTTCAGAAAATTCAGTGGCAAGATTGCCAGTCCGTTTGTCACGGAAGACATTTGGACATGTTCAGGTTGTTAATGTCATCAGTAACACTTTTCCGACCATAACAAGTCAAAATATTGCATGTGTGAGACGGCACACACGGTAAAGACAACTATAGTGCAAGTGCTTCACCAGTTGCAACATTAACACAGAGTGACAAAGAGATAATGTCATGACATATTTGCTCCAGTGATCATGTTGGAGAATGGCAGGAAGTCAAAGAAGGTTCTAGTCTAATAAGACCAAAATGTAGAGATTTAGCCATAATAATTCCACAATAATTCAAATTGGCATATCCTAAATCTGGATCCCTGTGTGAACCCCACTTTTTTCAAGCGAACAACCACGAACATAACATCATGACTTCAAAACTGTGATCGTAATACAGAAACTTTTTTCAGGATTTTTCACTCATGTCCTCCATACAAATTCTATAGGATTTAAAAGGTTGGATATCTTTTTCCCTTTATTCTTTGCAAAACTGCTCAAAGTTACGTCAAACGGTGCCTCTAATAAATTTTTATGCAAAGTTTGATAGTACTGAAGCAGAAATTGTTCTGTGTTCTAATTGTACTTTATTTAGAACGCTTTGTCATTAAAAAAAAGAAAAAAAGATCTTTTTATCTTGATCAGCACCAAAAAGGCTTAATTGCACTCGCTGTGATTTCATGTTGTGAAAGACTAAAACATGAAAAGTCGAGCAGGGGTGAATACAGTTCATAGGAGCTGTGGAACAATAAACAGAACCACGGCAGCTTTACACAGTAAGCATAAAAGCATAATGTGAAGAGACGTCTTAAGAACAATTCACCCTAAAACATCACCACTGCTACAACACAGGCTGGACTTCTGGGTCTATTCTGTTGTTTTTTAGAGTATTCTTCCTATTACTGTGGATAATTGGTCACACAATGTTACAATATCACAGCTGAATTTAATTAAGTTTCCCCAAAAATCATTGTTCTGCAACCACAGAAGTCTTTGCTCTCTTTGCACCAAAGATTTTTTCTGGGAAAAAGGCGTCCAGCCGGCACAGGACAACAAACACAATAGACTTTATCAATGTGCAGTTGAATCACTTTGATTCTATTACTTGGCCACAGAGCTGGAACACATTTGTGTAGTTGAAACTGGTGGATTTGTTCAAACAAAATCAAGAAACAGTTTTAGGAGAAAAAAAAAAAAAAAAAAAAGGTATTACCTAAAGAGTGGCATTAAAGCTAATGTGAATTTAGTGTTATGTGAGTGTTCACACTTGATTAAAAACCTGTGTCATCTGTAGGATGTTTGAGATGGACCAGTTCCTTAAAGGCATAACTGGGAGGGTCAGGCATTCCCAGGATGGACCTGGATATCGATTTAGTGCCAACATAGCTATTTTACACCTCAGGTAATGACCCATGTAACATCAAGCTGTGAATGAGCCCCAGGGGTGAACATGTGTGGATGCCCAACTAGAACTGATGGAGGGACCTGAAATCAGTAGTGAAAGACCTTCAAGACCAAACTGCAGCTCATGATGACACAGAGCTGTTGTATGATCTGTATGACACCCCCCCCCCCCCCCCCCCCCCCCAAAAAAAAAATGTTCTGTCATATAGTTTCTACATGCTTACATACATGATTAGAAATCATATGTTGAATAGGGCAAATGTGCAGAAAGTAACACAATGAACTCTACAGCTCTACAACTACAACCACTGTCAGCTCAACTTACTAACAATGTCACCCTAGATGCTTAAAAAGGCAACTGTAATGAGCAATCACCAGTCGGAGGAAAGTAAATGAGGGGCAGAATGGTCTTTGAGTAACTCATCATCCAAGCAGGTGTGAGCAAAAGGACTACAACATAAAATAAATGAAATAAAACTGAACTGGTCAACTTTTACCTGTGTTTCTCACCTTTTTTCCTCTTTAATGGAAAAAAAAAAAAAAAATGAAGCACAGCTAATAGATATTCTCTTAGGTACATGACTGAGAATCATCACTGACTTTCTGGCAAAAGTTATCTTAATTTATTAAACAATGTCCATGTGCCTTTGTGCTTCTTTTTCATAAATTCTCGTGATAAATGCTGCTGTGGCCAACCAATGTCCTCAGAGGAAAAACTTTACTTTTAACTTTTGAAAACTTAAAAGGAAACCAGCCATATTATATAATCAATACACCCAATCAACAACTTCCTAATGGGCTGCGCACAACTAATTTCAATTCAAATCAGCTGGAGAAAGTTATTTATAGGCGTGGAGAGGCAGGATCCAAGACACTTACTGGACCCAAGTACTAGATGGCAACCCTGCTGCTGACAATAATGATGTGTATTTATTCCAGCTCAGCAGCTGCTGCTGTTGTTAAGAAGATGAGATGAACCAGTTTGCAGAAGGCTCTGCATTAAATGCCAACCAACTTTGCAGGCTTCAAAATCAAAATGCAAATAATTTACTTGAAGGCCTTTATGTCAGGGATCAACTGATAGAAGATGGAAATCAAAGTGAAAAATGAAATACCAACGACATCAAACACACAACTCAAATTCAGCAATGCACCACGCAACTTCCCTTTGGACTTTAAAATTGCAGGACACTTGCGCAAATCAGCTTCAAGGTTGGGGACTGCAAATATTTCAGTCTGCAGTGGCCTCCAGGTGTTTTGCATTGCCTTCATTTGCACTAACAGGTGTGCTCAATAGCAGAACCAAAGGAAAAGGGAAAATGGCTTCTTACTGGCCGACAGCAATCAGGCACACAAAACACCTGAGAGTCAATAGGTGGGCAAATAATTATACGAGCCAGGCTATGTATTTACACAGATAGAATACACAGCCACGCTGCAATGGGAGGACACACCGGTGTTTGCACAAACGCATAAAAAGCTTCTATTGCAGACAGCATAACCGGCGTGATATCTCTTTAAATCCACTACGATGGAGCTTTTTTAAGGTAAAAAAAAAAGAAGATTTAGAGTCAAGTCTTCCTAGTTCCACGTTCTCAGCCCCCAATCAGCATGAAAGAGTCAACTGTATCATGAAAGAAAACACTTTTTTGCTTATGTGTGTTAAATTATAATGAAAAAAAAAAAGACATTTGCAAGACGTTTGCATAAGAAAGGAACATCGATAACTTGGGTATTCATTTTGCCGGTCCAGGGCAATTTGGTGAGTGGAAATGTATACAGTGTAGGAGACAGATATAACAGCCTCATTCTTTCAGAGGTAACCAATTGACTGGCTTAAATGTCTTGATTGCCTCGCCGTCCTCTGGTGGGAGACCTTTACGCTGTGCTTCTCATTGCACTTTCTCATTGCACACCTTGTAGCTCATTGGATTAAAGACTGCTTTCCAAATGCTGTGAGGCTCCCACTAATATAATGTCAAATTGATCTGTCAGCCAGCGGCCCTCTGAATCTGGGACGCTTTCCCCATCCCAAAGGCACGATGAGCGATTAAAATGCAGCGCTACATCAAAGTGGGGGCTACTGCTGGTTTACCATGAAAAAAGTAACATTAGGGGTTTGCTGGTCAGCTCGTGTCACTTCTCCAACACTTTTCTGCTTTTGTTCTCAAACAGGCCAAGCGACTTTGCACCTCTGAACTCAGCGCGACCCTGCTCATCTGTAAACTAGCAGATGAGCTGTAAACCTCAGCCTTAATTTGCAGAATAAGTGCCGCCTTGCCCTTAAAATATATAACTCTGGCAACATCTATGAATTCTAAATCTCTCTCCCTCTGGCTATAACTGCACAGCATTTATCTTGTGTGAATGTTACCAACAGATGAAGCGTGTTTATCATTTTGATGCAGTTACTTGACAGAGAGAGGTATTGTGGTCTGAAGTGTGTGGCAGGAATGTGACACGCATCCCCCGCAAGCACCCGATATGACTGACAGAGGTAACATAACAATGTTTGTAGGTTTGACAAAGACGTGAATCAACTGACGCCTTTGAGCATATCCCGTTAGATTCCTCATACCCCGTGCTACTGTGTGCATTTCCACTCTCAAAGGCCAGAGGGAGAGAGATCTTTACAGAACAGAGAGGTGATCATTGGGAACGTCGAGAGTGATGGATTCGAAGACATGCCTTGGCACATTTACACGCTCAGGAGAGTCAGCTAATGATGTGTGGCATATGGACAATTTCTCTTATGGCATTGATCATTTCCTAATCAGAATAGTGCCCCTTAAGGCCATGATGCTGGATGGGTTTCAGCTACTTGCAGAGACATCAACTGTGAATTATGCTTATCCAGAAAAAAAAGAAAAAGAAAAAAGAAAGGCCAAGATGGAGAGGTGAATATTGACTTCCACAAGGTCATAGATCCTGTTTTTTATTGCAGTTTTTATTGACGTATAATTGTCAATTATAGCAAGGTGTACTCCAGATCAGTTCATGCCTAAGTCTATCGCATTTACATAACACGCAGGTCTTCTTAATCTCACCATGGACAATTTACACTCGCACTAGCTGCATGCACCAGCGATTCTCTCTTGCATGACTCAAGCACATAAACATACCATGCTGAGGCATATCAAGCTGATATTCATGTAATACACTTGGACGCGGCAGGAACTACAGGTAAGAATGATCAATTAAAAGGAGGCAAAACCATCATTTACCTCAATTATTGCACAGATTTGTCAGTTATCCTTCAAGGCAAGACATTGTAGGATCATAAATCACAGGCACATGAAATATTCCCCAGAGAGTCGCGCTCTTAGAATGGAAAATGGCTCTTCAGTGATATAAAGACATGCCTCCAGGAGGAACAACACACAGCTACTGTACACCTCTCCCACAAAGACGAAAATGTAATTTATATAACATTTATGTGAATATAAATAGATGTATAAAAAAGGTTTATAGTTTTACAGAGCCTTTTGTCACTGGAGTTGCTCATTTATCAATACAGCAGCCGCAGTTGTGTTTACGGCGTACTGTAAAAATCAAACACTCCACACGACTGTATTTTTGTTTGTTTTCATGTTGATAAGTCATAAAGGCGCAGTGAAATGTGCTAAATTTCAACAAGATCAGCATCACTTTCATTTTGTTAAGTGATAGTGTTTGTTAAAAAGAGCAAAAAAAAAAAAAAGAAAAAAGAAAAGGCCACTTCTTTGAGACAATTTAGTTGCACTTGCACTGAATTCAATCATTATCCTGAAAAGTAAAAATAAATATGAATATGTCTGCAGTGGAAATGTGATTTCTGACATTTCTGCCAATGAATTTTCAAAAGTATTAACACACTCTAAAAGCATAACTTTGTTCTGGTTTCTGTTCAGTCCTCATCCCTAAATGACTAGATTGATTGTCAGTGACTCCCAAAATGTAATGCCAGTGAAAATAAATCACGGTGCCTCTCAGTGTCACACAGGTCATGAACAACAGTCTCCTGGGTGAAAGTTCTGTGTTTGTTCGACCCATCCATCCACCCCACCTTCCTCTATATACAGACTCTCTTGTCTTGACTTTTTTCTCCTATCATAATTACTACAACCACTACAGGTTTCAGCTTTACAATAAATGTAAATGTTGGTGGCATTAAAGCACAGATGACCTGTACGGCCAGTTTTCCAGTGAGGATGGGCTGATTTATCCAATGCAAAGAAATGTGTGACCATGTATGAAATCACTTCCTTCTTGCTATTTAGAGTTCTCTAGTTAATTTGAATTGTTTCCGTTATACTTATTTCACATCAGCAAGAAACAATCAATGAATAATAATACTTAAGTTACTCAACAAAAGCAGCCAGCCTGTTTGGGAGTCGCATTTCTATTTTGGTACAAGCTAATTGCCACCTCCAGCCCTTGTGCCAAGCTGACACGCACTGGACCACTGAACGTTTCCCACTGAATGCACCTCCAACCCTCCATCAAACTCGGCAAACAGGTTGAGTAACAGAGCATTGCTGTGATTATGTGTGATTTCTCAATTTCAAATTGTGAGCCCTACAGAATCATGACTGAAAAACTGTGTTATAACGTGTTGCTGCCCCTAGCTGTGTTACACACAGTCAAGCATTTCATCAAATTCTTAAATTCAGACAGTGAGATGTGCTGTTGAAGACGATGAGTGGGTCATTTTGGCCACAGCTTGCATCTCACTGTCCTGCTGACTTGGTGACCCAGTGAACATATCTCCAGTGATCCTCCTGCTTCCCACATATGAAATGATGATGAATTTTAAAACCACCTGAATTAAAGTGAACTACACACAGCTCCGTCTTGGCTGGGGGTGACTGCACTCTTGGGGCAAATCACTTTATTAGCTGGATAGTAAATAAAGGAAAACAAAGTCTCACATCAGGTTGAGCTCGGATCTTTTGCAGATGAGGTAAGCAGCTTATCTGCTTTGCAATTAAAGGGATTTTCTTTTTCATGGCCCACATTATTTAACACAGCTAATAAGCAACTTTGGACTGCCATCGGAGGAGTGATTTGGATGAATGGAAATTGATGAAAAGTCCTACAATTATGGTTCCACTGCAGAAATAACTTTGGTAGAGAGAAGGTCTTGATAATTCAGTGGGATCGGATTTTCAGGGGTGTCTTTCAAGTACCTTAGTGGTTTGAATCAACCCATCTCCTGCTCCCAAACCTCACCACCCGCCCTAAATCAATATCAGTCTCATTCAACAAGTTAAAGCCCCTGTTAAAGGATTTAGTGGGTAATGGAACTGGTAACTCCTGACAGCTCCTCCTGTGTGTTGGCTTGCAGTATAATGAATCCTGGGAATACAGCAGAAGGGCAAGGTATTTACCCTGGCTGCAAGGCAACTGCCGTCCATCCTGCAAACAGCTTTGCTGCCACACTGAAGCCCCAGTAATGAGCTGACAGGTGCAATGTTTACCCTCGGATTGCCACTCAAGTTTGAGGGGCTGACTCTCGGTTTAGTCTCTTTTGACATTAATGATGCCAGCCAAAATGGCTCACCTTTCCATTGATTGTCACAAATTCTTGAAAGGTCTTGGGAGCTTCTCCATGTATCCCTTGATTTGGATACTGACGCTGCATATTTTTCCGTGTTTGTGAAGAATATGTGAAGAATAACACCATGCCGGGCACGATTATGCTCAAATACATCTATCTTATCACTGGAAATAGTAGGTCTGCAAAAAGAGAGCTATCCTATCCCCACCGACCGTGGTCTTATAGATTTGCACTATTTATTCTTCTGTCGGGTATGTGCTCTTCCCAGCCCGCAGAAAATGACAATAACATTTTAGAGTGATCCCCAAATCTATCCCCTCACAGCTGCACAGAAGGATTGTGTGCTTGCCTCTCATCTCTGATCTTTTTGGCATAAAGCTAAACAGCAAAACTGGGCTGGTAAACATATCTGTGCAGTTTATGGGTGTTGTGTTACAAGATTTCTGTATATTCTAGCTTGGCTTTATCATTAAATACTTAACCTAATTGTGCAGAGGTGTCTTCTGGTGTTCCAAAATCTGAACATTGTTACATAAGTGCAGGGATCTTCTCAAAGGCAGGTTAGTTACAATGTGAAAAATACCAGACAGAATATTCAGATACAGTCATCAGCCACTTTCCATTGTGGATAGTCGCAGAGATTTACCTTGAACGGGTAGAGATTAGGCTGGAGCACATTAACTGCTTTAAAATCCCTTCATTATCCATTTTGTTGCTTTTCTGGGGTCAGCTCACACTATGGTTAACCCCACAGAAAGAAATCACCTGAAAAGCTCGCTTCCTGAAGGCACATCAGCTGCCAGCCTCCACTTGCTTGTGTGCCACAAAATGGTTCTCAGCTCCTCTGTGGCTGGTGAGTGGGCTAATGCTCCTCATTAGAGAGGTGACCTTTCCGGAAATTGCCGTTGTGCACTCCTCACCACCCTCTGATTACCTCGGTTACTGTGGCTAAAATCAAATACCGCGGTCATTCACACAAGTCAGGGGAGCACATTTCATCGATGCTTCTCTTGGCAGGCTTACCGTAAAAGGAGGGGGTGGGCAATGATTGTGCTTGTGTTATTTTTTGGTTTACTTTTCATTAAGTTTTCTTTTAAAGAAAGCAAAAGTCAGACATTTGTGCAAACTGGATACAAAACATACTCCCCAAAAAGGGGGGTTGAAATTAAAATACAGAGCAATAACCAGAGAAAGGATCCATGTCTGGAATAAACAATTAACTCCACCTATACATATACATACATACCCCTACATATATGTACATATATGTATATATGAATACACAAACACACACACACACACACACACACACACTGTGTATATATATATACAGATATAGATACATATCCATATACATAAGGCCCATCCATGTACATTTTCATATCAAAGTATTTTGAATTGGACAGTAAGTCATTCACTTCAGTTTACTGTGGCTATATAAAATCAGGCCTTATAATCGACACACGGTTAAACCATCTTGACCAGTTTTTTCCAATTGGAGTCCTCTGGCTTGTATTTTGAAAGAATCTGGTGATAGTACTATACAGTGACTGCAGGACTGTTTGCCAGAGTCCTGGGTTTACTCTGACAGTAACAGAAAATAATTGCTTTACCCACTGGTTTCAAATGTGTGTGTACTGTGTAAAAAAAAACAGACCTATGTCTAAGCACTTCATAGTATACATTACTTCAGACGTCCGAATCCTGTTTATTTGTTCATGATTTGACAGCATTCTGCCAACATTTGTCATTCATTAAAAAGAAGCTGAGAATTTGCTTTATTTAATGATTTGTTTTTAAATGGAATTTGGTGGGAAATATGGAGCAGACCAAGGCATTGCAGCCTTAAGTTCTTTGCAGTTGAAATTGTTCGCGTCTGGTTGAATGTGACCTGCATGTGAAACTCATACAAATGCACTTAGCCTGTAAAGCAAATTCTGATTGAATTTCCTCTTCAGGTGAAGGGACTGACTTCACCTTCACCCGCGGTGAATGCTGCTGGCCAGTGATGCTGTTCTATCAGTAGACACATACAGACGACAAATGAGGCATCGCTAAAATCCTGATTTATTGGCGTCCTCACAAGAATGTCGATACCTTTTTTGGATTGATTTATCACTCTCTTCTGGAATGAAACCTGAAAACTGAACTGCTTTTGTGACGGACACAAACAGATATGAGAATCTTTGGTACAGCTGCAGGATTTTAGTGCACGATTTTTGAAGAGCAGTTAAAGAGCAGAGTTTATCCTGATTCCTGCTACACGGAGCCATCAAATATCAGGCTGTTTTTTCTCCTGCTTCCGACAGATTTAGGGAAGGTCATCCATGCTCATATCTCTTCACCTCGCGACAGCTCTCACTACTCCAGTCTCAGTCACGAGCACCTAGGGCAACCGCTAAATGTCTATCCTCTCACCTTTTTTTACAATTACTTTTCTTTTACACCTTTCCTATTTTTTATTTGCTCTATATACAGTATGCATTGGTATTATTGCTGTGGTGCCCTTTTTGTAACACCTGCAAAAAAAGCCTGTCTCATGAATTGCATGCTTTTAGTAAAAACACATTCTTATAATCACATATATGTTTTACTGGAAGTTCACATGTCCTTGTTGAACTTAAAGCATGCTGATTCTAAGAGTAACTAATCATCCAGAAAATGCACAGAAGCACAGGAAAACATTTAGTTTAAAACCAATGTGCTGAAGGAGACAGTGCTGCAGGACAGATTGGAGACATTTCTTTTGAAAGTGGCATAAAATAAGGTTTCATAACAATATACTGAGGGAGATGGTAGCTGCAGTACCTGGCAGCTTTCACAGTTTTCTCCATAATCACACAGGCTCCCTGTTCCAGGTGGCATTTCTGGCAACACACCCTGCATTCCTGGATGAGCCAAAACAAGCTGACGTTAAACACAGTGTTAATCTTCACATTCTGTACTAAGAATACCTTTTTACCACACAACCCTCATAGCTTCTCTGTGCAAGCGTGTTTCGTCATTGGCTAAGGTTCCAATACGATAGCCACCTCAGAGTTTTACCTGCGTGGAGACAGAGTTTGACATCATACTGCCTGCCATTCATCACTGGAGGAATCTTTCATCAGGCTCCTCCAGGAAGTCATTTGAGGCTTTCAAAATGCAGCTCTGAAACACATCGAGGTAATCAGAATACATTATAAATGCTCAATGATTGCAAAAGTGGAAAATTGTGTGAAATGGTAACAACCAGCCTGGGTACAGCTGAGCATTCAAAAAGCAGCAGAGATAATATTAGCGCTAAAAGAATCCCAATCTGAACCTGTTATTCTGGTAGGGCGTGATGATGCATTTGAAGAAGCGCTGGAGCTACATAATAGTGTTCACTTAATGTACCATTAGGCTTTTTAAAAAAGAAAACCTCTGCGTGTAAATGCTGAACAGTTTTTTCTCCCCTCTCCATCATTGATGCATATCTTTATGGAAACAGGATTCTGCTATAAAATATGCTAACAAAATTAGTTAGGCTATTTATGGTCCAATCCCCACAATGTTAACCTATTTCCACAGCCATTTGGTGCCTTTCAGGTTCAGCTTGAATTTTTATGCGCCGTCATAAACTTACATCCAACTTCGTGAGCCATGGTCACAAAGAGTCCTCGGGGCTTTCAGTGGCTTTAACACAAATAATATTTTTCATGTGGCACAGAAGAAAAATGTTTTACTGCATTGCCCTGACTGGTTATAATCCCATTCAGAATGATCAAAATTATTTCACAAGGAAACGAAAAAAGGCAAGCCTGGAAATGCAACTGAAAATACATTCAATCTTTTTTCCTTTTTTTTTTGATGAAGCTGTGAAATACATTACACATGCCCTTATGTACTGCCCATATGTCCAGGCAGTAATTAACATTCACGAATATCACTAATCACCATGAGGCTCAACAGAATGTGAAAAATCTGCTGTTACAAGAATGCAAACAACAGAGAGTAACCAGTGTAGACAAGATCAGCTATCATTGACTGGACTTAAAGTGCTGATCAATATTCTTGTACAGAATAAAAAATGGATGGAATAATGTGGGATGTGAAAGATGCTGCTTGCAGTGATGCACAGAGGATTATCACCCAACTGTAGCTCTTGTGTGCAATGACAGCACTTTATGGTATGGGAACATGAATTATCATGTCATGCATGTAAAAGCATGCACTCAATCCTGTAGTACTTCCTGAACTATCAGGAATGTACAAGAATTAACAGTATCCCATGCATGAAGTGATGCATAAAGTCATGATAGTTCCCTTACCACAAAGTGTTACAGGAGCGTCTAACAGCTAAAGGATCATTTCCACCTCAAAATAGAGCTGGAAGGAGAGGGAGTATTGGACATACATTTATCATGTGACCAGAGACACAACTCCAAAGAAACGCTATCCAAATGTCACAACATTTCACTCCGTGTCACCCGGTGGCCATTAAAAGTCAATTAATGAAACTTTGAACTAATGCTGAGGTTTCAGGATTTTTGACGACATAAAATATGGAGTGCTAAATATGCTAATCTGGACACCAGTTTACTGTTGTCTTCTATTTAGAATTTGTTGCTCAAGATAAATATTTCTTCCCTCAGAGAAACAAATGCATTTTCAGTGTTTCTGTAACACAAGTATGTGAGGGGCACCTCACCAAATTAAAGCTGTTGTACAGCGCCTTAGCACTATGTCGTTAAATTAATGGAATGAAAGGGCTGACTGACTGACAGAAGGTGGCTTGAAGGCAGCATTTTACTGGTTACAAAGATTTATTTTGTCATCTCTGGATAAATCAGTGACCGATCACCATTGTGCTGACATACAGGGATATTTCAGCCTACATTATTAAAACAGCACACCTCTTCCCTGAGTGGAGCCTCATCCCTCTTTAATGTGTTCTATTCCAAGAAGGGCTCGTGGGGTGAATGCCTCTCGGATGACCTTCCCGAGCTGATGAATTCCTCCACAAAAACACCCCGTGGTGTTGCGACAGCACTTGGAGCAGTCATAGTGAAAAGTCATGTTCTGTCAAGTGCAAGTTCAGCTATCATCCATTTGTTTATTATAAAAACAGCCTCCCTGACTTGGGATTTAATATGAATCTGGAGCAATAATCTGATGCTTTCTTGCTCTCTGAATTAGTGGATTTGTGATTCCTTCCTGTTCCATATGAGTGGTATTTAAGGGGCCATAATCTTTTAAACATCATAAGCAGTGGGGCACACCAAAAGAATAACTTTCACCCAAGTGTTACATAAAGCACATGGGCTGCAGCAAACACATAATAGACTTCTTACAGTGTATCAGGGATGCAAGCTTCCTCAGATGCCTCTGAAATAGAATTTTCCAGAGTCTGACACTCTGATAGACACACCGCTGTAAGCTTTTGCAGGTATATATGCCACAGTAAGTCATTCATGGGAAAAAAAAATGGAGCCAATCTGATATGGCATACATGGTGATGATGTGGTACATGTATCCAAATGGTTTGTTTTTATCAGTGTACTGAGGTAGTAGATGGAGCTTGGCAGAGTGTAATGGAACTCCCACTGTACCCTCATCCCAGGGGTTGAGATCTGTCTGATACTATTAATAATGACATTCTGCTCTCAAGCCAATTAATCCGCAGCTGCGACAGAAAATAGATGTACTTCACCGAAACATGGGAGGAGGAGTTGCTTATGTTGCACAATGCACTCATAGATTCGGTATAGAACTGGCAGTGAAGATGAGGAGGAGACAAGTGGAGGCTGTATAGTCCCACGGTGCTATTGTTGGACGGTTAGAACCAGGACAAGATAAATTAGGGCACAAGTGTACGGATGTGTTAGAAATTTTACAGTTTGTAATTAAGTCTATATGAAGTTGTGTTGCAACCAACAATTATTTTGCTGATTATATTTTTCAATCATTGATAAATCAACTGTTCATAAGTCCAAACATTGTGAAAAATTCAATGTGCAAAACTCAAAGTTATTTTATTTACAGTTATATGAAACAATGATAAAGTAGTGAATCTTCACATCTGAGAGCCTGGAACCAGCAATTTCTTGTTTTTTTTGCTTGATAAATGGCTTTTTAGCATGAATACAGTTTTCATACTAGATAACAGAGTTCCTTTTTGTCGTACTGGATGTTTCCGAGATAACAAGCCCGACATACCTGCTCTTCGGAGCTCAAGTAGTTGTATGATGTTGCTGTTATATCAATGTGCTGATTGCCAGAGGTCCTACTTCTGAATTGTTGCTAATTTGTATATATGTCTATAAATGGCCCATTTTTATAACAGAGATGGTTCCTATAAAAAAGTTACTCACTAGAGTTAAAGTTATTCTCCATAATGAACTTAATTGAAAAGATACAATCAGACCACTCACCAGAGTAGCCAGTGCATTTTCGCAAAGATCTTCAATTACTGTCTCTTTAAAGTAAGAGATAGTTTTCATTGTGATTGTTTGTCAAAGTGAAAAATAAATAGAATTAAAACACAAATTAACTTGCCAGCTTCTTTCACAGCCTGTAGCAGTTGTGGCTCCAGCTGTTTCTATGGTTAGCACAGTCTTTCTCCTTACATGAGATGCAGTGAAAACACTCTTTAGACAGCACCTCAGATACGCTTCCTGTATTGGATTTGTAATTACGCTAATGTTGGTTTGGTAACAGAGAAGCACAACTGGCCTAATTGTTGAGCAGAGTAGAGGTGATACGAGAAGGTTCGCAAAGTCTTTCATGTGCCGGATTCTTGTTTAATTCAAACTCGAGATGTTTATTTTTTTGCCAATTTAAATCTACAACCCTGATTCCAAAAATGTTGAGATGCTGTGTAAAATGAAATTAAAAGCAGAATGCAGGGATTTGCAAATCCTTTTCACCCAACATTCAATTAAACACAGTAAAAACTGTAACACATGCAGTACGTGGCTCGGCATTGTGTTGTTGTCTGGATGGCAGCATATGTTGCTCCAAAGTCTTTCAGTATTAATGGTGCCTTCACAGACGTGGAAGTTAGCCGTGCCACGGGCATTAACACACCGCCGTACCGTCACAGATGCTGGCTTTTGAACTTTGTGCTGGTCACAATCTGGATGGTCCTTTTCTTCTTGAAACAGAAGGCATGATGTCTATGATTTCCAAAAACATTCAAAAAGTGGACTCATCAGACCACAGCACACTGTTCCACTTTGCAGCGTTTCTGGTTGTTGTTGGTATTTACTTTTCTCTTTGCATGGTAAAATTCAGGAGTCTTCACTTACATTTACAGATACAGTGATGAACTCTGTTTATCAACAATGGTTGTCCCATGTGTCCCTGAGCTAATATAGCAATATCCTTTCCTGATAGTTTTTAATGCAGTGCAGCCTGAGGGATCAAATTTCATGAGCATTCAATGTTGGTTTTCGGCCTTTTCTCACAGAGATTTCACTGGATTCTCTGAATCTTTTGATGATATGGAGCGTAAATGGTGACATCCTTAAATTCCTTGCAGTTGTGTATTGAAAAACATTCTTAAACTGTTGGATTATTTGCTCACACAATTCTTCAAGTGGCAAACCTTCCTGTCTTGCAAACGATGCCTCTGTCATACCCGATCATGACACTCTCACCTGTTACCAATGAACCTGTTTACCTGTGGAATGTTCCAAACAGGTGTTTTTTGACTTTCCCAGTCTTTAGCTGCTCCTGTCCCAACTTTTTTGAAATTGAAGTCGATGAGGTAAAGTATTAGCTAACTATGTTGTCTTGGAAAGGTTTTCACAAAGCACAACTTAAATGGACATTAAATGATTGACTAAGTGAACTTTCTTTACTGACCTTGCTGGCAAACAGCAGGATTTACACTATCAATACAACTAATCTCCTCCCACACAAGTCTCTGACATGGCATCCTCTGACCCATCACATCGTCTACATTCACCCTGTAATTGACTTCAACAACAAACTCACATTTTCACATCAAAACAAGCCTGCAAGAAAGGACAATGCAGTACTTCATTACACTAAAAGGCTGAGGAACGAGGCTTTAAAATCCTTCTGAATGAAGTGAGCAGTTAAAATTGGTGTCTGTTTGTGCGCGTGTGTGCGTGCATGTGAGTGTGTGTGTGTGTGTGGGAGTGCAGTGGAAGTGGGGGGTGGAAGTGCCTTGAAATCCCACAGGGCGCACTAGTTTTGAAGGCCAGAACTCTCAGCACCTGGTAATTGTTGAGTCGTTGGTATTGATCAACAACCCCATTAACGGCGTCCCCTTCAACGTATATTCTGAACATTTGGTGCAATGGGGCAGTAAAAATCATACTTACCGCTACTAAACGCAGTTTCCACTTGTCTGAAAGGGGACTTTTAGCAGTGACAAAGCTTGCAAATTAAATAACCTCACTGAGATTAGGTTCTCTGGAAAATGACGATCTTAAATGCAGGCTTAGTCTCAGTGGAAAGATGGTGAACTAAGCGGGTGTTCCTTATGTGAACTGCATAAATATTAAGTTTCTAGTCCTCAGAAGTGTGTGGCTAAATGTTGTGAATTTGGCTTGTTCACACCCTCTGCACAGTGTTATTAGAGATGCTTTTAGTCCCTCTGAACTCTGAGGTCATGCTGAAGGATGGAGATGATGACGGCGGTGATATTTTGAGTCTAATCTTAATATTTTCAGTATTTTGCTGTCAGCTATTGTCAGTAACGTTTATGATGAAAAGGGAACATGACAGCTGTTCTTTTTGTTTTGGCCCCCGACGAACTCTTCTGTCATGCATATTGTTTGAGCAGGACTCAAGACATTTAACATCGTGTCTGTCATGTATCAAGGCTTGAGCATTTGGTAAGAAATGTCTCTCAATGCCTGCTTGAAAAATTCCACTGATCTAACCATGTTTTTCTGCAAAAGCGTTTCGATATGAGTCTGGCTTATATTCCCTTAGCTGTCTGTGTGTAATAGCTCGGGCTCAAATAGGGGTAATATATGCATGCCTCTGAAACAATCAGTCTTGTTTATCCAGAGCCCTTGAACCTCCAGGATCAGAAAGTTTTTGCAATGAATTCTGATTTACTAAATCCCTGTCCAATTTATTGCCTCAACTCTGCACAAACATCAAAACAAACTCTCTCCCTTTTTGTGCCACCAGCTGTTAGATTTGGGCGAGAATAACAGAAAGAAAGGGTTAGATGATAGAGACATGGAGGATTCACAATTTGTTTATTAATGTCTCTTTCCTTCGCACCCTGTCTCTGCCTCCCTCCCCTTCATTTCTGAAAAATCTTCTGCATCTGCACTGCAGTGCTTGCTTACTGTGAGGGAACAGTAAAATTTTGATCGAGACCTTGAAGGCTGCCTTCGCAGGTGGATTCATTTGAAAGTTTCCTTGGTTGACTCTCCTGCCACACTCAAGAGTTATATTTGGCGTTCGTGAAATTCTGTTTCCTGAATGTCTATGAAGTTGTTATAAGGAGAAGGAGCAGTGTGGGTTGAGGGCACTGATGCATAATTTGTATCTCAGGTGCTCATTGAAGTACACTCGCTTGGCTGGAGTCACAGCTTTGCCCAAAGTGTAAAATCTCAGTTTATGGTGCATCTGTCCTTTTTCAGCCTTGATGAAAGTAGATGGAAAATGGAATTAAAAGAGTCAGATTTAGTACTCGGGATGTGATTAATTGCTCAAAGCCACAGTTGCTGTTTGGACATCTGCTTACTTGTTTTGTCTCTAATTAAAACGATAAACAATTAGTAATGCAAATCTGCATCCCTTTGGATTTTGGGAAAATGTAAAAATACTCTGCTGGACATGCAGCCTGATTGTGATCTGCATATAATGAAGGAAAAAAATGAATTATAATCCACACTGCAAATGTTTATTCTTATTTGCTATTATCCAGTTTTAAATGATTTGAGATATAGGAGGAATTAGGACAGCCTTCAGCCCTGCCTATATTTAGGCACAGCTGTGCTTTGTGCTAAATGCTAACATGCTCACAATGAGACTGTGATACTAATGCTACACAGATGCATTGTTAACTACAATCACCATCTTAGTTTAGCACGTTAACACCGTAACATTCACTGTAAAGTGAACCTGTGGTGATGATAATGGCTGTATATAGACCCGCCAGGTGGTGCTGGGTAAGGTCATCCACTGGGAATCATGAATGAAATTAATGACACACATCTAATAGTTAATAGATATTTCAGTCTGGACCAAAGTGGGGGACAGACTGATGTCAATGGTAACATTTAGCTCATAAGCTGCAATGTAAACTCTCACTAATGTTCTCTTTAACTTTCAATAACAGCCCAGCCCTGCAAGAAGTTTCTTAAAAGCTTCAATCCTGCATTTGGTGTTCAGTTTGATCTTTAGCCAGACCCTGCGTGTCAGATGTGTTGGATGTGATTCAACAACCTTTTTTGATCTGGAGATGGTAATGGCTGTATATAGACTAGAAAATTCAGGAGGAACATATAACTCTCCTTCTCATCACAAATGTCAGTGTTTTCCTTTAACATCCAGGATCAATTTTGCATATTTCTCATTTTCTTTTTCTCTCTCTTTTTTTTTTTTTTTCCCCACTAAGCTGTCTAGATACAACATTTGACATTCTAGTACAGTAGATAACCCTGAAGAAAAAAAAAATGCAGCAAAGAGGAGAAACTCTGGCTGTGAGGCGGTATATTGCATATCAGTCTATACAAACCTCTCAGATTACACTTTTTAATCACATATCCACATCAGCAGTGCATAAGGTGGTGGATCTCATTGCGATGACGAAGCATTACATTAGGGCTTCGATTGTGTGGGATATTCCATCACTAAATTCCCCCGTTGTTGTCCAGAAGCCCTCTCTGCTGCTGAATTTTATCATAACAGCTTGAGAGTAGATGACCCGCCAGATGTTTGTAATCTCACACCGAGAAGCTTGTGACTGGGGTCGCAATCAGATAACATAGGAAGGGATTATAAAGGCTGACAGTGGGGAAAAAGGCTATAGATTCCACCATAATCGCTGATAGATGGTGAAAGTCCTCTTTCAACCCTATCACAGGCCACTCAGTGTTCACGCCAAACCAATATGTGATATATACGCCTGTTTATTTTCCAGTGTATCTAAATAAAACCCACGGCTCATGATTATGTTGGTGCAGCTGTGAGTAAAGTGAGTGAATTTTAGAGCTCACACACTAGGCGCAAGCTCATTTCTTCTTGCTAGTTTGTAAGGCCCCATTGAGAGTGTATGGTTGTGTGGGCAGGTTAATGATATCAGCCTGAGAGTAGTTTTTAATCACGAACAGACTAATGAGATAGGTTGGGCTGGAGTCACTCCAGCAATAAACAGCATCGCAAGTCATTCCCTCCCTTTCTCTATTTTTCTTTCCTCTTTCTTCACTGTCTAAACCCAAGAATGAGGAGATTTAGAAGAACCTGAGCGATGAATGAGTACACAATGGTGCGTAATAAAAGGAATCAGTCATATTTACAGGAATGAACAGCAGGACATATTCACCCCGTGGCGAGGCACGAGCAGGTTTCTGGCAGCGGAGGAGCGTGATTGCGTGCCAATCCTGGTGAAAAGTAGAGAAAGAATTGCAAACATGTCCTGACTGCTGTTGACAGAAAGAGGTATTTGTTTGTTTACATTTATCCTGTAAATACATAAATAAATATTAATGGTGGCATTAACAGGATTTAAGAGTGAAAAAAATAATGTAAAGCTCTGGTCAAATGGCTTTAAAGGAACGTTGTCATTTATTCATAGAATTATTCATAGTGAATCAACTGGAGAAAATAGACCAATGCTGTGGGGAACGGAAGTTCCTTTTTTTTTTTTTTTTTGGACTCCTTAGTACTGAAACATGTTTCACTCCATTAGAGAGTGAAAATTGGAGGCATGGAACTGTAAAGAATTGGACATCAGTCCCCCTAAGCCCCTGAGGTACATCAAGAAATGTTGGCTTGCCAAGCTCTCCCAGTTAAGAGCATGTTCTGCCCGTGAAGATGGCTTCGCAGGAGAGAGTACATTAATGCAACATGTTACTCCACACCAGCCGAGCCAGCTGTGTTATATTTCATCCTGTAGCTTAAGGGTTTGGAGGGTGGCTGGTCTGATTGAAAAGCCTCACACTTTGCATTCTAATAGTCCTGTCTAAAGAGATCTTCCGTGATATTTTCATATAGATAAGTCGTCTTTTTTGTACTCCATATCATCGGCTGAGTGGTGATTCAACCTACATCCAGTTTACGAAAGCAGCATTTCCTTTTCTAAACATCCAGTGATGGTAGTCAGGAACTATTTTATTGAAAACAGCAACGCATTATGAACAGAAGAACTCGGTTACAGGCATGAGCAGCGATTTGGGAACGACACAATCACAAAAATCAACAGGAAGGAAAGCTTTGTGCTTTGTGAACGCTGCTCCCCTCACCAGCGTTCACCTCACGCACGATTTAAAAAAGTCCGTCATGGATATTTTCTGTCTTGATATACAAGGGGTATGTTGTTTGTTCATAGATATCAACACGCACCTTTCAGCTGTAGTGACAGTTCAATCTAAAGTTTGTGTAACTCAACATCCATCATGTGTAGTGAAGACACCCACCAGGTGATGGTAATCTGTTGCTGTCAGTCATTTACCATTTGAATGATTGACTTCCCGTCTGTCAGTTCCATGTTGTGCACATGTGCTTAGACACCTGTAGGCTGCTTGTGCTGCAAATTTTCAAAGTTCATTTCGACATCAATAGCTTTTTTTAAAATCAGTGTTAATTATAAGCCCGGAGTTGTGTACCTTCATCAGCATGTTGTTCTTCGGCTGCTCTATGTTTTGTGGTGTGTCCATCTTTCATGGTTTGGTTTGATGCTGGTTTGATTCACCGTTTATGCTAAAAAAGAAAGAAGCCACCCTTAAGAGTTGTTTTCAGCATCGACTGATGTGGTCAACAGGAAGTGGAGATCTCACAAATGTAAACTTTGGCTCCTGTGCAAGATACAATTTGCCTCATTGTCCTGCTGCAGAGACATCCACCGAATAAAAAAACAGAGTTATAAATCGAGCATTGCCTTTAATTCCTGAGCCGACAAGGAAAGGAGCACCACTTCCAGGAACTCAAGCTGCTTCAGCAAACAATACGAGGAAAAACGCATCACCGTGCTGGTTGCACTGTTTGAGGGACAAATAATTTGTTCCCAGCTAAAACCTTTTAACACCAAAGATATTGTGGAAGGAAATGAATAAAAAAGGAACACATTATAAATTCATTGTACATGTACATTCATAGTATTCAAGTACATGAATTTGCTTTTCACTTTTATCACTTTACATTCATCCCGGCTGGTTTGTGTTTGTGTGTTATGTCACAGTGGATTAGAGTGCTGCTGGGTGTTTTTTTAAGTAGGCGTGGTGAGAGTCCTGCTCTCAGATTGTGGACATTTGGTTTGGAGCAGATTATGGGAATCTGTGTGTGTTGTTGGCCTCGCGAGGATAACCACACATCGGCTCAAATTGCCGCACAAACTGGCATGGAAGTGGGTAATGTGAGGGGCCTTCGGTAATACAGTGTGTGAGTGTGTTTGCGTATGTGAGGGACGGACCAACAGAAAAAGAGAGGGAGAGCATGTGTATATAGCTTTATTCTTTTTAATCATATTAAGTTGGATCATTAGATGGACCCATTTACACAGTGCTTTCATGAGGTGTACAGCACCAAATCCTACTGGATATCAGCCTAATCTACTGCAAAAGCTCTGCAGCCTCCAGTTGCAGCTTTGGTGGGTACTCTGTGCTCCACTGTGCAGGCCTGGGTATGAACATACGTGCAGCATTAATTCGGCTGAATTAGGATTGAGAACAAATTGCCACTCTACATTCCCAAATCCAGGCGTGATTGAGAAATAATGAGCAGCTCAGCCCACATAAATGGTTCACGAGATTATCCCCCTCTGAATTATACAGCTCACCTCTTTCCTGGCCAGGAAGTCAAATAGTTTCATGACGTATGGACTTACCAGGGACATAACGAGTCTAGATAAAGCCTTAGTGTGAGTCACATAGGACTGTCCTCATTAGACAAATGCTCTCAGTATTGATGTCAATCTGACAATAACTCCACTCTCGTGATATTTAGGGGATGTTTTCCAACCTTGTGTCCAACGCATCACATTCTGCATCACTTTCAGTGTGGTGCAAATGTTGCGATATTGCCGTAGACTTTGACCTTCCCCAGATGGTGAAATCCTCACTCTCAGTCCACTCCCATATAAAATGCTCAAAGATTATCCCTTAGCAGCATTTCACGCTATGATAGCACTAATGGCAAAAATAGAATCATGATCCTCATCGTTTAAAAGAGGATCAGGATGAAGGTCCTGCTGATATGACCTTTTGAGTGGGCTCTGGGGGCTAAAGCCAATACAGTCACAATTCTGGATTTGGCTCAAGAGACCACTGAAATTGGTGATGGCCAGATTTCCCCATCCCAGTGTCAGAGCCAGGGTAAGGTCCAACTACACTCATTATCGTTGTAGTATATGGGAAAAAAAGGCTCTTAAACCAGCCACAATAATGTTGACCGGCACTAGGCCCGGGTGCAGCAATGGAGTCACAGGGGACCTTGTTTAGGAGGAACATTTACACATGGGGAGGCAAACCCTGGCATTAAAATGTCTATGTCCCTGCAAAAGAAAGGGTAACAGCTGCTAGCTTGTTTACATTCGTACTGTTAGCAAGCAGGTCAGGGTTAGGGTAACTTGCCATTTTCAGCATAGATCAGTATGCAGGTTGCTAGCTCGGAGGTTGTTGTTGTTTTCCGTAGTAATGGGGATTTTGAAAACAGCAACGCACAGATAGCAGAAGGGCAGAAGGCTTATACCCACAGTCCTCATCCGGTGAGTCTGACTAGATAGAGGTGTCAAGTCATATGCTGTGTAATCAGCCTTTGGCCAGTATTCTGTGGAAGATAACAGAGTCTGGGTCATCACACTGGCAAAATCACACACACACATACACACACAGTTGATGTGTTCGAGGCTAGTGAGCCTAAAGCTAAAATTTGTGCAGCCAGTGCATTGCCTGTTTGAGGCAAATAAACCAGAGATGAAATGTGAGCATGTGATGAAATGAATTACATAGTAAATACATCAGTAACCCATTAAATATTTGTCACACTCTGTCTTGCTGTTCCTCCTCTCCAGCCTCGTTTCTGTTTTCCCAGGCTCTTCAGTGCTGTTCTTCTCTCTCACTTGTCCACCAGCAGCCCTCACACTTTGTCTCTTTTCACCTGACTGCCCCACCCAACCACACACCTGCTCTCCCGTCTGTCATCCACTCTGCCTGGACCCCCCCCACCCCCCCACCCACCTCCATACCTCCAACTCATTCCATCATCAGCCTCTGTATGTACTGGTCTGCTTCCTTTGCTTCGTGCCAGATTGTTAAGTCAGTTACCATGTGCGTTAGGTCTCGACTCTTTAGCCTCTGTACTTGCATTCTGTTTATCTGTTACCTTGAGACCTGAATCAGGTACCTGCTTTCCCGTGCCTGGCTTCTGTGTCTGACCTTTAGCCTGTTTACTGGAGTTTGGATTCCAGCCTGCTCCCCATTGGATTTGTTTGTTTGCATTGGACTGCCTTCTGGTTTTGACCCTCGCCTGCCTCACTCACTCCATAAGCATATCTACATCAGTTTATGTATTAAAGATACAGTCATTTGCATTTGGACCCATCCCCAGCTACCTTAAGTCCAGTTTGTAGGACTTAAGGGGGCCTATTATCAGTATTGTAATATAATATCCATAGTCATGTTTTCATTAGCATATAATCACCTGAAAATACGAACAGTGTTGAACTTGTTATATCTGCAGAGAGTGTGGGTCCTCCCTCATGTTGCACCACTATGTTTCTACAGTTGCCTTCGGACAAACCAACCTTGGCCACCATACAGGAGGGTAAGACGATCTGTGTTTTGTTGGTTGCGGTCTGCAACCTCACCACTAGATGCCACTAAATCCTACACACTTTAAGAGCAGATAGCATAGTCACAACTGAGTACTGCTTGAATGGGAAATTGTAGTCCAACATTGCATGATTTATTTTTCTTATTTTTTGATGAGTCAGTTTTCTTAAAACACTTAACTTGCACATGATAACTATACTTTTTCAACTTTTCCGACCTCTCGGTTGAGTTTCATGCAGTGTTGACAAACGGTGGAAATGTGTAACAGCCTCAAAACACATCAAACACTTTTTTGAGTGGCTGATCCTCATAGATATTATTCAAAGAGACTTTCCAAGCATGAATTATAGTCTCTGTGCGCTGGTAAAGGTGAGCAAGAGGAGGACAGGTAGAGAATGATGGAAATAAATAGACAGAGATAGAGGGAGTTGGAATGAGATTTGATAGAAAGAGAGCGTGATAGCATCGGAACGTTTAGTATGCAGAACGGAAGGCAACCACTTTTAGCCCTTCTGTCGAAGTCTGGGACTCCTCTGCAGTGAGCGGCCTAAACTTTCTCATATAAGCCTTCGCCTCGAGCCACGAACTCAAATATTTCAGTCACATTCACTGAAGTGAAGGAAAAAATGCCTTATTACTTATGATCAAAGGTTGGTGTTTTCTGGAGGAGACATGGAGCGTCTGCTAGAATTTGCATTAGGAGATGAAGGCGGGTCATTTTCAGTGAATAGAGAGACATCCAGAAACAGGCGGGGATTCGTTGTTTTCCCTGCTTTTAAGCTCGCTTACTTTGAAGAAAGTTTACATGGGTAAACAGAGCTACATGAAATCTAGAGAGGAGTATTAGGAATGAAGTGTTAACTATGTTTCTTCCAATTAAGTTACATGATCTTTCAACCAGCAAAGAAAAAAGTCTGCTTGACCTTTATTTTGTTTAAATCTTTCAGTGAATTTCAAGAGACGCTAGATAGGATTTTTGGTTTTATCTTTGACTGCTGCTCTCAGTACTGTCTTTTGCATCTAACTCATGAAAGACAGTTATTTACATTATATTATGGAATGAAGGGTGGCCATATTTAAAAGGTGTAAGATATTATTAGACAAATGATATGAATAAATGCAGAGAATTTGTGAATTTAACAAACAATTCAGTGTTTATTAAGCCTCATCTTATTAGTATGACATCAGCTGACGGTTATGTTATTTTACTATTGTTGTTCAGGACAATTACTGTATGCTGGTGACATTCACTTAATAACGGGAGAGGTTATGGGTTGTGTGTTTGTGTGTGTGTGTGTGTGTGTGTGTGTGTGTGTGTGTGTGTGTGTGTGTGTGTTTGTGTTTCAGTCTGCCATTTTGCGTGGTTGAGCATAAGAGTGACGAGAAAGAGAAAAAGGGATGAATGTGAGTATGGTACAGGAAAAAAGAAATAAAAATAAAATATTAACAATAGTAATAATGATGAAATAAGCTTGGCCAAAGGTGAAGCAGGACTGGTGACCGCCACTGGAAAGCACTCAAGCTGGTCAGCAGATCGACAATATTGTACTTATTGTTTATCTTTATGACCCCCGGTGCTAGAACCATTTTTCCAATCATCCCTTTACATTTATTGAATTGTTCTTTATATTGATTCTGCTTTGGGACACTCGTGACCCTCAGACTGCCCTCCCACCCCTCAGAAGAGACAACATCAGTCCTATCAGCAAATGCCCAAAATCAACATTCCTTTACAGTCAAGCACCAAAGCACTGTAGCAGCTGTAGGAGTAATGATTATGGTCGATTGAGAAAGAAACCATAAAGTGTGCATTAGGAGGAGGTCAGGGTGGATAGATGGGTCAGCGAACTGTGGGACTTTGCCACAGGAGACCACTGTTCATTTCCCACTTCCTACTTAGAGCCAACACATTGGGTTTTTTTTTTTTTTTTTTTAAACTATGACCACCATCATTTCCTAACCTCAACCAAATGGTTATTATTGTAAGTATGTCATATAACATGATTGCTGCATTAAAAAACTAAACTATATTTTATGGAGTTGTGTACTTACATTATTCCTCATTCTTCATTTACATTATGCGCTTCCTCTAACCTTAACCAAATCTTAACGATGGTTTGTAACAGCTTTGGAGGATACTGACATTGATGTTTTCCTGATGATAGGGGTGTCAGATCACAAAACACTGACGTCTCGTTCTGAGGGCAGTTACAGATGAAGTAACTTGTGGCTCTGTTGGGCTCTGCAGTTTCCCCTCTCTTTTGTCCCCCTGTGCCCTGTGCCTTTGTGTCTCCTGTCTGTGTCTCCCTTGTCTGTCGTGTGTGTCTAACTGCAGGGTGCACCTGCCTCTAATCATGTCATCAAGACTCACCTGCTGCCACACTATTTAAGGACAGGCTTTCCACCCAGTATTTGTTGAGCTGTCTGTTCATCCACGTGGTAATGTCTGAGACTCCTGAGATCTAGCCAAAGTATTTTTGCTACCTCTTTGCCTTGTCTGCTTACCTGCCTTCCTGATTGCTGTCTTTTGTGCTCAGGCGCCCAATCTTCCAGTCCATGCCCTGTCAGTCTGTTTGTCATGAGTAATCTGGATTTGGATACACTCTTCCTGTCTCTTCACTCCCAGTCAACTCACCAGTTTCTGTGTGTGGATCTCCTACCCTCATCCGTTGCACTTTTTGAACCATTCATTAAACCATCTGCTTTTTACATATATATATTTCTCCTGTCTCCATGTCTGAGTTCAGCATTTGGGTTCATTCTCTCCTGTGAAAAAATTCATTTTGGAGGACTTTGTTCGCCCGTCAGGCACATCCATTGGACTGGCCTGAATCACAGAGGAGGAACCACCTCTCTATGTATGAGATGGTGCACTGTTGTTTCATGTCATTTTGTAAGAGTTAGTTGTCACTGATCCGCTCACCTTTCAGCCAAACACATGCCACCAGCCTGTCAGCAGCCGTTAGCTAGCTTTCGTTAACTTGAACGACCAAAGAGACTCCACTCTTTTGGTCCATCTTCTTACACTGAATTCAGTAAAAAAAAAAAATAACATTTGAGTTGAGTGTTAATAATTTATAGACTTTTTTTCATAATGTATTGGTTAATTTTTAAATAGACTTCTGTATTAATATGATTATTTCATAACGTTTTATTTATGCATTTAATATTTGCTATTTTGAAGATTCAGCAGCTGGGCTGTGCACTCTGGAAGTCGTGCTGCGTGGTTTCTCAGCAAATTACACTGGAAAGCTTACAACTGCTCTGGCTGGTTTACATCTCCTTGACTTTTCAGTTTAAAACCTGCTTTGGAAGTGGCAGTCAGTGACACCTGCCTCTCCCCTGCTAAAAAAGCATTGGATTTGCATTAGTTTTTTAAAGCAGCTTTTAGTTTGCTGGAGAGCTTAGTGTGTCATGAGGTCTACCAAGTCCAAAAAAACTAAAAAACCAAAATGATATTCTGCAACAATTAAAATGATTTTCTGTCATTAAAATTGTTAGGTGGATAGCAACGAATAGTAGTTTCTTTTATCCAAAAATATTCACCTCCAAACCTCTTTGAGATAGACCTATGCTCGGTACTTAGGTTTTACTTGAAGACTATCAGGGTTAGGTCCATCTCAAAAATGGCTGTTGGTGTATTGTATGTTTGAAGCATGGTTACATGGGTGTCAGCTGCAGAGTGCAGAGTAACAGCTAAATGCAACATTTTGCTATGCTGTTTATTTTCCTTTACCAGAGTTTCTTCCATAGCCTGTAGTTATCTTGATTCCCTGCCAAGATGCTCATGCATGTTGCATCCGCACCCTCACTGCAGATGGAGGGCCCATAATTAGCTTCATTTCCCTTCATCGGTGCAAAAGGGGGGTAAAGCTGTTACTGAGACCGAGACGTACACTCTGACTGAAGGGATGGGTTTCAGTTGTTGCACCATCTGATGAGAAAGTTCTTGACGTCCAGCAGGAGCCTGCAGGCTCAGGTCATCATGTTTCTAGGCACTGTTAAATGGAGCTGTGGCCCCAGCATGGCACTGCTGTCAGACTTCACAGCCTCTGCCAACGACTTAGGGGGTTTGTAAGGGGGCCAGGGCTGATGGGTTTTTAGTCTCCTTGGGCAGCCACATGTAAGAAAATTGGAACGATCCTGTGGTATGTGTGTTGGTGTGTGTTATCATGTGTGTTGCTGGAAGACACACTTTGAAGGTCCAGAAATAAGGACATGTATATTTATACCTCCGTCTGGTTTGGGTGGGAAACCATGCAAACACAATTGGCAGAGGTTACGTGTGGGAAGCCAGTGAGGCGTCGTGCCCATGTCGCTGCTCTAGTCTACCAACCAAATGGTTGGTCAGAGCACCTGAAGGGAGAGAGATCTTGCAGAGAATAGTCTGGACCTCCATGCGCATTACACCTTATATGACTGAAAATAGCACTGTATTAAAAAGAGGCTGTGGAAGTGTGGGTGTGCGCTACAGAAGATGAACTACAATCTAGAAATTCTAGTTTGACTTGGATTCCTGAGTTGAAGGACATCACATGTAAAAACACTCCACTGTTATTATATTTAGATGAGACAATTTGTAAGAGAGAAGGTGGGAAAAGAGAGCGTAATTTTACCAACCCACCCTCAAATAACTCTAATTCATCATTTCCATAAATGTGAACTGTTATGTATTGGTTCATACCACCATTTCACAAGATGTGATCCTTTATCTGCCTGTGGCAAGTTCTCTGCATTTACTTTTTAATACAATATGTACCTATAGGCACTATTTGCAGGCTTGATTCAAACCCTCTAACAAAGCCACATTTCTATTTTAGAAATATTGCCAAAATATAAAAGACGATTGAAATAAATCACAGTAGAATGTCCAAAGAGAGCTGCATGAAAACCAAGAATTTGCTGAGAGAGTAAAGAGAAAAGAGGAAGTTTGAGAGAGACTATGAAGTCTAATGGTTAAGTATGTGTGAATGTAGAAGGAAAATGCATCCTCCAGTGTGTGAATGAGACGTGATGTACTCATGAGGGCGGATCCTTGCATCTTGCCAAATGTTCCAAATGTTATTCATGCTAGAAGGAACTCTAGCTTCCTCTCGGCGTGAGTCTCTTTTTCAAAGTCTCAAATCCACAGGCCTTGTGTTTGCCAGCATGGAAACGCTTCTGATGATCAAGCTAATTTAAAAGTATGCTCTTGAAGTCAAGACACTTCATAATATTTTTATCGGAGAAGTGCCTTTTTAAGTAATAATCCAGGACAAGGACTTCTATCACAGAACGCAGTGGTGAGTCCTCCCAGTGCATGTTTGCAAAACCATCAGCAGTGATTTCTGCTGAACAGAAAACAGCAGCAGTGATTTGTTTAAATTAAACAGAAAGATACACATGGTCGCATGAGCAGCGACAGCCACCATCACTGAATCGTGGCCAGTAGTAAACATGGAAGCAGCATTAGTGATTTAATCCTTTCCTTTCTGAGTGGACCAAAATGTGCTTTAGCACTTGCTGTTTCCTTTGGAGACAGAGAACCAAACTCTAGGAGGAGGGGAGCTTGGTAACGAATGTATTGGCCAGGACGACCTCAAAACATACTTTTCTTTAAGCCTTATCAGAAGAACAGAAGGTAAATTTTCTATTGCGATCATAACTTCTTGTGGAAAAAATGAGGCACGAGAAACATAAGATACTGTTACTGTTATATGTAATGTATGCATGTAATAATGGGAAATTTGAGTTGAGGAATACTGAACTTGAATTCATACACGGACCTCTATTAAACAGACACACAATTGTTGGACACATGTAAAGATCTTTTTCATCCAAGTACAGAATGTTGTTGAACATATAGAGCCCCATCGAAACATAAGAGAGCATTTGTTACCACACATTCAAATAAATTTGAAATTTTAGCTAAATGTTTTTAGAATATTCTGAGCTATCCTGCAAACATATCAAATTAAAAAACAAACTGCATCAAAAACAAACTGTGATGAGGAGACAATGACCTTGGATCCACCACTTTTTGTTTGTATGTGCGTATACATATTTAAATACATGTGAAAAATGAAGGGGTGCTTTTTCAAAAGAATCACGAATCTGTATTTTCTGCGGCACATTGGAAATGACAACAAAAACATATGCACATTGAAAAAAAAATACTTACAGTACATGACTGTGGAGGTGTAGTTGCAGAGGAGCAGCAGGCCCATTTGCACATGATGGTCGTTTTAACATATGAATGGGACTCAGATTTGGAGTGCTGTTTTGATGATTGCCTGAGCAGATATACAGGAAAGGTTTGACTAAGGCACAATTACAGGCATTCTCTCAGCCTGCCGCTGCTTGTGTATTAGCAGAGGGTATAGAGGGACTCTGCTGGAGGGGCCTTGATTTTCCCTGTTGATTCCTCCTCAAGATCAATATCTTCTCAGGTCCCCTTCAGTCCTCTTCCTTTCCAGGGTTAATTGACGACAATGGGAAGCTGTGGGGATTCGTAGAGACCCTGCCTTCTAATCCTTTCACTTTGTGCGAGATAAATTGAGGGCTGTTGACAAGATCTCAAGTTAATTTGGTGCAGAATGTAATTCTCTACGCTATCCAGGCCCGTGGACACACCAGCATGGACCCACCATGGGCAAATCAGCCCCGGAGAACTATATGACAACGAGACATCTCCAAGCTTAAATGATTTTGTATTCAAATGTTTCTGACTGTATTTTCCATGTCAGGAAAGCAAAGCAGTAATTTATAAGATGCCTAGAGGTTCTCTGCTGCTCACAAAGTCAAGGCAGTGATGTGAGGAGTCACTTTTTGAATATTCCCACAACATTTTCATACACTGTTTAATAATTCACTCAAAATTCTAAGAAATGTGGCAGTGTTTGTAATATACATAACTCGGTCTAATCATATGCTGAATTTCGTTAAGCTGCCTGAGGCATTTCATTCAACATCATCATACTGCATGCACAGCAGTCACTTAAGACTTGTAAATACACTGCATGGATGGATGTTGACTTTGGATGGCGACCTTGTTTTAAATTGCATATTACAGTATAATCATTGATTTGTTTGATCTTTCAGAAAGCCTTAGGAGATTGTACCAAGAACAGAAGTTGCAACTAATAAAGATCAAACACAAGCCTGCTAATTTAATTTCAGTGTGAGTTATTCTGAGGCCAACGCTTCCTTGACCAGTTTAAGATCAAAATCAAAATAGGTGGTTACATCAGTTGAAAAGCAGAGGTGAAAAGTTCAAAACGCATGTCAATGAAAGGGTAATTTATGCCTTCTCTTCATTTCTGCTCTTTATTTCAGCGCAACTGAGCTCATGCCCGTCGTCTCTGGAACGTGTCAAGCGCTGCGATGCCAACGTCCTGAAGAGGCTGAGGAGAAAACAACAAAATCTGGACGCCTGAGGTTTGGGACAAGGCCAGATTTGACAAAGCAGTCAGTCATCACTCTCCCAACAATCCTGAAAACAATGAACACGCCACAGTGGGCCCACCATCTGTTTGGGAGGAAGAATTGTTGTTTGGCTCTCAATGTGGTTAGTGAGACATAATATGAGCTGCTGTTATGTATTTTGTAAATTCAAATATGTTTTGGTACTCATTTACAACAGTTTTGCTGACACAATCTTAGAATTTGGTGCCCTATTATGTAGCTTTTCTTCAGCTCATTAAAATAGCACAGAAGATGCTCACGAGCTGCAAATATTAAGTACAAGAAGTCCAGTAATTACCTTTACTATTCTCTTGGGGGTCCTGGGGCAGCAACAAATTATCATTTTTATCACTGATTCATTCACTGAATATTGATGAGATAATTTTATCAATAAAGCATCTGAAAACATAAAATTTCTTTTGCAAAGTGTTATAATAATGCAGGTGAATGCCTTGAAGTTGCTCAGATTCATCCAACTGACAGTTCCAAACCTATAAACATTGGATTTCTAATAATATCAGAAATTTAAATTTGGAAATATTATTTCTAAAAGCAGGGAGAAAAGCAGCAAGTCCTCACATTTAACAAGCTGGTGACCATGTGCTCTGTGATGCTGGAAAATACCACGCAGTATCAAAAGTTCTACGAAATAAGAACTTTTATTCATAATATATTCATAGTTGTACACAAGTAAAATAAAATGCATATCTATGGTTCCATTGCAATCGCCATAAACAAATTGACAGCATTCTTTTGGTAAATGCTACCCATATACCCTTTCTGTCATGAAAATAGAACAAAAATCAGGGGGAGGTAAAACATTTGTTTAAAAACATAAAAAACATAACATTACCCAACAAATGCATCACTTTGAATAAATAATGGGGGGGAGATCGTTTATCTTCATTAAACGGACCCAACATTCTTTGTGTGCGCTCTGTCTCTGATTTCCTGGATTTTTTTTCTTTTTTGTTGTTGTTGTCTTTGACGTTTTTTTTTTTTTTTTTTAACTCTTCCAGTGGTCTGTCTAAGCAGTAAAAGCTTTTGAGAGGGAAAAAAAAGGGAGGAGTCTCCGAAGTGTAGCTTAGACACAGTACAGTTAAGTACATAGAGAACAAACAATTTTGGGCACCAATTCATTATATACATTAGATCTGTAGTGTTCTGTAAAGGCATCCATTTTGTTAAATGTACTCTAGCGTCCTCATCATCGTTTGTCCTGACCCGTGCTGGGTCAACGTGACTCCTCGCTTTTCAGTCACTGTCTGTTGTAGATGTCACTGCATCTTCTGGTATCATTGTCATGAGCATCAACAATCTTGAGTCCTATGTTCAGAGTGAGATCAGGAGTCCTAAGACATGGCTAGAGATATCCAGATCATGGGAATGAAGAGAAAGCGCAGCACTTGCAAATTAGAACCCCGGCCTTTGATGCACTGGGTGTCTGATTTGGGCTTTTTGGAGCACTTCTTTTTCTTTTTGTTTGATGCTGTCGATGACTCCAGATTGTCTATAAGATCAGGGTTTAGATTTTCCAAAGACTTGTCCAAGGTGTTGGACAAGGTTCCCAGCGGTCCGTCATTCTGCTTGTTCTGGGTCTCGTTTTTCGTTCGTTCCGGCTCTTTATATTTAGTTTTAGACATGTTCTCCTTTTCCTTAAGTGGGTTGTTAGTGATTTGGCGGCTCTTGCCAGATAGGATGGAGGACTTGTCATTATCTCCAAGGCAACACCTGGGAATGGTGTCTCCAAGAGGATTTTCAGTGGAGGGAAATTTCCCAGACTGTGCTTTGGAACTGAATAGATTGGTCTGGATTTGAGGTGTTTCCACACACCCCTCTAAGTCTTCACTTTTCAGTCGTTTCAGGTCCTTCCCTGCCAGGAATTCGGGAATGTTGCACTCCAACTCAGAGCTGGAACCTTTGAAACGTTTGAACCAGTCCCACAAGGTCCTCGCCCTGCAGTCACAGATCCACTGGTTCCCATTTAAACGCAGGTACTGGAGAGACACCAGGGGGTCCATGGTCTCCCCCGTCAAGACAGTAAGGTTGTTGAAGAACAAGAACAAGGATTTCAGCTTACCAAGGTCACTAAAAGCCCTTTGTTGGACATAGATAACTTGGTTCTGGTGTAGCAGCAGCCGGTCCAGATTGATTAAGCCTCGAAACATGTTGTCTGTGACTATCTTGATTTTGTTATTGTGCAGGTAGAGATAGGTGAGGTTGGCAAGGTCCAGAAAAGTGTCATCATGCAGGGTTAGAATGTTATTGTCCTGCAGGTAAAGGTACTGTAGGGAGAACATTCCTCGGAAAACCCCAATGGGGAGCTCTGACAGACCACACCTGTGCAGGTGAAGGGTGTGCAGCTTAGTTAAGCCCCGGAAGGCTGTAGGGCTGATGGTGCGGAGTTTACTGTTATCTCCGATGTCCAGTTCCTCCAATTTTTCTAAGCCGTAGAAGGCTCCAGCCTCGATGTAGCTGATGTTGTTGGAGTACAGCCAGAGAACAGTGAGATTGTGGCAAGAACTGAAGCTGGTGGACCTCACCACCGTTAGCTTGTTGCTCTGGAGGAATATCCGCTGGCTCCGCACGGGGATCTCAGTAGGGATGGAAAACAGTCCTTGTTGTTGGCAGGCCACAGTGGGCCTGGGCTCACTATAGCACACACACTTGGCAGGGCAGCTGTCAGTTTGAGGCACAAGGTTCAGCCACATCACTAGAAACAGGAGTCGCCCCCCTATAGAGACAGAAAAAACAGAAAAAGACATCAGTGGATTAGTAAATAATATATGTAAATATTAAAAGTCACAGTTCTAATATAGTTGCACAGAAAGAGATGAATTCAGGTCAGAATGTAATATGCATAAACCTTTGAAAGAACACCCTCCATTTTAATCAGACAACATAATTGGAAAATCAGTCTGATATAGAGCATGAGCATGGCTCTCATAAAGCATAGATGAAATAGATTTTTCATATTTTTGGTATTTATATGCCTGAAAATATATATATATATATAAAAAAAACATTAAGGACCCTGCTGTATGAGCAATATTCAGTGTACACAATTTAAGCCAACGACACTGTACACACCACCAAATTAAATAACAAACAAAAGTGTTTTCTTGCATTAAGTTCAGCATTCAGCGCACTGCTACATAACAGGGAATCCTCTTCATAACAGTGATTCACCGTGTATTTGAACGGTGGTGTTATGTGGATTGAGGGACACACCTCCTCTCTGCTGCCCCTGCTGACAGGTAGACTCAGCTGAAGAGAGTCCTGTGAAGGCACTTGTTCAAAATGGGTGTGTGGCTTTTACGTGGAATTAGCTTGCTCTAATAGCGCGGACATAACTAATGGTGTTTCAGCATTCCTGAGGTTGACATTTAGTCTGACGCTGGGAGATAAGCTTTCATGCCAGGCTAAGAGATTGATGCCTGGGGCCACGGTGGAAAGAAGGCTACAGAGGCCCTGCTAGAGTTTCCACTGTGCAGCCATGACTGAAGCATTTTGAAGATGAGATACACAAGAGGTGTGGTAGCACTCAGAGCGAGGCTTGTAAAGATTCTTGTATGGCTTTGCCCTGAAGGCATCCATGTTTAAAATGAGGCGTATTCCGCATTTGCTTGCATTAATAATTTCTGCTTGTCCTCTGCCGTGGTTCAGATCAGCTTGCTGCACAGTCCTACGATAAGAGAAATGGGCTGGATTATCACATGTGAACGATCACTTCGAACATTGCACTGTTGTCGCTACCGCTGGGATAAAAATACAGTGCACCTATTGGGGCTCACTCATTCCTTCATGTAGAGATGATGGCATCAAAGTGTCATAGGCATGTCTAGTATCAGCATATAATGGCAGGTACTCCTCCAAATCTCTGAATCCTCTTCAGCACCTGTCCAGACTGAGGATTTCCTATCTCTGCTCCCATACACATGTGAGGAATCCCAGGCTTGCAGGCATGACAGGTAGAGAGCCTCTGGAAAAATGCATGAGCCTTACTCAGCCCTCCCCCCCATTCCCACTCTCCCTCTTCTCATTCCCCTGCAATGTGTTGTGGTGCAGCTCATCTCTGGACCTTGTTAAACGGAGCTCTGGTGTGGCCTGACAGCAGCCCTCTGCTGCACTTTCCTTCCAATCTCCCTGCTCAGCCGTCAGACTGCCACCGGAAAGCTGTCAAGACTTTCCACTCTTTCTGCATCGCAGCACTTTTCCCTCAGCACTGCCTAACAATAGCAATATTTTATCGCACAACACGCTTCGTGTATCTCCTCTGCCGTCTTCATTTTTTCCCTGTGTGCTGTCTATTCATTAACAGGCTATTTCCACCCACGCCTCGCATGTCAAAGCCTGGTTTCCTCAGCTCTCTGCATAATATGTCTTGTCTTTGTAGGCATCTGTTGAATGGCAGCCTAAGCCCCACAATGTCATCAACTCTGTCCCAATTATTTTTTGCTCACTAACAGCATCTTCACATCTGCACCACACTGCATTACCATATGATGCAAACATAAATCTCTAGTCATGACTGACATCTGTGTGCAATTTCACTCTTTCATACGCACGTTTCCCAATAACCTCTGCGTGGCTTCACAGTTAGACCTCTCACCTTCCACTCTAGAGACCTGGGTGCCATGTTCTCACTTTTGATCACCCAACAATGCTGGTCTCCCCCCTTTTATTTTCATCCCTACTTTGTTGTCTTTGCTTCCAAATCGTAGCAGAGATTACACAAAAAGGAGCTAATGTTTAGCGGTTTGTCTTTACAGCTGTTGTTGACACAAACTCTACTATCTTAAAATACAGCATCAAGGTTTTGGGTGAACCAAAAAAAAAAAAAGAGAAACAAAAAAAAATCCACTCCTTATCGTCTTTTGCCAGCTTTGGTTTCAGTACTTAATCTTCCCATATCTGCTGTGTCAAAACAAGGCCCCGAGCACTGCCTTCCTGTTACGGACCCTGCCAGTGGCTTCTCTTCTGAGAGCTATATTGCTGTACAGTAGTGATCATCACTCTGTTTAAGAGCAGACAAGCCTCTTTGTTTCCTCCTCACTGACACTGTTGCCCCTTAAGCTTTGAGTAGAGCACATCACTTCACCCATTCCCTCTCCTCCAAGACAAGCACTTCTATTTACAATAGGTGCCTGACAGTATATGGCAGGTTAAAGAATCGAGGGTGACCAGTGTTCTTGGTGATACAGCTTCATTGCTCGACTAATTAAATTGTCTGTCAAAGCAAATTCTCTAAAATGGCGTGATGCTGCTGAGGACACTCTGGTCAGGACATTAACTTGGGCTGATATTGGTATTCTACCAAAAACTGGATGTTGGTGTTGGCTGGATTGTGATACGAGTTGTGTTATCCAGGCAGCTTCAGGCATGACAACCTCAAATGAATCCTGCTTCATTCTGCATGAACAGCTCACCTTAAAGAATTTCATTAGTATGGACTGCAGGAGAGCTTTGTCCTGTGGTCAAAAAGACAAATAAAAATACTTTGGACTTCATGTCCAAAAATACTGGTATGAGTTCTAAGCCAGAGGACACTTCATTCAGCAGCAAAACACAGAGATGCCCACAGGAGGAGAATGAGTGGGTACAGACAGCTTTGTTTACTTATTGTATGAGTGCATCACTTAGCCAGACTCCTCGCTCATTTGCATGTGTCCCTGGCATGTTTGGAACCCAAAACAAACTCTCAGCGCTCCTTTGTCTTATTGTGAAAATACAACACAAATTTAAACTCTTCCTGTCGTTTCGAAAACCTGCAAGGAACACAGAGGGCATGTCAGGACAGCACATTCACAGGGCCTCCGATTCATCACGGTGGCTTTACTTTGAAGGGCTGGGGATTGGGCAGGGACAGCTAACATGACAGTCTTATCCCCTTGGCCCAGAGTGGAAGTGATGTCTCTGTCAGAGATGAATCACAGTAGTTTTCCAGAGGGACCTCCTGGCCTCTTTCTGAAATCATACATTATTGTGTTTCTCAGAGGCGGGCCCGCATTTAATATAGTCATGATCCTTCTCTCTAAGGTCATGTATCTTGTGTAAATCCATCCATGCATATATAAATTGTTTTTATATCGCATTGAAAAGAATAACTTAGAGAAAGTGTATAGGATATGACAGTTGTATGAAGCCCAATTTTGGCACAGCCATGCCAGCTATAAATGACTTTGTGAGCTGAGAGTAATAAAGGGCAATACCTTGGTGCAGCGCAGACTCAATAACACAAAGTTCTTATGAGGAGTGAATACAAAAATAGGAAGATTATATTCCTCCACTCAGAAAAGTCCTACTTTTTCCAGTTTGGTATTTCTACCGATCTTCTGTATACTTCTGACTGCAGACATAGCAGTGCTTCATGTCACCTACAGAAGTTTTCTGATGACTCTGCATTGGTGGGCTACATTACCAACAATCAATCAGAATGCAGCGTATCAGAATGAGGTGGATATCTTTGTCAGTTGGTGTGATGATGCCCATCTCATTTTAAATATAGATAAAACTAAGGAGCTAGTGTTTGATTTTAAAAGGAAAAAAAAAGTGAGGTAGCCCCTATTCTCATTAGAGGTCAGCCAGTAGAGGTAGTCCCTCATGTAAATACCTTGGTGTGCATTTAGATAGCAAACTAGACTGGAAGGAGAACAGTAGAGTTACTTTAAAGAAGACCCAGTCTAGACTATTTTTTCTTAGGAAACAGAGGTCATTTGATATGGTCAGGCCTATTTTAAACATATTTTATCATGGAATACTGGAAAGTGTCCTTTTTTATGTTGTTGTGTGTTGGGGCGGTAGCCTAACTGCTGAGGACAGGAACAGGCTTAACAAACTCATAAGGAAGGCAGACTCCATCATTGGCTCATGCCCAAGTTCTGTGGAGGAAATAGTAGAAAAGAAGGTGATGAGGAAGATGAGGAGTGTGTTGTCAAGGGATGACCATCCTTTGCACAGCATCTTCACTATGAGTGGTAGGAGCCAAAGGCTCCTTCTACCCACATGCTCCACTGAGATATTTAGGAGGTCCTTTGTTCCCACAGCAATCAGACTCTATAATAAGAGTTGTTGACTAATTTATGATGTGGTGATTTACTTAGTGGTATTGCTGTGATTATTGTGTCCTGTCAGTGTCTATGTGGTACACCTGTTTGTGTGTTGCTGTAGTGTATGGTGTACTGTGCCCTGTCTTGATGTATCTATTGTCCTGCTGATTGTATGTTGTTGTGTGATGTAACTTGGTGTCAAATGAATTTCCCCCTTGGGGATTATTAAAGTGCAATCAATCAATCTACCCGAGTTAGACAGGCAGGTCACTGGGACTCTACCATCTTGTTTCGTATCAAACGTTATGGCACTGTTTTTGTCTGTGTTGAATGTGTTTATTTCTGTTTTCTCGCTCAAGCCTATCGTCAATGGCTGACAATTCCACTTCCTTCTGCTCTCCCTTCTGGTACTCAATATGACATGTGGTCTACTTGGCTATCTAGTCAGGCTAAATCCATTTGAATTACAAATAAAGCAGGTAGTTAGCTACATAAAAAAAAAAAAAAAAATGTTCCTTAATCACACTCATGCAAAACACCGGCAATTTCATCAAAGCTCAGGCACACCCTTGATGATTATGTCTGGTTTATGAGTTTAAGAGATACTATCCTGAATGTGAAGCAACCAATTACACGTACTCTCGTTATTGTAAATGAATTCCTTTTTGTCTCCTTAAACTTTCTCTTAAGTGCATTCTAAATCAGTGCTTCTCCTTTTCACTCACGTAAAGTTTTTGATAAAGTGCTACTTTTGGAAAGGCAAGAATTACAGAGTAGCCTACAGTTACACTGTCATGGCAGACCAGGAGAGTATTCCATTTAAGTTTGCTTTGAAGCTCTTTTCCCTCATAAGCCTGTGAAAAAGTTTTATTATAGAGAAGAAATGATCTTCACTTTCAAGAGCATCACTGAATTGCAGAGGGATTGGTTGGTGGGGCATATTCATATGGAAAAGGTTGTGATCAGAAGGCCACATTGGCCCTTTTATGGCTGCCATATTTACCCTGTCACTGAGAGTGCAATGTTCAAAAGAGCTACTTTACTTCTTTTACTCAGTTTTCAGTGCAATTATTCCTACTTCTAGGTCAAGTAATATTTCTTCACTTGTACATTCCGGGACTTTTTCAACCTTGGCACTGTCTAAATCTGCTTCCTCTTGGTGTCTTCACCACTATAGTGCGATTGTGGTTGCAATGACGAGTGCACAACCATTTGACCTTTGACTTAAATGGCGAATGGACTCAATGTTTGCTATTGAAAAAGGCTGCATATGTTTCTGTATTTCATTCTCAAGATGATTCATCTTCACCCCTTTCCTAGAAGAGCACAGGCACACACACATTGCAAACACACAGACAAGCTCACAAAGACAGATTTGTGCTTGCCCTTACAACATTGATGAACCAGATGCCATGATCTTAAATAAAGATGCACACATCAGATTAAACAGGTTATTTGGGACATGATGGACCACAGCGTCAGGCTGGCGTCCCTTGGCTAACAATGGACCGTTGCAGGGGCATCAGTGGCGGCCTCAGCATGCAGAGGAGGACACAATTAGAAGATGAGCGTGGGGACAGATGAGGTCCTGTTTGACACACATCTGACACAGCACTTGCCCAAGCAGATGGCTCATGAATAACTGAGGGAACCGGAGGTCGGCAGGCAGAAGGAAAAACAGAGCCAGGACCACAGCGTGTGTGTGTGTTTGTGTGTGTGTGTGTGTGTGTGTGTGTGTGTGTGTGTGTGTGTGTGTGTGTGAAGAAAAAGAGGGTGTTCGTAGATTTGTATGTACACATTGCACACATGTTTGTGTGGAAACATGTGTGCATACATGTAGATGGAAGTTTTCTGCAAGAAAGATGAAATCAATCGTGCCCATTCAGTAAATACATCTGTTTCAGCCTAACTGCAGTAGGCAGATAGGCTGTCATGTGACTCTACTGAGAAGTGACAGCAGTAACAATAGGCCGTCGGCTGGCAATATCCTGACAGTGAGAGAATGAGCTTGCAATCAGAGGGCTGTCGGATCGAATCCCTGCTCGGCTAGCGAACAATTGGAAGATAAAGTAGAAGCGAAGAGTTCTCCTTTTCAACAACTGTCATCAAATTACAATCGACCCTTCAGTGATGTAGTGACCTCCGAGCTGCTCAAATGCTCACAGCAGGATATCAGTCAAGACTGTGTTGTGCTCAGCATTTACAAACTGCTCTTGCTTTATACAGTGGTGGAAAGTAGCTTGATAAAGTAAATTTGCTCAATGCTATACACAATCTTTTATTGCCACTTGGCAAATGTTGTTCTTTTCACTCCACTTTAACAGTTTTTAATTAGTTACTTGTATTTTACATACAAACTGTATCATCAGCTCCTAGAACATGATATCTCAAGATTAAATTACCTAACAGGACGGGTGAAAGCAATAGGTTGTAGGAATCTCAGTTTTAATGGAATATTTTACCTTGTGGTATTTAGTTAAGATTACACTGATTTAGTATTGCACTCCTATTAAATTTGCAGTGGGGGACTGAGAATGATTTTTAAAAAGAGCAGTCAAAATCAATGCAGCAGTGGCTGAGATATTCTGACTTTTCGTGCCTTAGGTCAAGCTCCAGAAATGATTGATCCCACACCTACTACTGCAAATCCATAACCATCCTTTATTTGCCCTTCCTGCCTGGTAAATGCCCATGTCTTTCAAACCCAACGGTTTCCATTGAAGGCTTTCCGTTACAAATTGTGTAATATAAAAGTTAAGGCTGAGATAGTCAAGGTTTGCTTTCTGAATATATTTCTCAGACTGGATAAAGCTCCTCCAGAGCCACTGAAAACTTTAACTGTTTTCAGAGGCTGTGTAGTACTCCACATGACTATTACATAGTTTCTGGCATGCACAAGTGGTGAAGTGTCCCTTTAAGCAGAGGATGGATGCTTCTTACACCGCTGACTGTAAATAGTGGCAGCTCTCCTGCAACTATCAATCAACTTAGTTGCTAAAATGACAATGCTTTTTCTTCTAAGTTGCATTTGAAGAAGACTGAAATGGAGTTAGGTATGCTTAAATGCCACTAGAGTGGATTAATTGTAGTGTGGTGGCAGAGAGCCACTGGATTAGGGGGCAAAAATGGCACATTCCTCACAACTCTATTGTATAGTTGGCAGCAAACCAAGGCGCCCTCAGTGCTGCTACAGCTCACTATGTAATGTTCCACGGAAGGCATTGGGAGTCAAGTCTACCCGTGAGGTTTTGCAGAATGGCTCAAATCCAGCTTTGTACCCGCCTCCACATGTCACAGACATGGCCAATTTTCACATGTGAAACCATGTAAAATGCATAATTCAAGTAATGTAAGCTGAAAATAATGCAGGCATCCGCCGAGCATGAGTGTGTGGGGGTGTCCAGATGCACTTTTCAAGCCACAGAGGAGCAAAAATTCGGAATGCCCTACTTTGGATTTTGTGCCGTGCGGTCTGCCAGTAGTGCAGCCAAGCATTTTTGCTTAACAGAGTGTATAAGGCTTTATCTTATCTACACATGGCTGGAGAGAAAATAAATGAGGGTAGCTGCTACAGTGCATGCTCTATGTGTCTTGGTGTTGCTTAGCTCTCAGGCAGACTTTAACACAGGTGTTAACAACATTAGCAGGCACACTTTTTTTTGGTTAAAACAGTATATGTCATCCTCCTCAAGTACTAAGAGGATTTGTGTGAAAATCTACCGTGCAAAGAAATACAGCAATGAGGCTCGCCCTGAATGTCATTATGTCTTCTAGTTGTGCCATACATGGCTATTTCCTGGATAGGTTAGGCTGCTTTGAAATGTTTGGTGCGACATTTGGTATGCGAGTGTTGCTATACATGTTTATGCATGTTGAAGGAAATCTGCAATTTGAAATTGTTTAGGGTTGTTCTTTATATGTCCAAAGTCTTTTCTCCATAATTAACTGCATGTTGATGGATCGAGAAGAACATCTTCTAGTGATTTGACAGTATAAAGGCATATTTTGGCTCAGTATTCCAAAAAAAACTGAGAGTTAATATTAATAGAAACTCATTTGAGTCTATTCAGAGTCTAATCATTATATTTCCCGAAAAGCTTTGTGTGATGCAAACAGAAAGTAATGTGTTGCCTTGGAGTCAGTGAACGAATCCATTTTTCCAATTTTAAATTTTTTGTTTGGCGCAGCCTGGTTTGGCAATCCTGTCTTGGTTACTAGCATTTCTTGTTTTCACTGTAGTCATTGTCAACTGAGCTCTAATTGTATTTAGTAGGTGGTGTTGAATCCAACAGTACCTGGATCATGTACACGCGTTTCCATTTGACTATGACTCTGAGAGGAAGGGATGTATCATATTTTGAGTGAGGTCCTTACATTTCAGGTGCACTAAAAAAACATGATTCACCACTCCCAAAACTGGTCCCTCATGCAGTTCTGGGTCTCTCGTGTCAACAATTTGAAACTGCCGAGGGATGCGAGCCCTCACAGCTAATGCACTGCACTGGCTTGAAAGCAAATGAGGCCTAATGAATCACTGTTGTATTATCTAAAAAGGATAGTGGCCTCAGTAAATATTCCATGATAGCTTCAGATAATACTAACACCTCCTCATATGAAGTGTCAGCTGGAGAGGGAAAGAGCAGTGGCAGCATCCACAGGCAGTACATTTGGGCATGTGAAGATGAGAAAACACATTGAGGTGGTCTGAGCAGAGAACACGCTGTAATGAGTGGTTACACAGTTTGACTCTAGTTTGATGTCACTGTATGCTATGCCTACTTTGCTGTAGGCAAAAGAATGGTCTATTCTGTTTTCAAGGCCTGGAAGTGGAGCGGGTGCAAACATTATACACTCCACATCTTTCTGACAGCTTCATTACTACAAAATTCCTGTGTTTGGCAGCAGCCCTCTCAGACTGGCACTTGTTGTGCTTGTCGAAGAGAAACTAGCTCCGGATGAAGTGTTGTGTTTGTGTGAGTTGCAATTGGGGGAAAAATACATCAAACAAGCACTTAATCTTTGACCAGTCTAGACTAAACCAAAGTCATTCTCTGAGTAATCTATTTAGTTGGTTTGGAGAACTGCTGTGTAGGAAAACATAGCTGGAGAGGAAACCAAAGAATTTCTAAATTGCCAGCACCTTTCCTGCTTTGTTCTTGACATGGGCTCTCTGTTTAACCTTGCAAAGCCCTTGCGCCCAGGATAGAAACAACTGCAAGCACACACATTAGTCATTCCAAGGTTATGCATAGGTGAATGCACTGTACAGTACAGAGAGGTATTTTGAGTAGGCAGATTTCTCATTCATGTGAAATCACAATGAATGATACAGGTATTTTCACTGCCTGAGGCGAGAAGTGGTGAAAATGAGCCTGAGAATGCTTCACAAGACAAACCATTATTGACACCCTTTTTACTGCCATAATGTGTCATCTAACCTTCCCCACTCTTCTCCAGTTTCGCAATATTGCACTCTGCCGGATTGGCCAGCTGACTATGCAGACTGGCTGCAAATGTGTCATATGCAATCACCTCAGACTGACTGAGACTGGACAAGCCCAGAAAGATGTGCTTTAACCAGCAAGTGCGGCTTCAGAGAACCGTAAACATCACTGAACTCATCCTCACTGAAGTGAATACAGTGCATGCCATTCCCATATGTCGTGTCATGTAAAGACACACACACACGCACACAAGATCCATTTGGTTCAAAAGATTTGAGCCTGTGGTGGCATCTGCTGCAACAATATCCACACATGCAATTACGCATGTATGTCGTTCATGAGATTTTTATATAATCTCTTAATCTGAAATCATGTCTCTGTCCTAAAATGGAGAGAGTAGAAAGGGTGAGCTGTCACTACATAACGAGGCATTTAAAGCTGCTAAAATATATACTCTTATATTAACAATGGATCAAATAACTGCATGACTGTGAAAGGTGTTGTTTGATGTGACAAACCCACAGAGTATAATCACCTGACTCAGCAGTTCCCCTCAGCTCTGAAAAGCATTTCCCTTTGAGCTCAGTGATTTACTTTTCCTTCACACCACTTTAATGTTTTTGTTTAATCTCATCGCGCTCGTCAGCGTCGCTTCGCACCATCAGCTCAGCTAAACGCCCTAAAACTCGATGTATGTTACCTGCCAAGCTAGTGAACATATCCAACTATTTATTTGCCGAAAAGTCTGATTCTTCCATCAGGAGCTGGTGGTGAGCAAAAAAGAGCAAAAAGGAGAGTGAATATTGGACTTAATGTTGCTGCATGTCTGCTGGATGTGCAAAAAGGAAACTGTTTGCTAAACAAGTTTGCTACATCAGCTTAAAAGTTGCTAATATGAGTTTACAGTTTGTTTCTCCTTATACAGCCCTCTCCCTGTATCTGTGACTGTTTTCTGTCACAGTCAGGTAGTTTTAACAATTCTATAACATTTTGTTGTGGACTTTGATTTAGAAATTGGCCGTCTACGTCTAGTCATCATTTGTTACCTGATAAAGAAAATAAGAAGAAGGCATTCATTGAAACACCCTGTGGCAAAACACGCAGGTTGAATACAGTGCAGACTCTTCCAGTCAGTCAGTTGGTTATTTTTCACATTAAAAATGCAGCCAGACAGAATGACATAGCTCACCATGAGATGACATGTCATACAGCACAGTGCTCATCAAGCTGTTATTTGTGATGCTAGCCACAAAGCAGCTCAGCTACGCTGTGACATATGAGAGATTTGAAAGAGATGAAAGGGGGCATCATGTGGGATATACGGCCCGCATCTGCTAGAAGAGCAGGACATTTTAATGACGTGTGAATGACAGAGAGCGACCCAAATGGCGCCTAAGAAAAGGAAAGTCGATGAGATCTCGTGAGTGGGAAGATGAATGAGGTAGATAACTGGGGTGAGGAGGGCAGGGGGCATCCTGTTTGCAGTCTGTGGTGACTGACTGCTTTGTTGTTGTGCCGGTGGTATTTATATGGTCTATTTCATCACATCAGGACGTCTGCATGCTTAATTTCTCAACTTCTATTTACAGCATATTCAATTACATCATCTCGCACGACACATGCTGTCACGTACTGTCTCATAAGGTAGCCATTAGTTATCCATTATCTCACACAATGACTGTTTAATTCCTTATTGGCCCCTGTGCATGACTCATCAGACACGCAGCGGAAGGGATACGAAGACACTATGTGCCCACAAGCATCTGGAAGAATCGCTAGGGGAAGAAAGAAGTACTGAGACGAGCAGAAAATGGAGACAATAAAATAAATAAATAAATTAGGTAGATCATTGTGCGAGTGTTAACTAATTCTGGCCAGCTCTCTTGTAGATCCATCTATTTTGGATGTGAAGGCAGCCCTGGAGGGATGCTGACCTGAAAAAGACAAACCCCTCTCTTCCTTTCATCTTTTGAGTCAGTTCCTGCAAGCGAATGTATTAGGGCCAATAACACAAGGCCTACTTCTGCTGTTCTGCCCTGTAACAAGAGCAGCGTTCTCACCAGTGTTTTGCTCCCATCACATTGGATTTTTTTTTTTTTTACTGGCTTTTCTTTCCAAAATAGTGCTGTCAAAGGGATATGTTGGGATTTGTTGTGCAATGAAAACTATTGAAAATCTGGTAAATATTTGTGGAGGCTGCAATACTCTCTGTGAGTGTGTGTAGGTGGACCTTTGACATTAGTGAGGTATAGGATCTCATATCTTGCCATGCCTCCACATACGTCTGATTCATTCTCTCTGCTGGACCTTCCACTTAAACCCAAAGCATGTGAAAACGGCAGCTTTGAAACTGAGTTTGGCTGCTTCTGTTGACTCAAACAGTATTGACTGTATATATTAAAGCACAGCGGAGAATAGAGACTTTCAAGCACACTATAAGGTCTCCATTCTGTGCTTTAAAGAGAGATCCATTGCAGCATTTTGATTGCAAATGTAACACCACTGGAGTGGAGTCACAGAACTGAGTGAAAACAGGAGGTGAATAACAAGAACACTCGTATTTATTTGTAGAGCAAGTGGAAAAAAAAATGTGGACCAGATCAAAAATAAAATAAAGCAAAAGATAATCCATGACGATACTCAGAAGAGGGAGGAAAAGTCAAAAAGGGACATGTCAGAGTAAGTCTCAGCACTTTCATGTCAAGGTTACAGTGCTGCTTGTCAGGAAAGGTGAGCAAGTTTCCCAAACTTGACTTTCATCAACATTGCTTTGAATCCCGTACAGAAGACGATGGCCATCTGCTTCTCTTTCTTCATTTTTTTCTGTTCTAAATGTCAAAGAATTCATAAGCAAGTTGGCAATCTTGTCTATCGGCAAGAGATCAGGCACTACCTGACTGCAGGATCTCTGCAGTGCACCAGAGCATACGTACACTTAGTGGCTTTGCGAGCTGTATGCATCTTCAATTTGGATTCCTCTTCTAGTTTCACTGAGTAAGGGAGTGGGATAATGGGCCCTTGCAGCAGATATTGTCTTTAGGGATATTTTCATTTTTACCTCACCTCGCCCCTAAAAAAGGAATAGAAATGACGCGGCCTGGTTGGTTTAATAAGCCCACTTCAGAGAAGGTCTTATAGTGTGCGCTCCCTCCTTTGGAAGAATTGTGGAAGACTTGTGCATTATTTACCACCAGCCTCAGTACCGCTGCACCCTGCGCAGACAAAGCGGCCTACTGCAGGAAAATGGATTTTTCTGCAGAGGAGCTCAGATAAGAAGGATAGAGGGAGTAAAGGATAGAGAAGAGAAAAGGAGGAGGTGAAGACAGAGAGACATTAGGATCACCCCCGCTCAGCCAAGCCCAGAATCAGTTAAATTTCTTCACACCAGCCTGTCTGCTATCTCCTCCTCTTCCTCCCTGTTGGCCTGATAAGGGCAGTTCTTTACATCAGAGGCTTCCACGGATCAGTCACCTTTTTTACTGGAAAGGTCGAGCACTGGCCCAAAGCTCAGCTCAAGCTGGGAAGTCATCATTCCTGCTCTTTATCTCCCAGGTGAGGGATGATCCAAGGCTGAGTACCATGCCAGTCTGCCCCCAATATGCCCTCTAACCTCTTCAACATCTCTCTCACACCTCCCTGGGCTGCATCCAGAGAGATAGAGGGAGAGCCGGTGACGTGTGAGCACCGGTTTCACAACACCTTACGGCAACATGGCAATCAGATAAGACCAGAGTAAAGATCCAATAGTGGCAAGTCGTCACGGTGGCAGTATCTGAGCAATGGGTTGGTCAGGCTATCTCCTCGCTTCAGAACAAGTGAGCCACGAGATGAGGAGAAGGGATAAACACATCAGCATATGGCAGCCACCAGAGACTTTACCCTACCACCCAGAAAACAAAACTCTCCTGCGCACATTGCTCCACTGGATTCCATCACAGGTGTGCGTGTGTTCATGTGAAGTTGTGAATGTGTGTATCGCTGTTGTCACAGTCCCAAAACGACTGTAGCACTGTAAGTGATGCGCTGGCGCAATTTGCGTGTCACTGTACTGTGGGACGACCCAAATGACAAGACTTCCTGCTTTGCTGCCTGGGTAATGAGTCATTCCAGCCCTGGAGAAAAACAATCTGGTATTTTTAAACTGCATCCTTCAGCTGTTCCTTTCTCCCTGGAGCTCCAGCTTGTAAGCTCTTGGTGACTTGTAATATGAATGCCATTTCTAGTGCTTGTGCTAATGGGCCTGATATGCAGGAATAATACAAATGCATTGCAGTGCTTTTAATGGTACTTATGGTCCATCCATGCCCTGCTGATTAAGACTTAATGCTCTGCACAATGCAACAAACTACCACACACATTTGAGTTCAAAAATCAACCACTAGACTGTCTTTTCAGGTAAAAACACTGTTTTGAATGCTGCAAAGAGGAAAACAGTATTAGTATGTGTGAGGGAAAAAAAAGCCTCAATTTCAGGAGCTAAATAGTACACGACAAGCATGTGAATATTGATTCATAGAATAAATGTAGGCGGAAATGAAAGGCATAAAGTTAAGGAGATTCTGTCCCTGAATTACATAGAACATCAACAATTAAAGAGCAACAACTAAAGATTACAGCAAATCTTCTGTCCTCTTCAAATGGAGCAGGTAACTGCATCAGGGATGGATAAAAGGACATCAGTGGAAGAAGTGTTCAGACCCTTCACTGAACTGAAAGTCCAGGTATTGTAAAAGGTGTTATGTCCACGCATACTCTTAAAACCTAAATGCAGATTTTATTTATGAAATGATGTGTATAGTATTCAAATCTTATCATGTTTTGTAAATATAAACACGATCTGCTTTCTAAGTAGTCATAACTATCATATAATTAGTATGGAATAAGATGTTGAATTTTTGCTGAAATGTTGTGCAGAAGTATAAAATATCATAACCTGGGAATACTTTAAAATTGTACTTGTATTATATTGTATTATGCCGCATTAACAGGCTGCAATTTTCATCGTCTATATGTGATTAGGAGCTTGAATGGTTTGGTGGTTGGTTGTTTTCTTGTCTATGCTAATATCTCTAACAAGTTGCTCAGTCGGTGTGGACACATCCAAGAGACTGGATGTCAAGCATTTCATGCTAGTCCGCTTTTATAATTAACATCCTTTGATTGTTTGTGTTAACATGTGGGGCAAACTGTATACTCTGCTGTCAGTGATACATTTGTATTAGCTAGTGGTTTGTACATGTGCCTCTTCGCATTATGCATATGTTTGCAGGCTGCATGTGGCATGTGGCCCTGACAAGAAACAAGAAAGAAACAGACAGCATAGGACGAAATCCCTCTTGATCCCGTCTCATATGGAAACCTGTAAAGTCTCCTCTCTCCATCTGCATTCTGCTTAGAGAGGCGCCAGTGTTGTGCCGCATCACCTGAGCAGCCATCACCTGACAGCAGGGATTTCAATCATTGTGCTGAGCTCGTAACCCATCTCCACCACCGCCTCCCTCTCACTCCCAACGCAGCCACCCGCCACTGTCATGCTAATTTACGAGTGCACACTGATGCGAGCGCTCACGTTTTAAATCTTTCTCATAGACCCCATCATGGGCTGACAATTAAAGTTATGCATGATTTGAAACAGGAGCACAAAAGATGATAGTTTTGCGCTCTCCTGAGGAAATCCGGCTCAAAGGTCATAAGACAACAGTGCGTGGTTATACACATATATCTTCCAAAAAGAAAAACAGCTCCGGGGCAGGTAATGCACGGAGAGTTAGTTACAGTTCATGCAGCTTCACAGGTATACCAGTGCATTTCTACAGGGCATCCAGAAAAAGATGTGCAGCAACTGAAGTGGTTAACAATAGATTATGTTTGCTCTTCCACTTTTGTTGGCTATATCTATGGTAAACCGCCTCCGGTAAAGTAGAGTACACAAGAAGAGGCTCTGTGTCTGCTCTGAGCAACAAATCATGCTCCCACAGATTATCATTAGTCTCACCAGCCAGCAGTAAGCAAGACAACAGCCTTGTGCCGCAATGAATTGAACACAAATTCAGTCATAAAGAAGAGCAACAAATCACAGCGTATTTGTATTACCTTTTTGCGTGAGTCCAAATTAACCACCTTTATAGGCTAATCTTCATATCCGCAAGGCTCTGCATGGGATTTTGAAAACAAAGCACTTTGCACTTTCAGAGCTCACCGGGAGCTTCTGGAGCTTCCACACTTTCTCATGAACATGACATGCCATTTATGATTAATGGCATTGCTGGCTGGGCCAAGATAAGAGCTCAATTAGCTGTGTGGGCAAGGACCTTGACTCTATCTCCAACAGCTAATCCCATGGCTTTTGTTATGATTAGCAAGAGCAGAGTTTTAATCTTGGCTCCTGAGTGGATGGCATTGGCCCAAACACGACAGATTCATTTGCAGTTAAAATGCACTTCTGCTTTGAGTGGCACAATTCAGCACTGCGTGATGGCGGCTACATGGATGTTTATATCCCCCTCGATCTACCAATCTATGCCATTCATGTGCTTTTGCAACATCAGTGGCAGCATTTATTGGCAGGAAATTAAATTAAGCCTTTTAAGTGAAATTAATTCATCCACCTTGTTAATATTTTAGCAAGAGGAGCCTCTTGAGAGTTACCATCCGTACGAGCCCACTCATCCTCCTGGAGGGGATGTCCTGCCTACATGCTTGAACCGATGCTAGATTCCTACAAATATATTTCTAGCTACCACAGCATCACCCAGGGAGTTTCTCTGAAGCCCATAATCTCTACAGAACTTGGCAACTGTCAAACAACTGTGGATCTCTCAGAGTACTATAGCACAAAGAGGTCCCCTGATGTAGCTCTTAATAATTCACCGGTTATCCACTGAAAACAGTCAAGGACAATTATTTTAATCATACAGCTTTAGTTTGGTATGAAAACTTTTAGCGGGGCATTATGATGATCCTTGATTAAATATTTAGCAAAAAGCTAACACAAGGATAAACCTTTTGAACAAGAGGCAATGCTGCAGTATGCGGGGAAGTATAGAAATAAGTTTGGAGATGTGTGCATGCAACATGATGTATTAGTGTTTATCTGTGCCGTTGGAAGGCACAAAGTATAAGAGATCTACTGTGGTATTCTTTTATGCAGTAAGACCTATCTTGCATGATACTGCACTTTGTAGCGCTCACGCTCTGCAGGGGGAAACGTAGCGCACCATCTGTTCGCCGATCCCCAGGAACAAAACAACAGACAGACCAACACAGCAGACAGACCAGCAGACACAGGCGGGCACCACTCCCGCACCAGCAAAGGATTGTGGGAAGCAGGGAGGCAGCTACACAGACGCAGGGCAGCTAAATGCGGGATGAAAGCAGTCATCAGCTGCTAGGATTTGATCAGGAGGCCTGAGCTGACACCGCACACCGAGGAATGATGCAAATTGAGGCAGACACTGCAAAGGAGCCGCCGTGCAATGAGAGACACTCTCAGAGCAGGAGAAAGAGAGACGAAGGGTTGGGGCAAGAGACGAAGGAGAAAGAGGGAAAAAAAAAAGAGAATGTAGCTGCCGTACAATGAGAGAGCCTCAACACACAGTATAAAAGCAGGAGAGATTAGAGAAAGAGAGAAAGGCTAGCGTATTTTAAGAGGCAGTCCGCAACAACAGAGGCTTGACAGTGCTGTGTAGGGGTTGAACAGAGAGAGAGAGAGAGAGGGAAAGAAGGGAGGGGAAGAAGGAGAGAGGAAGATTTGGGGATGCAATCCATTTTTAATCCGAGATGCCAGAAGTCCACACAACTTGCCTCAATCAGAATGGTAAATAGCCCTACGAATGTTATTTTTGGATTAAGATTAATGTGGCTCACCACAAGGAAGCCCACACCCAAACAAATATGAACAAACGTGTGAGTTCACAGTCTGTGACATAGCACTGTGACGCCCGCGTGCGCACACACACACACACAATCCAAATTGTTAAAGGATGGGAGAAGAGAGAGGAGTACTAATTGCCTAAAAATACAGTATGCTATGGACATGTGAGAAAGGCTTAAGCTTGCCCCCTAGTGTTCATCCCAGTCCCTGATGGCATCACAGTGCAAAGATATCTCCATCTTAACAGCCATCATGTCTGTTATTACATCCTAATATCCAACTTCTCTTAAAACAAGCACAAGGGTGGTTTTTGACCTGATTTCAACAAATACTGATTCAGTATTTTTCTTTAACCAAGTGCCATTTTCTTAATTCTAGTGCAGCTGTCTGCCTTTTTCAGTCTGGTTTCAAGATAAGTGATGCTCACTTCAAGACATTTGCTCACACAAGGAATGCTGCATTGAGAGCAAGTTTAGTTTTTTTGTTTTTTTTTTTTTTTTGGCTTACTGTTAATGGGGAAAGATCCTTTTAAAGCTATTAATCTTCATGTGAATATTTTCAGTGCTTCAATAGAATAATTTGCATGTTCAAATCTTTGAATCTGCTCAAGCAGCATTTGCGGTAATTACTGTATTTGGCATGAGAATATATGATGTCATATCATGGTTTGTCAAAGAGTGACCACCTACCCAACATAGATAGATAGATAGATAGATAGATAGATAGATAGATAGATAGATAGATAGAAATGCAGATTGGGTTTACAAGTACGTTGATATATAACAAAGCAGTCTGGCATCAAAAGCCATGAAATATGTCCCCCAGTGGAAAAAAGAAGTACAAAATACAGTGAGGAGCAGTCAGCCTCATAACTAATAGTGTATAAGCCTGTGGATCAACATCAAAGTCAGCACTACATTAATAGAAAGATTCATTATTTGGAAGATAAAAAAGAATGTGATCCATTAACTAGACCTTCTTCCGCTCAGCTCTGGAAATTCTCCATTTTGTATCGCCAGCAGCACATTTGATTTAATACTGTGCAATGATTCAACAGTGAAAAGCCGGCGCCAGGCAAGGCAAACAAAGAAAACACATCAAACTGTTTACATTCAACATGCTTGGACTGGGGAAATGACATAAAGTTGTTTCATGAAAATGAAACTGGATGGAGAGTTTATGCCCTCATATCCTTCATAATCATAACATCTGTGAAAAACAGCCCAACACTAAAGGTGCAGTTGTTTAACTGAACCAAAACTAGCATCATACAACACTGATGTCATACACATAAACCATGATCATCTCTAGTGCAGAGAAATATCTGCAGTGCTCTTTGTCTTCATGCAGCTTATTTCCATTTTTGTTAACCTTTTCCAGCTGCCCAGGCAACATCTTTCTGTGTGTGTGTGTGTGAAAAGGCATATTCATGAGAAACGCTGCCCTTGTGTCCATGCTGTACACCAGAGAGATGTTCTAAAATGTTTTCGTGTTTTGCATCTCTTTGTTTTGAGCTAAGCGTTGCAGTTTGACAGCTCAAATCCCAGTAGCCAATGGTATAAAAGGCAAATCACAGCCAAGTGACTGTAGCAGCTTATGCTGTCATCAGCTCAACGTGGTTATCAATGGTGTTTTTAAAAATATCACTGAACAGTGTCAATAGCCCTAATCATGGTAAATTCCTATTATCAACACCTTGTCAAGAAAGGATTTATCCTCCAGTTAGGCGATTATATTAGCAGACAAGAGGACAGAATGCCGATCAATACTCCATTTGTAAATGAAGCAGTCGGTGGAAACCACGCGATGGCATGGATTTTATTCATTTTTCAAATTTGGTGCTTCGCATAAAAGTAGTGTATGCAAAAGATGCACTGAAATGTTGGCAATTTTTCTTGTACAAAACCAAAACGTAACTATGTGGGTTCACTTCATGAAACAGAAAGGACACAGACATTAATGGCAGGAAACGTATCAACTAAAAATGAAACCAACAGCCCAAAACTGAAAGATCTCCAGGTTATAAATGGTACATGGCTGTGCTTTCATCCAAAACGCTTTACAATTTGCCTGTCATTCACACACATACACATGCACGCACACACTGATGGCAGCCAGCAGTGCAAGGTGCTGGCCTCATATCTGGAGCAACTTGGGGTTCTTTCCGTGTCTTGCCGAGGGACACTTTCACAATGGACAGCGTGCACTGGGGACCATACCGCCGACATGTCCTGAGCCGCAGCTAAGATCATGAGGAAAGGAGCAAATCCTCACATTTGAGGAGGTTGAGCCACAGATTGTTTGACATTTCTGCTTGAAAAATGACTCAAGGTATTTTGTCAGTAAACTGATCAATAACTCGTTTCAGCATCAGACCACTGCACACCACAAGAGTCGATTGTTACTTCAGAATCTCACATTTGTATTATATATTCTTGCATATTAACATGCATTTGGACCTGACTGGTGTGGTGTTGTTACTGTTTTACTCTGTGGTGTTTTTATTCCCAGACTGCAGTCTGGGAATCCTAACACTGGAAACCTGTCTATGATGCTGGCTCCCATTCAAAACTCTTGCTCGTTGAGGGCCAATTCTTGGTTGGGGCAGGAAACGCCTACATGCAACAACAGCCTGCGTTTAAACAAGCTGCTTCTTTTTCATCGTATGATTTCACAATTAAAATTCTACCATTTAAAGTCATGTTTTAGACTAAATATCAGAATGAAAAACATTCTTTAATGAGTCTAGCAGAAAAGCAGTGTCATCAAGACAGGAAGGAATGTGATAGATGACCATGGTAACAGCATGAAACAGGCAGCTTTGGTAGCATAATATGATGGAAGGTCATTAGTAAATCCTAATCAAAAGTTGCTAACTCATTTCTACCTCAGTCTTTTAACTTTTAGTCTTGTCTCTTGTCTTCTCATTATGATTAAACAGGGCATAGAAAAACAATGCTGACAACCCCCTGATACTTAGACCTATTATCTAAGCATTTCTGCTTCCCTTAGTGGAACAAATTGGTTGTCTTAACCATGACTCCCTTACACAGTGCAAGACACAAAAGGGGAATGGGGCCCAGGAAGAAAAGCACATGTTTCTCACAAAAGAGAGCATCTCGTTCAATAGATTCTTCCACAGTATTTCCTCCAGTTTTTCACTTGAGAGCTTGTTTCCCCGCTAGAGATGGTTGGCCATCACAGAGCTGGACATGAAGGTTATGATCTCGTGTCTCCAGATCTGTCTGACCAAAAGATGCTATACGGACAAGATAAGCACCAGCCCTTTATAAACGAAGCAGCCCATTACACAGAGTTGTACAATCTCGTCTGTGCGGGCTGCCCTCTGATACAGCCGGGCAGAGCTTAGGAGTGAAAATGCAAAGCCATCATCTTATTGCAAGCAAAGGCAGACTGTGTGGATTACATTTTTTTTTTTTCCTAGTGTATCACAACACAAAGCGGGGATAAGCAAACAACAGCAGGAAAATCTGCTTGTACGTTTAAATGTACTATCAGGCCTGTTTGTGTTTGAAATAGTTTCTTGTTTGGCATTTCCATATATGTGAGCACACGTAAAGGGATTAATTTCTCTGAGAAGCTTGCAGGATTGCGAGGCAAGCTGACCAGCTAGACATTATTGGCGGCAGAATGGAGCCAATAGTGAGGGTGGAGAAAAAGACTCCAGATCAAAAGCAAACATCAATGGACTGTTGTCACCCTCACTAATGCCATTATTCAAGCCCCAGTATTTCCTGTTCAGTCAATAGGGTCTGGCACCGGGCACTAACAGTCGGTTGGTGTCTGCCCTCTCCTCGAGACTAATATCCTACCAGGAGAACTTATCTGATGGGACGTTACACTTAAATCAACACTTTGAAGATCAGGGCTGAGGTCACCATTTGGAGTCTATTCCCTAAAAGATCTACTTCCTTGTGAGAGGTGAGACTAGACACACTCCCCAAAATGGAGTCGATAAAGTATCTGCTCATCAGGAGAGTGTGACAGCCTGAGAGATGAGACCACATCAATCACATGGACTGCAATAGCTGCTCTGTGGCTCAGATAAAATAGGGAGCACAGACTGGAGGCTCCTTAAATAGGCACCAAAGGAGCCAACTGGAGACCTTCTCCATCTCTCTTATTCGGAGGGAGGTCAAGAGGTCATTATGCCCTCAAGAACTTTGGGTTTTTTGCTGCTGTGTTGATTGAGAAGCAAACACTTTCTGAATCCCAAAGCAAGCTCTCCTTCTTCTTCTCTTTTTTCTTATCACTCACACCGAAGTCAAGCTGACTTCTCTGAAGTGATCTAAGCGAGATTTGCCCATACCTTCAGGAAACAAATCAAACGCGATGCAAGTTCCTGTATAAAAAGGAAGATATTAAAAGGCCAGTTCACCCCCTCCAACCCCAACCCCACCTCCCAAACGTAACTTCGACTTCCACTCAGCCTTTTCATTGTCATGTCTCATTTCTGCCATAACAAACTTTGCAGAAATGTAAAATGGGATGCGCGATGAACCCAAACCAGCTCTGGCATCGCACTCCCCAGGGCAATTTCAGAGCAGGCGAGTCACAGCAGCAACAGCTGTTGTGCTCTGGCACCTGTTGACTACGATGTCACCCGAAATCTGAACATGTGTCGGTGAGCTACTTAGAAGCACATTGCCTTTATATTGCTGGGGAATCCTGGAACTTGTTTTGAAGGTTTGTGTTGGTGGTGTGAATGTATTTAGAGAGAGGCCCCATGCCAACTTCCGACCTACTTTCTCTTTCAGAACTCTATTTTGACATCTTCTGTCCAACATCGAACCCTGCAGTTAAACATTGCCATTTGGTATTTTACACATTTTCCAAGTCAAGTCAAATCTTTTCATACTGCACATTTACTTTAAAAAATACCATCTGACCATACTGTGCCGCATTCCTGTCAGCTTAACAAAAGCCAAAAGATTTTGAGCCAAACAAAAAGTTTCTAAATAACAAAATTTAGTATTTACTCATTGCGACTTCTTCTTCTTGCCAGTCCAACAGTTATCAAGAACTTGTGTTGAAGAAAAGTAAGCCTTTCTTGACTGATAGGTGCAATCTCACTTTACACATTCAGTTTAATTTACTGGCAATTAGGTGAAAACAGCTCAATAATGCCCTCCATGGCTGTGAAGGGAGGACTCCAAGCCAGAAAAATTACCCTGCTGATGTTGTTGTGATGTCATTTGGGTTGGGCTCGGAGAACACATATATTTGTTGTTTAGGCTGCCATTTCTATCACTTTGGGAAGCATACTAATAGAAAAAATAGTAGAATAGAAAAAGTATCATCCTCAAAAAAACCTTAACTTATTTGTTGATACAGTGACAGAGATAGGAAAGACAGAGGAGAGAGAGGGGATGACAATCTAACCTGGGCCACTGTGGTAAGGACTCAGTCTTGATACACAGTGAGCTACCGGGGGCTGTCCCATTTGACTTCTTTTTCCTAGATCTCATGAATTAAGTAGGTGATTGATGCCAAAACTGCATGAAATCAATAATTTGTAGTGTATGTCAACATATGACCGCAGCTATGTGCCTACAGGCCTTTGAGAATCAACCCATATATCTCCTCCTCCATGCTGACAGGACACCAGCATGAGTCACAGTAATCTGTTTCCATCACATCTTCTCAGATAACCCATTTGAGCGCCTCCTCATGTATTCACTGTAGTACAGTATGCAGCTAATGACGCAAATATACTGCAGACACCCCGCCATTCATCTCCTTACTACCATCATTTCTAAGTCAATTAGCCCAGTCAATATTGCTGTGTCAGTTATTACCTACGATACACCATAGGTGAATTACTTCCATGCAGCGCAGACCGCTCTATCGGGTTGACACCAGGGTAAAGGCCTTTGGATGGGAGTCAGGAAGACGGATTAATGGCACAGAATGGAAACAACCTCAGCTTGGTGATTCATGTGTGCTCTAGTGTGGAAGTTGTATGCAAAAAAAAAAAAAAAAAAACATTGTGAGAGGCATCATTAGATATAGAGAATGAACCCTAAAGTTGAAGACCCCTACACAAAGTAATGAAAGAGAGACAAGGATCCAGAGGGCGGCATTAGTATGCATGCTTCCCCTCTCTTTCCCTGCCTTTCTTAGTTCCCAGAGTTCTCTACTGCAGTCTGATCTTGCGTGCCATCACCAGCCCTGCTACACCGTCTTCCGAGATCCTCTATTCCCTGTTTTATCTTAAACATGCTATGTCGGTGACAGCAACATCGCATGGGGAAAGAGCAGCCGAAATCTTCTTTTGAGAAGCTCAGGAAGCAGTTGTGACACTCGATCTCGGAGATTATGCTGGCAGCCGGCTCCGCAGAGGAGGGCGAAGGACGTATACTCCTGCCGAGGGGACATGGTTAAAATTTACTACAGGTTTTCGAGATACAAACACAGAAGGCAAAGAAACTTTCAAAGAAACGCAAGGCCCATGAAATATACAGTATATGGTGCTGGGGTGACAGCGGAAGAAGGTTTTGTCTTGCAGTCACACTGATAGATGTATGTTTTGTTGTGCAGTGGCAGTCGATGCAGAATGGGCTATTTCCATTCCCCTGCTGATCTGAACAGCCTATAGGACGCCTGTGCCGACTTCCATGGACTTTATTTAAAACCACTGTTTGGTATTCAGAACAGGTTGCACTTGGCTTAACTCTTTTTAATTTCCACACCACATTTGGGAGGCAGCATTGCCTCATCAGAAGCTCATTTTTTAACAAATTGAGTGGGGAACAGCTGCAAATGTGGAGTTTTTGTTGCCGACATGGAAAACAGTCATTAAAGCAGTTACTTGGAGTGTTTGTGGAGCCCATCTTGCGTACCAATGAAACAGGAGTCACCTGGGAATCCAGCGAATTCACAAACCAGCTCACCCTGGAAAATATTGAAATTTAGTTTTTTTTAGAGTGTTATTAGGTTTACCGCTTGATGTTGTTGCCAAACATTTCAATAATAATTTCTTTAAACAAGAATGAAAATAACAATACAGCTCCAAGTGTCCCATTTGGCATGGCTCAAATTCCTTGCAGATCCAACCTGCGTATAGCTGAATGTTAATGAACCTGATAGTGCTGAGATTGAATTATTAAACCGGCAACTGACTCATATGGTTTCAAAATACCTTCTCCTCTGTAATCAGTCAAGATTTACAAGAGTCCATTAGTTTTTAATATCTAGACTGTTAGAACATCAGCACACGTGATTTGGTTTGTTATAATAAAATGTGGACAGTACCAGACTGGATTAGTGGGGAAATAAGGCCTGAGATGGTGCTGTTAATGAGAGAGATGTTTTCTTTCTGTCAGATCAATGCTTCCAACCTGCATGTCCTCTTTTCTTTTCCTTCCTTCTCTCCTTCCTTTGTGTCTCTGATATTTTAGGTTCATTTCAGTCGCGTTGCATTTTAATTTGGGCTGGCATCCTTGAAATTAAAGGAAGATAAAAGGGAAACTGGCGCTATGTTAATATCTCTTTGAAGATGGAGTCAATCTGGCAACAGAATGCCTAGCCCTTATTTTCCCTTCCCTTTCCCCTCTTCCTGTATTCAGCACAGTGGATAAGAGGTAACTGCAGACTCAGCTTAGCAACAGCTTACCTTAGGTGGAGGAACTGTGAAAGCCCTCTGCTTTCATCTTGCTCCTTGTGGCAGAAACCCAGCTTTGTTTTGTCTTTTTAATCTGCATCTGGACACTGAATATTTATCTATGTAATTTCTGCTTATTCCTACATCATTCCCTGCAGAGGGACTCCGGCTGCACCTGTCTGGTTGGATTTTCAACAATATACACAGAGGTGGAAGAAGTACTCACATCTTTTACCTAAGTAAAAGGAGCAATACCTCAAGGTAAAAATACTTCAGTATTTACAGCAAAATGTATTTTAAGTGTCAAAGGTAAAAGTACTCATTATGCAGAACAACACCATATCATATAACTGGATTATGCAGTATTGTATATGCAGCATTTTAGGTTGTAGCTGGTTAATTCAATTATAATAAATTTATATACTGTTAGGTTTTTTAATGTGTAACAATGCATCATATTTGTAAACTGACCATGACTTCCTATCACTGGTTGTAGTGTCCATATTAAGTAGGGAAAGTATACAACACTTTCTGCTGCACCACAGGCTGCAGGCTGTCGTCAACTGCTGTTTCTGGAATAATGGCTGCACAGTAACAACAACTACGTGTGTGCAGTCGTAGCCATTATGCAAGTCCTTCATGCATTTAACCTCCATAATCCCCCATTAGAACTCCTGATAATGAAAAGTAGAAGCATCTTGGTACATGGCAGTACAAAATTCAGTTAATCACCAGACAATTTTATGTAAATTCTGATGATGTAACCTATAATTTTTCCCAAGAGTTACTCTTGAGAATTGCTCCAAAGCGAGGCAGAGTTTCAGCAAATACTGCAATACAAATGAGTGTCAGCAAAAGCAGCATCTGTAGTCGTAATACCTTTGGAAGCAGCTTTTTCAAAGCTTCCTCAAGCACCTAATTCAACTGTTTTCCCAACTTTCTCCCACTGCAGCTTTTGCATTTATATCTTATCATATTCTTATCACCACTGTATGAATGCAGATGTTTGGATGTTGATCTAACATTTAAATTAAAAACCCAAGAGTTATACTCATCTGATACTCTGATATATCTTTGTTTCAGTACAGACTCAAGGAGAGATTTTCAAAGAGTAAAGTGTGAGAAGCAATCTGCCAGAGTTTTGATGACACCCGTATCAAGACTCTGCACCCAAGCCTCCATCTTGTCTCGTCTAAAAGCTGCCGCACGCGTCACGCTGCGACTTTAATACCCAGTTAATTACTCTCATCTTGACCTGCCGGTAAAATGAGCTTGGCTGCCACTGCCACCCATGTTTCTGTTATCTGTGCAAAAATGCATTAGCGTGTGCCCCCTTTAATGGCTTTAATTAGTCGTAAACGGAGCTGATTCTCCTGTTAAGTGGATGAGGAGTCGATACTGTAATACAGTCCCAATATGCACAGCTCCAACTCTATCTCATTGAGAAGGTGGTGCACAGGAGGATACTTTACACGGCAATAGCAGAGGGCAGACTGGATAAACCCATTCAGTAATAAAGAAGGTATCACATACTTCAGAACCATATCAGGCAGAACTCACCCACTGCTCTGATAGGAAAAGGACACAATTAGAGTGCTGCTACACTGACAGAGTAATCCTTGTAGAGAAGCTGTTTCAATGTCAGTTACATAATGTAGAATAAGTTTCCACTGGAGGAGACAAAACATCAGCAGGGCCTATTGTCGGCGGAGGGTAACTGGCTTGATTATGACATCTTCCTGTCATAATAAAGTAAACATATCCCTGGAATGAGTGGGAAGAGAATGAACATGGGCACAGCAAAATTGGAAAAATAACATAAGAGCCTGTTTTTTCAGTCTTTCAAGAGGGAAGACTGTCTGAAATAATACTGTCAACACAAAGACATTGTTACCTCAGCTTTGGTCTACAGTGTTTTCCCATTAAACGCTAACCCAATAAAAACCCTGCAGATTCAGAAAATGAGCCTACTTTGAGGAAGAGATACTCATAAAGTCCATGTCAGTAAACCATATCTCCTTTCATCTGCTCATCTGCAATAAAGTTTCCAGTCTCCAGTGCCTCCATTTGCTGAGTAATGCCTTGCCCAGCTAGTGGTGAGGTGCAGTGCCCTCACACTGGACGAAGCTAATGGCTGTTTATGGTTTATAATGCATGATGCTATTGCTTTTGAAATAACAGGTCTCTATTACGACACTGTGAGCAGATAGAAATCATTGACAGGAAATACTGTGATACCACAAGTGACCTCCTGGAATTTCTAAATGTATATGTCTTGACATTTCTAATGGAAAAGTACCAACACATTAAATGTGGCTACGGACAGAAAGAGCTTATAAAGTAGATTAGCTTACCAGGCACAGCTAAAGTGTTACTTATAGTTGGTGACTGGTAGAAAAGATAATTTGTTATGGCATACACAGTCCTCTATATGGAGCCAACAGATGGAAATGCTAACTGCTGAAATTCATCCTATTCCCCCAAAAATGTCGTAAAATGTCGACAATTGAGACAATTTATAAGAAACTGCAGATATCAACTGTAATGTAAAGCAGAATTTAGGCAAAGATTGTTTGTTTTTGATGAAGAAAAGTGGCCAAAAGAGGTGACATGACATAAAACGGATACATTCTTTTATACATTTGGGCTTACATTTGGGCTTTTTCCTACCTGCTTTTCCTTTGGATTTTCTTTTTCTTTCTTTCTTTTTTTTTTTTTCTATTTTTTGTAATTGGCATCATTTCTGAAACTGCAGCATGTTTCTGCTAATGGAAATGTTTTGAGCCACTGCGGTGTGTTTGCCCTTGTCAGCCACCGTACAAAGGAACTACATAAAAACAAAGACTACCAGCACTGTGCAGAAACCAAGAAAAATTAAATCAAGGCTTGAACTTTTTCAGAGATAAAATAGAATAATAGAACAACCGATAAAAATAGAAACAGGCAAATATAAATGATTCAAGCCATGTTTCAACTGTGAGTATGTTCTACCTTCAGAGGCAGAAATAGTTCTGAATGAGGTCATTGGATCATCCTGAGTTTCAGGGACGTTGTTTCTGAAAGGACATGTTGCTTTTCAGATGCAACTCTTTTCCATTCACCTCCATTGTATTAGGGTGCAAACAGAAATCTCAACAGCAGATATGACAGTCTCAGTGAAAATGCAATATTGTATTTGGTTCTTAAAGGCATGCATTCAAATACTTTATGCTCTCTTAAGTTTTACCCTGATATAGAATCTAATTAATTTGTACATTTATACAGTTAAAATAAACAGTTTTTTACTACTCAGTTCTTTTATTGTTGTCCTGACTACTTAATCTACATAATCTATTTAAATGTATTCATCCATTTTTTATACTTTTGCAATCTTCTTTCTGTGATTTTTATTATCTACTGTTTACTCGAATAACTAATGAAGACGTATGGACGTTAGAGGCCTTTCTTGACTTCTCAGTCTATGTTCATGTCAATAGATTGTACAGAGTTCAACATTTTCACGTCGATAACAACGTGGCATAATTGACTTGAAAGCCCCTCCTTTAGACTTAATACGTTAATGGTGAATGGACTGCATTAACGCATTTGGTGCTTTTTCTTACCAGCCACTCAAGGCACTTTAAAACATCATTCACCCATTCACGCACACATCCATACGCTGGTGGTAGAGGCTACCACGCAAGGTGCCGTCTGCTCATCAGAAGCAAAAACCATTCACCCTCACACACGATGGCACAGTTATCTGAAGCAATTTGAGTTTCAGAGTCTTGCACAAGGACACTGCAACATGTGAACAACAGGAGCCAGGGATTGAACCCCAGACCTTCTGATTGGTGGATGACCGCTCTACCTCCTCTACCACAAAAAGCTGAAAGTAGCCTTGGTAATTCTGGAGAAGTACAGTTTAATGATGATGAATTCTGCTGCTGCTTATGTGAGTTAAAAACCCTGAGGAGCTCATGATAGACTTTATTATCCCTGATAGGGGAATTTGAGTGGTCATGATGCAGAAGTACACAAAACAGTCATAAAACATAAATACATATAGGCAATACGCACTCACCCCTTCCATCTCCCTTACACACGCAAGCACATGCAAACACCCACAAAGAGCATCTCCAAACATCCTTGCTCAAGCATACCCTCACACACACACACACACACACACACACACACGCACACACACACACACACACACACACACACACACAGAGCACTTCCACACATCCTCGCTCTAGCATTCACTGGCACACACACAGACACGAACTATAGAGACAAATAAATGTCAGTGGTGCTAATAGACACTGTATGGCATAATTTATTAGCTGTGTCAAAAAATATATTCATTGGTACATTGGGTTGTTGACAGTAAATGTAAACTCTGGTATTGGCTTCTGGAGGAAAAGTAGTCCAGTACTTTGATTTCTGTGTTTCCAGTGGACCCGTATTTGAATTCCTTAGTGTGCTTTTGAACTGCTGATCAGATTCTGTAGAGCTTCCAACGCCAATTTCAGTGTCACAGCAGAGTAGGCAACAATAAACAAGGGAAAAACCAGGGGAGGCTCAGGTGTCTTTAACTTGGAGGGGAAGGTGTACCTATTTCATGGCTGTTTCTTCAGAGTTAACTGTGGGAGATGGGAATGTAACATGTACTACTCACCCCCCTGAAAATACGGTCCGCCTCCTAAACCTTGTGTGAGTCAGCAAGCAGCAGGGGGCTCTTGCAGCCGATGCGTGTGTGTGTGCGCGCACGCATGTCGAGCTCATCTCACTGAAGTGTGTATGAGCTGAGAGGAAAAGTGGAGGAAGAGTGTGTTCTCTCTCCTGTCTCATATTTCTCTGCGGTATAATGTGCCGCCTATTCATGCGATGCCTTTTAAAGGCATGGTGGGAATCGCTTCACAGTCAGGCACGAAACTCAATATGCTAATGCCTTCCAAGGGAGCAATGGAGGGGGAGAAAACATAACCTGTCAATTACCCACGGCAAAACCGCTGAAAGATTTATTGAAAACCACCAGAAATTTCCACAAGACAAAGGAGCTTAAACATGCAATAGATCAAAACACAAGCCACCAATTGTTTGACTAATTACAAAATCATGTCAGTAAAATTAACCTCCTCTGACACATGGCAAAAAGTTGAATTATATTACATTTAAGGGTGCATACGGCAATTGTATCTTTAACAGTTTCTTCTTGAAAGTGCCAGGTTGAGATTTCAAGCCTTGATTTAACAGAGAAAAAGCTGGATCTGTCAAAACTCATTATCCAAACAAGTGGAGCAGAGTCTGCACTTCTGATGAGAGATGCAAAATGGGTAAATACAGCTTGGGAAGACAAAAAAAACAAAAATACATCACAGATACAGCGTACATCTGGAAGGCACTGCTGTTACAGCCAGCTTCCTTCCTGCGGCGGCACAGTTTCACCCCCACGAGTATCTGCTGGCTGAGGACCCCGAGAAGACGCAGCGGGACCATCAGAATTGGTTTCAGATTATTTCGCTTCTCACACCGACATCATCAAGACCCCTCAGCATAATTTGTTTACAGCTCGGAGATGGAGTGTTGGCAGTGCTCATCTCCCTCACTGGATAATTGCTGAGATGATAGGCTTTGCTGGGAACACGGACAGGCATGTGAAAACAAGCACCATTTCTGATTTGAGGTTTTGGAAAGCGAGCCAAGCTGATGCACCCGCGACATATCCCCGGCACAATCTTTTCGCTCATCAGATCAATTCTTCCTTTGTGCTGCCCGATCCTGAATGTCAAAGGGATTCCACGGGAAATTTTTCTACACAGGTCTTCCTCCCACTGTAATGCATTGAGAGTCGAGTCAAAACGCTGCACTGCAGGAACTGTTGTTTCAATGATGCCATGACATAATCATCCACAGTGTGTTCAGATGAATACATGTCCACCTCTATCACTCACTCAGAACACATTAGGGGGGTAAAAGCGTCTATATTTTCTACACCCTTGGGGAAAAATCTTCCGGGGAACAGGAGGTGATGCATTTTGTGATGGTACCAGCAGGATTGGTTGGAATAAAGACAAGAACCAGGGTGTTATCATGATCACTGATTGCTGCCATATGGCTGAACACAAAGATCATCAAACACTGCTGAAGCCGTTGCTTTACGATAGAAAAGACAAGGATGATTATGTCAAACCAGCATTTATGGTGCAGAAACACAGCAGCAAGGACCGCTGAGCACAAAAGTTGGAGTCAAAAAAGAGCGAAAAGGCAAAAAATAAGGGGAAACATCAGCTTTTCACTAACTTGATATGCTGTATACAGTAGTTCATGACCTCATCTTGTGATGTTTCAGCATTGAAAACCACTCTGGTTCATGGGACTTAAACCCATGGATGACATATGGTCCTATAGCCCTCATCAGTGGAGGGAAATCCGTGTCTGCCACTCTACTGCCAGCTCCCAGATACATACTGAATCCCCCTCCATCATCATCCCTCTATCTTCCTACCCCTCCTCCCCACTGCTTCCCCTGAGCCCAGCAGATTACAGATATCATTATAATGGACGTCCTGGCAGGCTAGCTGTGGTCACATTTAATTTGCCGTGGCCTGATATCTACACAAGATAATCAGCATTTACACCTGAGAGTGAAGACATAGGGATGAGCATCAGTGTGTACGTGGGTGAGACAGTAATAGAATTAAAAAGAGAAGAATGACCAAGACGTTGTGCTGGGAGCAACAGCATTCCAGAGTGAAGGAAATGTGAAGAATTGTAGGGAAATACGTATTCGACACACAATCCACAGAGACAAAAGGTTGAAGCACACTTGTCAGATTTGCATTTTAATAAGACTGACCTGCTCTGCTCCCCTGAGATGACTGAGAGCAAAACCTGATTCAAACGAATGACCCTGAACACGGACGTTATATCTTGCAGGGAGTTACCTTTCCCTCGTACTGTATTTTGCTTTGAAGGGGCAGCCCTGTCCAATTACATGCAGATAAACAAGAGTGTTGTTCTTTCAAACTGAAGGTTATAGGGCACTCTTATTGTGGCAGACGAGTGGGATCTTCATTGATTCCACTTTTGTGCTTGTGAGTATGTTTAGAAAGTCTTACCTTGCTCCTGCAGCAGTTGCAGGATTATGCATTTCTTGCTCAACAAATCCTTTTACTCCCACATGCCACTGAGGCCATTGATTTGTGTATGAAAGAAAGTTATATCTGCCACGTAAAAATTGCGGAATTCTTGTACGAAGCCACCAGAACAAGTATATATTATATATGTTTAGCACCTACGGAATGAGCTTTCACATCTATAACAGATCAATTTCCCCTGAGCTGAGGAGTGACGACCTATTTCCTTTGAAGGGCTCCCCATACATATTTCAGCTGTGAACCACCTACCAAGCTCACAGGGAGGCACAATACTGTTGTGAATGTATTGCAATGTGACTGCATGAAAGAATAATCTGTCACAGAGTTCCTGAAGGGCTTTGTTTTACCTCAATTTTCAATGGAATAATGGCACTGTAAAACTTATCTTTTTATCTATTTTTTTTTATCAATGGGTCCCATTTTACTGCATTAGCCATTCAATGTATTTACATTCAACAATTCAAAATCTCTCTAGACAGAAGTTTAGTGGTAGGCTGGAGTCCGCTAATACCACACTTGGATGTGAATCCCTCATGCTAAGCTAAGCATGAGGGAATCGCAGGAGTCCTTGGAAACTCTGCATGCCTGTAATCCAGCCAGTTTTAGCTCATAACAGCCTCACTGTTGACTCTGTTTACACCATGTCAGAGCTGTGTCGAGTTATCCTACAACCTACTGCTTCTTCACATTGAAGGCGTTCAGCTGGCGAAACACTTTTATTGCGATACCGCCACAGAAAACTGATGCTATTAGGTGGACAAAACAAGGCAGAGGTCATTGTCTGCATTTTGTGTCAGAGGATCCTTTTAAAATTTTGCACTCGAGTGATGGAACAAGAAGGAGCTGTCGCCAGTAAGCTGTTGGATGAAGGGCTGCAGGTGACCAACTTTTCTGTGCCCTGCTGTTGTGTGGAAAACTACTCACACTGGCTGCAGCAGGAAGTCAGATCAATGCAGTTACTCTTGACAGACTTCTTTTCTTAAAACCTGAGATTGTTTGGCTGCACTGTAAACAGATACACCAGTTGATCTTATGGTGTATTTCTGAAAAAGACGCTGCTCACGGAGTGTTTGCTGTGGCATTAAACTGTCAAGGAACTTCAAGGAAAATTTCTAAAAATGAGCACCACCATCTTGAAACAAGCCTGGGAAAGGCAGCTAGCAGGACTATAATCAAAAAAGACATTTGACTAAAGAAAAGTCTTGAAACAGAATGATTTGTGTAGGGAAAATGGGTCAGATAAGTCAGCCTATTGGAAGAAAATGAGATTTTAAAGAGTTATAATGGGCACAATACCAAGATGGAGCTCATTTTTCAGTGTGTTACTAAGTGGGCTCCTTAAAACCTAAAATATGCAGTCTCTGCATTGAGAATACAGTATTTGTCCTTCACATAAAAAACACCTATATATGCAGCTATTTTTGCCACAGACTCCTTCTCCTTTATTCTTGAATAAAGACAAATCATGAGGAGAATAGGATCTAACAATGCATACAGCAGAGAAAGGTGAACCCCCCACACCCCCTTTTGCTTAAGCGCCGCAATGACGGGGTGCCAGGGATTGAGTAAGACGCAGCATCAAAACACCAACTCCCATCTGCCCATCTGTCGAGGTAGTAAACTAATCATAACAGGCATACTCACTCTGGATGATCAGGAGGATGGGTAAGGAATCCATTTTGTGTCACAAACACTAATAAGACCAACCCGGCTAAAAATACCAGAGATTATTTATCTGTTCCTGAAGGAAAGAAACGTGAGGATCTTCCTCGGGGTATCCTCCATCTAAAATATTCGCTTGAACATTTTACAGTCCTGCTGTTGAAAGTGGAGCTGCCAATACTGGCTGAGTGCCGACAGATCAGGTCATATGTCAGCAAAACACGGCTAATTATATCAAAATGTCCAGAGTTCATTGAAGCCAAGTATTGACGGACCTGCCTCTTCGCTACGATCAAGCTCTCGTTGTAGATCTATGAGAGCTGATTTTTTTGAAATCTGCACATATTGTACACTGTATATCCAAATATCAACATATCACTCTTGATTTATATCTTTAAAAGATTCATTTATGTATCTATCAGGGTTTGGCAGGAGACAGCGGGTCTGAGATTGTTTTTATTCACTATGTTGCTTAATAGTCTCTCTAGTTTTGAATGACAACTTCTATGCTCTTATTACAAGTAGTCCGTTTTTTTATCCTCTAATCAGCATTGACACTCAAGTATTCAACCTCCACTAAAACCAAAAACACCTTTTTAAATGAAGAACCAAAAGGAATTTCAGGGGTTTTTCGACTGTTGCAGCGTAGGCGTGAATAAAAAAGGAACTTGCAGGATATCATACCAATTCAGTCTTTAATAAAAGGCCAACACCTGAATTACACACAGTATCTATGTGTGTGCGTTTTGGTGTTGATCAGTTATGCTAACCCTCCTCCTAACACTGTGATCAATGACTTTGTACTTGCGCTCACGTCTTGGATCAGCCAGCCACTTTATCTCTCTGAGTGGCACTGCAGCCTGCAAGAAGAGTAGCGGAGCAGGGTTGACTTATAAGGCTGACAACGGCTCCATTCATGCGTCTAATTTAAGAGCGGCTTCTGCTCTGTCTAATTAACAATTTACTAGGCCATCAGTCAGCCTCCCCATTGTGGTATAATCAGCGTCACCGACGTTCAGCCGGCTCGGTGCACACTTCTGGATCTGCAGTGGATTAGAACAACCATGCAACTTTCATGGATACACGGACAGAAAAGTGGGCACGGTGAGTTCCAAGGACACAACAGGAACAATTGTGAAACCCTAGACTGAAAGCTAACACTGTGCAGAGGAGAAAGATTAGCAACATGTTTGACAAATTAGTTAGCTCTGTTTGTGCACGCTATGCGCCGCAACCATCTAATGTTATTGGCTTGTTAAAGGAATCAACAGATGCATTTGCTCCCCTTAGGGGGGGGGCTTTTGCATTGCTGCCTGGTATGTATCACGACTCCTATCACGGTGTGAATGCAGCTCTGATGCAACTGCATATTGTTTCACTTGTCTTTTATTTACGGGTTGGGCTTTTGCACACTGGAGGTTTTGATCGCTCCGTCATGCGTATGCACCTTTAAAGGATTATGATACAGTGTCAGAGTGGATTTTTGTAAAAAGACATAAATAAATCCCCCCATAAAGACTTCACCCGCTTCACCACCCTAAAGTTGCATTCTAATTCTTCTGGTCCTCCCTCTTCTCCCATACCCTCCTTAAGACAAGAGCCAACACTTATTGTTAGTTTTTATTTTTTCATTTTCGGAGACGAGTGGGGGGAGTGGGGGGTAGCATCGTCACTGTGATTTCTGCTCGCTGTCCCTCTAAATTTTCTGACAGTAGAATAATAACCCACAGAGAGGATTAAAAACTGGTAATCTGGGGGAATAGTGTGTTCCATTTCTACTGCTGTCTGTGTATTTTCGCCCCTTAGCTTCCTCTGTATAAACAAATAGAATTTTACTCGTTTATCCACTTAGTTCCTCTGTCTTGCTGATTAGCAGTGAAGGGCTGGGAGGCTGGGATAACCTAGAGCGGATAGTTCCAAGGATATCTGAGGCCAGCATGGATGTGTGTGTGTGTGTGTATCGGTGGGAATCTGTGTGTGTGTGTGTGTTCATGTACTGTATAAACAAATGCAGCGCTACTTGAAGGGCGCCGCCAATTAAAAGAAGCCCCTGAAGGAGTGATGCTCATCAGGATGCAGTGAACACAGCAGATCCGCTCTCGGATAGCCTGCTGCAGTCTGTCACTGTAACTAAAGCATTAATACCACCAAGGCTATGTAGCACAAAATATTGACATCTTCATCCTTTATACATTTAGAAGTCGATAAGAAATATGAATACAATGGCTCACAGGGTCAGAAATTGATAAGGAAGCCCAAACAGTTTAATGTTTGAATCACATTTATTGCACAAACTCCTTTATCTTGCATGTGTTGTGACTGATCATGCAAATACTGTATTATACTGTATATACTGGATATAAAGCCATCACTAAAATTTCTAAACAGTTGAAACAATAATACAATATAACATTAATAAGAAGAATAACTTTTCACTGTTAAGTTTGAAAACTAGAATCTTAATAAATTGTGAGAATTGACTGGAATGAAATGTGATCTTCTGTTATTTTGTATTGATGATGTACAGCATGACCCCAAAACTGTCATCCCTACATAAAACTTGAAATAGAATGCCAAGACCAGATCTCTTCATTTTAATTCAAGAACAACTCTCCAGAGGTGTTACTAGATCATGCAGCAGCATATTACTTAGAGAGAACAATTACATTTTGAATGTGTATATAGAAGGATAAAAACTCTTTCTGGTAAGTTTTAAAACAGCTATTTCTTACTACAAAACTTTAATTATGAATCTGGGTGAACACGTATCTAAATAATTGGATGGACATATTATTGACTTGTGAGGTGAACAAAGAGATCCTGTTGTGTTGGAACAAAAAAGGTAGTGCAGTGTTGTGCAGATAAGACAGAGACAAGTGGAGCCAAGCCTGGGTGTCTGCATTGGGGCCAATTACACTCAAAAAACTACCGTCTCTATTTACCCTCATTGTCCACTTGGTCCAGAGGCAACCCAGAGGACAATGCTGATGTGTATTGTGGAGGAACACAATTCAATTGCCAAACCAAACCTCCCATGTATCTCCAGTGTGATTTGTCTTGGGTTGCAGCCAAATGTTTCACTGATCACACCTGTGTTGATTCGTATTGACCCCCAGAACTTCATCACAAAGGGGGCAATAATCAAATTGTGACCTTTATCGACCTCTATTGGTGACCAGAAGGAACTGCAACAGAATTAGCAGAACTTATTATCTCCTCTTCTTGGAGCTGCTCAGGTCTCTGGTACAAATAATGAGGCTTATTAGTCTTCATAGCTGAAAGGTCTTGCACATAGCACCATCCTCAACTGTTAAAGACTTGGAAAAAGTGAATAAATGAGACCAGAGAGACTGGGAGGGGCTTTGAATCAGGATTAAAAACCTAGAAATGAAAGCCAGAAATCACAGCACCTGGCAGAGTAATCAATGAGTCAGTTGTACTGATCAACAACATTCCCAGCTACAGATATCCTGTGGTCATTTTGTATCATAGAGTGTTAACAAAATCTGACAAATTTCCCCTTGAATGCTTCAAGAAAAGAGTTATTGGTCTCAATGTCGGCCTTGGTTAAGAGAAGAAGGAAAACAAACACACAAAAACTCAAGGAAAATTCACCAGAATGCAAACACATTGTTCATTGACAGAATAAAAGGGAGAGCTGCTAATATGTTTTCTCTCTCTTTGCAGCAACATCCATGCAGCTGACACGTGTGATGAGACACACACAGAAAACACATGCTGGCAAGTCACGATAAGTGGCATTGCGTTCACGCCTCTCAATTTCACATGCATTCTCTCTTCCCTTCCTGCTGTCTGTCTGTCTTCACTGCCTCTCCCTCAGACCTCCCCATACACTCATAGAACCCTGCGCCCACACACACATTATCCCTCCCAGCCCTCCCCCTGTGCTCATATATACACCCATACAAACACAAAGATGGATCAATTTCACATTTCAGGATGCAGAAGATGCTGTGTCTCATTGTGAGTTTATGACACGATGTTTGAGGCCACCTAATGCAGTGATGCAAATTAGCTATTGTTATTTTGCATGCTATCTTTTTCTTTACTGCTCGACACGTTCTGAACAATTATCTCGCCACTTCAGATGCTGCATCTTGTGGCCTATTTCTGGAAAATAGGGCAGGGTTTTTGGCAAGGCACTGCCAAAACAATAACAAAGTTAACTAATTGAAAAAATGCCCTCATTGTGTAGTGGTTTAAAACTCCTGAAGAGAAAGCTTTCAGTTCCACCATAATGGTTTTATCCATTCATTTGGGCTTTATTGGCTTTGCTTGGCAGTAGACAGGGAGCAACGGCACCCCCGAGCAACAGCTTTCCCACAGAGTCATTTGATCATATGCTGACTGGGTGAAAAAGAGTGCAAATTAAAGTCCCTCCTCACTCCGACACCTTAAACACAAGACACGACAGGCCATATTTTCTCCGCCAAATCAGCAGCCTGAAAGATGGATACCAGTTATAATTGCATCAGGAAAAAAAAAATCAGACATAGGTGTGTGTCAGGAGCCTGGTGCTAAATCACAGCAGCAGTTGGATGATGAAAACCTGCCTGACGGGTCTGAGGGACCCAGAGCCATTCTGTGCCAATGAAGGGGTGTGCACTTGAATTTGCATCACCCTGTGACATATCAAAGAGAATGCACAAGTAGAAGTGCCTCTTTGATTTTGCTAGTTGTGAAATGCAAAGTTACTCTGTCGGCCCACAATAATCTGTGGCTTTCTTACCATAATCCTGCAGTTTTAGCCAAGTAATGAGCAACGTGAGAGAGTGTATACAGCATGTTGCATAAGCACTCTGCGTGTGTGTGCGCGCGTGTGTGCTGAGGCAGTGTGTGCAGGGGTGGGGCAGGGTGGAGATGAGGGTTTACCACAAGCTCTTGATGGAACAAATTGGATGTTACATACATGCACTGATCTCATCGTGCTGCTGCTTATCAAACATCACACGCCATGTCAGTGTTATTCTCACTGCACTGCATTAAACATATTTCCACAAAACAGGCACGAGTACACTCAGGCGTGCAGGAACACACACGCCAGGTGCTTCCTCCTCCCTCCACCTAACGGTACACCGGCGCGCGCGCGCACACAAACACACAGCCGACGGCACGCTCCTGCCAAGAAATTAAATTTCTTAGCCATCTCCATCGGGAATGTAAGAGCATTCCTGTCCTCATTAGAATAAATGCGCGTCCAGTAGGTGAGAGCTACACGGCCCAATTTCCTGTCTTTTTGGCGGCACCCTGAGTGGGACGATGCCACAAAAACACCAATTATAAGCCAAGGAGCTGGAGGGTGAAGCAATATTATTGGGCCGCCAAGCGGGCCATCTGTAGACTTCATCAAAAGCTCAGCCCACAGTGTCCAGACGGGCTGATCGGATGCCCGGGTTAAGTTGCGATATCATGCAGAGCATATTGACCGGCACAAACACTACACGGCCTCTCACTCCCTCACGCGCGCTCGCGCACTGATACACACACGCACACGAAGAGATAAAGACAGAGGCACGCACAAAATCTGCTTTGAATTACGACTCAATTAAAAGCCACTGAGTCAAGGTCGTTTACAGCCGCAATATCCATAACTGATATTGACTCTGCGAGTTAGTCCGTTCCTAAAAGAAAATACTAATTTGGAGATGAGATGTGCTTTTTCCGCATATTGTCATCCATGGACCAGTTTAACCAAAGCCCGGAGGAGCCAGCAGAGTAAACTCCAATTAGGACATCTGATTTATCTTTGGTTGTTCTCCACAGAGCAGTGACGCTGCCCGATGTGGATGTGAACATTGCGCAGTAACCAAGCAGGGTCCTCCCGTCTGCTTTATGTGAAAACTTTACAGAGATGCCCTATTGTCTACTGTGTACTCACCATCAATAATAACGGTCTTCATGATTTAGATGGGGGTGAAATCCAGAGGCTGTATAAATCCAAGTCGAGTGAATCCCAGCGTGTGCGGAGACAGATATGATATCCGCTGTTTATTGCAATTTATGGGTAATTGCGAATCCAGTGCACGGTAGGAGACGGACAGCCGAATGCACCCCTGCACCCTTCAAACTTTAGCCGTAGGTCTTCCCGAGTGGGGAGCCACGTCTCCGGCTGCACCCGAGCTCAGTCATTTGGACGAGGGATTAAAAAATAGTCAGCAATAAACATCCAAACTGGGATCAGTAGACTCGACAGACCAGTCGACACCTCCCCAAAATATAGGACGCGCAAGCAGGGAAGACGAGAAGTGTTAACGAGGAGTGGAGAATCAACGGCACAGGCGAAAAATCAGTATTGGATCCATGTTTTGAAACCGCCGCACATATCCAGTCCGATCACTTGCCCCGCTGTATATCTCCAAAGTACACGCAGAAAAGTGTGGTGGATGCGCACAGATGTCGGCCGCACTGGCGAGAGTCGGTGTGCGTTCACCACGGGGAGGTGGGGAGGGAGGGCGGGGCAGAGAGGTGCGTTTGGCGGAAAGAGAGAGAAAGGAGGAGAGAGAAATCTGAGATGAATGTTTTATGGGTGTATATCACGCTGCAAAAAATATCCCTCTTAAACACCAAAGTGGAATCTTCATATCAATCAAAGCAAAGCGAAATTTAGCATTTCATTTTCTGTCTGGGTTCACTCCAGTTATTTATAGAAAATCCCTTACAGACACACAAATGCCCTGGGGAAAGAAGTTATTTTACGTAACTGATGGACTTATAAGATTTCAAGAGTGAGAGACTTAATGACTTATTCAGACTGACATTTCTTTCAGCGCAGGGCTGCGCTCTAATGAATGTTTTATGGGAAGGGGGTGGTGATGGCGGGTGGGTGGGGGGTAAGGTGACGTGAGGCGAATCTATTTGGATCGGACACGGCCAGGCACGCACATGCATACGAAAATACCCCCAAAAGACAGACGGAGAGCCAGGCCTGCTGGTGGGACCCGCGCTCCCTCCCGGGGACTGGACAGTTTGGCTGCTCTGATGTTGTAGGCTGAGTTGTTAAAAACCGACAGAAAAGGCAACAAAGACTTCAGTTCTGCTTGGTTAACCGGAGAGACAGAAACATTTGAAATCCTCAAACTTACCTGAGACCTCGAACTGTTCCCCCCCCCAAAAAAAAAGCTCTCCTGATTTTTTTTTCTAACATGGCAAAAATGCTGCATTTGCCTTAATTTTTTACCATTACAATTTATTGCTCATATTTTGGATTTGTCCGAAAAAAAAGAAGCATTTTTTTCTATTATTATTGTTATTATTATATTACCATTATCATCTTTCAGCCAAGGGAGACATTTCTTTCTCTGTATTTTCCCCGCATGAGAAATCAAAGCACCTGCAAGCATAACATGTTGCAGTGAATCTAACATTACACATTCCGTTTCCCTGCATCTGATATGATAATGGTTGCTTTTACGAAGTGATTAGACTCTTGAGCACCACTGACACACTCGGGCAATTGCTGATTGGACCGGAGACCAGTTCACCGTCGCTTTGGTCTGCAGCTATGCTCGGTTTGTCGGGACCCTGGAGGATTGGAGAACCAGCAGCTGTGCTGTTATCTTTAGGTACCACACGCCCCCTACCGGCAAACATAAAAATAGATGTTCAGTCACCATGGACAGAGACAGAGAAGCCTCATCTGTGGAAGATGATTCCCCGTTCGCCCTAAGAGACAGCAAGAAATCATACTGTAATATGTGTTTGCAAGCTGTGGTATATAAATTGCACACTATACAGCAGTAACTATGCTGTATACATTTATTCAATTTCTTATAAGGGAATTTGGAATATTTGCATTTGCTGGCATGTACATTCATAATGAAATATTGGAAACTTTCCAAATTGCACACTTGGAATAGCAGCATAGCGGTTGAATTGTGACACATACAGAGAATAGCTTGTGTGTGTTATCGGTACGCTGGCACGGGATGAAATGCTTGTGTTAATTACATTACAGTATGTAGACTGAGACAGAAAGAAGCCAACAGATTGCCTTTGGGAGCAGGTGAATGGAAACCACATCCAGGTGGGTGGTATAGTCGGGTGAAATGGAGGTATGTGCAGCAGGCTAATCCCAACCTTACAACTATCACCAACACCGAATCACACCATCAGAATATGTCAGTGAGCCACTAGCCTGGTATTTGCTCACAGTGGAGACCGGCAGGGCCAGATGGCCAGTAGAGGCACAGTCCAAAGCTGCCGCAGTGACCCGCTGAGAACGAGGTCACCCCGTGAGAAAAGGAAATGTTGTCACCTTTCACAGTTGTATCTGTCTCTCCTGCTTTATCTGAATGCATCCGTGTGGGCAAACATGTGTGTGTACGTAACGCTTTCATGCATTTGTATGCTGTGTGTTTGTGTGTGCCCTGGAGTCTACTGTAACAGGCAAAGTGGTAGTTCTTGAGCTGGATTTTATAAGTTGTTTCACAGGAGACAGATAATGATAATGAACTGCCATCACCACCATTAACAAAGATGTGGGGAACAACAGGCAGAAATCACATTCAAACGCTGCATTTCCTAAACCAACATTCATATCTGCTGTCGTCTATACACAGAATTATAGAAAATGTATTCCAGAACAACCCAGTTCTGGAGACATGTTTACGTACTTGCTGTGAAATAACTTTTTGGAATGTGGTAAATGACTCCTAGCTTAAAACAGAAACATCATTAAAAAGACAAGCACATGAGATGCATGTGAAAAAGAATCTTAATGAAGTCACAGCAGAAAGTGTTGGCATGATCATAAAAATTGGCCACAACAAGACATTCCCAGAGTATAACCCTGCCTAAATATATCCTCAGCTAGAAAAACACTGATTTGGCTCGCTGGTTAAGCTGTCTTCTTCTGCCAGGAAGTGAAAGGTATACTGTAACTGATTACTATACCTCCCTCAGCTCATTATACAACATGCCCACTCACTCCTGCGTCCTCCGCTCATTCCATTACAGTACTATATCACAATGATATGCACCAGCAAGTGAAAAGGACACAGGTGAATTGTCATGGGAGCTTTGAGGCTGGAGGCCTTGCACAACGAGCAACTGTAAATTAGCTAAGGGTGGATCATTGCCATGTGAGTGAAAAAAAGAGATTGGGGATCTTTAATTCATGGTAGTAATGAAATGAGTCACTGTTGAGTCTCATAGGCAGCAGATCCTTAGGCTGAGGCTTTACTATTCTTTCATCACAAGTTGGACGGATGAAAAGGAGAACGGCATAAATGACTTCCTTTGGTAATGGGAAAGCTGGTTGTGTCCCACTGCCACAGGAGCTACAGTAAGAGCAGCGTTAATTACAGTCAATGAATGAAAGCTAAACCTGAAGGCCTTTACTCACTGCAGTATGAGGAGTTAGAATAATGTTGGTGCTTCATGTGTGTCTGGGGTCATCCATCCATCATGCACTGACATGAAGCATGACTGTGGCATATTCATTTTTCCTCTTGAATGAGCATTCCTGAGCTCCTTTGTCCTCCAAAACATGTAAAAATTCACCAAAGGAACAAAAGAGGCAGGTATTTTCCTTCATAACACATTCTCTGCTGCATTTGGCCATTGCTCGGTCATAACTGAGCTGGAATAGTACATTTCTCACTTAAGGCAATACCAGTCTTTTTACAACTTCCCCCACAAACCCGCAGCATGGGGTGATTAGAATTTTAAAAAATGTTTGAATTCAATAAATGGAACAAAAGAAAAGAAAAGACAATCAAAAATCTGTGTGTTAAAAAAGAAGAAGACAAAATGCAAATCCTCCTTGGGGAGGGGATCCCTGCTGGCTGAGTCTCACAGTCTGTGAAATATGATAGGTGAAACCAGCTCAGGGCAATACTGCTGTTTTTCCTTTTTGTTGTTGTTGTTGTTGTTGTTGTTGTTGTTTTTACACTATTTGTTGGAATATGCATTATTGGTCTCCTAACTCTGCACATAATAAAGAAATTGGAGGATTGTTCCTGTAGGCCTAATTAAACACACACACACACACACACACACACACACACACACACACACACACACACACACACACACACACAGATGTTAGGTTTTCTTCACTTGTGGGGACATTACATGAACTTACATTCATTTCATAGACTTACCCTAACCATAACCATAACCATAACCACTACTTGCCTAACCCTAACCCTAACCCTTACCCTAACCTTAACCTAAACCTAACCTAAACCCCAGTCTTCACCCTGAAATTTAATGATTTACATTGTGGGGAACTGCATTTTGTCCCCACAAGTAAGGTGAGTCCCCACAATGTGACTGTGTCAACAGATTTATGTCCCCACAACATGAGTAATACATGGGCACACATGCAGACGCACAGACACAAAAGCGGTATATAAAATGCATGAGAAAGTACAAAAGCAACAAAACACATTTGAACAGACTGATTGCACTGTAGTTCTGTACAATTAAAACAAATTCAACTAAAGCGCTACAGATAAGAACAAAGCATGTGTGTCATTGTCAAAAAGCTTTAGTGCTTTGTGCATATTGGCTGTACTTGCTCATAATTTTGGGTCTCGCAGACCACATTTATAGTATTTGTAAAAATAATAATAACTTAAAAAAAACAACCATTGCTCCCTCTAAGTGTACAGTTTATCTTCTGTGCAGTGTGTTATCTTGCATAGTGATTGTGTTTGGGGTCAGTTAGACCCCAGAGAGGCCTCATTTCCTGTTAAACCACTTCATAAAACAGCAATAACAGAATTCCTAACAGACTTATGTGGAATTTGGGAGGGTAGTGCTGCATACACAGTAACAGATGTAGTGCATATGAATCCATTGTATTTATGTCATCCTTTCATAATCATATTTATAAACAATTAGGATAAAATTAGGAAAAGCCACAAAGTAGTTTGAGCTGCTAAAGAGGTCCTGGACTCAGCAGGAGCCCAGACACAAAGATGACAACCCGCCTTTTTACTTTACTGCTTTCAATATAAACATAGCATAAATATAGGAAAATATATATATATATATAGTTCCCCAAAATAGCTGAAAACAAAATAAGAAAAAGTATGAATTATGATGTGGAGACAAATCTGCATCCTTGTAAGGGAAAATATAAAATAAACAAATAAATATATGTAGATCACATCTCTTGCTGCTCCATCAACTCAAACAGAAAACAGCTGTCTACAGTGTGAAGCCATTATACGGTGTGTACTCTATGCATATACTTGCTTTTGCAGCAATGGCTACAGATTTATGCAAATTAAGCATATCCAAACTTTATCTAGTGTTATATTGACAGGGCCCTATAGCAAGGAATTTTCAAATACTGCCTGGGGTATTTTATATGCACAATCAACTGTTCATTTATGTATATATTCTGTAAATTTAATGTCCTAAAAAGTAGGAAAACGTGACTATACTGAGTCCAAAAAATACTCCACCTTGTAGAATGCTTCAATTGTAGAATGTAAACTTACATACTTACAAATAATCCCCAATTTCCCTGGAAATAAAATCCATGGACATGAACTCAGTGTCCTCAGTTGGTTCCACTGTATGAATATTTATGCATAAATAACTACTGTAAGTTTAGGGTGGGTTGTATTGGCTATAGCACAGCAGGTGCAGGTGCTGGACACCAGTAGTGACATTATTACCACTCCTGCTTAGTCTTTGTATGTACTTTTGCAGTGGATGGTGACACACTTTGAGATCATTGTTAGTTTTCCGATTGTCAAGCTGATAAGGCTCCTTTGAATTGAAACTGCCCTTGAGGAGCAGAATCCAATCACAGCGATGCATTCCCTCTCAGGTGCCATCACTCTCTGTGCCATCCGTTTCTTATTTTTATTTTTGTGCTTTTCCTCCTCTTTCTTCTCCAAACTTGCAGGACAAAGAGTTCGCTCTGCTCTCCCAGCTCTTGCTCATTAGGCCTGGGAGTCAGATATTAATTCTGGTCCGGGTGAAAACCCTGTCGCCATTAAGATCCGGTGACAGCTCATTTTCCTTGGTGGCCTGCAGAAGACAAAAGCAGTGATGGAATTGTTTTTTTCCAGTCTGTAACCTCATTAACTCATTGGAATAAAGACAATGTGGAGTTGTTTGCATTAAGCTGTAATTATGCTGATTCACTCTCTTTGTCCCTCTCTCACTCACTCTCTCTCTCTCTTCTCTTTCCATTTGCCATTTTAATTAGATTCTCCTCTGCTCAAACATTGACAATGTGGACTTGCTTTTGACTCATGAATTAAGCACCCACCCACCACATCGTTTCCTATATGGATTTGAGTGCCATGTGTGAGAGGAGAGAGAAAGGAGAGAGGAAAGGGAAGGTCGACGGTAACGAAGGGCCCCATGTAAACATGCCATATGTCTTCACTAGTCATATATTACCTGGCTTGACAAGGCTACATTCTCTGAGACTGTCAGTGGGTTGGAAAGGACAAGTATGTGGAAATTTATTCTCCTGCAACTTCATGTGCTCGGTGGCCTGACCTTGATTTTCTCGTCCTTTTCAACTGAGAGACGGAGAGGGAAGAAAAGGAAAAAGAACGATCAAGAGACATAAAGAGAGAAAGAGTGATGCCTGGATGAGCACAAGCTTTGTGCATCTGTCTCATGTGGATTTGATTTGGTCTTGACTACTGGGTGATAAGGGCACAGATAGCGCGTCAGCTGTAACTTCCTCCTGTTGCTTTTTTTCAGTGCACAGCAGCGTGTGTTCACAATCTTCACATGAGATCAATGAATATTTTCCTGAATTATGTAAACATGAACATACAACCACATGATGTCAGGGATTTTTTGCTTATTCATAGGTATACTCACTGATAGCATGGGTTTCTTGAGGCAAGATGATCATGAGTTTACCCTTAACTTTGCTCGTCTGCCTGCCAGAAAGAAATCTTAAAAATCTGGCAAACTGAGACACAAATTAAGATTTAGTCCCAGGAACATTTAATCACATCTCTTACATCCACACATCTAAAACAAACCCTTGTTTCCAAACTTAAGTCCATCAAGACAATCAGAAAACAGGTACTTACATCAATATGAAGTTGAAAATCAAACCTCCAGTTGTAGCTGTTGGACAATAATTCACCGTTGGCAGACATTTGCAGTATCTGGGTGGTTTTTAGCTAGTATCTCATTACTTAATGAGGAATACCTGTGTTCCTGAAATGAGTTCCAAACAAGCCAGAAAAGTTTTAAGAAACCTGTTGGCAAGTACACACACGTTCACAATTTTATTAGATCAAAAAGAGGTTAAGGTCTAGCTGAATCTCCCAGAGACAGCAGTGTTCTTTACAGCTCATGTGGATGTGTTGAAAGGTTGGAACAACATACTGATGATTTTGCTTTTCTTACCTTGCCTTAGGGCTAAAAGTTTTTCTTGAGAGTTCCAGACAACGAAAGGCCATGTGGCCACTAAAACCACCTGAGTTCGCTCCCTCTGGTAGCATGAATGCGAGCAGCAAATTGCATAACACTGGTACACCAGATATATGTAAATACTAGACTAATGGTGCATAATAAGTCCGGACTGCATATCAGTTTGAAGCAGATGTTGAGTATGTAGTGTGTTCACACTCTGAAAAGTGATAAAATGAAGTGCACTTAAACTAAGCAGTATGCATGCTAATTAAGGTCGCTTTTAAGTGTCCTGACAATGGACACTATTTTTCCACAGTGGATTGCACAAAATAAATGGAGGAGCTGTTCATGGCTGGAAAAATAATGTGGGTATGGGTGAGACAACTCCAGAAAGATATCCTAAAAACAAAAAAGTATTAAATCTTATTTAAGACAGCTTGTTCTCTCTCTCTGAAGTTTAATTGTCAATGGCAACGTTGTACTTTGATTGATGCTGACTGTGTGTTTTGCATCATTTTCCATTAGTCTAAAATGGAAAGAGTCACTATCATCTTTGTGAGCTTGTGCTTAGGCACACTGGTGCTTTGAGCTAAGTAGCTACTAACGTCAGCATGCTAACAGGCTCACAATGACTATGCTAACATGCTGTTCACCATATTCCACAACAACAAACACAGTGCACAATCGAGTTTGATGTGAATTTCATTAGTCTTACAGATATTTCATCATACACCAAAATATTAACAAAAAAAAAAGTTGAAAAACAAATTCATGTTCCCAAAATTCTGTCAGTTTTGCCAGCAGTCATCAAAACATCTTGGTCTGAAGCGAGTGTCATGGTTCTAAATATTCAATTTTAAACACTGCTGTTCTCTGAACACTTAAAAGTCTTTCTTAAATTCAACATCATTTATTCATAAAGGACAAGGATGTACTGGGTCTTACTTATTCAAGATGCAAACTCTTCAACTTTTGGTAAAACTCACCCTTTTGAGATCAAAACAGGTTAGCTATGAGATTCATGTAGATCCAAGAAGGGAGGGTTGTACAGGTCGGGTCAGGGGCTTGTGTTCAGTCAATCAATGCAAAACCTGTTCTTAAAAACTCTAGCATTAGTTCTGTTAGTTACTTCTGATTAATATTTACTTTATAACGTTATACCATTAGCTAGCTTGTGTTGGTCAAAGGCGTAGCTTATTATCAAGCTAGCAAAGTGACTTTCCAAAATGGTACAGTGGAGGTGAAAATGACTCCAGATGTGTTGTGTTCTGTGGGAAAGGTGACTGCAAGTTGCGCATATTCCACATTCATTCTCGAACTCGTTTTCACTCCCAATTCATCCCGTACTGACCTTGGTCAGGTCACTTTTGCGTCACTTTTTCACACTTGGCAGGCTGTTTTTGAAAATCCCCAGCATCAGTTTTAACATCAAAACCAGTCATATCGGTAAATACTATCTGTGAAAATATAACAGTATGAGTAGCCTACCATATTACATTTCTGAAGTACACCCAGGGCAGTCAGGGGTGGGTGGGCAGGACCCCACTTGTGTTTTGATGCTAGTCTAATCTTTCTGATGTTATGGATTGCTGTTTTGGAAAAGACTCTTACTGGTAGTGTCTGGCATGGTCACAGCCGCTACAATAGCATTGGTAATGCAAGATCTAGTGTAATGTTTTGTATTGCTTCTTGTGTTATTTTCAGAATGAAAGAATTAGAGAATAGAGATGCGCTGCTTTTTTTTTATTTGCTGTACATGAATATTGATTGCCATCTCCCATAATGCATTGGAAGACTGTAGTAATAGCTAAACTACTTATTAGAATATCTTTTTGGTCAACAATGCTTTTTCTTGTACAGGCTTTAGGAATGAGGTGGACTTTTGTGCAATTTCTATTTGCCTATTGTATCTAACCTGCTGATGGGTAAGTAATTCATTTTTAAGTTGAAAAAATCCTTCAGTTTTCTCTTCAGATTAGGCCACATTGAGGCATTTAATCATTCAATCACCCTCTTCCCGTAATAGTCGATAGAGAAAATCGTTTTTCTCTATCCACGTAATGTTCGAGCCTTTTTACCTCTACCCTGTCTTTGTATGCCTGTTTAAAACAAGCAACTAGACTACCCTTAAGATCAAACACCTCTATTTTATATAGTGTGTTTTGTGTTCTTGTCTAACAGCCATACACCAGGACAATTTGTCCTGACTTGCTCTGAACAAAGAAACAAGTCAAAGCAATGGAGTTTAACACTGAGTAAGCCACATTGTGCTCCCTTGGATTCCAGGTTGATGCAGGTCACATTAAAAGTCTGCAAGGTGACGTGACAAGCAAAGCTTAGGCACTGCTCTCTTGGTTCTTTATTTCTCAAGTCCTTTTCATTCCAGATTATTTAGGGGTCTAATACCATCTCCACAGTAGATAAAGCCGATTACACACCGTCTCTAAATGGAATTAGGTAATTTGCCTCACTTCATTCAGTGTAATCTCCACTGCCAACCTTCAACCACTCCCTCTCTTGACTTGGTTTTTTCCCTTATTATCAAATCTAGAACCTGAAAAACCATTTGGGATATGCCCTGAGTGCTGTAATTGAGACCCAGGAGCGAGTTCTCTTTTAAATGAAGAAGTCACACACTACACACAACAGCTGGTCCAAAGGAAATGGCTAAAACACAAAGGTTGCCTCAGTTCTACCTATCAAATTATTATGGGAGTCTATGATTTGCCACCAAATTCCAGGCTATTTTGGGGCTTCTGTTGTTCACAAACCGAGTGAAGGCAGATCTCATTGTAGCTCAGAATCAGATTGGATTATGAGCTTAGTCTATTTTTTTCCTGTTCTCTCATTGTATTAGTCTCGGGGAATGCATCGCAAGAAGTGCAATGATGCAGTGCTTTTTCCCAGCACAATCAGATTTGCTGTATTCTTCAAGACAATTACCATCTGAAGTCATTCCTTTGCAGTAAATGTAAAATGATACGCAACAAAGTTATTTCAGAGAGCTTTATCTATTGATGATCTTTCAAGCCACTGGAGTCCAATATTAAAATCAAAATGCAATTCCTGGCCACAGTTAGTGAGTTTATGATTTGTGAAATCATATAATGAGATCTTCTTACTTGCTGATACATTGATGGTATCATCCTGCAACATCAATAATGTGTGGCATGTATTGCACAGCGATAGACCCACATTGATAAAGTCTGATGGCATGTCCATGTTCTAATTTAAATGTAGTCTGCTGTTAAATCTTTCAGAATAAGATGGTTTCCTGTGAGATACTGAGACTCTGTGAAAACGTGTAATCAATCTTGCATAGAGTCGAAATCTTTTTTTTCTCTAAGCTTACAAAAGGCGATAAGACACAACCATCAAGATTGCATGCCAGTGGTCACTAAAAGAATGACCCCTGCACATGATTAACCAAAAAGGAAAAAAAAAAAAAAAGCATGCTGTATTTCTCAGATTGTCAGTAATCTGTCAGTCTGGCTTGCATAACTGTTCATTTCCTCTACAAAAATCTTCTGTCTGCCAAAGAGAAAACCCTAAAAGCCTCTTAGCAGAACATATAAATATACATTGTTTCCTGGAAATACTGCATAAAATCTTCCTTACCCATTTCATATGTACTCTGCCTAAATGAATTACACATGAGGCACTCCATTTGATTTCAAGAACCTGCCCATGTACAAGGGGGTTCCAAAGTAGCCCTGAGCAGGAAGTGAAAGAGCCCTCAGCCTGGCATGGTGCTTCTTCTTACTTTGCCAGCTTTGCCTATGAAAGTGATGGAAAATCAAAAGGGGTTTAGCCTGAGGATTCTCTGCTTGGACATCAAGAAACAGAACATAGGTAAATCCAGGGTCTTGTTTCAGATTCAATTTGGTTTAAAGTAGAAGCTCACTAATATTGCTTACTTTGCACTTCACAACAGGCAGATCTGATGACTTCCCCAGTGGGCATAAGCATCTATCAAAAGACACTTATGGCTGCCACTATTTACATGAAACCAATACATGATCTTCTCTAAGTGAAATAATGACTGCTCCTCATACTAGCATGATCTCTGAAGGAGAACATGGTGTTCTGTCATCTGAACATAAGGCACTTGAGCCTAGTGCTTAGTGCAGAAATTAATGATCAAGGGACTGAAATCCATCACATCACTCATAACAGGCACCAGGGGAGCATTTACTGTATGGACAGACTCATGGCTTATGCCACTTTACTACAGAAAACAATGATATATGGTCCAAAAATATTTAAGGGTTGGCTGGAAGTCTATTGCCACCCGTCTGTGTCCAACACATCTCTGAAAAATTTCTCAGTGATTGATGGCTCACATGTCTTCCTGACACCCTTCACGTGGCCTGCAGTCACAGATTTGACTGTTGGACCTGCCATCTGCAGAGCCAGGCATTTTTTGTGGCTCTGTTGGGCATTTTCTAATAGCACCTCAACTCCGTGGACACAAGGAATTGTATTCATTGATAGTAAGATTTAGGTATTGATAAAAAGAATATTAGTATATGGGCAGAATTCAAGGCAAATCAAAGGCAGCCCAACCCTGACAGACACTACTCTCTGCAGTCAAAGCACATTACTGGTTGAAAATGATGGTTGTGATTACTTGTTGCATTAATCAGAAGAACATGATGTTTGATGATGGTCAAGGTTAGCAAAGCTTGTGGCTGGGGCTTTCACTGGTTTAAACAGGGAAGCAGTAGGTGGGAGCAGTTTATGAGTAACGCCCCCCCTTTATTTAGCATGTGTTTCTCTTAAACCCAGACTGTGATGCTTCCTGTGGTCAACAGGGGAGGAAGAGGTGAAGCATTATTAGTTGTTTGATGTTTTCTCAGTTTAAATTACTTGAAGAATAAAAATTCAAATAAATGTAGCTAGCAATTAGTCTCAGAGTGATCATGGATGTCAAGGGCTGATCACAGGTGAGGTGGTATTAGACCTGGCATGATGAGCTCAAAGGCTGGACTTTAACCATGCTAGAGCAGGAGTTCTGGGCAGCTGCCTCCATGAAATCCCGTGGCTAACAGCTCTCACTTTGTCTCTCTGCAGGCGTCTGGCCCCAAGCTACTGGCTATCTCTGCAAAAGGTCAGTAGGAACCCTCTGGGCTCATAAAGACAGGCCAATTAACACGCCTGCATGGAAACCTGCATTATTTATTCAGAATCTCTCCTTAGGACGAGAATGGGAATGAGGGAGGAGGCAGGGAGGGAGTAGGAAGAGATGAAGGAGATCAATGGAAATGTGGAGTTTAATTACTGTCAGCTCGGCAGGCCATCTTCACAGGACTAAATCCTTGGCAGGGGCGGGTGGAAACAGACCAGCAGCACCCGCAGCCAGTATCTGTGTTTCTGACACATTTCACTATTCACAGTGGTGTTGTGTTTAACAGCACTTAGATCAGGGCGAGAGCAGTCCTACTTGACAAGGCCGACACGCTTTATGATGAATAATGAAAGAAGTGTTTTCGTCAAAACCTTTAATTGGCTTAAAGGAGAAAAGCGTTTGCGTGGAGTTTGAAAAACCTCCCTTCTTGTCAGGATGTAATTGAACGTCCTCTGTAGATAACTTTCCAGTCATGATGCACTTACAGCATCACTAAACACAAATGTGTTAGCCCGGCTCAAGGATAAACACTTAGTTTCACACCAAGTGAAGGAAATGTGATTAAGTCCCTACATCTACACATCAAGCGATAAACATCATTAGATGGAAACCGCCCTGTCTAATTTGTTGTGATGTGCCTGTGATGTCATGATTGGATGTGCTCCTCTAAATGAGAGAGAGGCAATTCCAGCCGGTTCGGAAAAACACTTTGATTAATCATGCTATGTTGTTGACTGCAATTACGCTGTGATAATGGAACAGGTTATTTCAGGCGTGATTCACACCAGCTGAACAAAGAAATGTACAGCTTAAATGTACTCGCTCACAGATGACAAAATACTGTCGGGTTTTGGTGGCAATCTTTTGCACAAAAACACACTTACATAGCATTGAGCCTACACAGAGCATGTCATGGTAGCTCTTGGTACACTTTAGCTGTCATGCTGCAAATCCCCTAATTGCATATATGCTTTATGTAAAATAATGTGCTTACTTTATATTCATGGAAGCAACGTTTTTTTTTTTTTTTCTTTTATTCTTTGAACACATAGCAGTTGCAAATGTACATCAAGATGTTAAGGCTAGGAAACAGCAGTCATGATATCAAAGAAGGAAGCATGTTAACACAAGCTGAGATTTTTCACAGGTATGTCCACATCATGTTGAATGTTTGGGGCGTTGCACAGAATGATATTCATTATGAATCAGATTCCTTTGATTTGTACAGCATAATGCAACATCTTATTTTGGTATAATTCGTAATAAAATGAATTACGACTATTTAGGCAACTTTTCTCAGGCTGACAACTTCAAAAGACACCGCAGATGGATTGTAATACTTTGCTTCTGCAAAATCCAGTTGGAAATGTTTAAATGAAGCGTAGGATGAAATCTAAAAGCACAAAATATGGACAATAAATATGTTGAGCATGTTTGCGGCAGTATATTGGACATAGCTGTGTGCTTTTTCACCCTCGCTTCAAGTTGCACCTTTAGAATGGTTTAATGCTTTAACAAAACTGTACTGAAGGGTGTGAGGTCAAATAGCTGCCAAATTCAACCTGCACACATGTGGGCTCACTCCATTAGGAGCATCACAAAGGAAACTGACTGGACTGCTCTCTGAACATTAGTTTATGATAGACAGATACACCCGTGACCTAAGGGCAGAAGCATGAAGCTGAGTGTGCAGGCAGGAGGGCAGGTTCTCTCATCTTTGACCGCTACCCTCTGTGTATCGACCGCCTATAACACAGCCAGTGGTGAAACACACTCAGACCCAATTAAAGGCTTCTTCCAGAACACAGTCAGGGTAATTTCATTGCCTTCTTCGAAGCATTTGATACAACTGACAAAAATGATGTATTTACTGTCAGTGCATACGTTCATACATTGACTTAACCAGGTAGGCAACCTGAGAGCACATTCTGTTTTATACTTGCTGTTGGTGTTCATTTAAAGCTGGAGTCATTGGAGAATCCAGCAAGATTTTGATTTTCAAAGTATAAAACCAGCCCAGCTGCTGAATCAGATTCTGTTGCTGCACAGCGACACACTCGTTCTTTGGCTCAGGGGTGTGTTCAGAGCTGCTGGGTGAGCTGCTGAGTCACTGCTAACCATATTCAACTACCTCACGTCTCGCTCCCATGTAAGAAAACACCTAATGTTATCACAATGAATGTAAACAACGGTCATGGCTATTTGTTTGTACTCACAGCTGTCAAGGTAGCATAAGTAGGGAAATTCTGCCATTCTTGTGCTACTAGATCACCATAGCTTTAACAATATATCTGCCTAGCCTTGAGGAAAATGTGCAATGAGTGCACAAGCATAATGTGTGCAGGTAGACAGGTATGTAGGTAGGCAGACAGGTAGACTGTCCAATCATTTCACTTATTACATTATTATTATAACTTTTATGAATCTATCTACATACTGTATGTTATTTTGGGAGTCACTGGCAGTAAACCTACTCAAGCGTTTAGGTATGAGGACGTGTTGGTTTAATCTCCAGCGCAGCTCCACTGGACCAGTCTGGAATTAAGGGCCTTGCTCAAGTGCACCTTGGTAATGATGCTGACAAAATGATTAAAAAAAGAAAAAAAAAACATGAGTAGTGAGTGGACTTGCCAGTAGGCAATAACTTGTCTAAAGGCAAGCATTGCTTTTCACTTTCACCCCTCAGCTGTAGCCCCTTAAGTCTGGAGTTTGAACCAGCAGCCTTCACCTTCTTCTCTAACCTCTAACTGGGAAGAGTTCCTGATTGTATTTGCACAACCATGATAAAATGAGTGTAGAGTCCATCCTGAAACCTTATCTGAACTAATGAACCACTGATGGAAAGCATCAGAGGTATTGTCACAAAAGATTCCATGCAACATTTTAAAAAATACAAGTACTTTGCTTTTTATGCACCAAAGTGACTGTAGCTCAGATGGTAGAGCGGGATGATCCTATTATTCAGCAGGGTCAGTGGTTGGATCCCTGGCTCCTCTAGTCCACATGCTGAAGCATCCTTGAACCTGACTGAACCTCAAATTGCTCCAAGTGATGTGCATGGGGGAAAATGTATTTTGGTTTGATCAAAAACATCTGCCAGACAAAATCATTGCAATGGTAAAAACATGAGTGGCTAGCAGGTCTGAGGCAGATACTCTGCCTGTTTGGCCAAAATTCTAATTGGTTGTGAAACTGTTATGTTTTGGGTTTTTCAATTGATTTCGATATTATATAACCTTAGATGTTTCTGCCTAAGTACCCTCTCAGATATTGTTCAGTGCCCATGCCTGTCATATATTTCCAGGACACAGCATAGCAATGTGCATTAGTGCACCTAATCCATTGAACTGAAGTGGCTACTGTGTAATTTAGACCAAAGCAAGTGGGTGTTAGTCATTAGTCACTGCTGGGGTTGCTGTTGATTTTCTTTCTGTGTGGGTAGGGGATGTATATTATGAGATTACTTCACTGATCCTCACATCCTCACAGTTATAATTAATGCAGGACTGCAGGTTGGCTGAAAGCTGATTTTTAGTCCATGCAAACTCTCTAATGTACCCTTGAACAAGATGCTTTGTTGTGGTTGTTCTTGGTGTGATGGAGTTTTGTGATTTGTGATTTGATGTCTTAAAAGGAAAGCAGTGCACTGCTGTAGAGTGTCAGTGCTAAGGTTATTACAGAAGCTAAGTTGTGATCATAGACCTCCATCAGCCTTACGGGGGATTGGACGTCTTAAAATTTAAATTCAAAGGTAAGCAATGCACATCAGGGGGATACACTTGTTTACATGCATTTAGGCATGTAATGAATCAGATACCTAAGTATCAACATCCTTCCTAATAGGAGAAGTTTTGCTTTTGGACAAGATGTACTGCAGATAATATATGTGCAGGTACCTTTTGAATGAAAATTCTACATTACTCTAATCTGGGTCTTACTGTCTAGTTTTGGTCATCATTTCTAATGGTTATAATAACTCTGGACTCACCAAAGTGATTGCTGAGATATAAGAACATGAGGATCTATCAAACACAGTTAGACAGGGCATAACATAAATAAATAAAATAAAAAGTACAGGACGTAACCAAGCCAATGTTATGTAAACCAGTGGTTCCAGAAAACAAAGTAGTGTCTATGTGTATACATTTTTCAAAGACATTCATGATCCCCAGAGGATGAATCCTACTGAGTTCAACAATTTGTTACAACAATTTGTCCACCACTATGGTTTATGTTGAACCTGCTAAACATCAGTATGCTAGCTTTGTGAGTGTCAGCATGTTAGCATTTAGCTCTAAGCACCGCTGCGCCTCAGTACAGCCTCAAGAGCTGCGAGCATGGTTGAAGATTCTTATTGATTTCATCTCAGACCGTTTTATTTTGAATGATTTTGGAGACCTAAAGGGCTGAAAGTAAACAGTATTTGACAAGAAGGGAATTAAAGACAAGTCAAAATACATACACAAAAAAAAAATCTTATTCTTTTTATCATCTTGCAACAGGTTTATTTGCAGACAAAACGTAAAGTAAGTGCGCCCAAAGTGTTTGTAATAATCCCCTATGGCTGGATTGATTTCAAGCCTCTCTGAATGTTTGAATGGTTATATTTCTTGCACCACCAGACTTATTTTTACTTGAGTCACAGTGTTCACAGATATCAAGAATTGACTTGTTGAGGACAACTTCGCTATACCAGTAGGAATGGTGGCTATCAAAATAAGACCCAGATCGCATAAGATTGCTTCATTGTGCATGCATAGGAGCCTGTTTAAAAAGTGGACTTGAATCTTGGGATCAGAAATCAGGCCTCTTCAGCACAGTGGCTTTGAGACAAGACTCCAGAGCCAGTACACTGAGAGGTTGGTTTTCACAGTGGCTCCTTGCCTCTTACCTTTATTACTTTTCTCAGCTTCAGACTTGACAGATAAATATGGTCTCAAAGCAAACAATACACATACATTTCACAAGAGAGCCCCGCATGAGAAAACTGAGGGAAAGTTGCAACAGACCTGAATCCTGTGAGGGTGACCTTGTCCATCAAAGTGACACATGTTACGCAATCATGGTTTCAGTTATAGAGCTACTGCCTTTCTAACTTGAGCTATATAGGACGTGCAATCAGACTTGGTTTAATCTTTATTTATCACCATGCGCTTTTTTTTTTTTTTTACTTGTGTGTCTTTGTTTATTTTGAGGTGAGGAGTTTTTGTAACTCCCTTGGGTTCTTTTTATCTCCTCTGCATAATCTCTACTTTTTTCTTTCTGTTTTATCTTTTTCCACATGTGCACATGAATAAAAGCTCAATTCTCAACATACTGGAGAGCTGGGTAAAGAGCCAGAGTTGGAACTATAGTACTGTGACAAAACAATGATGATTTCTTGGGAAGCCCGACACTCATCTCAGTCGGCGTCTCGCCTCAAAAGGGAGTAACTCTGGAACTCGGTAGATAAGTTCCCTTCCTCAAGAAAAAAAAAAAAGACTTATTCCAAATGCAATTACAGTTTTATTAACGCTGATTAGTTCAGTTAGATCTGGGCTGACAATTTAAACTCAACTTCATGTACACCATGTATGCAAGCCGTCAGCATTGCTGCATACATTTGCAGGTGAGTTTTCACAAAACCTTGTTCTCAGCACTAGAAAAACAGCGCAGAAAAAAAGAAATGCAAGCACTCCCTCAATGTGCTGCTATTTTAAATTGTACTGCTCAAAGCTGTAATGCAGTCTGAGCGCCCTCAGTGGCTTGGTGATTGACATATGATATGAGACCGGGTGCAAACAAGAAAAAATTGCTTTGGATTGTTATTTGATTTTTGTTGAGAGATACTGAACAAAGATTTCTTTGTTCTCAATCAACTGCTTTTGAGTGAAAGACCGCCGCCAAAGGCAATTATCGTGCTAGCTAATATTTATTCAGAGGTTCATCTTTCTACATGGGCCAAATCACTGGATGCGATGAAATGAGATATCAATATATTTAGGATTTAAAAAAAGCACTGCTTCTGTGTTACTGCATATTTTAATTCTTCTCGGCTACATTTGAGCCAAACAACATGTTTACAGTGATTACATATCTATCCCCAGCTGTCTGTATTCCCCTCCATCCCTTCTTGCTGCTGTATTCTAATATCTCATTTGTCCACTGTGCCTGTCTTTTCCGCTCCAGTCTTGTCAGTGAAAGGTCACTCTGGCCCTCCAAGCAGAGTGCACACTTTCTCCAGGGAAATTAATGGTTTGAGCCTTCAATTGCTGCCTCTCTCTTTCTTCGTAATTTGCCGGCATTGACTTGGAGGATGCCTTCAAAAGGTAAACATACACTCGGCCTCGTATGGAGACTGGAAACAGATGGACGCTCTCCTTGTGTTGATGAATTCAGAAATTGGAGGGTGCTTCTCGGTTTCTGTCTTTTTATGATAAACAACCGGACAGTGCAAGGAGCAGGTGGAGCAGATGGAGTTTTCCCAGGCTCTGTTTTTGTGTGTGTAAAATTTATATTAAATTTGTGTGGGTGTGAGTGTGTGTGAGAGAGAGAGACAGAGAGAGCCTTTATGAGCAACAGCATCAGTAGCAAAGTGTTTCCTTTTGATTCGATTTAATTTCACTGCATCCCATGGAGGTGTCAGTGGGAGGTTTGTGTAGCTGTAACGACAGCCACCCACCCGCTTTCTAACGTTGCGTTATTGATGATGTTCTCATCCTCCCAGACAATCACCAGGGATACATGGACAGACGAGGGAAATATGTCTTCATTCTCCTGTCAGGAAGGTTTACGGGCAGTTGATGTTCAAACGCCCAGTGCTGCCTCCAGAATGGATTATCAGAAGAGTGTTGCAGGAGTTGTGAGAGTTTGTGATGAGGGCAGGCCAACCTTCACAGAGGCATAAATTTGGTGCTTTATGTTAATTATCATGTGATAGATTGGGGCACAAAATGTCAAGGTGACATTTATATGCCTAAAAACACTGCTCACATAGCAATTACACTTTTGTGTAACAATATCAATTATTGACTGGGAATTAAAAAAAAAAGTCGTACATCTTGGAGCACAGAGCATACAGCTTGACACAAAAGAGCTCTTTCTCCTGGAGAATATTATCTTCTTCTTTTGGATTTTAATCTCTGGCTTTTCAACACATCCTCGTCTGCTGTTCTGTGTAGTTATCCATTATATCAGGGCTAAATACAGCCTTGACTGTCCAGTTGTTACATTACACCTCAACGGAAGTCTTCCCGGGCTCAATAAATCACACATGCAGATACTAATGGAGGTCTTAAGACCATTTATAAGCCATCCTGTGGCGGGGGGGGGGGGAGGAAATGGTGGTGTCTGTTCAGGGAGACTTGTTTTCAGACCCGATAAAGAGATTTTAATACAATTGAGAGCAAAGTGTTCAATTAGGCATTACTCAGGGAGACCTGGGTTTCTGCCAACAGCAAAGTTTTAAAAGAATGATTCAATCCCAAAAAGGCTCTTTTTTTTCCCCAAGCAGTGCTAAAAAGGACTGGTGTCATGGCAATGTGCTAAAGTTCTGGTAGGCAGTTTATTTTTCGCGTCATTGGACAAAAATTCCACAATAACCTTTCAGCCTATTATAATTCAAGTGCAGAGTCTCTCATAGCCAGACCTATCTCTACACTTCGTTACAGCCCTGTGGACAAAGTGAGAGTGACAGCCTGAATCAATGGCAGAAAATCCTGCTACTTGTGATATGTATCCTCCTGTGTCTATAGTATAGTACGTAACATCTCCTGGGTCAACACATAGCTTTGGGCTCGTTATGTTCAATGCCGTGCCACTTGTATCGTCGTCTGGGAAAGAGGCACGACGACAAACAGTGGGGGAAAGATTTTGAGGGGGGACAATGGTGTGTGTGTGTGTGTGTGTGTGTGTGTGTGTGTGTGTGTGTGTGGTGTACCAGCCTCTCATCCTGCTGTTAGCTGCAGTGTCGCAGTGTTAGATGCCTGCGGCGCTCTGCCCTGGAGCCACGAAGAGCTGGAGAGGTACCTTTGAGAAGTCAAGTCGTGGTGAGAGGGACCACGGTCTTGGCGAGGCTCACGTCATGGAGAGCGGGCCCTATGAGGCATGAAGTTTTTGCAGGGCTGCAACTCCTTCTGCTGCCATTCAAAGTTGTGGGTTTGGTGAGAGGGGAAACAATACCAATACCTCATAGCAACTGTGCCTTAATGCCCAATTTGTATTCAGTTTGTTTCAGTTAAAATTGTGTAATTTATTTAATTTTTAATGGACACCTGCAGTTAAACTGGTAAATAGGTACATTTATAAAGCGTTTTTATGCAAAACGCTGTCCAGGGTTTTTGCCGCTCACTCACCCATTCATGTACACTCCGACGGCAGTGAGCTACCACGCAGGATGCTGGCCTGACCACTTCCACACGTGTACAGGAGGAGGTGTGGATCAAACCGCCAATCCTGTGATCAGTGGATGACCCACTTGACCTCCTGAGCCACAGCCCCCGCTGGCAGCTAAATCCCCTTGTTCCAGAACAAAGAAACAGCTGATTCATTGTTGCCTTTTAGTTGTAGTCCATTTCAACTTCCACACCAACAACAAATCAAGCTGACTGATGGTCTCTGATGGTGAAATAGAGTTGCATCGTGTGAGTAACTACTTCAGATGCCCCTGGAAAAAGATGCCATTCATTTTTTTCTACAGTAAATGTTCTGGTTCTTTAAATAGAGGGCGCAACTCAGATGCCCATGATACATTCACCACAGCTCGGATTCACATCTCTGACGAGTTTCTTCTTCACAGCAACAGCAGGCAAGTGTCATTTTAGTTTGAGAATTGTGTGATAAAAATATATAGGATCTAAGGTTGTGAAGTTCGAACCCAGAGACTCTCTTTCACTAAACCTGCGTCCTCATCAGTTCCAGCCCCCGCAGCTCTCAAAAAATGTCAAATGAAGGAGGTTATGGGTAATTAGTTTGTTTGCAATAAGCCAGTGAGAAACTTAATGAACCAGAGAAGAAAAGCAAATCCTTTAACTCCTTGTTCAGGATGATGGAAACCAAGCTACAGATCTGAGATTAACATTTAAACCAGTACTCGAGAGATTCAAATGACTTTGGTACAGTTTAGAAAATAAATGTAGTTATTTTAATTCAGTGCTTCTGATTCAGGTAACTCACTTTAGAAATCAAAGCAGTATCTTGATCATGTTCCAAAGCTGATAAATGCCGCCTCAGATTTGTCAGGCTGAATCATGCTATTGAAATGTTGCAATATTATCTTTTGTCCACACATAAACTGAATCTGAGTGCAATCGGAGAAGCACTGGTCTTCAGTGGCCTGTTGATGGGGTCAATACTTGTCATCTGTGCTAGTGTGCTGGATGGAGGGAGTGCGTCTCTTCATGGCTGCAGGCGAGATATGATAGATTTGAGGCCAAACCGCAGGCCGTCTCAGGTCTCTCCTGGGTGCCTGAGGCATCCACAGTTTAAAGTCCACAGCGCACAGACATTTGAAGAAGGCACAAAGCTGGATGACTGAGAGGCTACCTAATGGGTGTGAAAGAATCCATGGGGATATGACGTTGGGAAGGTGAGAAGGAATGGAAAGATTGAGATAAGGATGGAGAAGAGATCACGGAGAAAGCCTATGAGTCTGTCAGACAGCACACAGACAAAAAGAGGCCAAGTGAGCGTGTACCATCAGGATTTATGAGTTGCGCTATGCAACAAACATTGTTTTCACATAACATGTACATTACACTTGAGAGAACATGGAGCCTGTGGGATTACAGTCTACTGTACTGTGATTATATGGCGGAGAATTCTGCTAAAGTGTCCTACATCTGGGGTTAGGGATTAGGGATTTGTAAATGGGAAAATGTGAGTGAAGCCTGTTGGTCAGATGCGAAACAGTGGGCTGTGTGTAGAGAGCTGTGCACCTCAGTGCTCTGCCCTGGTGTTGATCTGCTCCAAAGGGGATTTAACACATGAACCTTGCCATCCCATTCTGTCACTTTACACACACCAACACAAATGCACACACACACACACACACACACACACAGTTAATGCAGAGGTTGTGTGTCATGCACCACTAGGTTTTAACCCCTTTCTTGATATATAGGACTTTCCCACGACAGTAATCTCAATTTCTCTAATCTCCCTCTTTGCAGGTTTTGGAAGCCGTGACCAGCTATTACCAATATGTTCCCATAATCCCTTTCTCTTTCATCAATTAGAAAGCTGCATTGCAATTAATGCTGCTTTAATGTGCTTCTCTGTCACAGTGACATTTCCCTCTCTGTGTTTTGTGCAATAACTCTCTCCCACACACGCCAACCTCTAACGCTCTGCCTGTATCATGTCAGTATTTGTATCATGCACTGACTGCAAGCCACTAAGCTCATAATCTAACTCGCAGCAGTAAATCCTATTGTAGTCGTGCTATTGTAAGGGACACAAGTGAGTATGCAGTGACAACTGACCTCTGTGTTCTGTGTTTTGGTGGTCACGGGGCATCAGTGATCAATAGCAGGCTAATCGTGAGCGCAGAGCCTGTCTTTGTTATTGACTGTGTAATGGAAAAAGTCTAGACAAAAAAAGCTGCTCTTGACCTCATTTTGGTGCACTGCAGTACAGTTTTGATAGTTGAAATTGAAAGTTTATATTTAGATAGAGAATGTTGTGCAAAATCTGGAGAGGGCATGTTCCTCACCTCTGAAACATTTACAAGTCGGTGCTTGTATCAGCATGTTCCATCCCGTATATTGTTTAGGACAAGGAAACAGCATACAGCATTTGTCACTGAGGTGTCAGTGGTGTATAACAAGCCGTGCTAGCTGAAATTCCCCCTGCTTCAAAGTCTATGCCGGTTTAAACCTGTTCCACACTTGTCACCTTCAAAACAACAACTCTAATCTCTTTGAATAGAATTGCTTGACATCTCTCGCTAACGTCACACACGCACACACACACACACACACATGCACACACAAAAAGTCTTTGCATTTTGTTCTCTCTGCGAGTCTTTTGCTGAGATGGGCAAAAGTGTGGACCACTCAGAGTGTGCAGACATTTGCTATTCTTTTTTTGTAATATAATTTAGTTGAAAAGAGAAGGTGCACTGGCGATCAATAGCAGGTCAGCCAATGATGGATGGCGGCGCGATTACTAATTTCACTGCGAGACAAATAACTCCGCGCTCGGCCCTCAGAGCTGAGAAATAGAGAGAGAAAATGGCAGACCAAGCTACACGGGGAGCCTCGGCTCCCCAATCCACTTCCCTATTCACATGACCATTCATCTCCATTGCTTCTGCACTCCCAGCTTTCACTCTCACTCTCTGAAGGATCATAATGACTGCTGGGGTAATCACATGCGGAACCTGTGTGTCTGCCATCACTGCACTGACTTTACCACGACTTACGCGGCTCTAACTTTAGTAGCTACAGGAAATCAGGTCAGCTCAATAGCATTCGATCTTCACTGTGCTATGTGTTATTGATGCACGATGATAGGAATGGTTAACAATGAGGTACATGCATTGTGCTGCGACCTGAGACGGAAATCGACCCGAAATTGGAAACCAATAATCCATCTCAGGTTATTGCACTGCTTAAAATTGAAAATGTTATTATTTAACTATTCAATAAAAAAAGATCTCAAAAGAGGAGGGGGTGACATCACAAATAAAAACAACGGATAGTCTTCATTTGCCTTCAGATCAGATCGATAGATGCAGGAGAGGATGAGAAGACGGGTGGGGGCCGGGACAGGTCAGAGAGAAAGGAGACGACGGGGACGTGTCCAACTTTCTGGGTCTCTCAACGCTCAGATGAACTCATTAGAAGTTAATTAATCACAGGTATCGATCCGTTGTCACTCTTCCCCACGCGAGGCTCCACTAGATTCCAGGGCTCGGGTTCTGCTCAGCCGGTTGAAATGCTGAGTCCTCTCTCTCCCTGCCTTCTTCCCCGGGCTGTGGTATTCATCCTGGCGCCATGCTGTGTGTCAGTGTGTAGCATGAGATGGCAGATCTATGCCTGGGATGTGGGTCGACCAATAGGACTGAGGTCTGATCAGGATGACACCTTAATTGAGTGTTAATGTACTATAGATTTCTATAGTGTATCACATCATTTCACACCGAACAACCCATATTCACTATCCTCCATCGGGGAGCCACAGCATTCTATGGAAACGAAACCCACCCTCTGGCAATCATAATGGACGTCCTGTCGCCTCTACTAATGCCAATAAACATAATTAATTTTTGTGTTTAGTTTATCAGAACTGATTAGTTGCTCTGACAAATGTAGCTGCTGGCTTTTCATCTTTAACCACGTGCACCTCATTACACATTCCTGTTTCTAATTAAACCAAAATTGATGTCTATTGACAGTGACAATTGATACCCATCAACGCTGTCAGTCAGTGCTCCAGCTCCATTGGACTTTAATGATAGAGAAGAATGCATGATTGAATCCAGAAGAGTCAGTCCCTGACTTTCAACAGGCTTTTAGAAGACTCCTTCCAGGGTGTAGATGTTCGGTCAGGACATACAGACAGGGAAAACGGATTTCTGGGCTGGTGCTAACCTTGCGTACAGAACTTTTTACATGTTTACACGTAAATGTACAGTTACTCTTCCACTGTACTGAGGAAAATAGGCATCAGGAAATATCTATGTATGTGTGGACCAAGCCTAAGTCTAAATGAACTGTACATAATTCACACATAATTCAGATAAATGGATCATTTGCTAAATTTCAAGTGAGGCAAAACACTTGACAAAAGATTAAGCTGCTACTTAAAATACAAGAAGGGCTGGCTTTGCATGCATAATTGAGTGCTTACTTCTGTAGTAACACATTGTAGGTAAAGAGTGGTTGTTATTTGTGCATTTTCTACAAGATATTCCTTCACTGAAAAAAGAAATAAATGTGGGCAGTGAGGCTCTTACCAGTACTGGTATCTTCCCTCTAACTGCAAAGCAAAATAAAATTACAATAACTTAGCTCAACAGCCTTAAAATATGCAATGGGTCATTTCTTTTCTAAGTGCAGCTGCTTAAAAGTGGAGGGAATGTGTTTATATCTAACAATGTGTGACGCAATAAAAATATCCCCTTACATAATCTACAAATGCTCAGATCACTTGGCTGCTTGGATCAAACATTTGCAAATGTATTCTGGTTTAAATTATGAACTTGACCCATATTTCTCTGTCCCTATATTTTTTAAGTAAGAAGTATTAAAGTTATCTTTTGGCTCAGTCCTGTACTGAAAATCCACTTCTGCAGATTCAGTGTTGGTGCAGCTTTTATCTCCCTTTGTTACTTTACATACCAGCAAAAAGCTGAGATTGGAGTTGAATATTCTAAATGTAATGGCTTTATGAATTCACTCAGCCTTGTCATCATTTCATTTTGCAGGTACCACCTGTGAGGGAGGTTCAGTTGAGTCACTGTGTCCCAGTTCAGGGACCTTCTGAAGGACTCGGCCAACAAAGCCGGGTCCTTCAGAAGACCTGAAGGCCAGCTGAGCCTGCACTTTCACCTGAAATAGACGGAGACCATAACTAATGGTGTGTTCTGTTGGCCTCTGTCAATTTATAAAGTCACTCTCCCAAGTTTATCACCAGGTTGTTTCCCGCATGTGGCTGACAAAGTTCAAGTCCGAACTACTTTCCTGTGAGCTGTGACATTTAATTTCTAAACATGGTTTAAAACATGCAAATAATGTCCACATAACTTTCATTTTTCTGATTAATTCAGGCAACTAACAAGTGCAAGTTCACATTACTCACATCCTGCAGTGCTTTTATTACTTTTTTATGTGAAGAGTTTTATCAAGATGTGATGATTAATTGCTCTAATCTGGCATGAAAATCCTTACATACACAGAAATAACCAGTGACTGGTGACTACCTGAACACAAATACCTTGTGATGATGACTTGATCACATGATATTTCCCAACTTTCGAGTTGAAAATGATTCATTACACAGTTAACTGAGATGCAATGGATTATGTGATACTGAGAGCTGCTAAGGGCACACTGACTGTGTCCTCCCAATTCTTGCAAAAGAAAGATGTATTTCTGCATGCAGAAGCCTTTTAAGTGGAACAGGCCTTATCAGCCTGTTTGATACTGTATTTGATCTGCAAATGCAAACCTCCAGCCGTGAACAGGATTTTTCTATAGTTTAGCCACGCCGTACCAAGCCAAACCATGATGACATAGGTTTCCACTACAGCCCCTCAGCAGGGTATAACCACCAACCAAGAACCTTGCTGCTGTTGTCTTCCTTGGTAGCAGGGCCGACCACGGTGAACCCATGACAGTGTCCTCTGAGGCTAAACTCATGCATGTCTGAGCTGGAGACTGGAGAGGAAGCTCTGTTTCTACAAGTCTCCCTGTGTTCAGCTGTCTGTACTTTTGCAGTTTCAGTGTGAATCTCCTGTGTATCTGTCTTATTCTGCTGTTTACTGAATGCTTTCTGTGTTAACTACTAACTTTTCCTGCTGTTACTGCCTCAAATCAAAAGCTTTCCACTGGCGAAACCAACAGGATGTTTTGATTATGAAAAAAGAAATGCAATGTGTCTACCAGCAAGTTAGCAAACCTTCATTAGTTGTGTTATTCTCCAATGTAAACAGACCTTATCAACCAGAGATGGGTATACTCTCTGCTATTTGGTACACCTCAAACACATCGGTGCAACTAACCCCCACCACTATCTAAAAACCTGATAAAAAAGCTGACCTTTGTTCCCCCGAAGCCTCCTCTCTTCTGTCTAATCTCCCAAAGGAACTGCTGTTAATCAATTAACCTGCAGGGGGGTTTCGTGCAGTCAGGTCAGGTGCAGCTGATCAGCTCATTAGTGGTGAGAAGTAAAAGACTACATTTACACGTAGCAGGGTTTTTTGGAAAACAGATATTTTAGTCCCTCCATTTTCAAAAATAACATTGTGCACACAACATCGTTTTCAAAAATGTTGTTGTTTACATGAACCCGGATAAATACACCGTCGAGTGCCATCATAACTATGCCAAACCTATGGGCGGCAGTGTAGGGAGAAAGACAAAGCGATGCAAGCCAATCAGAATCCTCAGAATCGACAACAACAAGAAGGAATAAGACGGGCGACTTCCTGTTAATCTCAAAACAGTAAATATAGTGCAAGGTTCATTTGTGTGGACTGATAGTGAGGTGGAGCTACTCCTGAATGTTGCTTTAGATTACAAGGCTAGTAAAGCCCAAACTTGACGACCAAACTTAAGGCTGTGTGAGGAAAATACCATAACGCAGTAGACACTGGACGTAGGAGTGGGCAGGGTAGAGTGGTATTACTTCACTTCGAGCAAGTTTGGGGTGGTTCCCCTGCCACTACCACCATCCAGTCCGGCATCAAAACCAATGACCTGGTGGATTCAGTCGCATCTTCCCCCTCCACATCTGCCTCGTCCTTGGGGGAAGTCTTGGACAACGAGCCAATAAGAGGTTCTAGATAGTGATGGCAGTGTGGCCACCACCACCCCCACAGTGAAGGAGAGGAGAGATCTACGTACCAGGTATGTATTTGTCATATTACTGTCATGTATTTATTGTTGGCTTTTTTTTATTGTTGGCTTTTTTTCAGTTAACGTCTATCTTTTGGGGAGATAAGCCTGAGTATGTTTTCTTTTTTTTTCCCATTATATTCCTGTCTGTTGTGAATTGTGACATTTAGTCTTGGACATGTTCATCATAGATTGATTATGCTGAGGGAAATGTAGGCCATCATTCATCATGGTAATATCAAATGAGATTATATTTGGATAGGTTTACATCTGCAAATTAGCATGTTTTAATACATTTTATTTGGTCTACTCTGTATAGGCCAAACTGAAGGGACACAGCATGACCGGCTGAAGAGAAAGCTGCCAGCTGAGGCCCAGTGGCTGAATGCCGTTGAAGAGGAGAAAATTTTGAAGAAGAAACTGGTTGAAATTATCGAGACCTCCGAAAAGCAAGCATCTGAGAATTTCAGTAAAATAACAGACACACTTGATAGGCTTACAACATCAATTGCTGATGAGTTTTCTCTCCTGCAACAAGTCATGAACACTCACCACATTACAATATGCCATTTGATGGAAGTGATCCTATATACACACACACCACCACTACAGTCATATTTCCCAAATTCAGCACCAATTGAGCAATCATTCCCACCCAACTCCTCAGCTGCTAATAGAACACAGAATGCAGTGCCACTCAGCACCATCAACACATCAGATCTGACACAAACACACCTGCTGAGGGCATGCGTCAGTTTTCATACACCCAAGCCCTTATGGAAGATTAGTGAATCTTACCTCTGATGGTTTATGTCTTCAAATAACTGTTGTGTGTTATGACTGTTCCTGCACAGCTATATTTTGAGATGTAAAATGGCAAGTATCAATTGATGTCTTACCAGCTTATCGGTTCCCTTGTTTTTGGGGATGTTTAGTGTGAAATGTTACCCCGAGCAGTTCCAATATTTTTGTATCAAGAGTTTAAAAATGGGTTCTATGTACAAACGAGGCAGCCTTGTGTTAAGGCCTTTTGAAGTCTTTACAGCTTTTACTTGAAAAGTGTTCTTGATTAGCCTATTGCTTGAACAGCAGTACTGAAGAGGCAGCTTATATGCACTTTGTGCATTCCTCTTGAAGTCAAAGTTTACTTGAATACCGTCTTTAACACAGGGGTGCCAAGGGAATGCTCCCTCTGTAATTTTTTTATTATTATTATTTTTTAATAACGCCTCAAATGATGACCTGGTTTATTACTTATTTATTATTTGACAATTTGCACTACAGAGGTGGCTTATTTGCACTACTATGATTGTCCTCTGATTTTCAGGCTTAATGACAAAGAGTAATTTGATTTAGTGTCTGTCAAGTGTCAGATATCGTTAGAAGGAAAATGTCTGAAAACTGAAGATGTGCGTCTGTGATTATTTAATATGGGTCAAACCAAGCCAGATAAACCTGTTTCTCTATTTCTCATTCTTTATATAATGGTATTCTACCAAACAACATATATTTACACTTGGCAAGTGATTTGTAAGCAACATCCAATGTAAATAACAGAAAACTGTAAACAAATATCCTTTGGCATCCTTTGACTAATTTAAATGCTTAACACCTTGAAATGTTGAAAAAAAGGACACTGCCTAATGTAACACAGTGCACACAGTTTTTAGGTCTGTGATGAACATAATGAAAATATTGAGAACTATGAAATGAGAACTTTATAATAAATAATAAGTTACATTTATATAGCGCCTTTCTCAAACCCAAGGTCGCTTTACGTAGTGGAAAGGAAAATACAACAGACAAACAGAAACAATACAACCAAACACAAGGAGAGTAGAAGGAAAGACTATGTACTTACATACTGTCTGTTATATCAATCACACAAACCTCACACACACTGGAGACAAGATTGTCCCTTTTATGGATCCAGGAATTGAGTGAGGATTCTCCTGACCCTTTTCCCTTCTGCTGTCATGCAGTCTCCTCTGGCAGCAGGTTGTGTGTCTGGCTGGTCTTCCCTGTTGTAGTGAATTGCCTCAGTAACATTGTTGTCAGCTACTGTGTCCCTAGAAGCCTCACAATAATTGTGCAGCACGAAACATGCATAAATTACAAAGGGAAGATCATCCAGATTAATGTCCATGGCCCTTCTCAGGGCTCTGAACCGGGCTTTCCGCCTCCCAAAAGCACATTCTATGACCATCCGTGCTCGGCACAAAGATAGTCCGAAGTACTGCTCCTGGGCAGTGTTTCCCACATTAACATATTCCTTCATAAGATATGGGAGCAGTGGATATGCAAGGTTGCCTAGTATATAAACAGGTATGGCCTCTTCATCTTTGATGATTTGCCTCGGACAAGGAGGAATGCTTCCATTTTTCAAGGACGTGTTAAGTGGGGAGTTTGCAAAAACACAGGTGTTGTGCACGCTCCCAGGCCATTTCACTACTACGTCCATGAAGGCATATTTGTAATCGCAGGTAGCTTGAATGTTCAAGGCAAATCTCCCTTTTCTGTTGATGTAATCAGAGGAATTGGTCGATGGTTGCTTGATCTCTACATGCATCCCATCCACAGCACCTCGGCACTGAGGGAGGCCATGAGATTCTTCAAATCCCTGCACAAGTTGCTGGACAGCAGCTTCGGTTTTCAGAATTTTTATATATTTAGGACCCAGGTGGACAGTTATCGCTCTACACACCTTCTGATTATTATTGAAACGGCTGACCTAGACAGACCGAATGCGTTTGCTGTCTTACGTAGTCTACCCTCATTAGCTAAATAGTACAGGTGTGGGCAACATTTTTCAGTACACTGACCGGCGACCGCATGAAAGTAGTCTGGCCTTCTATGTAAGGACGGAGTAACTCCGAAAGCGACAGAAGAGATGAGCGTGACATTCTGAAGTTTTCATGCCATTCCTCCCGGAGGATGACTTCTTTCTCGCCTTCTTTTCCCACCAGACCGCGGTTCACCCAGGTCATATCCAAAACCAACGGCGGCAACGTTGGCAGGCAATATAGCTACGTTTTTGAAGGGAAAGCTGCAGTAAACTTGCTTGCCCGCCTCTGCTCCTCGACATAGTAAACCAGCAGTATTTTCAAATGCAAACAGGCCAAAAGTGTTTGTAAAAACATATGAATGAGTATCACCTTAGCTGCATCCATGATCTGAAGCCAAACAAAGTGTAAACATAGGTCGCTAAAACACTGTTTAACCCCGTTTACATGCCAACACATAACCGGTGTTTTCAGAAATCTCCACTTTGGCCAGAGTTTTTAAAAATGATCGTTTTCTGTGAAAAAAAACTCTGTTTGCGTGTAAACGAGAGGCCAAACAAGAGGCCTAAGCGTAAACGGGGTCTAAAAGAGACTCAGACCATTGTACTAGTTTTGAATGTTGGGGATAATAATAATAGAATAATGTGGACTCATACAGATTTCAGAACATGTCAGAAATCTCCATAGATATTTGAGCAGTTGAAAGCATTCAATTCCATTTAACCACCTCAGAACTGTAACAAAATCTGAGACGAAACTAAATTCCTATGGCACAAGTGAAGTAACAGCCTAACTCCTAATCATTTAATAATTGTGGCCTACATGACGTTCACAGGATTCTTTTCCGGTGAGGCATTTTAATAAGACAAATCTGGTGACATCACAGGGCAATGCAAACACGTTAATACTGTACATGTGCCTACAATGGGTGGATTACCATTGAATGCACGGTAATCTTGAAAAAGTTTGTGTGCGCGTGCATGCGTGCGTGTGTGTGTCTGGTGTCTGTGTGGAGTGTGATTCTGAAGGGAAAATTGCTTCTGTCGGCAGTCTGACCTCTTCTTGGTTCAATTCGCCTCAAAGTTTTGTCATCTCCGTTCAGACTGCAAATAGTTTGGGGGTTTGTGTTAAACCCCATTGTACTGAACCCAATAGTACATCACACACACACACACACACACACACACACACTCTCTGAAGCATGAATTTATTCAACAGTCCGATTAAGCATCCCACAGATATGTAATCTCTTGTCTCGGGAGGCTGCAGTGGGCAGGTGAGGGTCATTCTTCCAATTGTTTCCAGTTGTAAACAAACACAGTATGTCCGTATGGTTGTTTTGCCACTTCATTTGCTTTGCATTCTCATTAAGAGGGATGCTTTTCTCTTTTTTTGCTGACATTCTGTTACACCAGGATAAAACTTAGTCTACATCTCAGGAGAGCTCAGAGTGGATGTAGCTGGAAATAGAACTGTCTGTATGCTCTGTGCCCTCGGTGCGAGAGCCCATAGTGCTGACTGCTGCCATTATTTTCTTTCATGCCACTGGGGGAAAAAAAAAACACCTCTGATATTTGGGGTTAAACGAATGAATAATTAATCTATTATTTGGTCTGGTTTATTCGGTTGTGCAACATGGAAAAGGGGATTGAGGCATCCAACAGATGGTTTGAATAAAAAAAAACAACATTAAATGTGCCTTTTTCATCTAACGCAGCTGAATGACAGGGCAGGGATCTGTTATCCACTGGGCTTCTGATACTGTAGCTGCTTAGTCATGTGTGCTACAGCAGCTATTAGGTAATTCATAATTCATACTAACAGTCACTGAGTGTCCTACTTAAGTTGACCTGCCTTAAATTCAGCTGCTTAGTGTTACACAGTAGTGGCCCTAAAGATTGGCAAGGTATGCTGATGATCACATATGATTACTGTTCAAGTCAGACTGCTGTTTAACTGTTTAAGCACCCTTAAGCAAGCTCTTGCTTAAATCAGGTGCAGTACAAGCCAGTACAATTCTACTGTACCTTGTGATCTATTTTAAAGTGTTTTCATATCCACAGCTCTGGTGAGTAACTCCCAGAAGTGAACATTGGAGTGTGAGGGAGGAAAAGATCATGTGTGATACATCCATCTTCCCCGGTTACAGGAGGGTGAAACGTACACAGAATAAATGTTTCTTCAAGAGCCTCACTTGTATTACTTCTTTCATTATGTAAAGATCATCTCTTCTGTGGATACACGCTCATGTTATCTGTCTTGTAGTACTAATATTGACAGTGGACCAGTGACTGATAGTTTGGACTTCTAGAATGAATGATTTTGACAACCTTAACAATCTTTTTAACAGCAAATATAAGAAATTGCACACAATGTTGTTTTTGTGAAGTATAATTTTACATTAAATATGGTTACGTATATTCCAATGATACACAAACAGTGTCATAAAATTGTGAATAAACCCCAAACTCATGTTCTTCTGAATCAGCACCATTTGTCAGAAATGAATAGTCAAGTTAAGGTTAGTCAAACAACTTCAAGGTTACAGCGGAGAAAGATTCAGTGCAAAACAGGTTAAAATGAGATGTGTCATTGTCCTAATATATGCAGAGAAGTTTCAGCACTTTTCAGTCCTTACTCGTCCTTAAATCTACTAATTTACATCTAAATTCAGCCGTAATATCGGTGAACTCAATCATATCTTCCATGGATGTGGGATTACAAAATGAAGATGATTCAGCATCATCGTTCAAATGTTCTAAAATAGCACCTTCTGTTCTCAAAGACACATATAGAGGAAAAAACAAACATAGCAGACATTTACTACACGGTTTTATATCCTCATACAGCAACAACAAACAGGAAATATATATAAAAATAAAGAAATCTGTCTTACTTTGGGATCTCTTTTCTACACAGCTGACTGCTGAATTGGTTTCCCATAATCCTCATCACAGACCAGGAGAGAATTACAGCCCATGCAGTTTGCAGTCAGTGTTATATTATGTCTTTCTCTGTCATTTTTTTAAAGGTTTTGCCAACAAATTGCAATTATGGGCTGTTTGTTTTGTTACTATACAAACAGGAACTCCTGCAAGGCTACATTAGCTTAGCTTCAGGTTAGCGGTCATTGGGTTGAATAGTAGAAAACACATCTTTGCATTCATTTGGGAGATCAAGCTGGGTTACTGGAAATGTATATCTCCAATCCAACCCCTTCCCAACCAACCACTTTACTTCTCTCCGCTCTGGTTCATTTTCAACCTCCTGGCTGTCTGTGGTCCATTCTCCGCCAGTTGTTTTGTGGTCAGGAAATGCACTTGTCTCAAATTACAGGCACAGAGCATGTTGTTTCCTTTACACATATCACGCTAATTTTGCAAGTTTTGTAAGACTAAGCTCCATTTATCCTGTTCTACATGGGTCATTGGGTTTGCGCTCTAACCTTCAAAGATATGTTGTACCGAGTCTTCAAACCCATTACCTCGTTGTCTACTCACACTTGACTGATTAATCCTCCTCCGTCTCCTACTCATGAGAGTCGAGTTGCTTATTCCTAGGTATCCAAGGGTGACTGGCCTTGAGGCAGTGCCATTTCCTTGGGTCTAAATAGCCAATTACCTGAGACCTTGGGAACCACAGCAAGGTAACCATTAGTAATTAGCCATTGACATTTTGGCTGCTGTATCAATGGAATAGTAGCCTGATATGCAGACTGAGTGGCCAGTTCACTGAAACGCTGGGGAAAATTTGAGATGCAGGTTGCGATTGAGAGCTCTATATGATGCTTAGGTGTGGCTAGTGTGATGGATCCATGCTTTTTCATCAGCAATTTAAATCTTTATCTTTCAGTGACACCCTCTTGAAAGGATTTTGGCTCACAAGAGCACCGAAGCAATTCAGTCACTTCATACTTAGCAGGAGATTAAACTAGTATATTCCCTCATGCCATGCAAGTTTCACAACCAGGTTCTTAATCTCTCTCTTTTTTTGAAATAATCTTTTTGATCCAGACTTATGCATGATGGAGGATCCTTAGCATTTTTTAACACTGAGTATAGTTCAATGTCCACTATTCATCTTGAGATAGATTAGTGCAGAATGAAGCACTATCGGTATTACAGACAATGATGTATAGCTCTAGTATTCTATTTCTTGCCTGGCATACATCACCACTATTCATATTAAAATGGAGTATTACAGTTTCAAAACGCAGTATAGTTCAATATCCACTACAGATCTGCTTGAAATAAAATTGCATTTCTTACATATTTGACATTTAGAGGGCTTCAACTGCTAAAAAAAATTTCTCACTTAATCAATCGATCCAAAGGATAATAATACAATAGAGAAAAATGTTTGTCAGGATTTCCTGAAGCCCATGACGTTGTGAAAAGTCCTAAAGATATCCATTTGAATAACAAAGTCAAAGAAGAGCTGAATAAACTCATAATTGAGAACTAGAGAATGATTTTGCGTAAAAATTTACTTCAATGATAAATCAGCTGCCAAATTAGTTGCCAGTCATTTTTATGTCAACGAACTAATAGATTACCCAGCTAACTGTTTTGCTCTTTTTTTTATATTACTGTATGAATAATGCTGCGATCGGCTGGCGACCGGTTCAGGGTGTACCCCGCCTCTCGCCCATTGCTAGCTGGGATAGGCTCCAGCCCCCCGCAACCCCAAAATGGGATGCGCGGGTAAAGAAGATGAATGAATGAATGAATGTATGAATAATGTTTCCCAAACAGATAGTGTGTATGCACATATTGTTTTCCTTGTCTCACTGGCCACATTGTAATCCGAGTTAAAAGTTCAGTCTGATCTAAGCTTTAAATCTTAAAATTCTTACAATTACAAAGAAATTCTCCACTGATCACTGTCACACTATGGTTATATCTACACTGTCTGCATTAGATCTGCCTGTATGTCAGCTGACGCCCAGGCAATGCAGATGTGCTACACAGTGTTAAGCACTCACCAGCAGGTAGTTATCAAGTATAAGACATGTTAATGCCTTTTCTGCATCACAAAGAAACGTTGTCGAGAAAGAAAAAAGAAACACTACACTGACTTGCTAATTAGAAAAAGTTTTATTCAAGCCAGCTAATCTTGGTTACTCTGAAGCTAACGCCTTGTCTGCACCAGCTGTACAGTGAAAGTGTCACAGAAGTAGCAGCTGGAGTCCTCTGCGGTGTCTTTACTGGATCTGTTTAGCCACAGTGCTGCTGCGCAGGTGTTTTCACAGTTACGGGCCCAGTATAATCATGTGCTTCAGCAGTTAAGTGAAGAAAAAAGGGAAGCAGTTAATACCCATGTAGATAGAGTCGTAAATAAAATAGAAGTCCACCTGTTCCATCAAGTGGATGTGAAATGGATGAGTGAAAAACATGGTTGAAACACATCGAGTACAGGCAGGGTGTCAGTTATGCAGGTCTGTGAGCTGAGCTGGGAAGGTGCTTGTGTTTTTGTAGTGCTCTGCATATTCCACAGGAGGGATGGTAGGTATTAAATTAAGATGAGGAACCCTGTCCCATTAGCTTTAATGTAATAATAATGGCTGCAGCTGAAGTTACGTGCTAAGAGTGTTTGTTCTTACAGGGCAAATAGAAGGCAGAGGAAAGCAGAATTAGATTTCAGGCTTTACCTCTGAGGACGGGTGTGAACTCGACATCCAGTCAGTGAGTCAGGAGCTGTGACAGGCTTTGCAGCGGTGTAAATCTACCTTTCAGCAGAACGTCAACAGCCTGCCTCTGACCTACATTCTCAGAGATGGACAATAACAGCAGAGAGAATATTGTGGAATTAAGAGCAAGCAAAGCAATTTTATCAGGGCGCCCCGGCTGTCGGTACGCTCACAGTTCTTCCAGATCTCCTGGGAAAATCACTCATGTTACTGGAGGCAGAGGATGATTTTTGTCAGGCATTTCCTGTCTCAATAATACATCTATTGTTATTTTTGCTATTCTATGAGCAGAGAGGTTTGGAGGCAGAGTAAAAATATTTCAAGGCTTTCAAAATCTATTTTTCATGAGCTTCATGGCCTTCAGAGAAAATTGCTATGGAGGTACTGTTCATTTTAGTAGGACACAAATGTTCAATTTTTTTTTTTTTTTTTTTTTTTGGAAGCCTCAGGGTAAAACCTAAATTGCACATGAAGAAAAAAAATGTGAATGATAGCTGACAAACTCACTACAGTGCTGTCATTGCATGGTCAAAATCAGAAAGTGGACCAGTAGTTATTCCTGGAAAAAAAAGAATCTTAGTGCCTCCAAGAAGCTGCAAGTAAAAGCATTTTGAAGGAACATTTGCATTTGCAGAGTCTGGAAACTCAACATGTTCTTGAAAATCCTGTAGTTTTACAATGCTCTGATAATGCAATTGCTGCAAATATTGTTGTGAGCAACTGCGAACAGGACCAGGCCAGCATTGTCTAGTCGTCAGTGATCAGTAGTCACTACAAACAAAATCAGATACTGGTCATTGAGTCAGACTGGTGTTTTCCTTGTTTTGAAATGGGAGCGGCACAAATCTGATGGGTTGTCTTGGGAATTTCAGTGTGGTTATGTTTAACAATGTGAGCGGAGGGAAATACTATAGATCAAGTATTTAGCCATATAGCCTCAACCTTACTGTGCATAGTTTTTTACTGTGACGATTAAAAGCCAATAATTGTATTCTCTCACGACTAAAAGACAAAGAGAGTACCGTGCCTCAGAGTGTGATTTTCCTCTCCATCATATTTACTTCACCTGCTCTGGTTTCCAACATGAACATTACTTAATGGTATTTCTGAAATTGTGCGATTTTTAGATAACTTCAATGTCGGGCTGTTCTCACTGGAGCCAGTGTGAGAGGAGACACAGTGTAGAGTGTACAGAATAAGTAAGCAAGGAGAGGAGAAGGATAAAGTGTAGGAGGTGCATTCAAAATGCCAACAGCTACAGTCTCATCTGTAAAACACCCAGATGGCATTTACCTGACAGCAGGGCAATGGACAAGTATAGAGCCTTCGCCTCCCTTCAAATCTCCACCCCTCGTGGTTCCCTCCTCCCTCTTGTCCTCTTTGTCTTTCCTGTTCCGTCAGCGCCAATTACCCCCACCTTCATCCTATGCCGCCTTCCCTAAACTCCTCTCCACCTCTCTGCCACTACTCCAGATCAGCCACACCGCAGGCCAGGGCGCTGTCTTGTGCAAGACGTGTCTGATAAATGAAGATCCAGACTCCTGCTACAGAGGGGGCCCTGCAGCTCATGGGGGGCTAAATCACCACCATTGATTGTGCAGCTTCAACGCACTGACAAAAGGCCATGATCACTCATCTTGTTAAAAGCAGATTATCGGCCTGTTTGTATCTTGTTACACCCATAAAGATTTTTCTTCCTCCCTTTTCTCTCCCATTTTAACACATTAGCTGTTTTTCTTTGGCCTAATTTGCTGAGCAGCTAATCCTCCACGTTGGGTTTTTGTCTCCATTGGAACTATGGATTTTAATGCTGTTTTGTATTGTCCTCTACTGAAAGGAGTGACGTTCTGGAGATGTGCTGATTCATTAAGTGGCTGCTTTTGATTTTCTGGCTGGTAAATAAGGCTGGTATGGTGGATGTCTTATTCAGCTCTTGGCCTTGCCTGCTTTTTGTTCCAGCAGAGATTATTCTGACCCCGGTGGTTGTCACACAAGAGGGCTTTGTTGGATCCTTGAGATGAATTAATCAAAGAGTCCTCACTCTATTGTTCTAGAGTGTTGCAAATTTGCAGAGTTCATGTAGACCACCTTTTGAACACCTAATGACATTATGTAGATTTTATCTGCAATAATTAACATATTTATTCATAAAGTAATTACACTGCAGAGGAAAAAACTTGGACCGAATGGTGCGCTGTTCATGGTGCAGGATTGAGTCATCTGCGTAATGATTTATGAGAAAATTAGCCTGATTGTGTACTGTTGCATCGTTGTCATGAAGGATTGTGTCATCTGCATAATGATTTAGTGGCTGTTCAAGACGGGGTGACAGCACACGTGTGAATGTCTGTGCATACTGGGAAGCAGGGGTCTCATGACATCACTTTCAAATCCTAAACTCCCTTGTACAGAACCAATTTACCTCCAGGAGCCGTTTGTCTAAGCTGAGTCCTCAATGCAGACAAATGACAAATGAATCTCAGAGAAAATGGAACAGCGGCATGTTAAAGCTGTTTGTTAATAAATCCATTTAAAGAAGTGTAAGTAGCTGCTTCATATTATAACAGCTAATGGAGGTTAATCTTTCTTCTCACTTACTCTCTTCTACTTCTCACATCTCCCTGGCCCTCTCACCCTGATGCAATCATCAAAAAAGTTGACTAAAAACATTAAGGTATTTCTTTTACTAAATGCTGTAAATTGCACACCATTAAGCAAGAGTGGGATGTTATTGGATGGATATTAAAGCTGATGTGAAGTCATTGTACTGGTTTTATTGTGAGTAAATCCAAGCTTACAGGAAACAGAAAAAGCATGAGTCAAATCTATCACTAGTATTAAAGTAAATGTAATGCCGAGGGCTATGAATCATATGAGAAATGGTCTTTCTTCACAATGGGTTCTGAAGAACATTAATTTAATGTAGCTCAGGCCTTATAAAGGCTGAATGGACATTAAATTGACAAACCATTGAAAAAAAAAAAAAAAAAAAAACACAGAAAATGGAAAAGCCAAAGAATAATTTCCAGTACAATAAAGCCATACTGACAAGGTACATGGGATGACTGTTTGATTCTACCTGGAACATGATGGCCACATACCTGACACGCACAGAGTATAATATAAAAGTTACCATCTAAATATTAAGATGTGTCACTGAAAGCAAATGTGCCATGGTAAATAGCCATTATTCAGCACATGTTGAACAGCTAGGAGCATTTAATCTTTTAAAGGTTGAAAACTCCAAACTGAGAGTTTGAGGAGTGAGGTGAGATAGCAGCAGGAAAGTTATTTCTACATTTTAAATGTTGTGGAATAAATAGTGACCAGGCAATCAAACCAAGGGGAACCCTAAACATGAGAACATGCAGGGCTTGTGTAGATCACTTAAAGTGTAATTTACAAAAACTGCTACAGGTTGCTGTTCAGTGATGCTGAATTGTCTCATGATAAATGGATGCCTCTCCTGAGATAAGCTGAGAGCGCATGTGTTAAGTGTGTGTTTTGTGTTTTGGAGGGTTGGGGTCTAATGGCACATCAGCATCAAATCCCAAACTCTCTGGCACTGAGCCCGTTTACCTCCTTGAGCTCTTTGTCTAAGGCGAGCTCTCGACACAGACAAATGACGAATCACAGAGAAATTGGAGCACCGGCACGTAGAAGCTGCTGGTACACAAATCCATTGTAGTGGAGTGGAAGTGACTGCTCCATCTAATTACAACCAATGGAGGTTAATCCCTGCTTTTAAAAAAAGAGAAAAAATCCCACAGTGTACCTACTGCGGCTATCATGTCTGAAAATATCTGCCAACAGAGAGGATATCCAGCCCACCTTTCAACCACAAACCCTCATTCTGCTGCTTAAATCTAACAACATCCAGTTAGAGGCCTCAGCCTCTATGTCAAAACAACATATCACTTTCTGCTGATTGCAATGGGAGCAAAACAATTTAATATAAACTGCTATCATGTTGAAGGGTTGTCAGATATTTGTGAAATATTTTAAATTTTGCTGTGACCCAGATTGTGATTGAACTGCAACTATTTGCCTTTGATTGGCTGATTCCCACTTATTACCTTTGACAAGCCCTTAACTGGGCTATGTATGTTAAGTTAGCATAACAACTACTCTGCCACGCCTAAATATTCATATTAATATTTTAATGATCTCCTGTTTTGTATCAAGAGTGTTTTGAGATAATTATGATGGCATTTAGACGTCTGAATAAATGCCATCTCCAACTTTACAAATTGCTCAGGATGCCAGAAGAGCCCCGGCTATAATCATCTCACAGGGGAGCTTTAAATTAATGTGCCCATGTACAGTGAGGCAAGTCAAACTAGAAGAGCTCAACAGGATTGCATGATTGATGATGTATTTTCCCTGCTGTGTCTTGGGAAATGAAGACCTCTTTGGGGGAAATATTTGAATTAATGGTACTGACTGGTGGCATATGGAGTCAATCATGCCAAAAATTACGTGAGCCAAAGTGACACCTCTTAGATTACGTTTCACAGATACAGATGTGGCTCTGTTGTTCCATGTGATCCTGTGACAAGGTTGGTTTTCCGCTCTTTCAGAGTACTTTACAGCTGACTGCATAAATGAAATGTGCTCCTGAAGTGAGTTTCAGTCAGAGACACGCCACGTGTCAAATGGGTATACAAGCAGCAACAAGGAATCTATTGGGAGAACTAATCTCTCCCTAACACATAATGGTGTTGAATCAGAGATTGCTGTAAACATGCATGAATATTAGATCTTAGCATGAAAAACGGTAGATGATTTGAGGAGAAATGATGCATCCCCCTTGTTAACACACTATCCCCCTGTACCAGAGTGAGTGCAGGGGCAGAGGTTTTGTGCAGTTGAGTATGTTAGTCTAGTCTGCCTGACTCATTGATCCTTTATCTGACTATGGTTTGTGCAACTTAGAATCTATGACCTCGACCACGGCTCTGAAATATCAGCAGCTCGACTGTGCTGTGAATTGATAAATCTGTGATGCTGTCCGTGGTGCTGAAGTAGCAGACTGATTTTTAAGTGTGTCTTTTTCGCTCAGTTCCACTCTTCTGTCAGTTTCATCTATAATGTTCTCTAAATTATGAACCATAAATACTCAATTCTGTTCTACATTGTAGCCTATATACCCAGGATGGGGACCCTTTTTCCTACCAAGGGCCATTTGTATTTTTATAGCGTCCTGCTCAGTGGTGAGGGGAGGGGTCACTGGCGACTGGGCAGCACATGAGAAGGTTTTTATGCATATGCGACTGGGTGGAGGGGGGTGCTCAATCATGGGGGGGGGGGAACAATTCTATCAGGGTGGCCTTGGCCCCCCTGGATCCCCCGTGGCAGCACCCCTGGCCATACTAAATTATTGAACGTATATAACAGTAACCTCAGCAACGGTTTGAAATGCTTCTCGTTGGTGAGGCATCTGATGTCAGTTAGTTGTGAAGATGTTGCTGATGCTACCTGTAGCTGGTTTTCCAGGGTTGGATCAGTGAGTCTGGAGCAGAACTGAGTCTTTTCAAGAGACAGTTTTGAATGATTTCATGTTGTAGGCTGCCAGGCACATCAGCTGGCGAAACGGTGTAGCAAATATGTTCAGTTCCTTTTGTTTACTTCTCACGTCCTGAAACTTCTGACAGAAAAATACTTACGTACACTTGCCTTTTACTTAAAAAAACAAAACAAACAAACAAAAAAAAAAAACAATCATCAAAAAAGCTATGCGGACCGGAGGCTGGTGGTTCCCCACCTCTGCTGTATACTCTATGGTGTTACCTTCATGAGCAGGTTTCCCCCACTCTCCCTTGTTAAAAATGACCAAATCACCAACTGACAGCAGCACCAACATGTTCGTCAGTGCTCTGCTTCAACAACCAGAAACGCATCCAATCCCGCCTAAACACCTCTGTTCATACGATTAATTTGTATGTTAAAACATGTTGCGTGCACCTGCAAGACCTTTCCAAGAGTGACAATCGTGTACCGTGACAGTTGAATGTCACTAAAACACTTGGTTAAGGTGAAGAACGGTTCAGCGAATCCAGATGACAGTTTAGATCACTCGAGTTGATGTTGAGCGGGGGAAGTTGTAGGTGTGTCATTTTCGCAGCAGATTAACACTGAGTCCAGAAGTTGCAAACTAATGGCTGTAAATGATTCTGACACCGACGAGGAGTGGATGTTGCGTCTATTTACAACTTCTTTTACACCATGCACACACATACAGATGCACAAGAATACGCACAGAGACACGCACACAACCTGATTCAAATGAAGTGGGGAATTTACAGTTTCTCTGTATGCTATAACAGTAGGAGGCAGACACTGCGTTTATGTGAGGGCATCAGACAGGAATGACAATGGTGTAGAAACAGTGCATGAGAGTTGACTCTGGCTTATTGCAGCTATACTTATTACTGCTCACAGAGAGATATGTTGATGACTCCAGTGGGCCAGTACTATGCAGAACAAAGTGGAGCTTGTCTGATTTATCCAGAAGACCATATGTGAGGCAGATTAAAGTACCAAACCAGCAGATTAAAAGACTGCTATCCTGGCTGCAGCCAAGGTCTAATGAAGGAAATGTGACGGCCTCTCTTTTTAATGGTAGAGAGTAATATGCTTCAAGCCCCCTGACTTGCCATCAGATATGCACCATGCAGAAATTAATGGGTTCAGGGAAGATTTCTGGTGAGAAAGGGAACCTGGGTTGTAGCTGTAGTGGGTTTTACAGTGGTTAAATTAATTTTGGACCACCCCCCCAACAAGTTCTATGGAACAAGGATTAACTAAAATGGCTTCCTTGGGGGACTGACATGGGGAGGACTATGGTTTGTTTGCTGCTTTTGCTAAGCCCATAAAGTGTTCACAGTGGTTGTCAGTGTTGAACACTCACAGGGGTTTTTGCAAATCACTTCCTGTCGTGCTTAAACACAGTGAGACACATATTGAATGTGGCTCGCAAACGAGTGAATTAAGCTGCTGTGTCATTTAGAGGGTTTCTCAAAGCTGCGACACAGCCCTCTGTGCCTGTGGATGAGCATTGAACCTTAGCCAAGTGGTGAAAATCACCATTTAAATATGCCTGCAGAATAGTGCAGCGAAACCAAAACCACTTGGATGTAATGCATCGCTGAAATAGTGAGAAAATGCATCCGCACTGTTAACTGGTCATTTGGCCACATTAGGGAAAAGGTGAAGAAAAAAACTGTGAAAAACAAAAGGTCCACCAAGATGTGTGCGCTGTCTGTGCATAATCAAAGAAATGGACAGGTTACACTTTCATTTTAATGCTGGGGATCTGTATCCATACGTCCATAATATGATCACCCACCTTTTACATTACGTTCATCACTTTGATGTTGATATCGCTCTTCTGATTTGTATCAAAGCATGCCATCCTTCAGAAGACAATATCTCCCGTCTATCTAAGCTGCTTTGAAGTTGCACCACCTGCTCTGTCTCCTCACTGATACCATCAGACCGAGCTGCCGCTGCTTCTTTTACCAGGTGACATGTTCCAATCAACCCTGTTTTCAGTGACTCCTGAACCATCACTTCATCCAATAACTGAAGCATGTAACAGGGTCACTGGAACTACAGCACGGGACACACATCATGCAATGGATAGTGTAAAACCTGCCAGATGGCATATATTTCAGACCACCACACACCAACAGTGGAATATCCTTTCTTTCAGGAAGTGTGTTCCATTCATATCATCCATGTCTGTCAGTGGAAGGAAACATTGTCTCAGCTATTTTTACTCTTTTGCTGTGTCATCATGATTAGGGTCCACAAAGCCCAATTTTGCTGAGTCTGACCCAGACAGAATTAATAAAAGGTGAACTTTTCTTATAGCAGATAATTTTATAATTGCTGCTTTGCATGTAACTGTGCCACTGCCAAGTCCCTGGGATTATTAGTGTTACTTGCATTGGCTCGCACATATGGGACCAAGTCATCTTTAATGCCATTAGCTACACCTGTGCTTTTCCTGCTGTGACATGTCAAAATGTCTGCGGTGAAAAAAGGTCTTTTTGAGCTACAGAGAGGAAATTGAATCTCAAAGTGCTTACACTAGTGCTAAGGATCAAAGTTAGCTGATTCACTGCGCAGCAGGAATAAAAACATTTCAGAATACAAGTAGCTTGCACTCTTGTCTACAGGCTGACCTGCAACCTATACAGCTAAAAACAGCAACCCTGTCTGAGATGAGAAGAAAAAGATCACACTGTGAGTAGCAAGATGGATACGGGCAAATTTTACCTAAGGTGAGGCATCTTGCAAATAAGCTGTTGCTATGATTGTCCGCAGCTGACAGAAAGCAATATAAGCTCAGTTCATGATTCAGGTTTTAAAAAAGGAGTCTTTTGGAGGCAAATTTGTGGAAAAAACAGTAAAATCTAAAGATATAGTGGTCTTTCTCTTTATTCTCAAGCATACCTCAGATTCATAGTCCATCCTACACAATAAACACACAGTCAGCCTGTCAGGGTCCAGCAGGATTCCTCCCTCATCCCTGGTGTTTCTGCTGTTTTCCCCTTCCTACTGTGTCTTGTTTGTCCCGTTTCTCTCTCTCTATGTTTGGTTGCCTGCTACGCACTGATCCCTGTTTCTTGACTGTGTTTTTCCTGGAGATTCCTGCCACTACCTGCCCTGCACTGCTGTGTTCCTCTGATCAGCAATTCACAATCCTGCCTGTCCCACTCCAGCCTCCTCTCCACCACTAACAAGCTTTATAATAAATTGCCTTTATTTGAAAATATAATGTTTTTGGCTTTATTTGAATATATGATGGTGATGATGATCATTGTAACTGCATAAGACTTTAGAGTATAAGTCAGAGTGTGAAGTGTGTTTTACTTAAAAGGCAAAATTTCTTGCATTGCATTCTGCGCTTTTGAGAAATGGGGAAATTATTCCTGCTCCTTCTGTGGTGGATTTCTTCCTGTGTGACAGTCGAATGTCAGCACAAAATTATGACACTAGAAAGAAGACATTGCTCTTTGATATTGAGAGAATGACACCAAAGCCTGACATTTACCACTGATGCTACAGACAGCACAACTTTTTTTTTTTCCCATTAAACTCTATTATAAATACACTGACAAGTTTCTGACATACCATTACTTTATGATTGGTTATCCCCAGCAATAAGAAAATATGCCTCACCGGATAAAAAAATAGACCAAGAAATTTAAGCTACATTACCAACGGCTGTATTTTACCAGAGCTAGAATTTTCCTTTTAAACAACCTAAGGGGAGGACAGATGAGGTGTGTGTGTGCGTGTGTGTGTGCATATGTGTGTGTGTGTGTGTGTGTGTGTGTGTGTGTGTGTGTGTGTGCACATGTGCGTGTGTTTGTGTAGCATTTCTTGGCTGGCAGGAGGAGTTGCATAATACCAACACATGCGGGTGGTGGTGCCCAGCCGCGAGCACATAAGGATTAGGAGAAACTCACCCTACAGAGATCTGGGTTAATTAAAACTGTTTTGGTGAGCACAGTGACCTACCCAACGAGATGCAAAGAGATGCCTACTCCATCTGTTTAAGCAATGATAAAGCTGACTCGGCTCAGTGCACCCATGTACAGTAAATACAGGCTGGATTGTACTGTTTTGGCAACAGTTTTACATCATGCAGCTTGGTGATGCCCCTGTGTAGTTTAATCAGCATGGCATTATGTTGGGGTTTTGGGGGAGTTTTCTTATGAAAACAGAGTCTTTAGACATTGGAAATGTGTGATTTTTGGGTATGTAAATAACAATGACTTGACATCAAGACCAGTACATTTTTGTAGAATGCACTGTATCTTACATGTGGGTGACACATGTACAGATATGCAATGCAAAAGCTCACCTGATATGTGGTCATGGAAAAAGTAGTAGTGAGACTTTAGCTTCAAAGTCGAATGGCAGTCCAACAGTAATGACAAAGTAAGGTTTTCACAGATTTGATTCTTGGATCCAAACTCATCACAAGGGTTTAATGATTAAATATAGTGAATTTCTTTTATTGTTTTTTATTGTTCTATATAAAAAAAAATAGCGTTTGAGGAGAAGCTTAACCACTTTATATGTTCTTTAGTAGTTTGATCTACAACAAGGCATCTTCTCGCATCATGTGTTGTGGTCTCCATTTTGTGCACTGCTTTGTCTTTTGCCCTGCCTGTGTTTGTCCTCCTCCCTCTGTGAGTGTGGAAGGAGGTGGGGTCGATCTCCTGGCCACTTTGGAGACACACCTGAACGGCATCAGCTCATCAGCCACTGGCTACTTCAACCAGCTCTTCCACCCGCTCAGTACCGGAAGATTTCCTTGGTCTGCTCACATGTGTCTCGCCACGCTGTCTGCCTTTCCTCCTTCCTCGCTCCTTGCTCCAGCATCTTCACGAGTTTATTCAGTTCTTTGTTTATTCGTAGTATTTCCCTGAGAAGGTGATTTTTGGTTCTAGGGAATTTCTAGTTTTTTCCCCATCTTGGTGATTTTGTGTTTTTTGTCTTTTGCATTGCCTTTTTTCCCCTAGCGGTGATTTTTTCGTTGCCTTTTGTTTGCACTTTGTTTTTGTAAATAAACTCTGTTCCTTGTTCTCTGCAACCTTGGTCCTGGCCGTGTTTGTCGTTGTTCGTACCGTAACATCATGTTTTCTCATGTAAAATCCTTATCTGCAAACATAGGAAGTGGGGGGCTCCCAGGGCTGCAGGCCACCGAGTTGCTCCTGCTTAGAATCTGAGATGCAGCAGTAGTAATTTTAACCTCATACCAGTTCAGTAAAAATTAGCCTATCCAAGGCACACCCAAATGAAATTGATGGCTGCTCTTGAACCATTTGGAGAACATGCATGGCTTTGGTCTCTTTTGAAAGGTAACAATCTGAACTTTTATCCCCGGCAGTCAGAATCACTGTAAGTGCTACTGACATTGAGTAATAGAAGGTTGAACACACTGGAGTAAAATTTTCTCTTTTTCCGCCTGAATATTCTTTCACAAATGGATGTTTGCAGATGTATTTATCTGGGACTTAATAGCTTGAAAACACCATGGGACCACAGCATGGAGCCTTACCCGAGTCCAAGTTCAATAAAAAAACGATAACAATACCACAGAAACTGAATATGTTCATGTTTTCTCTAACGGTGTATTTAGACATCCTCCAAAAAAAGGCAACTTACGATATTTCTACCTTGATATCTATATTTATATTAATGTATATTCATATATTCATTCATTCATTCACCTATTTTGTGGATACATATCTTTATACTGAGGCCATTTACGATATCTATCACTTCAGACTGTGTGTAATATCCCTATTAGCACTGAAATCCTTGATCTGATGAGCCTGGAGCTGTAAATAACTGAACTGAAGTGGCACACTGGCATGTTCAGAATGTCATTGGCTCTTTGAAGTGTCAGTCATCAGCAATCAGTTGCGATTAGCTTGATCTTCACACAGAAGATGGGAAGGTGGTCGTTCTGTTTAACTCAGACTCTCACTGGCTTCTCTGGTACTAGGCTTCATATGCCAGATCATGCTTGTTCAAGTGAGGTGTCATTTGAAACCTGGAAGCCCTCTATGTACGTTTCTGCACAACATTTCCCTCTGAAATGTAAATATAATTAAGTATAAAGTAGCATAATATGGAAATATTTACTCAAGTACAGCACTTGATTAAATAGACTTGGATAATTTTCACCACTGCTGATGGAAAATTGGGTAAGAACTGAGAAGAAAAGTTAAAATATGCACTGTGAAGTCATGATTATGGAAGGTATTAGAAATGAAATGCAGTTGGACTTTTCTAAGATGGAAAGTGGGTTTATTTATCTAAATCTGTCTATGTTTGCAACCGTCGGGAATAGAAATATGATGGATCTTTTATTCTGCCTTGGATGAATTTCAATTTTAGAAGCAGGCATAGGCATATATCAGCTGGATCTGTCTCTCATACATAAACACGTTCCCACCTTGCATCACTTTCCCTGTGTCCTTCAGGTTCACTTGCTTCTCTCTATGCTGCTCTGCTACCTCTCCTTTCTCACATACATCCTCCCTCCCTGTCTCTCGGCCTCCCTCCCTCTCTCTTTCGCAGCACTCAGTGTTCTCTCGCACACATCCTCTCTGTCTGTCTCTTTCTGATTCTCTCTCTGATCTCTATCCTCTTGAGCATGTCTTGGAGGCGGATTGGCTACAGCCAGCCAGGCAGCTGTGTGTTGTTGGTCTTGTGCCACCACAGAGGCGCTTTGGCTAACCCGCTATCTATTTGTTTAGAGGAATTAAAGGATGCACTCTCTCCAGGGACCTCTGGCCTCTGAGTCGCCAGAAGGGGCCTATATCAGAAATTGCACTCGGTAAACATACACGCACTCGCAAGTAGATAGACAGAGCTGGACTCACATAGAGGGAAAAACTGATAATCCATCACTGATCTTTGGAATGATCATCGCATCTGATTCCCCACCACTGACCACTGCATTGTGTCACAAGACAAGGGTGACGGGTTACACATGTGGGCTTTAGAGCAGAGTTCTCACGGGTGCCATTACACTTACTACTTGACTGCTTTCATTTTTTTCCGCCCTGTGCTCGTGGGGGACCACAGGAATGTTTCAATATCCATTCTTGCCACGCAGTGTGCACTGCACGTTAATGCAATCCATTTTCTATTTTCTCCAAACGCTTTTAGTTACGGTGCAGTAGGGAAATTGGTTCCCCTTCCAGCTGAATCATAGACTGTACATGCATATGTATAACATGGCGCGACATAAAAATGATTTGTGCAAACTTAAGTGGGTGAAAAAAGTAGTTGTGTACCGTATCTGTAGCTAAATGAGAAAAATGAAAGTGGCAATCAGATGCCTAATATGCTTTGACGAGGCTATTGGGTTGGAAATTGCCTCACTGCCTTTCCCTGGCTTAACTCAGATGGCTCGTTTGAAGCCGAGCAATGTTTGTTTGTTTGTTATATTCAACGTATGGGGAAAGCTTTCTGCATCCACAATGGGAAGTATATGACTCGCTCAGTGGGTGTGGAGAACCTAATTTTCTCCTGTCCATTCACCTTGACAATCGCAGAGAGTCGGCTCAGCATATAGGCATGTTATTTGCTGCTCCCACGCTGTGAGCCATGTATGCATCGCCTGCTCAGCTGCTGGTGGGCAATGATCTGAGAGCACAGAGCTCATATCTGCTTGCCTGCCAGCAACTCTTCAGGGAATTGCATCACTTGGAGGCTAGCGAAGGTGAGATTTAATTCTGACAAAAGACTAGTAGAAACAAGAGTTGTATTCTCTGGAGATCTGTAAAATTCGGCCAGCCAGCCTGACTAAAACATGCTGGGAAATAAAGCAGAATTTTACATGCAGGGCAGAGGGTAATAGAAAACACAGCTACAGCTAATTAGCTGCTATCTTGTTGATTCCAGAAACTGCTCACACTCAATAAATGATCCCGTTCCCCGTATGAATTGGTACCCAAGGCTCCAGTGAAGTAGGCTAATGCTAAACTTTCTTTTCTCCACTTGACAGTTACTGCAAGTAATTGTGTTGTATATTGGTGGGAAAGAAACAACCATCTATATCCATACTGCTGGAGAGAAAGGGTGGGACAGAGTGTTCGGCACTCACTAATCATTATTGATGGAGATTCATTTTCACTTAGCAGCCGGATGGCTGGCTGACTGCTGATGCTCGGAAGAGGGGGACTGCGCGTGACCCCGCCATTGGCTGGTTTTCACGGCCCATTGAGCCAATCAAGGTGATGGTGCGAATGCCTGCTGCTGGGTGCCACCGAAACCTTTGTGGAGTCTCGGGTGAAATTTGGTCCAGTTCCACTGCACTCAGATTCCCCCCACTTCAAAGCAATGGGTTTGAGTAAAGTGGCAAGATTAAACTCTCTGTCACATCAGCATTAAACCACTCCAGGGTGAAGTGACTGACTGTCACGCACCGGACATGGCTCATTTTTAGGTTAATTTTAAGGTATTCTTATTCTATAGGAAAACTTTTACCTTCAGACCTCCCAGTAGTTTTTTTTTTTTATTTTTACCTCCAAGTTGTATAAGTTTGTCTCCTCTTATTGCTGCGAGGAAAAGCCAATCTCCACCGAGAAAGCATGTGCATAAATCATGTGGATGTATTTGCAGCGATGCATTCTCCTGCTTGTGTTGTTATGTTCATGCTTCACAGGATTCCAGCGTGCTGCATCCTCATGAATATGCATGACTCATTCTATATTTGATCTTTATTAACCCCGTTAGCTGCTTATACAGTGCTCTAAAATTCCCCCTCCTCTCCCTGTTTCACCGGCACACAACTGTGCACGTTTATATTGTTGACATGCAGTTACTCGCATCCAGCCTCTGTATATTTGGGTAATTGTACTCATCCATATGTGCTCTTGTCACCCTCCATGCACACCGAGCTGCCCTCTTGACTGGCTGCTTTCTTGACTGTCTGACACCCTGCGCTCACCTGTTGTGTGCACACTGTGAGGACCAGTGTGCGTGCTTTGCCGCCATCAGCATGTTGTGTGTGTGTGTGTGTGTGTGCAGGCCTGCGTGTTCACTGTGCACCAGAGCATGAAACCATGTACCAGTTCTAGTCATGCTTCATTCACAGGAACATCCCCGCTGTGAGTTGTCCATACAGGTGAGAGGCCCACTGTGGCAGCTGCAGATGACTGTCCGCTGAAAGCACTGTATGGGCTCTCTGCACGCAAAGCACACGCAAGCAATTAGAATCCTTCAACACAGTCAGCGTATTTAATGTGTGCGAGGGAGAGCGCCTCCATTTTGCCATTTTTAATTAAAATTTTACAGGTGGCAAAGTTCATGACTCTGAAAATGCATTATTTAAAATCCTATTGCTATGGCTGGGCAGATAAAGAAAGGTATCATTTATCAAAAGATTATATCATAATGAAAAAGGTCAGAATGCAGTTTGTTGTCAAATTTAAATTAAGAAAAGGGGAAAAAAGTAAGTAAAATCTTTCTAAATTAAATATGAAAGAAACTGAAACACTGTGAAATACTCTTGATCTTAAAACAGCAAACTCCCCTGGTCTTTAAAAAGAGAAATATAGACATATCTTTCTAATTGGTTTTTAATTTGGAACAATTGTGCTCCCTTATAATGAAGGTTTTTATAATTCTTAGTTATTTAGTCTCTTTTGCTCTAATTCATCTTTAATTGTTTTGTTGTTAACATTGTTTTTAATGCTGGGTTGTATCTCTATGTAGATATTATTACTATTATTATTGTACTGATATTGAAAGTCTGTCACTATCATCCATTTTATTCTTATTCCACAGCTGCACCTATTCTGTGAATTTGGAGACAGACGCTGAAAATGTTTCATGAAACGCAGTCAGAGCTGGTGGAACCAAAAGCAAATTCAACTTCTGCATATTCTGCATTGAAAATGACTTTTCTTTTTTTTTCATACAGGTGGCAACCACAGCTGTCACACATGACTGTGGGGAAAAAGGGGCCTTGTCGCAGATTAGATATGACTCCCTTGAGGCATAGCAAATGCATTTACACAGAACACTAGGGTTGTATGAAATGACACTCCAGCCCAAATCTATTTTGAGAAGATAGATCTGCAGTCTGGAAGGATGATGCTGAAAGTTTGTATATGCACCTTCACAAAGAACAGTAGCCATGCTCATTTTGATTTATGTTGTTTACTGTAGAGGAATCCCAGTTGTGACGAGTTCTTACATAGGGGAGAGTATCCAAACATGCACAAAAACTTTTCCAAGCACTCATACTGCATTATCCACTTCTCTCATGTCCGTACATATCCTCAGCACTGGCAGACTCAGGATATCTGAGGGGCAGGGGGAAAAAAAATCAAAAGGGCACCAGCTGCATGCAGTGGGGAAAAGGCACACACAAAGTTGTGAAGCTTAATGGTGAAACAGTTTCTAGCATGTAGAGCAGTCTGTATGACACTGCATCATATTTTCTCCGCTGAAAAGGCACCCTCGGGGGCACTTTATCACATTTTCTTGCACATTGTGGTCACCGTAGAGGCCTCATTATCATGTTTTATCTACCAGAGAGGCATCCAAGAGGGAGCCTTTTGCAGCATATTTTTTTTTAAACATGGGTACACCTGTATTTTCCAAGGATTTTTTTCATATTTTGGCATCTTTCCTCTGGCCCACCAAGGAGGGAAATAGTGGCATATAGCATATTTTTAGCAAAACGATGACTGGAACACAATAAGTATGCACATAGACAGAGGAGAAGTGAATTATACTGTTCACAGGGGTGGCGCAAGTAGTTTCCCCATCTGTATACGCCACTATGTGACCTTGCTGTGAGGGAACCCCCGCATTTCACACCTTCAAGCATCTTTAATTAGTGACAGCAACACAGTTCTGCACTACTTCAAACCCCACCGCCACCACCACCTCCATCATGACCTGCTATCACCACCTCTGAGTCACAGGTACTGACAGTCTCGAGTTACCCTTCCATTCCTGGCGGGCTAGCTGTTTTCTGTGCGTTGCCAAATTAAGGGCCTGGGAATTATGATGAGGCGGCCCCTATCAGGACATAGAAGTGTGTTTATAATGAGATCATAAACATATGCTCGTGCCAGCGCAGCACCTACCCATCAGCTTAATTGGCTTGGTGTGGAATCTCGTCTCTCGTTGGTCCTCTCCGGAGGAGGGAGGGGTATGTGAAGGAGGAAAGTGCAGAGGTGTACATTAGTGTGATGTTAGGCTGCAAAGCAGTGTTGACAAGAAACACACAAATACAAGTGTAAAAACGTCCACGCAAAGATGATCCTGTATGATCCACACATGAATGCGTGGGGTTTTGCAGACACACATGTGCATTAACCAGAGGAAGCATTAAGACTACCGTGGATAGTAATTGGCACCTGCAAGGACAATACTGAGGGTAAACAGACCCATTGTGCATTGTACTTGCCTTTGTGAATCAATGTAATTGCTAAGCCAAGTGGGGTGAAAAACATAATGAATTGGCCCAACAATGGACAAAGTATGATTTATGCATGTTTCTTCGTATAATCACTCTCACCGATGCTAGATTTGGTCTAGAGGGGAAAAGAATGAGCAGAGGTTAAATTGCACTAACCTCTGTCTGCTTAGGAGCTAGCGGGAACAATTTGGCAGCCTGGAATAATACAAACGCCATTAATCATCACTCTGCTCATCACACACATTTGAAGACACACATGTACACTGGCACACAGTCATGCAAACACTATCTGTTCATCTATCTACCTAACAACATGCTTTAAATACCCATGAATCGGCAGCGAGAAGGAGAAATGCATTTCCATGTTAACTGACTCAGTTGAGCTTAGTTCAGCCATCCCAGCATCCAGTGGCGATGTGTGAGGCTTGAGATAAGATATGATATGAATATTAATGTCAAATGAAGAAAGAAAAAAAACAATAATTTCATAGTTGACGCTTTTTCTTGGTGTCACACACGTATGTCTGGTAAGCTTCTGTCCATGTAATTAATGAGGCTCGTGGTGCCAAAAACCGAGATGGAAATTTGAATTTACTTTCAGCCTGACAAATTAAAAATTCCAACTTATGCTCTCAACAGATGGACCCTTTGCATCTTCATTGCTCATCTCTGGCAAGCTGTCCACTCTGTTGGCGTGCTCTGTGCTCTCTTGGTGTTCATACATTCCCTGTTCTTCACTTCACCCGTACAGCCTGTGTAATCACACATGTGATGGCGTTACATGACGTGCAGTACAGTATAGGCAGATTATGAATGTTAGCGTGTCATAGCCCCGCAGTGGCACTTATGAGAGGCTAGCTCGGCTGCACAGGTCTGATATGTAGCTTCCAGCCATCCATATTAAATGAAAGCTCATTACAAGCCGAGACCCAGCACCTGCTAGTATTGACAGAGATGTGATGAGCCTGTGAGCACAACCTGAAGTGTTAACTGCCTTCAAATGTGCCATGACATTTTATTGCACATAAGCATGGATTTGGTTAATTTGTTATTCGGTTCTTTTTAATAAACTGGGCTGGAAATATAATCAGTTTGGGCAGATGTGTTTATCAATTGCAATTAGTGGCTAATTCGGAAGATTGCACCAAAGAGATTTGTGTGTTGGGTGTGTGTGTGAAAGGATTTGCCTTTCTAAATGAAGAAAAAAAAAAAAGCATCAAAAACAATAAAAAGCATATTCTGTGAAATTAGTGTATCATCGATTTCTCCAGCCTTCAATATGTAAACATTAAATTGCTAAATGAACTCCTGCGGTAGTTGATAGGTTTAGTCACGAGAGCAGTAAATTCAATATAGCGGCAATTTGGTGTGCTGTAGATGTAACCAACCATGAGGAGTCACTCCACTTGTTTTTCCAATACAGGCTTTAAGTGCGACTATTGTCATGATACGTTTATGTCATTATACTGCATGTGCTTATGTAAGCATGTCATTTAAAGTACCAATACAATCAAAAGTGATTTACAGTATGAGCTTGGTTACCACACTAAACAATACATTTCCTTGCATTGTCACATTACAATCTTGTTGCTTTTACCTCCTTGAAACCAGAAAATTAAATTGTGCTGCCCTCATTTTCTAACAGGAGGTGTAAATACAATGTACAAGCCATAAAACTGTCACACACTGTGGCACAATTCTGCTCCTGCACCCCTCCCTTCACATATAACCTCCTTTCCCTTTGAGCTCTCCCATTGGTTTAGACGTTGCAATAATCCCTCCTTGCACGGATATCAAATAAAAATAGCAACATGTACTCAAAATGACATTTTATTGCAACTTTAAGGGGCATGCCGAACATAACGAGACGCTACAGCCACAAGAGACACTGTCAGCGTGGAGTTTACGAGCGACAATAAAAAGGTGATTGAATGGCGATGTAATGAATAGGTAAATGAGTGAGGTTGCCAAAGGGTGCACTTGATTAATGTGAGAGTTCAACAGGAGAAATTATCACAAAAGGCTTTTCTTTTTTTTGATGCTCCATCATCAAACGCAGGTGCGCACTAACTTTGACGTAAATCTTTTCTCAGCATGCTTTCTGAACTTGTTTTTGAACCACCCGAAGAAGCTTGCTGCTATAATTCGTTGAGCATGTATCTCGTAACCACCCTGCTGTCAATGCCAACAAGGGAACAGCTTCAACAGCTATAGCTGAAAACTAATCAGATGTGGTCACAACAGGATGTTGATACAAGCTAGCTAACAAGCTGAGGACGCAGAAATTGATTTGATGCATCAATAGTCAGATGAACAGCTCCCAGTCAAAAAGAGCACTGTAATGAAGCGTGTGCTCAATTCGGTTGTGAGAGAGCCAAGTCATATTTTTAGCAACACAACCAGCTGTTCGCAGCTGCCTGAGAGCTTTGGGCCTATATTATAGCTGCCAAAAAGTGTGTCACATTACCTGATTGCTTGTTTCTGTCTTTTACAGTTGCCATAGAAGCTCTCACATTCGAAAGTGTGAGGAGGTCTTACGTGCTTTTAACAAGCTGAAATCAACCTTTTGTTAAATAACAACACCAATCCTGTGCTCTGCAAGAGCTGCAGAACTGAAAATGACTCACACTTAGAAAGGTCCACACGAAGCAAATGAAGAGGGACCTCTTGTGTATTTCGCTGTGGGAAAAATACAAAGAAATGTATGATTTACTTTGTCTTTTGAAAGACTAAGACGTATGTTCTTAATCATATTCTTAAAGCCCCATAAATGAAGAGGCACTCGGTCTGTATTTCCTGTAGATGCTTTTAGTGGTCCCTTCACTGAGGAGTGATGCAGACAAAGAAAATGGATTAGAAAGCAGAAGAGCAGACCGTGAAGAAAGAAAGGCCGGAGCACAAGACATGGATTTTACATTGTAGTCAACACATCACATCAGTTACATATTATATTGCTGGTTTCATATTTGCATTAGTGTAATTAGGTTTGCATTGGAGAATAGAAGCAAAACACTGACTGTTTTACATTCTAATAAATACAGTCGACTTATTTAATGGGTTTTTTGCTACTGGCAATTGGAAAGTTTCCCTGTTATAGAGTTAATATTGTGAAGATGGTAGCCAACAATTATTATTTACTCACCCAGAAGACACAGAAACATCTACACATAGCTCTGTTTTGGTTTTCACCAACTCCTGAGGGAAATATCTGGTTCTTTAGTTGCCAAATGCTCCACTGTGTTCATTAGCAAGTTGCTAACTACGTCTGTCAGCTCTCAGCTTATTCACTGAAAACAGCTGATTCATGAGAGCAGTGAGACTAGTACAGTACAGCTGCTGTCTGCTGTGATCCAGGCAGCAATTACATTTCCTCTTAAATGTATTTGGCAAAGCAAATTAATTGCCTATATTTAAGAAATTGTGTGAGGTTGTGCATTGATCATTGTGCTGAAACTGTTTGAAATGTCTGACACGTCTGCAAAACATCTTCGCCTCTGACCTGTCAGCGGTTGGATCGACATCACTTAATGTCCTTGTGTGTGCATATTTTTTTTTTCGATCACCATTTTATTTGTCAATCAGATACTTCACTGGCTGGCCGCAGGTGATGGCTCAGAGGCAGGGCACAGTGTGTTAATTAGTCTGAGATGAACAAATCGTTGCTCTCAGGCTTTTGCCACTGTCCCCTGGACCACAGGGGCCCTTCTGTCGTACCGATTGTTATTAGACAAGGAGAGGGATGGTGGGAGTTTGTTTGACGAAGGAGCAGAGGGAGCGGAGGACGGAGGAGAGAGGAGTTATATGCTGAGGGAAACAGGGGAGGAAGGGAAGTTATAGAGAAAAGAAAGATGAAAGATACAGAAAAAGACACGAAGGACGGAATGATAATTGTAATGAGACCAAGATGATGAAAGGAAGGAAAGCGAGGAATGACCGCAGGGTGAAGTTTTGATAGAGCAGGGAAATATTGCCGCAGTGCCCACATGTAATCCGACACACACTGATGCATATCAGATGGTGGTAAAGTGCAATTTAGTGGGTTAATCAGTTTGGTTATTATGTGTAATGTGGCTGTAATATAGATAGATTTGATCACATTTCATTGGGCCAATTAAAGAGACCCTGAGATTTTTCCTGCCCCATCGCAAAAGAAATGAACAATTTATTTGCAGGAGTGCGGCAGATTGTGCTGACGATCAGTGCCGATGACTCACCTATTTTATGAAATCAATCTATTTAACAATGATGGCTTTTAAAACTCATTTTCCAGCTTCTGTTGCGGTTTGGAGGAGACGTTCCACCTATAGCCAACGTGTCTCCACTGCCTTTCTCTAAAGCCAAAAAACGCAAAAATACAAACTTGTCACTTTTTTTTTTCTTCTTCATCCTAATTAGGCATCTGATTCATCTTTATCGGATGTTAAACTATGACTTTGGATGTTTGTTAAATGATTGTGTAATTCACTTAGTCTGTGTATATTATGGGCTGTAACCAGGTGCCAAAGGTGAGCCCACATTACACCACCTATCTGCAAGCTATTACTATATATGACATTGATAAAATAGTTTGAATATTTCATTTAAATATCAACATAAAAGTGCAGTCGCTCCACTATTCAAACAACGGCTCCATTTTAAAAGTCTCTGTGTGCTTGCCAATATCACAACATCATGTTCTGCTTAACATAATTAATGATTAATAATTGAGGATATTATGTCTAATATCACAATTCAAATCATATCCATCAGTTTAGCTACTCTTATGAAGTGCACAGCAAAGTTTTGGTGAACATATGGAGAACAGAATCACACGGCGTCAGAACCACGGAAAAGAGATGGCAAAGTGGTTTCTGATTAATGATTTAAAATTCACTCGTTACTCGTTCTGATTAACAAGACTCAGCAGGCGGACGAGCCGCTCCACCAGCAGCATCTCCGAATGAACCGTAGGACGAAGGTTCAAGAGATTATTTTCATGACATCTTATTTCTGATAGCAAATTGCTTCTAACCACCTTAATATTGGTGTAGGAAGAGACAGTTGATGATCCCTTCAATCATTAATGTAAGATCTGATTGCTCATGCGTACAAAACAGGAGCCAGCTGAAGGCCGTCTCACCAAACTTTGATCTGAGCCTAAGCCAGGTGATGCAGGGCTGAATCCCACACGACAAGATCCTTGACGCGACATTACTATTACAGGCACATACCTGACATACTGAAAAAGCCATAAATGTGTCAAAAGCAGGCCACAGTAGAATACTTTAAGATCATGGAAGTAATGATGAAAATTGGCCCCGGGCTACCCTGTGGGCAGGGACATCAGACACGGCTTCTACAGCATTTCTCCCATCTCGTTTATCTGTTGAGATGGGAGAAGGGCAGAATGGTGTCGGGAGGAAGAAGCTGGAAGCTTGTGCAGGATCAACAGTGATTGACTGACTCATATGTGGTTGATTGCGTGGATGGTTAATTCATGGGGAAATTGAATAATTGATTTGTGAAGTAATTGCTTCATACATGTATTAATGATGTGATTTTTTTTTTTCCCACCACCACCGTGGCGTCGAGGATGTTAACCAAAACTACGTGGGAGAAGTGTTTTTGCGTGACGTTCGCTCAGACATGCAGCAATGACATTGAAATACCTCCACTGCATGCGTGATTGCGGTTTATGAGACGATAGGAAAGCAGGGTATGTGCTGTCGGCAGCATCGCACCTCGACACCCAACACTTCTGTTAGAAATAGCTACAATCTGACAAACCTTTTTTTCATCCTCCACCTAACCCCTCTCCTCCACCGTGTGATGAGCAATGCAAGAAGATGATGCATCACTTCGACACCTCACAGAATCTGAAGGCTGTACCTCCACCAAGCTAAACTTTGCCACAATATGTGGCCTGGCAGCGCGCCAGTTATGTTGTCTACATACTGTACGAATGTTCACAGTTTAGCCTGCGGCTGGTAATGAGCTAGTAAGCGCCGGAATCCTCAATGGAGAGTGAGAGATGAATCCCTGGACTTCCCCACGGCTGCTGGATAAATCTGGCCTTGCTGAGACTGAAAACACCCACTCACATCTGCACCATCTGCTTTGTGGCTCAGTGGAAGTCCCTCCCACAAACCCCCACCCCACCCCCCCACGACCACTAGCCCACTCACACCCTCTTCCTCCTCCCACCCCCCCTCCTCCTCTCGCCCACGCCTGTACACCCACACACTCCTGACACTCGCTCACACACCACTGATAGTGTCAAATGCTTAAATGCCAGACCACCTTCCACCTACCGGCTAGAGGAAGTGAGCGGGATACAGATATGCCTTCCCAAAATACACACACAAACACACACACACACACACACACACACACACACACACACACACACACACAAACATGCACACGTACTCATGCAGACGGACATGTACGGTATCCTGCTGTCCTGGAGGAGAGGGTTAATCCCTTTCTCTCTCCGCCTCAGACTGTTCTGCAGCTCAGCTGCTTCTACTTCATTGAAGTCGAGGCAATAGATGACCTTTTAATCCGTGTAACTTTTTGTCAGGTTACTCCTACATGCTACAGCTTAGTTATCCATTGTAGGCTCATTGTTAACATTTCACCAATGCCGGATTTTGTGAATGCTTCAGGCAATTTTTGCCTTAGCAAGGACTCTGTTTTTTAATAAATGAGCTACATCATCACATAGTTAAGTTTATGTGCTGTGAAAATGCGACTCAGGGGAGCATCATCAGTAATGGGAAAAATGAGGTGTTTACCCCATCTATGTTTTTTGTCCGTAGCAGTCAGAACAAGGCAGAAAGCTGAAATGCATGACAGCATCAATAACCAACAGTGTAAACATTAATATTTATGTTTAACAAAGATGTCGTTTAGTATGCACAGCTTAAATAACGAACACTACGGAAATGTACCAAAAATATCTGTAGGAGGAATTTGGAACAAACATGATTCAAAAATCAATATCCTTTTAGCCAATGCTTGTAAGACAGAGAAGCAATAGAAAGGGAGCAAATGTGTGAATTTCAAACATACTGTGTGTAGGATGTCCCAGGAGCGCTACGCATAAACAAAGAAACAAAACTCAAACTGTGATTTCTTAAAAAACTCACAGGTGCCAACCTTTAAACATGGAGACGGAAGCAACGTATATTTTTAGCGTTCATGTGAAAGCGTGAAACACAAAAGAGGAACACTGCTCTGGCACATCCACCTGCAGTTCCCGTCTTTCATCGCAATGAAAGTGATCCATCTTGTTTCAGTGCCCACTTCTCATTATACATCCAGCCCTGTCAGATGCCAGGACCTGTTTTGACAAGCAGCTTGATTGAGGTATCTGAATAAATTTCCAGTCTAAAACCCAAAAATCTCTGTTGTACAAGTACATCAGTGTACGCAGCCGCTCAGAAGTTTGGACTCACCTGTTATGCTGATGCTTCTCTTCTCTCCCTCAGTAATGGCTATTTTAACAATGATAAAAGCAGTAATTCAGACACCAAATGTTTCATTTACATCTGAAATTGTTTTGGCCCCAAAAAAGAAGAATAATGGACTGATTAAAACTTCCATTTAATGTCCCCACAGTGTTGCATGACAGCGGGGAATACTGTTATCCTCCAAATACCTTCGATTTTAAATTTGCTTTCAGGGCATAAGAGGCATAAGTGACCCTGGATCATTACTGAAATGCAGTGCTTTCAATTAGGCTCTACATATTTTGGGAACTTGTTTTTCTTCAGGCCCCCTGCAGTCAACTCAGTGGATAGATTGATAGATTCAGACTGTGATTCGTCAGTCCAGTACGTTCAGCTGATGTTCTGGGATCTGATTCCAGTAGTGCCAACAAGACTAACCCTCTATTTCTATTTTGAAGAAGAACTTCTTCCAAAGCAGCACACCTGTTCATTCCAGCTTGCTCAATGCATCACTGTGCACTTGACACACAAACAACAGCCTGTTCCTGTTTAAATCTGCACAGATTTTGATGGTAAGCTTCCAATTAACTTTGCAAGTGACTGGTGATTTCTTCCATACTTACTGAACTGTTGCTCACGGCCATCTTTGTCTCCTCCTGCCCTCTCAGATGTCAGTGTGATTCAACCATCTCGACGTAAATTCATTTTCTTTTATATTTTGCAATACAAATCGTACAAAATAAGACATGTCTGCAAAGAGGGCTTTCTACAAACAATCGCAAAATATAGAGCAGTCCTCTCAGCCATCCGACTGCACTGAATCAAGCTTTTGTGACAGGTGAGTCCAAACTCCAACCGTGGAGCACGTTCCAGATGTGACCAGCTTCTTGAAGCAGGCCCCCGGGGGAACACAGCAGGAAATATAAAAGCTATCTTGAAATGGGTTGAGTTATGTATGTACATCAATTGACAATAGAGAGAAGCAAAAGAAAAGTTCATTTATAATCAAGAAACGTGCTGTATACGTGTAATAAATTCTGGTGCATGTGGCAGCTGGTAATGGCAGAGAGGCACTCATTTCCGCTAGGTGTTACAATTGATGAGATTAGTCTGGTGTGTGCGTGTGTGTGTGTGTGTGTGCGCGACAGAGGGAGGGAGAGGGAGAGACAGCATAAGAGCTGGGACGGATTAGAGAAAACACTGTATACTTTTATGTGAGACCAGGTGAAGAGAGTGAAATTGAAAAACAAGTAGGTGAAAGGAAGTGTGTATGTGCGTGTGTACATGAGCGAGAGACCCGTGCTGAGCCAGACAGGCCGACAGCTTTCTATATCTCTAACACCACCTCAAGGTCGGCTCAGGTTGGGCCTGCTGCGACTGGAATCTGCGTCGACTACGGCCCAGCCGATATCTGCTCTTTCAAAATCTGTTTGTTTTTTTTTTATTTTCATCTTCTATCAGCTCTGTGTCACACAATCCTCTGCCGTGATTAAACAACTGAAAGAGAGCGTGAATTGGGATGACGGGATAGAGAAGGAGACAAATTCATGTGTGAGCGTGCGTGTCGGTGAATATTTTGGGGGGCCGCGTGTGGAAAAAGACGCTGAGACGGATCCGCAGGCAGAGACAGATGCGACTCAATGGTCGTGGATGCCTGTGTTTACATTTAGAAATAGTCTCTCAGCCACACCTCATCGCTCCTTCCCACCGGAGCTCCACCAGCGTCGTGAGAAATTTTCTGCACAGGTTCTTTGTCAAGGAGAGCTACCAAAGGGAGGGGTGCAACCGGAAAAGTGCTTAAACACATCCCTTCTAGGATTGTCTCTATATGTCATTGTCAAATGAACTGAGATAATAACCATCGCTGCTGTGTTCCTCGTGCCCTTTGGGTTCTTTTCTATTCTCGCGTGCCACATAACACAGCAAATCAGCATTTAAAGACCCAGTAAGGCTTTTCTGTCTTTTTTTTTTCTTTTTTTTTTCTTTTTTTTGGTGTTGTTTTTCTGCATTTTAAAAGGAGAGCAGGATCAGCTCCAGGAAAGTATCCCCTGGAGCATGTGTTTCTGTGCTGACGTTATTGAATGAGTGATTGAAGTTCATCCATCAGATTCACTGCCTTACAACATAAGGAGGTCTAAAAGTTGCACTGGCTACAGGCCAGGCTGTAAAAACAGTATGTTTAACATCTCCAGTTCTCATTAAGCGATGTTGAAAGCACACGAAATGCATTAGTCGTATTTCTCTGTCTTGGATGTGGATCTTATTATTCTCTGGGCTTGCAGCAAGATAATCAGAACCTCAAAGTTTGCGATTACATTATTCACAACCCGCCATTTCTCCTCAGTCAACATTAAAATGTAGGTGAAATGTGATTTGATGTCGCTCATGAATAATAATATGGTTGTACTTTTAAAGACTATATTTCAACTTGCAATAAGAACTAGATGACAGGTTTCAGCTTTCAAGATTACTTTTTGACAAATAGTGAAAAAAGTGGGGGAAAAGGTTCACTTTGTTGGTGTGACAAAAGCCGTGCTTTGCTGCTGCGTGGCATATTTCATGATTTCATAGGGTTTTTCCTCTTCCACGCTTCAGATGTGTAACTGAAACTGAATAGTAAGAATAGTTTTGCACAAACCTGAGGCTCAGAGCTCCTGGCATGGTCCAAATAAAACCAGGAACCAGATCACGACAGTAGCATTAGTAATAGTGAAAATTGGATGATGATATTTGCACTGTAGCCTCACAAACACTGAATTCATGCTTTAATGCATTTGTGCTGCTGCAAAGTGGAGTTCTACACACAAAACATCTTCATCTGACTTCGCCTTTAAACCTTTGACTCGCTGTTGAAATTTTTTCATCCCCACCTTGCCAGAACTGGGATTAAACAATACTAATACAGCTGAGGTCACATTACCATTATTAATATATATGTGCAGTACATCTAGCAAAGCATTTACATCACAAAGCGAAAGATCAACTACGCAGCTTCCGTCGGAGAACAATGAATACGATGCAGGAAGTGAGATCAAGGGGCGAGCTGGCTCTAATGCTCACATGAGACACAGAAGACTGAGAACAATGGGCGTGAAGGAGGTCTGTGAAAGTGAAATTGTTTTCCAGAGACAGATTTGTAAACCGCTGGAGCAGCTTGTAAGCAGCTTTCACTCAGACGAAACAATACCAACAGCAGCATGTGTCTGCCTGCTTTCGAGACGTGTGCTCTCTGCAGATGAATGTGTTTCACAACTAATATTTTTGTGTTATCTTGCATTTTTCCTGATGGAAGTGAGGCATCCCTGCTAGCTAGCTTCATTTTATGTACAGTGTGTGCCCTTTGCTGCTCGCTGCAGCCTACAGTATGTCTCAGAGCAGTGTGGGTATTAGCACTGACTTACTGGAGGGAGGTAGAGGAGGCATGCGGGGCAGGCAAGACCATAATGATGATCTTCACCATGAGTGATAATGAGTGCTAAGGTAATCCTTGGCCAGGACCATGCACAAACACACAAACTAACAAAACACACGGTCTGTGCTTGCACAGAGCAGGGAACAAAATGCCACCAAGATACCTCACAAACACATATCGAGATGCCCCCCCGCACTTTGCCTGTGTCTTATCAGTCCTGGTACAGAGCATGCAGGGAAATCAGAGGCACACAATCTTGCCCCCAGGAGCCAAATTTGTGCCCCCCCCCCCCAAAAAAAAAGCCTGTTATGACAATACTCCCCCTCATCCTCCTCCTCTTCCTCTCCTAACAGCTTTATTCTTTTATCACACAGGCAATCAGACAGATAGCGGTGCTCTGAAACCCTTCCTCCAGCTCAGTGATGGGGACCGTGGACCGAGGTCCTCCCTAATGCAACCCCCGAGCCCCCGGCTTGTTAGCTGGAGACATCTTTGAAAGAAAAGGGGGGAGGGGGGGAGCGAAGAGAGAAGAACAGTGAGCACGGGAGGGGTGTGTGTTTGTGTAGAGCAGAAAGAGGCAGGACAGCAGAGTGCAAGGGTGTTTTTACAACCCTGTGTGTGTGTGTGTGTGTGTGTGTGTGTGTGTGTGTGTGTGTGTGTTTTGTGCATGAAGAAGAGACACTATAGTACTTCCGTAGATAAAAGGAAGGAAAAGCGAATCTCTCTCCCATGTGTCATAAGTCTGTCCCTTTGAATGAGAGTTAAATCCATCAAGTCAAAGTGGAAGAGCTCGCTCTCCCTCTCTCCCCTCCTCTTGCTTATTCTCTCTCTTACTTCCTCTTCCTCTTTGATCTGATTGTTTCTCTCGCGCGCGCTGGGCCAAATCAATCTGCCACCCACAGATCATGTCATCACGGAAAGAAGACCAGAACACGTGTGCTTGAGCCGGCCCGCATGACACTTAACGGTTATGTGTGCATGCCAGCCTGTGTGTGTGTGTGTGTGTGTGTGTGTGTGTGCAAGGCCCCTCACAAACACGACAGCAGTCTTCCTGCTATGCTTATGAATAAAGATGATATTAATCCTTAAAACATGGAGGAGGGGATTACTGTGTTTACTACGGTGCATGTCTGTGGAAATGGAGTGCTCTCACCCAGTGATGGTGGCATGTTTGGACTTCCAAGATGCTTTATGAAATGGCAGGAAAGAGGGGGAAAAGAAGGAGGAGGAGGAAAGTGTTATGTTTCTCTGTGCATGCATGCTGGCTGTGTGTGGGTGCGTAGCTGCCATATGTTCTTAAGGTAATTTATGGAAAATAAGAGACATATCAAGAATTATGGCTCTGTTTTTAGCAACAACAGGCTCAAACTATTGCTGGTGCTTCCATGTGTTTAAATCTGCCCCAGATTGCCAATATGTCTTCTGTGTTCTCAAAATCCTCATCATGATAAGACAGATTTGATTTTTTTTTTTTTTTTTTTGGGGGGGGGGGGGGGCGGGGGGTCAGAAAAATAGAGAATCCAAGCAACCAATCTCCCAAAATAGGTCAGTTTGAAAGCATGATGAATTTTCATACAGCCTTTTAAAAGGGCTTTTTAGGACTGAGGACTGTGGAGGAGAAGATGCTGCTGAGGATCTCTTTCTCACACAGCTGGGTCGGCGTTTATGCAGGGGCCTTGAAGACTACTACTGCCCCCTGGTGTTTGGCACCAGGATAACATGTTTTTTTTTCCCCACATTTCGGCTCACATCCAGAGACTCTCCTCTACCGAGCATTTGGAGAGGCAAAAACCGTGTGGGTTCAGCTTCCTCATATAGGCATCGTGATCACAGCTTCGATGAAGATGTGGGTGTCCAAAACGCTGAAGGAGAACGGATGAGATGTCTGCTTTTTTCCCCTTCACACGCCCTCTTTCTGTAGTTCTCAGAGTGGGAGCCTACACAAGCACAAGGGAGAGATAGAAATCAATGAAGATGTGCCAGACTTGGCTCTCTTATCCACAAAATCAGTGCTCTTATAGGCTGCCGCCTCACGTTCACCGTTGTGTAAGAACAGGGAGGTGCTCTCTGACTCATCAACCCGAAATAAAACAAGCAATTATTCATATCCTGTTTGGAGAAGGATCAAATAAATTAATACTGCTGACACTGCTCTCAGCTCACCTCCAGTTGCTCTTCTTTTCAACTCTATTCAGTGTGCGTCTGTATGTCCTCCATAGCATCCCAAAATCTGCTCTCAATGGGAAACCAGACCTGTGGTTAAAGTGTCCTGTGTCCGATTAGTTCCATTCATTTGAGACACCCGTATTTAATCAAGTCATGTATTCATTGTGTCCTGAAAAGAACAGCTTAGTCCAATTGTATTTTTATTAAACAAGTCTGCCCAGTTAAGCATTCTTAATTCATCAGAGGAGAAAAATGCAAGAAAGTGTGACAAAAAAAATACAGCTCAGCAATGATGAAAATTTGGTTCATCAGCTTTCAGTGCAATTATATCATGCAGTAGATTACAGGTCATCATGTTGTCATTATAAAATAATGTGCCAAACAAATGAATTATTCAAAGTAAGGTGAACTTGAAGTGGCTATAATCATTAGTTTTATACGGTAAAAATGACTGAATAGCGTGATTTCTTGTATGTAAATGTGCCCACTGAGAGTCGACTGTGCACTTCCCTTTAGCTCTATGTCGTGTTTCAGCGACATTGAGCTCATTGTTTTGGTTTTACATGTCATGACTTGGCCACAGCAGGCAACACGCAGCACCAAACAGCAGACGAAGTTAGCGACCAGCTGGTGAACATAGTGGAGCATTAGCAGCCAAAGAGACAGATATTTGTCTCAGGGAGTTGTTGGAGACCAGAAACAGAGCTAAATAGAGAGTGAAAATTGGACTTTTATATTCATCAAGTGGAAAGATACACGTCTCCAAATGAATGATAATTTTGCATGTGTGAGACAAATGTTTTCTAACATGGTCACCAACTTAAATGGTGATAGTAATACATATCTGGGATAATATTAAGTACATAACTCATCAAAACATATAACATATGTCTGGTGTTTTTTTTAGACATTATGCATAAATGTCACATATAATTCTACATAATGTAACATGTATACATATATTTTCTTACTTTCCTCTGGTGGTATGTCATCTTTCAGATTTTTTCCAGGTTTTGGGATACCTGTCATGGCCATTTCTGCAGCCATGCTTTGAAAAGCACAAATAAAATTCCATCCACCTCCATTTAATTGGCGTGAAAGAAGAAAGTGCAAAGAATTTCTCAGAAACTGAACAGATGCAGCCAAAGTATGTGCATTGCCACACATCTACTGAGGTTGGTGATAAAATGACTTTTTTTGTGATATGTGTGAAAAAACCCTTTGCAGACATTGAAAATAAAAAGGAAACTAAACAAAGATGAAGCTAACAGAAATGCAAAAGAGGGAACAATAAGTACATTTTGGAAGTGGGTCAGACCCATAAGGTTCAGTCTAACATGGCTTTCTTTGGTTTAGCTCTGCTGCCTTCACAAAAGCACCTCAGTAATATCTCCAACAAATCCCAACATCAATGTGGTCGATCGCTGTTTGTCTGCTCATCGCAGAGCAGGAAGAAAACCAGCTCGGCTGCTCTCCTCGCTCTGCTTTCATCTCAGCATCACTGGCCGGGTAAATTTTCCTCCTACTGTTCTAGCATGACAATTGGATCCCCAAACCAAGGAGCATCATGCTGCGTTTGCCTGGTTGCATGCTGCTTTATATAGGCCTACATGCACATATCCAATAACACACATGGAAAGAAATGGACAGAAGCCACAGGAGCACATGCAGGCATAATAGAATGGACACATATGCGTGTGGGTGTTCATGTGTGTATAGACAGTATGAGGATTCTTTTATTAGTCTAATAATATTTATAGAAAGACGTTAAAAAATGGAAACTAAATCAAATCCACATACGTAACTTGACATGACAGTTCATTTGATCGTTTTCTGACCTGCCATCTCTGTAGCTTAGGTTTAAGTTTAGACAATGAATAAACACTACACTACTTCTGCCTTTGCTTCTGAGAGAGGTTGTGATTCCCACTCAAGAAAACATAACTACAAGACATTTCAAGCATCTGAACAAACCAACTGAGTTATTTCTCTGGTGAGGAGAACCTCAAACAATCTATTGTCTAGCAAATGAAGTTAATTTTACAGAAATGTTAAGCATGCTGAACATGCAGGAATTTGACTGAGAGCAAAGCTGGCAGCTCAAGGTTGTGCAAGATAACAAACCTGCACGCTTAACTAACATAGACCTATAACTAAGACTGCAATAGTTGGGCTGTCTTTAGCATTGTGGTTCATTTTCAGCTGTACCGTGACATAATACATCCATCCAGCAAAATCCTGGATAGCATTCAGTGACATTCCCTCTTTCATGTCTAATTTCAATTTATTTATTTATTTGTTTATTTTAATTCTTGCTTGCTTCCTCACCATGTCACATTACTTTCCACACTAGCACTGAACATTAGCTCTGGATGTAAATCTTAAGGTGCTGGTTATTAATTAACTTCTTTCCACTGATTTTGAGGAGATAGCCAAAGTATTTGCCTATGAGATTATGACACCACATTGTTGTAAGTTGTCTTAAAATGAGAAGTTTTTTTTGTTTGCATTAACCAGTGGACAACCAGCTACACTGTTGCCTTTGTTCTTTAGCTAACCCTCCTTAAGCTACTTTTCTAAGCAAGAATACAAAACTGGTAAATGTCTGTCTTACTTGCAGGCTAACAAGCAAACTAAAATATAATTAAGGTGGAAAATTTTGTTATACACCTAATCTAATTATAACACAAGTCGTCTCGGCTGTGGCTCCTGCAATAAATGTGGCAAAGAACGGCAGCTCGCACTATCTGATATATTCACACATATCAGCTGTGTGATCTTTATGCTCCAGGAGGATTTATGTTTTACCTCTACCCTGGCTTCATTGCATATATACACAGTATATCCATAGACATATATTAGCAGAATTTAATTCAGACGTATACGCGCAAAGGCACAAATAAACACTCCAAGTGCACGCACACGCACCAACATGGTTTTCTTCCCCAGGCATCAGGTAGCCAATCCATCCTGTGACGGGGAATTGTTCTTTTTCTTATTAAAAGAACAGGTGGCCATGAGATAGCAGTCTCATTTTTCACCACTGCTGCACTCCATGAGTCCAAACTAATGATCAAAACATTGAGCCGCTCCAAATCATCTCTCACCCAAGACTGATAGATATGAGAACTGATGGGAGGAAGAGTGTAGGTGGGTGTGCGTGTGTGTTGGGGTGGGGTGGGGTGGTGTTTCTGTGTTCCTGTGCTGCCATTGGATGAATGTGTATGTATGCATGTGTGCTTGAACAGCATGTTTTCTGTATGTTCCTATATGGGCACACACTGTCACGCCTAGGTGCCCTCATGTGAGCATATGTGTGGTCAAAGAGGACAAATCTAGGACTTCAGGGTACGTTTGGGAACCACACACACGCACACACACAGACGTCTTGTCTTTTTTTTTTTGTCAAGTCGCGGCTCATGCTTATCGCTTTCAAAGGGAAAACAGCATGCATCTCAAAGAGGAGATGAAAGCGGTTTAATGATCTATAATACATGGGCACCGTTCACTGGCACAGAACAAAAGGTTTAGGTGTTGGGGGAGAAACGGCACATCAAGACAAGTTTAATGTTGAGTCCTGCACCTTTACTGGTGACTCTGAGGGTTGGGACGCCGCTGTCATGGCCGCTGTAATTTCTTTTCACCTTCATGGGCAGCTTTACTCGCCTCCAAATGAGATTACTAAAAACACAAACCAGTCAGTGATGACAGACTGACTGGAAGAAAAAAAAAAAAACCTCAAAATTAATTTCAGGGATGTGTGAGGCGTGTGATACATTATTTGCATTTTTCCCAGCCCTCCCTGTCACAAAACCTGTGATAAGTGACAACACTGCCACACGTATCCACTCAGGAGACTTGGCAGATGATTTCAGTGATTTGTGTTTGATAGCAGAGCAATGACACCGATGGAGGTGGCGCGAAGTGACGCTTTGGTGTGTGAAATAAAAGTGTTTCCAGTCCTGCACGCTGTCAAGTGTGCATGACGGAAAACACAAACTTTCCATCTCTCCCCTCATCTCTCGCTTTCCCTCGGCTTTTGATCATTTGCGCTACGTTCTGCCACTCTGTTTGGGCCGATGAGATTAGTCATCGCCTGTCCCATCTGTTGTGTTTACGATTCATTTGTTTACTCGCTGGTTCACATCAGAGCTTACTGCGGCCAGGGGGGATTCCTTCAGTGCACGACTGGGTCCAGGCTCTGAGGTCAACTTAGCGCAGTGATTCATCACATCACAAGTAGCTGTGATGAATAACACCGATTCCCTTCGTTTCTGATGACGGGGAAAGGCAAAGAAATGGGAAAAGGGCACGTTCCAAAGCCAAAAGGGGGAATTACAGACACAGGTCAAACCAGCTATTGCACTTCCAGTGGATCTACTAGGACTCACAGGTGCTAATTTACCAGACGAGGTTTGACAAGTCTGACAGCTTACTTGTGGTTGCTGTTCACAGTCTCTGCAAACATGAACATAGTTTTGATGATGTGATGCAATAGTTTCATTTCATGTAGATAGGCATTACAGATGCAGCTGGAAACACTGACAGTCAAACAAAACTCTGTGGAAAGACAGAGTTATCCATCGTGATGTTTTTAAAATACACCAGACTGGACATCAGTTGTTCCCCACAGGCTCGTGATCTGTCCATCCATCCCTGCATCTATTTTTTATACTCGCTTGTACTGAGGACTCAGGATCACAGCACGCTTGTTCATTCAAAAGTGATTTATTTTGTTACAGATAATCTTCACATATTATTTGCTTTTACAAGTTGTAGAACCTGAAATATCAGTAGTAAAGCACGAGTCAGAGGTCAGAGGTCACATTCTTCATGTGCAGAGCAGTCAAAGCTTCTTCTGTGTCAGGCTTCAGTAGCTTTTTAGAAAACACCCTGTCTAGACCCAAAAAAGAGGAAGCAAGCTAGTCATATAATGTTACAGACTTACATAAATACATAAATAACCTTTTGATGGAGTGACTGAATGTCCGTGCTTGGTCTGCAGAGTGGGTTTCCTGCAGCTATCCTTTTTTTTTTTTAAACTAACATCTTTCTGTGTATCACCATCTGTTGTAAAGTCCGACATATATTAAAGGAACAGCTTGGCGGGTAAATATGAAGCATCAGCTAGCAGCCGATTAGCTTAGCTCAGCACAAAGGCTGGAAACAGCTAGCTTGGCTTTCTGTAGGTAACGAAATCCACCTACCAGCACCTCTTAAGTACACAGTCCAGGTTATATCTGATTTTGTACAATTGTTTAAATGTTTCCTTTGTCTTTGTTTTATCAGGGGTTATCTGGACTGTTTCTTTGCCAGCTGGAGCTTTATGTTTATTGTACAGACCTGAGAGTGATAACAGTCTTCTTATCTAACACTCAACAAAAAAGCCAACAAGCACATTTCCCAAAAATGTCAAACTATTCCTAACTGTGGGGATTTTGGAATACAGACTTCAGTAGGCTATTTCCAATCATTCAGGAGCTGTTTGTGGGATTCTCTGCACACCTTACTGCACATTGCTGCCAATTATTTAACTGGCTAAATGTCAGTGTCTAACAACCCTTTCACCTTGTTGGACATTTAAGCCAACTTAACCTCAGATGTTGTAATAAAATATTGACAAGATATCTTGCAGCGTTTTCACTGATGCCAACATACTGAGTTATACTGCGCTTGTCATTCTGACTGGCCATGTAGAAATGATGCTGCGATTATGTTGCAATGTCAGGAAATCCAGCCTGTCTGCTGTTGAAGGTCTCCTCTGAGTTTCTTCCCCTGTCTATCTCCACTCTATAGAAGCTCTATTTGTACAGCAGAACTAAATGATTTAAACATCCCAGCCCACCTGTTGCCATGCAGAGGACTCGCTACTTGTTACTAACAACTGAGACGCAGCAAAACTGGATTTTCCTTCGGTTTCAGTGAAATAGCAGCCAAACACTGATAGACTGTCGCTGATTGCTCATCTGTGGTTCCAACGAAAATGTTGAAGTGAGAAGATCAAAATGTTTACAACATGAGCGCTGTTCAGATGGATGAAGACTCCCTTTCATTTTTCTTTTTTTGTCAAATTCAAACTTATTCCTCCACTTTTCTCAGCCCTTGTGGTGAAATAAAGTTCAAACATCATCTCATTACTGAGGGTATGATTACAGCGGTTGAATTGAATGTGCACGGGCCCAGTTTTCTGTTTTGTGCGCTGTGAGCCAGTTATCTCTGTTTGCTGGCAAAAGATAAAAATGCACAATACTCCTAGGCGGCTCAAAGCCATCGTACTCCTTACTGTCAGTTCATCCATTGGCACACAGACACTGATTAGAGATTGCCTGGTGGAAAGCAGCGGTAAAGCAATCCATCCACTGTGCGGCACAAAAACCAAATCTTTTTCAAATTTCCAAACCTGAAAAACAATGCTCGGTATGTTTTCAAACCAGGGGCTGTCACAGCATATGTTGCTGTGCTTTGAAAAGCACCACAATGCTGTGTGGTCCCATTGAAACCACAACGCCAAGGGCACAGCCAAGGAAGCAATCCCAGACGTCAGACCATGTGGAACCAATGGCCGCAGAGCCCAAAGAAATCGGTTACGTATGCCACCCTTCACATCTTGCATAATACAAAGTCTACATTCATTACGTAAAGTAAATTAGCCCTGGCTGACTCTATTACATGCCTCTGTGCTTTAATGTAGGGAGAAGTGTTGATAAGGCTCAATGAATATGCTGAGCCCATGCTGGTTTTGACTGACTTGGAACTTGTGTAGAATTTTTAACAGCACAATGTGTCCTCTAAATCATCTTTGCAACTGAAGCTAACCAGGAAAACTCCAGCGTCCTGTGAGACGGGATCTGTTGGCAAACGTATACCCAAAGGCACGTCTTACATCAAAAGTAGACTTGATTCTTAATTAAACCGATAGAATACAGCAGCAGTGACAGCTCTGTGGCGCTTTGCCTCAGTAAAACTTAACAGCCACTAAAGTTTCTTCTGAGTAATGATTAATGCATCCAATTTCTGTGATCTGTATTGAGCGTAGCATCATGGGTAATTAAATGATGGTCTACAGAGCGCTGACTGCTCTCATAAAATGACAAGGCCATAATTATCATGAAGCTTGGTTACCCTCTGACTCAAATACTAATTGTGTATCAATAACCGAGTGGAAGATGGTGCAGAATTTGAAAAAAAAAAAAAACAACCCAAGCTGTATAAAGCAGCTCCCAGCGACAACACCACAGACGATAACATCAGATCCTACTTTTTAAAAAAATCCTGAAGTAGGCATTCGCTATTCACACAATGCCTATTTATTAATTGAGCAATTTCACAGGTCCACGAAGTGAGACATGTGAAGCCTACAAATGGAATCCCCCGCTTCAAACATATTTACATTCACAACGATAAGAACTGCAGTGTTAATCCATCAAAACACAATAAGCCTAAAAGGCAAACCTCTAACTTTCTACTCCCTTGTGTAGTATCTTGTCATGGAAAAAAAAAAAAGAAAAAACAAACAGCCTGCCAGACTTGCAGGCGTCTGTGTTAAAAGGAGACTCACTCACTGAATACTGAACGTAACACCTCAGTGACCAAGAATATAGCTTCCTCCAGCAAATACAATAACAAAAGCGTTGCACTCTTAGAAGGAGAGGGATGTGCTGTGAGGAACCGTTTATCCTTTCTCATTGATTCATAAACAGGCATCATTTTCAAACCAGCAATACAAGCTCAAACACAGCAGCCGCACAAATATACAGTACAGAGAGGCCTCCTCGGGAGACTGTGTGCCTGTCCAGGAGTCAAAAAAAACATAATATAGGAGGGGAATATTGATGTTTCCTTTACTACCATTTAAATCAAGCCTGTTATTTTTATTATTGTTGTCCCTCTCCAAGATAAATAGGGTGATAAAAGGAGACACCCGCCCCGGTCTCGTTGACATTTTAGGGAGTCCTTTTGGAGCCGTAAAGATGCCCACTTGATGGATGCCAGAGCTCTATAGACAACAGGAAGACAAAATGAGGGATGCTTATGGATGCAGAGGCGGATAAGGCAAAGAAGAAGAGAGAACACGGGCAGTGCACACAAAGGATCAGGGGTGTAAGGTGGGTAGCATCAGTGAGACACAGCATGGAGAAAAACAACAGTGGGGAGACAGAAAAAGGAGAGAGACACGACGAAACAGTCCATCAGCAAGAAAACTCCAGAACAGGGCAGAACAGGAGATGTACATCCAGGGAGAGACAGAACAGACAGCCACAGCGTCAGCCGTCAACCAGGGAAGATGAAAAATAAAAAAAATAAAAGCTCGACAAGTTGACGCACTCTCCTCTTTGTCTCTTCTTCTGTGTTTTCAGTATGCCGGTCTGTGGAGGAGCTCCCCAGAGGCAAGTCTGCGTTTCAGCTCCTGCCACAGCAGCTCCCTCTCCTTTTGGGCACCCTTCATGAAGCCTCGGTTCTCCTGGGCTCTCCGAGACAGGTAGGGCATCACCTCATTCACCGGCCCGTAGGGGACGTACTTAAAGACAGGGAAGCCTGCCTGACCTGGGGTTGAAGTGTATGGGATGGGAGGAAACAAAAGAAAAAAGGGGCTTTGTAGTATGATATGGATGGAGATAAATGTAGAATTAGAATGTTTCTCTGTTTGTGTGCAGATATCATCACAGGCTTTTCACACAGAAACTGTTTAATGTGCTTTCATTGGCTGGATTCAGCGACAATCTCAAGACGTCATTTCATATCACAGCCGGACGTGATCTCGACTGCTTCCCTCACTGAATGATTGCTGGAATCGCTCTAATCAGGCAGGTCTGCAGCATTTGCACAGACAACCTCAGTTTGCTGCATTTGAATATGAGGAGCCGGGTGACTGGCATACTGTGGCTGCTTTGTCGGGGCTCGTTTTTCAAATCCATCGCAATAAATGTGCTCTTGACTAATCCAAAATCATACAAACGCAAAATGAAACCAAAATCCTAAAAACGGACTATGGCATCTTTAAAAATGGGCGACGATATGATGTATTTCATCTAGCAACTTCTTCATTGTTTCAAAGACATCGCGCTTGCTGCTCTGTCCTCTGAGAAAACCTCCAAGAAACACGTGTGTCTGTTTACATCAATACCGGCCAAGGCTGTTTCAACTTCAGCCTCACATTGACAGACAAGTGCCTGCCGCCGCTGTGTCTGTCTTTGACTGACAAATAAAGTGGTGGGAGCCAGCAGCGGCGCTTTGTTAAGACAGCTTGTCAATACCGAGGTGTCTCAGTTCATATGTCACGTTATGGGCTGCAGACTGACTCCAACATGTGACACCTCATGCAGTGCAAGCAGTCTGTGTGCTATATGTGTGTAGCTGAAAGGTCTTAAGACACAGAGCTGAGAGTTGATATGGATCGTGCACAGGCTGAACTTAAACTGCCAAATCATCCTTATGCAGGGGAGGAAAGATCAGTGCCTTGTCACTGAGCTCGAGTGTGTTTGTGTGTGCTTTTCTCACCTAATGGGAAGCTGATCTGATCACACATTCCCAACAGTTGACCGAAGTACACCTTGTTCTCTGTGGGTACGAGACCCAGCTCATTCATTCTGGATGAGAGGGAGAGACTTTAATAATAAATACCTTGGTTTATACAGATGCAAAGCTATATACAAAAATCAATCAGAAGTGTGTGTTCAGCAGCGTGTTCGGATAGAAGTGAAACCATACCTCCTAATGGTGTGTTTCACCGTGTCCTCGTTATGTGAAGCCACCATCACGTTGGCGTTTCTGTTGAGTGCAATCTCATCCAGCACATAGTCCAGACATCTGACCAAATACACACACAAGGAAGGAAGGCAAGGACATAACTTTAGTCTGTGAGGTGGAAATTACCACAATTGTTTTCTACTAAACTATTCCCTATAAAATAACAAGATATTTAACATGTGGCATGCTGGATGCATATAGTGGCTGCTGCATCATAACTCACCCAAACAAATCTTTCTAATTAGCATGCAAGATTTATTCTGCGAGGCAGCACCATCTTTACACAACGGAACAGGAAAAATGTCCCTAAACACTGAATGTATTTACCTGAAATATGAACCAATTCAGGAAGGACCTCTGAATTCTGCTTCCCTGCTCATGCAGCCATCTTAATATGCATGTACTTTCCCATCCTCTCCATATTTTTAAATCCCACCTCATGCTGTGCTGTAGCCCATCAGCCAAACTTTGTGTCTGTCCTATGTTGATGTTTACCTCAAAATCTAATTGATAGCTCGAGGGTGGCCTTTCCTCTTTTTGTGCAAAACATATTGATCTCCACAGGGTGATTTCTTTGAGCTTGCCTTAATCTAGGAATGTCAGAAAACTGTTACAACACAGCACCCCTGGAGTTTCCGTAACTTGCACAAATCAACAGGGTGGAAGCTTGCTGACACGAGATGTTGAATCCAGAAACTCCAACTGAGGGACCACTTCTCTAAAAATCAAACCCCTGCACTGCCCACTGCAGCAGATTTGTGCCTAGAAGGTGACTTGTTTAAATCAGTGGACCACATGAAGTGGCACAAGTGAAGAAAAAAAGAAAAACAGTTTTCCTGGGGTGTGTTTGTGCATGACATTTAGCTCCAGACTTTTTGCAATCCAATAGCAAAAGGCTACAGCAATAGTGGGCTGCTTCAGAAGAAACTTGGCTAAAAAAGGTCAAACTTTGCAGTTGCAGATTTGGACAATCTTCAGCCTCTTACCTGTGATACATTCTGTTGGTAGATGCATAATCAGGGTTAATCGGGTCCTCATAACCAAGCTCTTCGGCCCTCTCTCGCTCCTGGTACATGTAGGCCCCACGCACCAGCTTGGCAGCGAAATGCCAACCCTCACGTCGAGACAACTCTACGTCCATAGTAACATTGTCATAAGCCTCCTGCAGAGCAAAAGAAGCTTAGAATTTGCAATAGAGCATTTCCCATTTTTATTAACTTCTATAGATCTAACTAGTCAACCATCACACAGTCTGGTGATATTATCGTCAGAGGCAAAGCAGTGGTGTTATTTCTATTTCACGATACTGCATGTTTTAGGTGACAACATGGTAAGCTTACGTTCTTTTACCACAATAATAATAAGGTTGAAAAAAGGACGCTAATCAAATGAATGACACTACTGTGACTTAAACAGCGTCTGATTTCAACTGGTGTATTTACAAAAGCAAAAATAAACTCCCTCCAACATTATCCTCTTCTTCACATCGCTGTTTCATCCTCAATTCAGCTGATTCATGGTAATCTCTTTACACGTTGAAATTTGGAGTTACAAGATTTGTCACAGCACGTCCTTAATCACGGGAATTATAACTGTTGCGTCTGCGTGCTTTGTGTGCGTATTCATCATTTACACATTCTCTTGTCTTTTTGCCAGTCGTGGATTCTGACCTTGAGGTAGCACTGGTAGGTGTTGAAGACGACAGGTTTTTCTCTGTTGTAGATCCTCTGCATCTCTAATGTCAGTCTGCTGATAGCTGGCTGGAAGTAGGTTTGCTCGGCATCCACCATCAAGCGAACACCATTCTCTATGGCATGCTGGAATGGAACACAGCAGTGTTGTGATAATTTATGCAGTTGACATTAATTTAACCAATAATCCTGCCACATTCGGTTAAATGCTAAGCGCCTGCTCCTTTTTGCTACTAAGTCTGTGTATATCTGTGCAAAGCGATCAGTATGTGTAGTTTATGTGCGTTTACCTTGACTAAGACGTCCATGCGCTGTAACATCCTCTTCATTTGCTTCTCCTCCTCCGTAGTGAACGACTCCAGCAGAGGCTCCAGCTCACCTATCTGGGCAGACAAGCCAGGAGAGCGCGCACCATGCACCATAACTTTCACAAGGGCTTCTTGACAGCAAGGGATCAGTTAGTAAAAGCTACTGCCAGATTTTCCTTAAAGGTCTTTGTCATGAATGTGTCACAGGCTTGTTCACACAAGATGAACCATAAACACATTCCTTAAATTTAAGTACAGAAAAGATACATGGCAGATGTAGACTGCTGCAGTGCATTTGACTTAATTGCTTACAATTCCAAATCAGTTCAGTTTACTTACTATAAATTGCACAACATCAAATTTGGAAAAGCAAAAAGCAACTAAATTATTGCCTCCCATTTGAGTCTTGAATTGCATTTAAAGATTCTGGGATGTTCTTTTAACTGTATTTATAGACAGTGAATTCTCTCTTTCAGCATGTTATGTTACTGACCTCTACATTTGGGACGACCAGCAGGTCCGATATCTTTGTTCTGTCATCTATTAGGCTGCTCCAGTCGAGCATGTCAATGGTTCTGTCAGGCAGAGGCGAGGAAGGTACGGTACATCAAAATACTGTCATTCTTTAAAATTATTTTAGTCAGTCTGAAACTAAGGCTGCCCTTAAAGTTTAACTTTACAATAGCTGTAATAAACCTGTTTCTCATGTGTGATTTAAAAGCAGTGTTTCATCTCATTCCATCGGTGTTGACTTTACATATTTGAACTCTGCAAACACATTTCAACAATCAATGTTTGCAAATCAGATCATTTATTACCTTTAACTAATCATCAGACACTTTTCATTGAATGAACTCTAAATGACCTTGAATATAATGATTTTTTTCCTGTGCAAACTGTTTCACAGATGTTTGTTTTGGCAGTCTGTGTTCATGCTTACCCTGAAGATTCTTCGCTCCTTCCACTAAACCAGCCATAGAAGTCACCTTTTGCACCCAGTTTGGTCAGGAATTCCTAGATGGACATAAAGATCTAAAGTGCTGCCAGGCACATACAGCAGTGTAGCACATAGTGTATGAGACATGATCCACTGTTTATCATCGGATGTAAGATTTGGTGTCCACTGTCATTAATGTTCAACAGAGGAGTAAAAACTCCACCTGCAGTTGTTTGAGCTCCAGCTTCTGATCCAAGGCCTGCATGCCATCTTTCCCCTGCTGTAAAGCCAGGAAGGTGAAAAACCGCCGCCATTTCACCAAGACCTCTGAAAACTGGAGCTTTAAAAAAAAAAAAAGCATGATGTCAGTGCACCACACCCCATCAGCTAAATTAGTGCACTGACCTTTTGATCACATTCTTTGTGCCTACCAGAAACTGAGGTCGTCCTAGAGCAGTCATTTTGACAGCAGTGAAACTGTGCATTGAACTCCCACCTAGAGGCCGAACACAGTTTCAAAATAAATGAAACGATGCAAAGGCAAACACATGAACATGATGGTAAACGCATGCTTCATGTGGCAAGCCAATTGTTCTCACATGACAGATATCACAATGGAATTCGAGATATCTAAAATTCAGCTCTGACTGACTCAAAATTTAAAAAAAAATCCTTTTATTTCTCACTAGTTCTAAAGAGAACTGTAGATATGCCAAATGTAACAGTTACTAGAACAAATCTAATTTTCAAAACAATCACATTGTAAAGCTGCATCACTGATGTAGTTCCACTTCTGTTTACTGACCAGATGCTTTGATGCACTTGATGAAGGTCTCCATATGCTGGTCACATTTGGCCTCATCGGCGTAGAAATAAGTGCGGGCTCCTGTTACTCCCCCACGACGGTCCCCAAACTGTTTGTGCGCTTTATATTTTTTCTCTCTGTGGTCCTTTCCTGGGTGTGAAAACACATTTGCATGCCTATTACTTCTAATTACATCATATACTGTGTCCACAAGTGAGAACAAAACGAGGCGGCTTACCTGTGCTCTCTTTCTCTGCAGTGGAGACACATGAGCTGAATTACAAGACATAAAAAAGGGTAAACTTAATAAAGTGAGTTTGTATTTGGGCAACATTTCAAAATGTAATATTCATCAGAATTACAAGCATTTTTGAGCTCAGTGTGGGAAGTGGCACTCTTTCTGTGAACACTCTGGCCTAGTGCAGCAGCATGCCAGAGGCTAACACGTGCTTCGACCCTATACGCTGAACTGTCAGCCTGCTGACCCTCCACAAAGGGCAGTCATATCACACTTGACCTGCCCGCACCCTCATCACAAGGAACTGGGGAGCTCATGTAACCAAACAGACGACTAAACAACAAGCATGCTGGTCCTCAGAGATGTCTACAGCATTCAAAGGCAGGAAATTAAAGGGAGTTAACTTGCTTTAGCAGTGCATTATTTTTATATTAACATTACTTTTATAACTGCAATCCTTTTGACACAGATGGAAGCTGTATTATACATTTAATTTAGTCACTGAAGCCACTTGTTCAGTACTCTTTTCTTTATGTTAATTTGTTATTTAAGGCAGAAATGATTAACTGATTAGTCACAAGGAAAAATGCTTCTCAGAACCTGAGGATTTGCAGCTTTTCACTGTTATTATCAATTGAATGTTTTGGGCTTTTGGATCACCTGTTGGATGAAATATGTTACTAGAAGATGTCAGCTTGCGAATTGATGGTCATTGATTAAACAATTGATCAGTTAAGTGTAAAAATAATAGACAGATTGATCCATAATGAAATTAATCATCCAAGAACCAATCACAGAGTTGTACAGAGCATTGAACAGCTGGGTTGATTCACCCTGTTGTTACTACTGTGTCCAGGTTTAACTGCATCATGATTTAAATTCTGTTTCGAATGCTTTGCACTGATTATTGGCAATCTTTTGGCATGAACATGATATCTTAATTCATGCATAATTTAAGTTTAAATGACCTACACAACTGAAGCGTTACATTGTGAGAATCATGCCCTCAACATTAAACCCAGACTTGCCTCTCTGTTCCTTATATCTTCTTTTTGTTGCAAGGAACTGACTAATGTTGTTGTTGTTGCTATCTTGACAGATCACTAGAGTGCCTGTCAAACCCTGCTGGCTGAGATCAAGCTGGCTTAATGTGCCTTGTCCTCCTGCTTTACGGTTTGAAGGTGTATGTTCGCCAAACAAAAGCTGTCTAGGCTAAGGTATGATACCTCTTTTGATGCTTCCAAGCAGGCATCCCCAAGACAAAGTATATCAAAGCTGTGCAGAGATATCTTGTTACTAGCGGTACAGTCTAAAAAAAAGCTGTGTGTGTACATGTGGGGTCGAAAAAGTCACAGCACAGGGCTTGCATGGGAGCTTTATCACCTTACACAATGTGATAACGAAATAAAACAATGATAGAGGGCATTGACATCGCCGTGAGCTGCCCCTCTACATCCACAGACTTAAACTCCATATACTTAAATACACTGCCTAACAGCATTTTTTATTCACTTTGTCTGACCTTTATTAAAATAGAAATGCTATGTGAGATAAAAAAGGGCAGTCATTTTACACTGAGTATTATGCTAAGTATATCTGACAAGTACATTTGTCTTTTTCACTTCAATGAAATGGCCACCAAATAATTATTCACTTATTTGACTGCGAAGCAATTCCTAAATGGGACCAAAAAGTCAAAAATCCCAATTACTCATAATGGATGAATGCACTGGTCTTGCAGTAACATTGCTGCTGCAGCTGCCTTGAGAGACTGCTTGCATAAGGTTTGGACTGTCATCCAGTTCATCCAGCCCGCAGCTCAAATAGCTTCTGCCTTGTGCTACTCATGTGACAGGATTCCTAACGAGGGAGAAATTCTCTCCAGCCAGCCAATCCAGAACGAGGGGTCATGACTGAGCCAACAAATCAAAAAGACTGTTTACTTCCTGGTTGTGATGCATATTCAAAGCAGTTTTTTTTGGCATCAAACAAGGGGAAAATACTCTGCAAGGTAATGTCGTCTGTCTGGAGGTCAGTTTACATTAGTTAATTAAAACGGGACAAGATCTACGTAGCCTCAATAGAACTGAACTGATCTGATGTTTGTACACCACTGATTGCTCCTAGTTTGACGATGCAGACTCAAAGACATACTCGAAAAACATCATTTTTGTATGTAACATCTACTGAAATGTACGGTAATACCGTAACTTTCATACTTCATCTCCTTCTGCTCAGCCTCCTCCTGGCTGATGTCTTCCTCCACACTGTAGTCCAGAACAGAGCCGACACCAAAGGCCTCATTTTTCTGGATCAGCGGCTTGATGGCCAAATGGTCCTCGCCAGCTACAAACTGGCCATAAAATGTCATCTTCATGAACTGGTTGAAGGCTCTCTGGCCCAGGACCTTCTTACCTAGAGCCATTATCTGAGCAGAAAGAGAGGAAATGATAACCAGACTTTTTCATTTTTGACACATATATAATGTATCTGGAATTTATAACTAGTGATCCTGATTGATTCTACATGACATTTAGCCTATCACAGCCAAGCGGACTTTGAAGGCAACAGGTTAACCTGACAGGCTATGGCTTAAAGACAAAAAGCAGCGAGTAGATCTTTCATCAGAAAAGGAAATGAAATCACATTCTTACCCCCGAGCTATAAACACACATGGCGTGCAAGCCGAAAACAGGGACAAACAATGACTCACTGCAGCTATACTGAAAATCTGCGTTATACCAGATTAGCCTACCACTTCACATTTGGTGTAGCTTCTTGCTCTCACAACCACAGCCAAGCTTTCCATTGATTCCATTCATTACATGAAGACATGATGAGTGTGGAAAGAAAAGTCTGTTAAAGCACTGTAACACCGTGCCTCACAACATGGGCTGAAACTAATTCTGTGAATGGAAAGTGTGTCTTGTGACCAATCCATTTGTATACTGCGTACTATAATTACCAGATGAACATTATAACATGACCTGAAACTGAATTTAGGTAACATGGATCACAGAGGTTCACCTTGGAAAAACAGGTTGTAATTTGAGAGGTGGGTGTTACACATTTCATAAGCCTGAGGCGCAACAGTAATCACTACTGGTTCAATTTTGACATGGAGCTGACTGGCATGTTGTTTACCTTGAATGCAACTTGCAGCCTTTAAAGTTACAGCATATGTATAATTTATTAGAAAGACATAATTAATGACTAGGCTTATCTGCTACTGTACTGCGTTTTCTGGTGTCTCGTTCCTAATTTAGTTTCTATGGCGACAGTTCTTTATCAAAAAGAGGCGCAAAGTGTCACAGAGCAGAATTATTCTAACCTTACTCCGTCACCATTAAGGCACCATTAATAAACATACTTCAAGGTTAACTGCCGGGCTGCACGGTAAGGTACCACTTCATTACCTCTTTATTCTTATCAACCAGGAAGTCATAGGAGCAGAGTTTAAAGACCACCAAACTTCTGAGCAGCTCTAGTGAGTCTTTGCTCTTGTAAGCCTCCCGTGTCTGCTCGAAGTCTACGTAGATCTCATCAGCAGCGCCGGTGCCGTCCCTCCCTCCTCTCCCAGGCTGTCCCGGACGCGACCGTGTTGTCGTCTCAGGTCGAGCGCCGCCGCGGCTGCTCACATCGCCCTGCGACTCCGTCTGGGCCGCCGAGGTGGAGGTGACGGTGGACCGGAGTCTCCGGCTGGAGAGTAGCCGTTTAAGGGGACCGTCCGCCCGTGCCCGTGTCAGGGCTGGCACGGTTTTGATATGAAACATCAGCGTGGAGGAGGTGGACGTCAGCGGCGCGGTGAGGTGAAGCAGACCATCTGTCGAGGCTAGCTGCGCGCGCTACAGTGTACACAGACTGGAAGCCAAACATTAGCATCACTTCGCTGTTGGGTAACCTGTGACGCAGGAGTTTCGTTCTCACGCCCAAACTTTTTTTTCACAGATGAACGCCCAGTTTTACTGAAAGACTTGTTCCTGTCTCATCAAACTGACACTGTGGAACTTAATGATGAATTCCACGTTAAGAGGAACAGTTTGTCGGTTTAGTTGCTGGAGTGGCTTCATTTTTAAATGAGAAAGCCCTTTGTTTTGGTTCCCTAGAATGGCTACAGCAAGTGTACATAAAGACAACAGGTATGTTATTATTAAAGGGAAAGAAACCAAGTCCCATATAATTAAAATTTACATGCAGTTTTGCCAAAGCACAAATTGTGGCACGTTTAGTTAAAATATAGTTAATATTTGTCTTCTGAGCTATTTATTACACAGCTGAAGTTAACAGTTACTTTCATTGAGATGACCAGTGGTGGATTGTAACTAAGTAAATGTACTCAAGTTGTGTACTTAAGTACACATTTGAGGTACTTGGGCTTTCCTTGAGTAACCTATTTTCAAATCAGAGGGAAATATTTGACATCTTTTACTCCATTGATTTGACAGCTTTTACTAAGTAGTTTACAAATTAAGATTTTTGCATAGAAAACATCTGAAAATGTTGAAGCATGGCTGCAACAATCAGGCAGAAATTATTAATTAATCAGAAAATTAATTGGCTGACAATTTCATAATCAGTTGATTTATGGAGAAAATAGTCAGCAAATGAATCCATGATGAAAACAATTATTCACTGTGTCCCATACACAATGAGTAAAAACGAGTTCCACCTCAACAAACGACAAAAAACAGTAACAGTCATGGGGCCATCATTATTTACTTGTAATACTTTAAGTACATTATGATTATACTTAAATACGTGTGCTTGAGTCACATTTTCAATGCTGTACTTTTACTTGTAACAGAGTGTTTTTACAGTGTGATATTAGTACTTTTACTCACATAAAGGATCTGAGTACTTCCTCCACCACTGCAGAGTACCACCTTAATGCAATGCTATTGATTTAATAACACAACGGTGTTTTAGCTCTACTCGAACCAGCTTCAACATAGATAGATAGATAGATAGATAGATAGATAGATAGATAACAGAGGATGATAGGAAATTGCAGTTTTAGGCCTACAGCTCTAAGACATATAAATCACAAAAACAAATGAATGAAAATAATACATGAGCTAGAATAACATGAATAGAGATTTGACTGAATATAGGCGTACACTGATGTGCTCACACTGTACAGAAGTTTGTGATCTATTCTAACAATATATTTCTATATTAAAATTACATTTATATTATATTAATAATATATACACTAAAAGGAGGCAGAGTTTTGCGTGATGGTTACTTTTTTTTTGACATTTGACATGGGTCATTTCAGGAAGCTTTCTCACATAGAAAGAGACCTCGTCCCTTTGGGATCGGCTGATACGATATGCATGCAAGTCAGCCTCATACTTTGCCCTCACACGGTGGCCACATGAGCAAGAAATTACTCTGAGGACTTTACCTTTCAACATAATTTGCAAGAACAAATAATATTATGCTTGTGTAATACCCAAGTAATTGTAGGACTCACAGTTCACCCCCGGAACATATTTGTCATGCATAACAATGCACATGATTTACATAATTTAAAGACCTAATCTGTATTTTTTCCCCTCACCATATGAGCTGCAGTCACAACATCATAAAGCATTATTTATCATGATTGTCTAATGTGAATCCATTTATAAAAGACCTGTCAAACAGTTTGGGGTCAACACAGCTTTCTGTTTTGAATGCTGGCTGTGGGTTTTGTTGACATATGGTTGGTGGATTATGCCAGTAGAATTCAATTACAAACCGTCAAAACATTTTGTAGAGGGCTAATGAATGACTTTATTTTGGACGTGAGGGGATGTTGAGTCGAAGCCCACGACTTGGATGAGATATGCTCTTGTGAGACTCCAGGCACATCATTAGCAGAGAGAGACGTTGGACTGGATGTTCTAATGCATCTGATGTAATGAGTGAAAAACATGATATTTCTCTTGCCTTCAGCCTACAGCTTGCACTGGTTAAGAGGCTTTGCACTTGTATTTCTTGAGCACAGGAGGTGCCACATGCCAAAATTACTCCGTATTAACAGATGGGGGAGCCATTGTCTAACATGTATTTATTGCTGCTGCCCCCCCTCCAGCCCCCCCACCTCACAAAGGCACACACTCTCCCCATCCATCAATTAAAAACTACCATAAATTAGTGTTTTCAAGTAGTTAACATTTCTTCAAATCGTAGCCTATCATCAGTGCAAATCATAAATGTGTAACTTTAAATTCTGGATGAAAGTTGGAGATGCTTGCAAATGTTAAATATAATACTGACAATAGTGGTTATGACGCAAAAGAGCAATGTTTTTTCATCCCAGTCGTCCATATTAGGTTACATTTGTTTGTACAAATTAGGCCACAAGACTTTTCCTTTTTTTTTTTTTTTTAGCCAGTGCCATTAAAAGAGAGCCTGCTGCACACAGGCCGAGGCTATGTAAATCTGGTGGCGCACGCATGGCGCACAAAGCCAAAGATAGAGTAACAAATCAGGAATTTCCCTCCTGCCACTCCTGAGAGCGCAAGAGAGGACAAAAGTTACGGATTAAGCGCTTCTCCTCTGAGTGGAAAAAGCGAAAGGCAGCTAGTTTGCCGTAATCTTTGGTCATCAATCCACACGGTCCAGACGCATTGAGGACGTTATTGTTTTGGGGGGGAAAAAAGTTTTTATTTTTCATGATGAGTCTGGAGCCATCAGCTTTGCACGATGGCCTCATTCAGAAACTCTGACGGAATAAACGGCGTCCTGCAGGAGAACAGCGTTTACCGTGAATACTGTGATTCGCAAGTTTTGGTTTTATGACTTTTTTTTTTTTTTTTCTCAGCTGTTCGGTTGGGATTGCTGTCGCTGGTCACTTTTTCGCTGCTGAGTTTCTCGATGGCGTAGGTGGTGGCAAGAGTTTTTAAATCACCCTTTTGGAAAGAAGGATCTGAAACTTCTAATGCAGATGCATCTGGATTATGTGCAGAAAACCAATCGGAGTGTTTAAAAGCCAGTGAGAGCCCACCATCAACACTTTTGGAGGAGGGAAATGCGGAGTAAAAACGGCGTCTAGAAGGATGCTGCTGCTTGTACAATGGAAGTGAAGAACTCTTTTGCTGTTGTTGCGGTGGTTTGTCTCTTCTTTTGGTCCAGCTTCAGCCAAGAACTCAACCCTAAAGGCAAGAATGTATGCAAAGCGCCTGGGTAAGCATCAGTGCAGAGGGAAATAGGATTTAGTCCACTGGTTGTTCACGAAAAGTTTGTAAGTTTTCCTCGTGACTTTTTTTTTTTTTTTTTTTTTTTTTTGCCTCTTTCTCCCTTCCACTAGGATTTTCAAGCTGCTTTAAATTGCATCCATAACAAGCGGTCTCACCTCCTACCTCAAGTATTTTTCATGTTCTGGAAGACTGATTTGGTTTTAAAACGGAGTACAAGTCATTCATAACTTGGTAACATTGACATTTTTTGCAGTGTTTGCCGTATGCACACATAGCGGTCCACACTAAAGTGGAAAAAGTCGCTGTTGACTGTATGAAATCAACCACTGACTTCAGCCTTCTTTCACCTTTACGCCAATAATTCTTGTTTACACTGCTATATTCGATAGATCATTTCAGGTGACCTCTTTCTTTTTTACATATAATGTGTTAGCAGTCTGCTGTATAGCAGGAGGCGGAGTCCATTGAAGAAAGCAGCTGTACAGATGTGTACATCTGGAAAAGGAGTGTTCTCAGTGCTGTGTAGGGGGCGCTCTCATTGCTCACTGACCTATAAAGCATTCGTGGCACCGTTGGATAATACATTGTGGTTGATAATGCACTTTAAAAAAAAAAGTTTTGGGGAGTTTGGGGAAGTTGGGGAAAAACATATTTTTTGATGACGGTTGCTTTTCATAAAGAAAGTCAATCATTTACGTGAAGTTAGAGAATTATATTCTGGGAATCCACATATCCAGACAGCCCACTCTCAGCTGTTTCAGTTTCCAAAAAGCATTTGTTTATGACCTCTAGGATTATAGCTGAGCATGTGCATCTGGTTTCATGTGTAAAAGAAAAAACATCCAAGTCCACAATTGCTGACCGCAGCATCCAAACTTGCTGGACTGATGTCTATGAATTTTGAAATGGTCGTAGGCTAGAAACAGCAAATGTAGTCCAGGCCTCTACTATGCTGTAAAAGACCTGTGCTTATAGTTTGTTGAAGTGTTACTTGTAAGATAACTTGACCTCCTTTCCAGACTTCGAGACAGGAGAGGATGAAAACTAAATAAGTGTAAATGAGAGCTGTCAGAGCAAAACTGAAAATAGATCATTTCAAAAGCAACACACTTCATTTTACTGTGCAGTCAGAATGAAATATAACCAAGAGCTGAAAAGCTGTGGTTGTGCTGTCGTCTCATACATTTGTCTCTGCTTCATTGGGCAACAAATGGTCATTTACCAGAAATGTATAGACTATTTTAGTGCTTTGTGAAATTTTCAGTGTGATATATATAGAACTGGACTCAACTGCTCTGTAAGTTTGACATTTTGCCCTCCATCCAGCATTCAACATTCATTGCAGTGAACTCACCACTCACTTGGCCCGTTATGTTTTTATTTCCTCTGACTTGAATGTGATGCTTTCAGCACTGATTGCAGAAAAATGGGTTTTTGAATCAGCGAAAGAGCAGCTATTGAAGTCCTTGGCAAATGTAGTTGGTACATTCTTTTATGTAATAATGAAAGGAAAACAGGAGTGCAACTATGCCTCTAAACACCAAATGAATTCCACACAACACTGAATGCAGTCTTTCTTCTTGAGTGCTGACAGGGATTGTCTCTGTGTTAAAGATCAGCAAAGGTCATCTCCACGCATGTTGACTGGTGGTCGACATGCATGGAGATTTGGTGCATGAAATTTTGGTGCAGCACAGCTGCCAAAAAGTTAAATCCAGTGCCATATTATGGATATAACAAGGTAAAAGGCTTATTCCAATCTAAAAATTTAAATCGTCCTTCCATAAAATGTGAAAGCATGCAGAGATTAGACCTGTGATCTCTACCACGCGCCTATTTTGGCAGGATAAAAAACAGTGTAGCTCCCTGCTCATTGACTGAAAGCAAACTGCCATCTTCAAACACTTAAGGGGAAGCTGACGTGTTGCAGGGGCCCCACAGAGGTCACAGGCGTGGGAGGAAGAGAAGACGCATCCCTCCTTTCCTGACAGGGCCTAAAACTTGGCTGCAAAACGTTGTCTCTGAATATTCAAATTCCTCCTTCAGTCCCCAAAGGCTTTGGAGCGCTAAAGAACCTGATAAACGACGCCGAATCAGGGGTTAAGGGCTTTTGATTGTATGTACTTTACACAGCTGGAAATGACCCCTATTCAGGTAAATACACAACCATGTGCTAAGCATATGCGTTATGTATAATGCCCTGCATACATTTGCAGAATTCGACATCAGCCACATCAATACGACATAGGAAATCAAAGAGGCTTGAGTTGGGTGTGGATGCTGCTGCTTTGATATGTGTTTGTTTCACTGTATTTGAGCCAGGTTCTTCATCATTCCCCTCTCATTCTGAATCTCGTGACTTCTTTTCCAGATCATCGGGATTTGTGTGCTGCAGTGGATGGGGGCAGCTAGGGGACGAATGCCTGACAGGTATGTAGTGTACCTTGCAGAGTTCTAACATTTATCAGCACATGTCATGTCGCTCATTGAATAATGTGACCCGTTCTTGTTCACCCAAGCTCTCTGTGAAGGCAACTTCACCTGCAAGGAAAATGAGGTGTGTGTCAGGCCGAATGAATGTCGCTGTCGTCATGGATACTTTGGAGCTAGCTGTGACACTAGTAAGAGATTTACGATCAGCATTTCTACCTTTTGCCTTTTGTCGCTTGTGAACAGAAAATATTTCACCTTCAAAATACAAATTTTTTAGCTCCCACTCTAAAACTACAGGTATGTCAGTTGGTCCACACTGAAATATCTCAATGACTCAGCGATAGATTACTATGAAATTTTGTACTGATATTGATGGAGCCCAGAGGATGAATCTGAATGACTCTGGTGACCCTGTGACTTTTCCTCTTGCACCACTAGCAAGTTGACATTTGTGGTTTTGAGGGAAATCATACTGCCATAAAAGTTGGTACACACAATCATATTCCCCTCAGGATAAATTTTAGTGCCTTTGGTAAGCCCCTGTCATCTACCATTATTATAACACCAACATTTTTATCTGCCCAGTACACACATACCCAACATCCTTAGCTGTATGTTGCGTTTAGCGCTAATTAGAATGTGTTAGCTACATGCTAAAGAAAGATGGTGATCATAGTAAACATTGTACCAGCAAAACATCAGCATGATAGCATTGCCGCTGTGAGTATGCTCTGCTCAGCCTCACAGAGCCTCTTGCATGACTGTAGACTTACTTTTGTGTAAGGATATTTGACAAGTTAGAAGAATATTTCCCATTTTCTGATTACTGCACTGTCTTTTAACAGAGTGCCCTGCCCAGTTCTGGGGCCCTGACTGCAAAGGGAAATGTAATTGTTACCCCAACGGCCAGTGTGACGACTTGACCGGCGAGTGTACCTGCAACCACAATCGCTGGGGACCTAACTGCGAGAATGCTTGCTTATGTCAAAAGGGCAAGTGTGACCAAGAGACAGGCAAATGCACATGTCACCCTGGCGTCTGGGGTCCCCAGTGCAACAACAACTGCTACTGCAGCATCAATTCTGTTTGCGATGCAATGACAGGGCGATGCCTGTGCAATCCTGGTTGGACTGGGAGGAACTGTGCAATTCAGTGTAACTGTAACAATTCACCATGCGACCAATTCACGGGACGCTGCCAGTGCCGGGAGAGGCTGTGGGGCCCCCGGTGTGAACGGTACTGCCAGTGCGTCCATGGCAAGTGCAATCAGGCAGACGGCTCATGTACCTGCACACCAGGGTACCGTGGGAAGTTCTGCAGGGAGCCATGTCCTGCTGGGTTCTATGGTCAAAACTGCAGGAACAGGTGGGGGAAAAAACTTGGCAGAGAGCAAATGTACCATTTCATAAACACAGGAAGCATGCAGTTTTACAGATGTCTAACGTTAACTTCCCTTGTTTGATCCATATTATGGTGTGGTTTTGTGGTTTTGATAGGAAATAAGATTTGATATATGCTACAGCTGATAACCCTTAAAATATCCCTAACATGTCACTTAATGGCACAATAATAAAGTGAGATTTGGGAGTTGGTATTCACATTATCCCATAATCATCAGCCAACATGCAAAAGCAATTCAGGTTAAGTGCTTTAACTTCCATGGACTCTGCCGTTCTCACACGACACAGATGCGACAAAGCAGAAAGAGAACAGTGAGTGTTCAATGTTGTTTATCTCCCTCTTTAAAAGATCGTTAGAGAAACAATCTCAAGCATACAAATGCAGATTTTTTCATGAACACTTTCACTGCATTTAGATGAGATGGATGATTTGTTTGTGCAAAGATTTTATGTTTTCTGTTTTCCTTGGCTCACCACAGGTGTGGGCATTGCAAGGGCCAGCAGCCCTGTAAGGTGACAGAGGGACGCTGCATCACGTGCGACAGAGGGTGGAATGGGACGCGGTGTGACCAGCTCTGCTCCAAAGGCTTCTTTGGCGAAAACTGTCAGGAAGTGTGTCCCACCTGCAAAGATGGTCACCACTGCGACCCCATTCATGGCAAGTGCTCTCACTGTAACCCTGGCTGGATTGGGGACAGGTAAGAAAACACACACAGTCCCACTTAGAAATGTGTATCAAAAGAAAAATCTAAAAAATGCTCGTATTTCTGACTTTTTTTTCCAGGAATGTTTTGTCATTTTCTAAATTGAAACATAATGGCTGGGCCTTTAACTAGTAGCTACTGTAATAGAATTTTCCGCACTGTGATAATGTCTGTGACTCAAACTGCTAAGCGTGAAAATGACTGTAATCATGGCATTCCTTTTGTATGTGATAGGTGCGAGGTGCGCTGCCCCAATGGCACATATGGCGAGAACTGTGAAAACAACTGCAGTCACTGTTTTAACGGCATCTGTCATGTTGTCACCGGAGAGTGCTTGTGTGACCCGGGGTTTTATGGCACCTAGTAAGTCGTAAAGGCACCTCATACCTCAAAAAAACTCATGTTTATGCCTGTGCAGCTTTACAGTACGCATGCTTTCATATTATTTTTTTTACACACTTATATTTCGTGGAAACTGACTGAGCTAGCTTGTGTTTTGAGGCATATTTTTTTACTGATACTAATAAATGGCACTCTTGGAATAGAAGAGTGAAATTCCTACAAACTTCCATCACAGGAAAAAAAGTTGCCTGTAAGAAAGAACTGATCCCATTTATACCTCATCTCTCTCTCTCTGTCCTATTTAATGCATCTGTCACTTGGAATGAACATTAAACAGATGTTGTTTTTGTCTCTTCTCTGTACTCAAGCTGCAATATGACCTGTCAGCCTGGCCAGTATGGAGTGAACTGCAACCGAACCTGCTCTTGCCATGACAAGAACTGTGATCCTGTGTCTGGCGCTTGCTATCTTCGTAAGAAAATCTCTCTTTTTTTAAGATTAGCCGCATGCTTTGTGGTTTTGTGTGAACAGCAGTCAGAAACAGGATTTTTTTTTCTAAATAATGTACCTTTTCAGAGGCCGAAAAGCATTTCTTCCTGGTACTACACATACAGAAAGAATTATAACCCTCTGAACTGTTTGTTCAAAGAGCCAGATGTCACTAATGCTGCTTGTGTATTAAATGTCTAATAGTTGGCTGTACACACTGAGTACCAACAAACACATCTATTCAGGTCAGTGTGTAGTGGGAGAGTTAACGTAGCGAGGCCTTGATAGTGTTTCCAGACCCAGACCGGTGTCCTTTTTATGGCTGTGTTTGTTGGCGCTGTTCCTGTCCAGCCAGAGAGAGAGAGGAAGAGAGAGAGAGAGGAAGGAAGAAATAAAGAGGGGGATGGAGAAAATATGAGAGAAAAAGCAAAGTTGGAAGGGAGACAGATGGAGGGAGAGTAGAGGAAAAGGTGGACTGTTTGGAAAGAGGAGATCATTGGAGGTAGGCAGGTAGAATATTGTTACACATGACACAAAGATAGCAGGGATTTTGGCTGGTGGACATGATGGGTGGCGGCAGATAGGTCAGTGATATCATAAGATCTTATAAGGGCTTGTTACTTTAACCGGTTTCCATTCTTTATCCAGCTGTTATCACAGAGCAATGACATGTCACGCCCAGACTGCCAAACAATCCATCTCAGCCTTATGTGACAGTGTAAAGACCAAAGGGTCACCTCCACTTACCCCTTAACTGATGGTTCGCTTCTCTGCTGGTGTCATATGTCATCCATACTTATGCAACATAGCACTTATTATCTTTGGGGTGTGTCCCACTTGAAGAGGGAGGGAGTGCTAATAAATCATCAATGAGTTATGGTGAGGGGTGTGTAGTAAAGATTGGGGGTGATGAGAGGAATTAGCTTGCAGGAAATCAGCAAAGAAAGGGTAAGTGGTCCCACGTCTTGAGGGACACAAGATTGATAGTGAATTATTTAGAGTGAATTGCAGCCTGTTGCAATCTCATTTCCTCTAAGATGCTTCATGTCAAGTAGCGATTGAAAATCAATTGTTAACGCAACACCATGTGTTATCTTTATTATTGAAGCTGACTAGCACATTAATAAAAGATTATAGTTTGCTGAGCCCTCTCCTCAAGTCATTTGTACAGTAAATCATAATAATTTGCCATGTGCCAAGGTGTCTAGTGTTAGTGATGACAGAGAGAGAGATTTGTTGAAATTGGCATCAGAGGTTTGCACTGAATGTGGCAATGTGGCACACCCAGATTTCCCTGCATCTCGTCTTTCAGAGCCCAACCAGCGGATGGGTGTGATTGCGGCTGGAACTCTGGTCTCCTTTTTACTGATAGTCCTGCTCTCGCTGCTGTGCTGCTGTTGCCTGTGTCGACACAAAGACGACCACAAGTGAGTGACAGATGGGTGTCTTCACCTCTATGGTCCACCCTGGGGGCTCAAGTTCCTTGTATGAGGCTTGCCCTGGTTATGAAAATAGAGGAAAATATTATCTTTTTAGTACCTCTCACAGGTACCAGGTTGTTAAATGAATAACTGCATATAAATTGTGTTTTAAGTGCTTTTATATATTGACATTACAGTGTGAGTAGCAACATGAGCAGCCCCTGAGCCCTCAAAAGAGGCACTGGGCCAGGTTTAATATGCCTTCTTTTGAATGATTCATTTGGATTTCCATGGCGTCATCCCTTTTCAATCCTAACCAAGACAACTCTACCAACAGCAAAAAAGCCAAGCGGATCCTGTGTGGACGATTCAGCCGAATCAGCACTAAACTTCCCCGTATTCCACTGAGGCGACAGAAACTGCCCAAAGTAGTCGGTAAGCCCCAAAACTCTTTTTCATATCCCACCGCAGCGCTGCCAGAGGGTGCTGTATTTTATGTAATCATCCTCACTGGTGCTTGTACAACAGTCCTCTAAAGCCGCATCACTCTTAGCTTCATGAATGCATAATTAGAGCAGATCATGAATGCAAAGATATTCAGATTTTGACATACGACCGAGATGTCAGAGAATATTAAAACTGTGATTTCACTGGCTATCAGCGCTTTTGTGTCTTCAGGTGAGCACAACAGAGGCAATGACAGCAGTGAATGGCAGTCAGTGAGCATTTTCCTTCAGCGCTACCTTAGCCTGGTCTTAGATGATGAATAGGGTTGAAAAGTGTATGGTGGCTGCCAGGCAAGTATGGGGTTTCATTTGAAAGGAATGCACTGGTTTTAGAGCCCCTTATTATTCTTGGCACCCTCAAATGCCATGTGTTCATATTTTTACAACCCTAAACTGGGGCTTTTTTCTCCCCATTTTCTTTACTCGTTTCCATCGTCTTCTTCCCTAAGAAAATTTTTCTTGGGCTGAGGAGGAGGCTGTGTTATTAAAAGAAGGCCAGCGGTTGTCGGGGGGCCCGGGTGGTGGTGAGTGACGCGCTATCAAAGGCTGCACTGTTTGGGTGGACGCTGCTGCTCTGCTGCTCCTTGTGGAGGTCTCGTGGTCTGTGACAGATCTGTCAGTGACCCCGGGCCTTTTTCTTTTTTCTTTTTTTTTTCTTAATCATACACAGAGGAGATATGCTGATTTTTTAAATCCCCACAACACACACGTTTAACATGGCTGTTTTTGTTCAGGGCTTATAAATAGTTTAAATGGTTTAAAAATACACACTTAATCATCTTAATCATCAGTGTTTGTATAAGCAGATAGTGATCTTGCCCCTATTAGCCATGCTATATTATACAAATAATTATTCTTGTGACAGTACATGTAGTTGCAGGTTAAATGTAGCAGAACAGCAATATTTTTTTGTTCTACACAAATGTCTGTAAGGAATTATTTAACATTTTCTAGACATTTTTTGTACATACCTATATAGGAGCCTATTTGTATTAATTGCGCAAATGTTTTAATTAACTACGTGAAGTAGGAGATATTAAGGTAATGACAATGACAGAATATAGGGATGACATTTGCAGTAGTGGTCTAGAGATTAATTCATTAGTCCACTGACAGAAAGTTACTGCACAGACATTTTCATTATCGATTTCATGTTAAAAGTTATTTATCATGACAAAAGGCAAATATTCCTGTTGTTGTTGTTCCAGCTTGTCAAATTAGCACCTTTTGGTCATTTCATGTCAATAATCTTTGGGTTGAACTGGTGAAACAAGCCATGAGTTTGGGCTCTGGGAACTTATGATGGGACTGTTTCTCTGTTCTATGTATTTATATTCAATGTATTACATGGCAGTTTCCAAATGTTGCTTCAGCTTCATTAGGAAACACTGTAATTTGATTCTTTAATGAGGCTCGACTGAAGTTCCACTGAAGTGGAAGGAGTTAAAACACGATGACCTGGTTTCTTTTCCATGTCTGAGCAGCATGTGCCTCCTCAGTTATCCAGCTGATTATTTAAGCTAGAATCTTTCTATTATGCCTCCGTCAAAATGCAACGAAGACAGAGTTGCCTTTGTCATCACAGTGTGGGACATTAATGTGCTTGTTTGTGAAGAGTTTGACCATGTGAAGCATCGTGACCGAGGCATTAAAAGCAACACTATCCCAACCAAATGCCTTTTCATACAAATGATCAATTTCACAGTTTTACATAAAGCTACTGAGAATTGCCAACACTGCAAGCAAAGAAACATCCATTTTGAGGCTTTTACAGTCAAAATTTCCACTTTGTCAGATAGCTAATAAGACTGCCATGAACGTATTATGTGTCTCTCTTGTCCTTCCCAGTTTGTCCTATCCAAACTGTTGCTACTCTGCTTTCTGTTGGGCTACCCACAGAAGCGTGGTCTGCTAACATTTGGAAACTCAAACTCTAACTGAGGCTTCACAGTCCTGCACACACACACATTCCAGAGGGGGCCCAATGGGGCTGGAAACAGGAAGTGGTCAAATTTACCCCAGCCCGTGTCAGAACTGTGATTTATCCACACCAGGGTCAGTGGCAACAGATGTGGCAAGACAAAATGAGAAAGGAACAGGGGGGAATACGGAGGGAAGACAACATTTACTCCTCTGTTAGCATAGTTAGCCTCAGAGAAAAAGCTACAAGAAAACACTGTCACTTCTTCACCTCCTGGCATAACGAAGTCTGTGTGCTTGTCGTTTGACATTCCATTCTAAGCATATTTACTCCACACCCTACGGATACATGTCTGTCCGGCATTCCTCGCATCCTCTGTGTCCAAATGCCTCCCCATCAGTGAGGGCTGAGAGCAGCGCCACCTGCTTTTTTCATCTTTACTTAGCCTGGCAAAGTTAGCTGAAATCGCAAGTGCGTTTGCAGCAATGGTCGACTTCACGTTCATGTAGTTGTGTAGTGCCGCAAGAAACGTTTCTCACAGTCTAAAGTCACTCTAAAGTGCATTAAGATGAAAAAAAGGAAAAAAGGGCTGCTTGAATTGAGTTGACTTGAGAAACAACGTGCTTCTGCCCTAATTGTCTTTATCAGATCATTTTCCAAATATTTATCATTAAATGTGATCAGTGATTGGTTAGTAGGCTCAGAGTTGACCATGTTAGACGTCACAGCAATGACGCATGCATGACGCATGTCATCCTGTAACCCTGACATATTTCATATTATTTTTTATTATTATTGGCACGTAATACCCTCAATCTATGCCAAAAATCCCACAGCTGGACCAAGCATTTGAACTAACAACCTTCTTGTCCCAGTCCAGCTCTTTAGCCTTTACACTACCTCTGCCTCAGGTCTGTTAACATCCCCCCACTGAGCAACTGTGGTGGAGGAGCACTGCAGCTGGGACGTGTCAATAATGCCCTGTTGTGCGTTGGCCTCCATGTAGGGAGGGAACACAGTGGCGTCCAGTCTGCAGAACAATCTGCCCCGCTAGACCCACAGTCTGGAGGGAGCAGCTTTCAAGGGCAGCAGTTGTTCGTCACCGCGTATAAGGGAGGTCGCAAAATACCCATGTGTTAGCTTGTTGACTAACTTAACTGAAGTCTTTGCATAGGTTAGCTGCTCTACATTCCTCAGTCACTCAGAGTCTCTGTCTGTCTGCCTCTTGCTGCACAGTAAAGACCCTGCACAAAGGCAGGAGTGATTCATTTATTTATTCCTCTGCTGAATTTGTGTAAAATATTGTTTGTCATTAACACCTCTGGATAAATATTTTGCTGGGTCCTGTATACAGTGTATATTTTTATTAATGTACCACATCCACATAAAGCTGATTTCTTTCTTTACAGTTAATACATGCAGAATAGTAGTGCCATGTCACACTTTGGTGTCATTTTCATAGCCCAACATTAACTACACACATCGAGACAGCAGGCTGGCATTACTCTGGTAAACAGGATATCCTTAAATAATCTCATAAATGAGTGCCCTTGGATGGAAGTCCCCTTTACATACATATCAAAAGGCTTGTTATTCTTGGTCTGTGTTTCCCCCTTTTACACACATCTGTACTTGCTTATTTTAGACATGTTGCACCTGTGTTGACATTATCCACCCGACGAATAAGACAAAAACATTAGACTCCAAAACTCAAGCATGTAGGTCAGTGGATTGGTTTAGTTTCATTCTCCTTATGAATGGTTCAAGGGCTCTACAACAATTGATTTGAGTAAGAAGATCAGGGCACAAAATAATCACTGCAAACATCTTGGAAGGGCTTTGAATTAGAGTTGCACCGAGCTGCTTCAGTCTCAAGTATGTGTATGCAAATTAGCAAATGAAGTGGAGCACATATCAGTCTTTAAATAACATTTGTTAACGCTTTTCTTATGAGAAGAAGTCTCCTTACAGTTTGCTTTCTAATTTATTATCGACGATACTCAGCTTTTAATTGATTGTCCTGTATTGTACTGTCAATTTTATTTCTATAAGACAAAATTACAACTACATAATCTCATAAATGAGTGCCCTTGGATGGAAGTCCCCTCTACATACATATCAAAAGGCTTGTTATTCTTGGTCTGTGTTTCTCCCTTTTACACACATCTGTACTTGCTTATTGTAGACTTATTGCACCTGTGCTGACATTATCCACCCTACGAATTAGACAAAAACATTAGACTCCAAAACTCAAGCATGTAGGTCAGAGGTTTAGATGAATAGTTTTGGATAAATGTAAGAACATTTTTTTAAGGAGCAGTGGTTTTAGATCATTGTAGCAATAAAGATTTACCCAAGTGGTTCTTATTTCTCAGCATCCCAGCAAGATTTGAAAACAGATCTTCCGAGGTATTAATTTACAGCTAAATTCTGTAATTTGAAAAAGTAGATAACACTCGGCAGCCTCAAGGAAAAAAACAAATCAGCGTTCTGAAAACGGCTTTGTACAAACATGTTTGTACACAAAACAGTTCTGTGGCGCACACACACACACACATCCTCTATGATCCACTTCTGATTTGACCATGACTAAATCTGGTTGTTGTTTGAGAAAATGTTGAAAGCAAGGAAAGCAGATGAGACAGAAAATGGCATGGTGTGAGGCAGACGGATGGACACGGGAAGCAAAAGAATAAACATCAGGTCAGTTTGTGATGAAAGCTAAGCCAGACATGTTTAGTTTACACTTTATGCTGAGGGGAACATTTAAACAGATTATCTGCTAAAGTTATACAGTATGTATTTGACTGTTATTAAGATCAAGATTTTCTTGCTTTGGAGCATTTTAAAAGGGTATGCATATCAAACACTGATAAGGAGAGATGCAGTGAGAATTTAAACAAAGCTGTGCAAAATCCGAGTGACATATGCTTCCCATACCCAGATATTACAGATGAAATACAAAGGAAATGCAGTTTCTCTTCTAATAGTGCTTGTAGAGTCACCAAGTCTGCAGAAATCCAGCTGTAGATCCCTTAAAGTAGCTCATCTTTTTAGTTACAATCAAACAATAACAGCTAAGGAGTTGCGATTTGTTTCTGGCCAGGGTCCTGGTACAGTTTAGGGATTTCTTCCATGCAGGGTTTATCTGAGGTCTAAACAAACGGATGGACCCATGTATCATCAGGCATGTAAACAGGAGCATCTGATGTGGTCGGTCATGTCAAGTTAACGCCCGGTACAGTTTAGGCCAAGACTGCACTGATCACGCCAGATGGGAAGATCAACTGCAAGTATTCCTCAGAAACCACAGCTGTCCTGAGACTGAAGGGTCAGCAGAATGCTGCAGTGTCTGAAGGGGAGGAAGGAAGAGGAAGATTGAGAGAGGGAGGCAGACAATGAGTGAGAAACAAGACTCGACCTACATATCGTTGAGGGAGAGGATTCAGTGGAAGATAACTAAAGAACCCATTTTCAGGCTAATTTTGCTCAGCACCTAAGTATTAGAAAAGACCAGAATAAGAGATGGCATGAGATTGATAAATTGTTGTTCTAATGACAGATTCTCAATTATTACAGCTAGAAGGGGTGCAGACTACCTGTTTTTAGACCCTCTTACTGGCTAGTGTTCCTTGCTTGGTTAGGGGTATGGATGGTGAGGTTTAGAAAAAAATGTCACAGAGCCAATCAGAGGCAGAGTAGGGTTACAAAATATAGATGCTCAACTGTCCTTTTAAGGAGAATTATATATTCATTAAAGCTTTTGTGGTTTATTTTCACTTTCGTTTTATTTGATTGAATTAGAATATATTCTGTAACATCTCACAGAGTGAGAAAACAAACAATATAAGAATCCCCTCACATACTCCTCAGTTATTTATTCAGTCATAAATGTATTCATAGATTTAGTACATTAATATCTAAACCTCAGTAGCTTTATGTAGTAATCTTTTGAAGGGCTAATACTGTATATCTCTTGGTTGGTCTTACATCCACTGGTAGTTTGGGTCAACATGAACCTGCTGACCCACCAAAAGTCAAAGTCAACCAAAGTTAAATGAGAATTTCTGCCTCATGTGATGGTCAGAGGAATGCTGGTTGTCTTTTAACCACCTAAGAATAAAACTCTGATGAAAACCTGAATCTCTTTATCTTTTGGTGTCAAAATATGAAAATACTTAACAGTATATACATGAAAATTTCCAAGTTCACTCGCCGTAATGTTGGAGCTTTTGTTAACTCACATGCAAAACCAATAAAACCCACTTTTTCCACAGACTCACTTAAACCAACACTTTCTACAACTCTGCAGCAGTTGGTGAGAGTGAGTGAGAACAGACTGTTGTTCTTGTAACATGGTATAATACCCTCTGGCTGACCTTTTGGCTTCTGCGTTTGTTTTCTGTTCTCAGTAGCCCACCACGACCCAGAGAACACCTTCAACTGCAGCTTTATCGAGCCCCCCTCAGTGGCCGAGCAGCCCTCCCCCTCCTCCTGGTCGTCCCAGGAGTCTTTCTCTTCCTTTGAGAGTGGAGACGAGGGGCCAGTTTACTGTGTGCCCCATGAAGGTGAGTCACCATGAGAATAAATAAACAGTTTAGTTATCTGGACTGACACATAAAAATCCATAATTTGTCTTTGGCATGCAGGACCCTTTTCACATACGCACACATGCTGATAGACACGCGTTTCGGAAGAAGTCAAGATCTCCGGTGTGACTGTGCAGTGACTCACCCACTTCTGTAAATGTCATTATGGAGATAGTTTCTTTATCATATGCCATCGAAGTCCAGGCTTTGCTTCAAGAACAAGGAGATCGTAAACAGGAAAGGAATGGGCAAGTCAGCATATGGCACAAATCCAGCTCCTTGACTAACTCCTTGAAGTTTGTGGAAAACACCCTTTCCATCAGTTTCTATTCTGGAAATCTGACAGTTCAAGCTGATGGATTTTTAGTGCTCACTTAGTGGATTGGTTTAGTTTCATTCTCCATATGAATGGTTCAAAGATTCTGCAACAATTGATTTGAGTTAAAAAGATTAGGGCACAAAATAATCACTGCGAACATCTTGAAAGGGATTTGAATTAGAGTTTCACCGAGCTGCTCCAGTCTCAAGTATGTGTACGCAAAATAGCAAATGATGTGGTGCAGATATCAGTCTTTAAATAACATTTGTTAATGCTTTTCTTATGAGAAGAAGTCTCCTGACAGTCTGTTTTCTACTTTATTATTGACGACACTAAGCTTTTAATTGATTGTCTTGTATTGTGCAGTCACTTTAATTTCAACTATTACAGCTAACAAATTAGCCTTAAAGGGTTTTACAATCAGGACCCTCTATCCTTAGACCCTCAATTAGTGTAAGAAAAAAACAGCACAAAATGAAACATTAAACTTCTTATATTAATATATGATGGTCTCTTACAGTCTCTTCTCTGGCCACAAGTGGTAATTACGGCATAATGATAAATGCTAAAGCATAGTGTAATAGCAACAGAAGTAGAGAATCAGAAGTTAGTGAACTGACTGAGTAATGTTAGTGACACAAACAATAACTACTGTATCAATCAAAGCTGGCTGACATTAGCAAACATTAGCCACTATAAGTTAGTGGTTATGTGACTTCAACTTCACATTTGGAGGAGAAAGAATGTGTTACTTCTCTTATAAATTACATAATCTTGCTTTAACTGTCTATGTGAGCTGATATTTGATGTGTTGGTTTAAAAAAGTCAAATATACTTAATTTTGAATATCGCAATAGACAGTCCTTGAGTAACTCCATATTCCATTTTTCCACAGAATCTGTGAACGAAAGTAAAGAGAAGCGCAGCCCCAGCCCAGCAACAGAGAAGCCAGAAGCAGTCCTTAATGAGGAGGATGCAGGAGAGTACACCTCCCTGAAGGACACCAGTGTCACAAAACCAGAAGGCAGTGAGCAGCCCCTGCTGAAATCCTCTGACAGTGAGGGCTCCACCAGTGGCTCTGAATCTACTACTGCAGCCCTCTATGCCCGTATCGCTCGCCTCTCCAAGCAGTCCAAGGAGGACGACAGTAGTGGCAAGGATGCAGATGGTACTCCCACATCAGAGGCTAAGCGCAATGGAAAGCCACCACCTTCACCTGGTAAGCCGAAACCTCGGCCACCAGACCCATCCACTAAGCCGAAGGTATCGTGGATACATGGAAATACTGCAGGGTCTCCCCAGCTAGAGCAGCAAGGGCAGGGTGGAATGAAGGCACTTGCAGTGCCAAAGGAGAAAAAGAGGAGCTCCAGCGATGGCTCAGCCAAAAGTGAGGAGCGGCAGAAAATGAAGGAGAAGAACCGTGACCAACAGAAGAAACAGGAGGGGAAAGAAGCAGAAGTCAATGGCTCCCCCAGCAAACACAAACCTCTGCGAGGTAAGAAGTCTGGGGATGAGCACAGCAGTCCCAGCCACATGGAGCACATCAATGGCGTGGTTCAGAATGCCCTCAAGAAGATAAGTAGCTTCCACAGCTCCTCATCGGAGAAGAAGAGTGCTGACAGTCCAAAGGAGACCCCCAAGGAGCCACCCAAGAGCCCCAAGGTCATTCACCCTCATATGAACTCAGAGGCTGCCACACTCCTGGCAGCTCAACTTAAGGAGAAAACCCAAAGCATCAACAGGAACGAGGGAACAGGTCTGACAAAAGCCAATGGTCTCTCCACACCCAAGGGAAACCGTGAGAAGCCAACACCTCCACAGAAAGCCAAGAGGACCCCGTCCAGTGGATTGAGCCAGCAGAGCTCCACCAAGCCCCTGCTGCCTACCTCGAGCAGCCTCCAGAAGATGGTGGCACCCGTCACCACCGACCTCGGGACCCCTGAAGCCAAGAGCCCGGAGAAGCAGGACTTGAACGGCTCAAAGTCAGGGGACCCAACGTTGGATCCTACACCAAAGAAGACTCCCATAAAAAAGCCACCCAGGAAGAAAGGCAAGGAGGGTACTTTGGATACACCGGAAAGTAAAACACCCCAGCCAAAGACAGCCATTATGCCACCACAGGTAGTGAAATAAGGGTTTCCAAGGACAAATGGCCAAAGTTTGTTATGGATTTCGAAGAGACTAAAATGGATTTGTTCGAAGGTCAACCATACAGTTTTTCAAACAAGGAATTTTAACATTTTTCTTTGTGAGTGTGCTGTGACTCCAGGACCAGCCAAGAGTGAGAAATGCTTTTAAATCGAGGGCACAGTTGAGTCGTACTGGTGAGTTTGTATTATAATGACCTCTATAGACCATTTTATTTCATTTCAAGAATGCTTTTCGTTTAACAACTATGTATCAATCTCACACCACAACCTGTGGCTAAGCCGGACACAACTGTGAGAGCAGTGGTGCACAGACATAATCCATAGTTCATTCATCTCTATTCCTCTGCAATATGCCCACCACTATATTTATATATGGATTGCTTTTATGTTATGCAGTTGTCAGAAAAATAGCTACTTTATATGTACGCTTCCCAAAGGTACTGAAGGTACTAAAAATAACAAGAAAATTAGATCCTCTGAGGATTGTAAGCTATTTTTATTTGTTTAGTTTTTTTCCTCATTTCTAAGGACCACCATGCTCAATACAGTTCTATACCTTAAGCCACCTTAAGTCAAATATAAGTCTCATTCTTGATGTCAAGGCTGTTCTTTGCAGAAAGGTCTATGTAATTGTCAGGGAAAAGCAACACTTTTACAGTTTCAGTGTGATTTGTTGAAGAACTTTGTCTTTTAACAAACAAATCTACTTTTTTATTTTTCCTCTACTTTGCTACCAGAGCAAGTTTCAGGTTGATATACTGCATTATTAGGAAGCTTCTCTTTAATCAACTAAATTTGACACCATAAGGACTCAAGTTATGCAACATTTAGGACATAATTGTCTTCTTTGCCCGTGAGTCACCTTTAATTCCTCACTAAGCTTTAGCATTGGTTTCAAGGCTCCTCTCTACAGAAATATATCATTTTTGGATTTAAAGTCCTAGTTCTCTTTTGTCTAACCCTGTTAGACATGGTTTGCTGAAACCCAAATAAGTTCTTTGATGTTTCTGCAAAGAGGGCTGTTTTAAACATCTTTCATACTTCTGCTAACACCAAATCACCAGAATGTGCTCTTACTGTATGTTTTATTCAGTCAGCTAAACCACTAAACCAAAAATGAAATCCCAGGCTATCCTATGTCCTCACTTTATGTCATGCTTATAAATCACTTTAAACTCGTTACTTTGTCTGTAATGCAGCAATATCTATAGCTTTCCTATTCTGTATTTAAGAAAACATACTGCAGGATAATATCCTCCCTGTAAAGCAGATGCAATAATTTTGTTAAAGTAATGGCTGTTCGGCTCATTCTGTACAGAAGGAGACTGCCATGTGTCTTTATTTGCCCTTTCAGTTCAGCTGAGAAACTAGGTCAGTATCACCATTTGAGCTGTTCTAATTTCACATTCATTTGTTTATGCCATCGGGGTATTGTGTGAAAAAAATAATCTTGACAAAAATGTTTTGTCCCTTAAGGATCATATTATCTTAAGCTAGTATATGAACGCTGAAGTAGTAGGGTGCTTTCATTTCATTGTTTTAGGGTAAGGCTGAATGGTACCGTGCCTCAATGTGCCTCAACTGTGGATCAGTTTAAGCAAAAGAAGCTATGTTTGCCTAAATGCTGTTGCCAACTTTTATGTCAACTAAAATAAGTAAACCAAAAAAGGTGGTGGGGTGGGGTACTTAAACTGGACTATCTCAGTTTTTCAGGCGGAAAAGCTTTTTATTTCTGTTATTGAGTGGATTGCTATTTTGTAAATAGCACTCAAAACAAGAGTTATGACCAGCAGATGAGAGGTTTGCATTGTATGTGACAAGTTCATGTGCCATTGGTATGTTTTGGGCTGAAGGAAATTTTTTATTTACAGCTAATTTGAAAACTTGTCTTGGTTTTATGCTTTTTTATCAAGGTACAACACATTTCTTTGGTTATTTTTTCAACATTTTCTACGTGTATACATTGTGTACTTTTTATTATCTTTGTAAGCTGTGCTTATATGACCTTTTTAGTTCCTCTGTTTTCCTTGGTGTCAATGAACTGGCTTTCATGTTGTATTTGCTTTTTTTGGTATGTTGCTTATTTTTGCCTCTGAAGCAAACCTACAGTATGAGTACTCTCCTCCTGTAAAGTTTACATTGGCTTTGTAATTTTTCTCTGTTGATGTTATTGTTTGTGTAACACTTAACTGTATGACGCAGAGTTTAATTATATGGCATTAATAGCTGCACAGGATATCTGTAACCCTCTTGTTCCCTCCAGTTGTTATTATTGCCTCAAAAAATAACTCATGCAGAAAGGATTGTACAATACTACTACGATACCACTGTTGAAACAATTGCATATACGTACAACCATAACATTGTGTAATTATGAAGTGGCAATCTTTATCTGACTGGCCCATGCCTGTTTTTATAGGCTTACAGTGCATTTTTGTAAAGGAGGGCCTGAAAAGCTGCAAAAATGTTACCAAATGTAAGGTATATTTTGTCTTTTGTGGTTTGTTTTTAGCAACTTTGATTTCCATTTGTGTATGGTCATTAAATTGGTGTTTCCTCATTTACTTCTTTGGAATAAAAAAGCAATACATGTAGCTCTAGTCAAACCAGAATACAAAAATCAGTCCTCATTTAATCAATTTAGGATGACAGTCATATGGTAATTGATGACCCTTCTCATGGGGTCATGACCTCTCCCAGTGTCTTTTTCCAGTGTACAATCAACTACAACAACAATATGGTGAACAGGGATGTATGGGGCAATACACCACATAAATCTCTTACTGTATTCTTCAAAAAAATTCGTTCAAACGCTCATTGATATTTGACCCTTTCCTCTGTCTCTGGGCTACTGGGCTGCCAAGTCCCAGGGCCAGGGCAGGAGTCTTCCAGAGTCATTCGGTCACAGCGGCTCTTCAAAGACCCTGAGGGAACCAGGGAACTGTGCATTTGGCTCCTTCAGGATGGGGGGACAAGAGCTCCTTTCATGGGGAAAAAACAGTGGAAACTCTGTGCTAAGGAATTAATCACGCGCTGCATATGTGTCTTCTTTTGGCGGGGAGAAGAGGGATATGGCAGGACTGGGCCACAAGGCAATGAAGGAGGATGAATGGATGGATATGAGGATGGATGGATAGGTCATGTGATGGGTAATTGGAACCAGAAGGGGAAGCGGCTTTGTTTCGGATTCTACAGTTTTGACATGGTGGTCTACTTACCGCGTGCATGTGTGTTAATCATGCAAAAGTGTTAAGTTGTATTAAGATTTTTCCTGGCTGTGACTGACTGGAGTCTGATTTACAATCCACTTCTCAGCTTGTCTTGATGTTGAGCAAATGGATGTTGATGTGACCTTTATAGACTACTCTAAATGGATTATTGACTATTGAAAGGTTTGCTCAACATGGACTACCTTTCCGTAACTCTGGGGATGAGAGGGTTGGTACACCACTTTGGTCTGTACTGAAGTATCTCAACAACTATTGGATGGGTTGCCATTGAATGTTGTACAGACCCTTGATAACCGTGGTGATTCCGTGACTTTTCATCTAGCATCTCCATGGGCTTGATTTTTTTTTTTTTTTTTTTCGTTTAATTGAAATGTCTAAGCAAATATTGAATGGATTGGTGCAACATTTTGTCCAGACAATTATGATTCCCAGACAATTTGTCCTTGACCTTTGTGATTCCTGAGTTTTCCTAGGTATTTCCTTTTTTTTGACCTGGTCTTTTAAGTCCAGTGTCTTGGAATTAGTGATATCTGGTGGTGGGGTTGCAGACTGCAACCAACTGAATACCCTTTAACTCACCCCTTTTCTTTTCCAAGTGTGTAGCTACAGTGGCCACAAAACTTGCAAAAAACGTGAAAGGTGCCGTCTGGAGCCAGTGTTTTGTTTCTCCGTTCTGGGCAACTACAGAAGCATGGCTGTACCATAGTTACAGGTCATGGACATATCTCTCTGCTGATATGAAGAACTTGTTTGCTACGGTCACTTTACGGTTTGTCAGCCAAAGCTCTTACTGGAATCCATACACTCCCCCACCCTCCAAATCATTCAGTTTTTCATGTGACGATGGCTTGAAGTCTGATTCATGGCCAGGATGGAGAGGAATGTTGACACAACTGCCTCCATCTGCCCGTCCTCAACTCGCAGATGGAGAAGATTCTCAGCTGAGCATACCAACTCATGCTTGGCTTTTCATCCTTGACAATGCTGTGGGAAGGTCGCAGCTTGGAAATGTGCATTGCGTGTCACCACTGCACAGCAGTTCAGGATAAACTGTGTTGATTGAGTATGTGTACGGCTTGTGATGGATATCTGTGCCTGCTGCTTTTGCATGGATTTAAATGGGAGAGGCCTGTGTATGATTATGGAACTTGGCTTTTTCATATTCCCTCTGCAGTTCGCTAGGAGTAATGTTTTGCTCATTTTATTGACTTGAAGGTTGACGTGTGAAACATAAAGTCGCTTTGGCGTTGCAACACACACGAACACAAAGGAGCGACTATACAGGATAACTCAAAGCTTGGTCAGAAAGTCAGGGTTAAGAGTGTGGGAAGGGGGTTCAGTGACATGTCAGCTGCCAGTCTAAACATGACTTGGAGCCGCGGCGCCCTCATAGTGCCAAGTCTATAGAAACAGCGAGGCTTTAAAACTCAGGCCCTATGAGTCAGCCAAAAGCCCTGGACTCAGAAAACCTATTCCAGTCCCTGTGTTTCCACGGCAACAGGAACAGATTGGAACCACATCTGGTAGCCATTTCAGTCCCTGCAAGGAGAGGAAGAAAGAAATTTATGAGTGAGGGGGAAAAAGACAAATATTTTCTGCAATGCAAAGCAGAAAGAAAGTGGAGTCAAGTTACACTTGAAAGGGGCTGAAAATATTAATTCGGCCGTAGACTCAGTCAAGAGCAGTCTTTCAGTGCCCGTGTAAGTTCAAGATAATGGATTAAGCTTTACATCTCGTTTGAGGCATTCAGCAGAAAGCAACTTCGATAAGCATGCGTGCATAGATGCGCTCAAGAAACAAAGACAAGATTGCATGTGGCCATAGAAAGCCATTTGCTGTGCAAATCCCCTTGTTTGTTTTGAAAACCTATTCTTGAAATGTTTGCAGTGTTCATGAGCTTATTTCTTGAAAAACCTCAATGCAATAGAGAGTCTGAGGTTTTTGAGGTTCACAATTGAAAAGCAGCTTTTTGTTCTCGCATTCAAACCACCGTCTGTTCCACCGTCTGACATAAACGTGTGTCTGTTGCAGCACGATTTCCTAAAATGCAGTCATTTCCCTGGCTGATTCATTGCATCAGACGCGGCCAGAGAAGATTTGAAAATGCTGTTTTCATCTCTTATCCCTGTCGACGCGCTGTCTGAGAGAAACACTGTCTAATTGCAGTCCTCCTTACACGTTAAATGTTGTTTCTCAGCCCTGTGGAAATGCAGTAACTATGAAATGACATTTACTGGAAATGGAGCTGGTTGCTTTTCTTGAGCCAAAACCACCGAGAACTGAGGTCAGCTCGCAACCAGAATGGGGAGGAGAAACAGCGCCAGCATCAAATGTGTGTTTATAGATTTCCAGTGACATCTACTCACTCTGCGATTTAAGACAGTCATTATAATAGACCCGAAACTCCCTTGCAGCGGCACTGAGCGAAAAAAGGCCACTCTTAATGCAGAAAGTAAGAGCAACCGCACAACATGACGACCTCCCAAATAGATGCTGAGACAAGCTGGTGACGAGCTGAAACTAGGTCAAAAGAGCTGAAACTGAAGGAGCCTCTGTTTGGGATGGATATCTGCTCTGTCAGTGTATGAGACTGAAAAAACTTTGCTTTAGTTCTACCTACTTTGCTGCATCCGTAACATCTCAGACTACTTTGAGCTGCACTGATGCAACATTATACTCTGGCAGTGTTAAGAGAGCTTCTGGAAGACACAGTTTTCATCTTGACAAGTTCCATAATAATGAATATGAATAGCTAGAAGTGTAATTAAGCCACAGTTGCTGTCTCTATCCAGATGGAGACTTTTCTTTTTTTCTTTTTTTTTTCACATGGAGGGGTGTGCAAACAGTTGTCTGGGACTTCAAATTGCCCTGGATTTTTCCCCCTTTGTCAGCATAATTCTACGGAACGAGTGTATCAGGGGAGAGGATTTGGATGGCTAATAGAAAGCAGATCAGTCAGATGCTCTTTCTTTCTCTTCCTTTCTTTCTCTTTTCTTGCTCTTTCTTTGAAACCCTCTCTCCTTCTCTTGTGTTTTTCTCTGTAGCCTATTTTCCTTCATTCACTCCTTCCTCGCCCTCCCCCCGTCCTTTATTCCCTCACACACCCATCCATCCGCTATCTGTGCACTAAAGTGGGACTTCAGACTTCATAATGTGGCTTGAGGTTTCAGCTTTCACATAATTCCACAGGCTGACCCAAAGTTTTTTTTTTTTCCTTTCTGCTTCTCACTCCAACCAGAGCAGCAGAGAGAGACAGAAAGAAAGCTGCTGCCTTATTCCAGATATTGGGACGGAAAATGATCACAAGACCAAATGTGTCTGCCCAAACCCAAGGAAAATAAGCAGATGGCTTATGTTTTTATGCACTGAACCCCAACTGTCCCGACAATCAGTCCTGTCTGCATCCGACGAACTGTAGCTTACAGCAGCTTTGTTGTTTGAGACGCAAACTTTCACTCCAAATTTTTTGCCAGAACCAGTCACAGAAACGCATGTCGATGCAGAGTTACGTGCTTTAAGCCTGCAGGAACATTTCCCTGTTTTTCCAAAAACTGCATCAGACTTGTTTTATCTTTGTGAGTCAGAGGCCAGCTTCATTCACACCCTTCCTCTCCAGCCTATTTGGTGACACACACTTTGATAACAGCCTGAAAGTAAGGCAGAGAGGTTGCCTTTCTTGCATATGGATGCCAGGGTATATTTAACATATGTAGCTGCAGTGCTCTGGCATGTGAGAGGAAGCATTAGCTGTCTATTTATTGTCACTGTGGCTGTGTGCTGGTGTGTATGCGACCCTCACAGCCCTGTTTAACTTCACAGGACAACACTGGAGCCATTATGGGGAGCCATGTGGTTCTGATTACCCAGGCACAGATTAGAGGGAGGGGAGCAGCGGTTGCTGTCTGCTTGCCCCCCCAGCTCCTGTGATGTGGCCAGGAACTGGACATCCATCAGTGCAAATCCCTCTGCCGCCCTCGCCCCCTTCCCACCTCTACGCCAAAACCCTCACCTCCACCTTGATGTCACTACCAGGCCTATCTCTCACTTTAGTCTGTTCCCCATTAAATATGTAAACACTGCAGTCGTTGTCAGTGAAATTATTCCTACTTGACCTACATATTGTGCCAAAAGCACCAAGCTGTCACTGCTGTATTCTTGAAAATGTGCTCTCGTTGCTTAATCGTAAACACTGTTGTGGCTCTGGCGTGTGACCACAGAAGGCAAGAATGTTGTGTTTGTTGTTGCTTCAGCGTTGCAATGCTTATGTGATCTCCACAGGGAAATTCTCTTTTGATTCGCCTCCTTCTCGAGCGGTCAGAGGTCAGGGTCAGCTACAGAACAGTGTGAGGAAAAGCTGCTCAAGGACACTTGAGCACGATGTGTCACCAAAGCATCTGAACCCACATTGTTAGACTGAAGGACCCGGTGGTTAATAGGCCACCCACAAAAGCACAAGCGACTTCTTCACATCATTCATCGATGTCCTAGAATTGTCAAAACAAGGCTTTCAAATTTAGTACATCCCCAAAAACCAGAAGTGAGAATCAAGGAAATCCTAAATTTGAACAGAGAATTTGCTGATCTGGCAATTTTCTGTTTGAGTCTGTGAAGTTTGAGCTTCTGCATTTTTTTTTTTTTCAGAAGTGGTCATTATCATTGCTAATGCATTCGGTTTTTCATCAGTTTTTCATCATCCTTTCTAATGAGCCAGATGGTGTTTAAAACAACTATGTAAAAGCTTTATCCCTTCAGCCATGTGGATGCAAATTGCATCATAATACCTTGTACATGAAAAGCATCCTGAAACCTATACAGCACCACTTACATACACAAGTGCCCCAACCTGTCCTGAAAGTAAAAAAAACAACAAGTAAGGGGAGAGAGAGAGAGACGAGAGAAAAAAAAAAAAAACTGCTTCTGCTTCAAGAGATCAATGATCTTGGTGCAAGTAGAGCCACTATAGTGTTATTATAATCAGTAGAAAAGAGTTTATCACTATTATCAGTCACTGTTTCAGGTCTGATTATTGGGACAGTGAGTCATTTCCATTTTGCTTTCCTGCTGAGGGGTAGATGACAACATTGATGCTACTCTCATATCAAGTTGGAGCCAGCAGCTGGTTAGCTTAGCACAGCCTGGAAACAGGGGCAAACAGCTAGCCCGGCTCATCCTTAGGACTTTTTTTGGGCAGGCGCAGTCACTTTCTATTCCTATGCAAATCAATCTTTAAACTGAACTCTCAGCAAGAAAGCAAATAAGTGTATTTCTCCAAAATGTGGAACTATTCCTGTAAGCGAAAGTAAAATACGCATCGTAAAAAACAGCCGCCTCCTCTCACCTTCACCATCAACACAACAAAGACACTACAAACAAGGTCACTGGCAGCAAACCATCCTCGTCATCCCTGCCTGTGCAACACAGATCCTCTGCCAAGGCCAGCAGCGTTGCGCAGCCTTCTGCGGCCTCCCTGTGTGGGGAAAATTGGAGCCACTTATTTTAGGTCGTAGGTTCAAGCCAACCGCAAGGCTAAATCAAACTGGGTGACGTTCTCCTTCATTCTGCGAGCTGTAAAGTTGCTTACAGCCACTGTCACGCATAGACATCTCACTCTCTCAGGACTCCATACGAGAGCCACAGCCAAGAAAGTGGCCTCATGATGATCAAATGCTGCAGAGTGAAAAAGTCTGTCTATGCATAAGCTCTGTATATAAGACAATAGCACGAAACACTGAGACTTTTGTCCTCGACAGTCCTTTTCCAAGTAGAGGAAATAATGTTTTGAGCCTTGAACCTGAACCTCCTCAAGGTTATGTCCACATACTGTACAATATGGAGTGGAGCACACTGATTAGCATTGTATTCTCATTGAATGAAGCCCTCCACACGGCCTTCGCTTCTTTCAGCACTGCCTCCCTTCTTTATGAGCAGACTGGCAGACAGGCAGCAGGCTTCCCCCCAGTTGCCCCAAGGCTCCAGACAGATAAACACACACACACACACACACACACACACACACACACACACACACACACACACACAGATATGTGTTTATACTCAAACTCATATTTTTATTCATCTCTTCACTTGGTCATCCTTAAACATACAAATAAATGTCCACACTAAAGCACAGAGAAACAGACAGTGGAGCCAAAAGATTTCTCACAAATGCACATCATACAAGAGTGGACACACAAACTAATGTCCCGCTGGCCGATCTGCAGCATCCGGTGCTTTGGAGAAACAGGAAGTGTGTGTGTGTGTGTGTGTCTTTATAGCAAGCTCTCTGAGGGAGGCAGGATTACAGTGAGGTGTTTCAGCTTTTGATCTTTTTCCAGCTGCGAGTGTTGCAATTTGCAAAACCCTTACTGGAAAGAGTTGCTCAGTCTGAATTTTGCGAATGTTTTCATCACCTACTTCTCTGTTCTGGTTATAAATGACTGCATTTTCCCCGTTGTCAGCAGACTGAACAGTAACAGCATCCCCTTTTTGGCACGCACCATATGATGTAAGCTGAAATCTAATTGTGAACACATATGGTATGCATCCACACATATAGAGTGAGGAGTCAGTCATCCCCACCCCTGCTGCTCATTGTGTTTTCTCCCCTCTCTCAGCAACTCTTTCTTCCTCGAAGTCAACTCTTGAAGTTCTTTCAGGGCGAACATACAATGTGAGAAACAGGGACTTTAAAAGGCTAAGATGCAAAGCTCCAGCGAGAGAAATGTACAGGCCCACAGATTTACAATGCCTGCCAAGGGGAGGAAACCCTGTTAAAAAAAAAAAAAAAGGAATTGTTTTACTGCCATTTGACACATAATCTCAAACAGTACATGCAGAGCACAGGACTCAGAGCTGCAGAGCTCTGTGTCTGGAAAAGATAGAGACAGGGAGATGGTTTTGCTTCAGCATTCCAGGCAGGAATGGTTTATTTTTGTTGGAAACATAATTGTCTGTGGCTAGGATTTGGAAGTACATTTTACCCGCCAAACTGCCAGAAAACATACATGTGGCTGTGACCGCCCTCTTGTGGTGACCTAACGTACTTGCTTTCTCACAAAACAGAGGAACAAAGTTGGAGGGGAGAGATGTTTTCCTCTTCAAGGGTGTTAACACAGTGCAAATGTGCTGTGCTGTCATGAGGTCTGATTTCATACACCAGTACACAATGGAATTAAACACTACTTCTCATGCAACTGCGACACGGAAAGAAAGAATTCAATGGAGGTTTACTTTAGGCTTTAATAATACAATGGTGAAAACTTAACAAATGTGTTTAAAATAAGCCTTTTAGACAGAAATCCTAAACAAAGCAGGACAGGGGGATATCATTAACTCACATTCAGAATTACAAGTTGAGTTACTGCTCTCATGTCTGTGTGTTAAACATGCAGCTGCAGGTTAGCTTAGCATAAAGCCCAGAGGCAGGGGGAAACAGCTAGCTCGGCTGTCATCATTTCAAAAAATACAGCCGCCAACACCTTTAAAAACTCACCAGTCAAAGTGGCTCTGACCAATATTTTTACATCTACAATGGATCACATGTCTACTTGTATGTAAAAGATGTTTCTAGAAGTGACAAACCCACAGAGAATTATCACCAACTCTGCAGTTGATCTCCACAGCTTTAAATATACTTCTAGCTTAACATATACCAGAAACTAGACAGTACCTTTCTTTTAATACACAAGTCAGTTTCTCAGTAATTATTATTTTTTCTTCTTTTAAGGACACCTGAACGAATGCAGTGCCGTGAAGATTTGCCATTCAGCAGTTTGGAAAATGTGGCTGACTCTCAGTGGCCATCAACCACCTGCAAGTGAACCGTATGGGAAAAAGTGATAAGAGCACAGATGCTCTGTAGTTTCTGTAGACCCTCAATGACACCTGACGTGGACGAAACTATAAACTATGAAGCCAGGGGCCTTTGAAAAATCCAAAAGGGCCTAATAACAGAGACAACAGCAAAAGAATAATATGCATGTAGACCAGTTGGCGAACCAGAATCCTACTGCTCATATTACAAAGAATCTTTGATAGAAAAACTGCAAGAAACAGTCAGAAGAATCTAACACAGGAGGGCACTACTCCCCTGTAGGTGTGTGTCATAGTCTTGTCCACCCTGAGAAACTGTCCAAGTGGATTTAAGGGTTACACACTGTTGGTAGTAACTCAAACATCCTATTGTTTTTTAAAATGTGGACCCTTTTGGTTCTAACTCTTGTCCTCGCTGTCGGGGCATCAGACACTAACAACGACACAGCGGCTGAAGAAAAGCTTGTTATAGCCAGAGCGAAACTGCTGGTGAGTACAGATAGAAATACACACAACATGGCTAGCTTTGAAATTTCATCTGGATTTCTTGTCATGACCAGAAGATGTTCAGGATCGGTGCAGAGTCTGAAATTAAATCCATATGTAAAGAGGACAGGGGACGCGGTGGCAGCACTCAGCGAGCAAATGGGAAGATGAGTAAGATGAGGGACAAGCCAAATGCTGTCATGTCAGTATTCTGCTGAGATATGAAACCTATTTCTGGCACCTTTGATCACATAAAGAAGGAAGCGTGCATGCACAGTGCTATTTGTCATGCTGTTTTAACAACTGTCTGTTGTCATCCCTTCAGGCTCCCAGTGTGGTCGGATGAAGCATAAAGAAAATGCCCGAGCTCCATCATTTCCTCTTGGAGCGGTGGGCTTTGTAGTATCCTTGTGTTCTTCAGGCTTTTTGGTGAGACCTGACATTTCCCAGAAAAAAAAAAAAAAACACCACAGATTTTCTCATGACCTTCTTCATAAACAAAACAATGTTCCGAGCAAGCTGCCAAGTCCGGTGCCAGCTCTGCGAGCTCTCCAAAACTCTCCTCTTCCAAGCTGAAATCATGTTGAGTCTAAAAATAGCAGATGTGCTTTATTCCTTCACTGCCTACCTGTTGTTTCCCTTGATCCCTTCTTTCCTGTGTAGCCACAACTTGGAATATGATTCATCGGAGAGCAAGAATCCGCGTCTGATATTCTATAACGAAAAGGACGAGGTTGTAAAGGTGAGATGTGAGTTCAGGGATCTTTTACTCATCCGCCTTGCGATGGGGCTTATCTGGGGAGTGCCAGAATGTCAAGACAGGTTCGTGCAGGGAAGTTTTAAGACTGCTGCATCTGATATCAGATCCTCTGTCAGATACCGAGTCAAGACCGAGTGTGTTTGAAAGAGCGAAACAGGGTTACAAAAAAAAAAAAAACCACAGATGGCAAGAAAGAGGGAGAGTAAGGAAGTGTATAAATTAGAGGTTTCTTACAGCTGAGTTTTTTTGTACTGAAACAGCATAGTTGGTATGAATGTTGATATGAATTTGAACATTTTTATGCCCTGAAATTACAACTGTTCAGAGTTTCCCACACTCAGTTTTTGTCACTGTGGAAAAGCCCCTGAACCTGCATTTAGGCCAGCATGGGACAATAAAGCTCCACTGTAAGCAATGAATCTCTTCAGCGTTAGCCTCCTCCAAACAAACAAAGAGCCACCGCTGAGATTTACAAGTAAACTTCTCCCAAACTTCACTGCTTTCTTGAGGTTTTCACCTTTTGTTTTCCCTCATAAAGCTTCATGTAGGAGTTTTTCTTTTGTCACCAAAAACGTCTGTCGCCTAATCTTTGTTGTTTTCATTTGTTGTTTCATAATGTGGGCGCCCTCTGAGACAGTAATTTGACTTTAAACGAAGAATCATTTAACAGACTACATTATTGAGTAAGTGACTGAAAACAAATGTGCTGGAGGAAGTTTTAATGAAAATCCAATTTTGGTAAAACCAAATGAATGTATCAGCATAAACAGAACACACTGCAAACACATGCTTCTTCTCGCACACCTAATTTACACTGGCGCTGCTTTTAAGCCTTTAACCATGCATTCAAATGCATTTGTGTGTTTGTGTGTGTGTGTGTGTGTGTGTGTGTGTGTCTGTGTGTGTGTGTGTGTGTGTGTGTGTGTGTGTGTGTGTCTCCTTTCCGACACGTCAGACTGTTCCTGTGAAGAAAATGAAGGCAGACGAGATCAGCAGCTTGTTAGACTCACTTGGTTTCTACAAGAGGTCCCAGAAAGGGGAAGAGGTGCCAGAGGAGTTCCAGCATTTCCCCCTGCTCACCCCCAGGGACGAGCTGTGAGGACACCTTGTGGCCAAACTCTGCCACTGCACCCCGTCCACATAAATGACGAGTGGGGCCCCAAGGCCAAAACGATAAGCCAGGCACCATTCTGAGGACTCGCTGGCCGGGTGCGGCGCGCAGTATGTTAGTCATTGCTGTGTCGCTCTGTTTATATGCTGAATTTAATATTCAAAAAAGGCTGTAAAACAAAATAATAAACACCTGAGTGGATCAAAGCATTTAATGTGCCTAGTCACTTGGAATGGTATGAAAGACACAGCACATATGTGGACACATAAATCTGAATGAGTTTCATCTGTAGGGAGAACAATGTGTGTGTGTGTGTGTGTGTGTGTGTGTGTGTGTGTGTGTGTGAGAGAGAGAAATTAGGTGAGACCTCCTTTATTGTTTAATGAACATGCATTGTCTTGGTTTTCATTATGGTCCCTTTTTCATCTCTGCTGAGTTTAAACAACGGCTAAATTCCCTAATAAGATAAACAAATCCATTGAGCGTCATAATAATGGCCACTAACTTGCTAACAAACTGCCATGCTGCTGTCTCAGCCTAATCCTCAACCCACCCCCTTCACTCTAATCTGATTAGCGGTGGTGTCTGCCAACATGCGCCTGTGTGTGTCCATTTGTATCTGTGCCTTCATGCATTTGTGCACCTGTGATTTGAACACAACAAGGATTAGCAGTAGGCACAAGGGACACAAAGGCAGTTTTGGACGGCTACACTTCCTGACTCCTTGGATTGGTCATGGTCACCAGCTCTACCCACAATGCCTGTGTTTTACTCACCTGTTCCCGAGAACCTGCAGATGGGTCTGGCCTATATGGGAGGCTCCGTGTTCACCAACAACAGGACAGCAGACAGCGACTTCAGCAGGGAGCAGGAGGATGCCTCTGGTTGGTCAATGCCTCCACTGACTATTTACTGTCTGTAGTAACTGTAGTTTGAAACTGTAATATATATGTAACTGTAGTGGAATGTAGTTTACTGCAGTACAACCTAGGATAACTTTTTAGTGTTGAAGTATAGTGATTATATGCATGAAAAGTATGTGATTATGTGTAACTAAAACAGTCTGATATCATGTAACTGACTGTGAGGGGTAGACAAAAATAATGTGAATGCTCCACAAAAAACAATTTTCATGACAATAACGAAATTTATTCATCTAGCATTTTTCTTAGTATATTCTTAATAATGTTACAAAGTGCTGTACAAAAGAAAAATGAAAAGGACAAGGCAGATAAAACGCAAAAAAAGACCAAGGACATGAGCACAGAGGGAGTGAAGACAATAAAATGAATAAGATCAAATGAATTTAAAAAAAAAATGTGCAAATAGAAACACAGATCAATCATTTCCAAAGGCTTTCACAAAAAGAGAAGTTTTAAAACGCTTGAAAAGAAGAGACTCAGTGTGTCTGAGTTCAGTAGGCAGAGAGTTCCACAGCGTGGGAGCTCTGATATGAAAAGCCTGATCACCCTCCGTCACAAACTGTGACCTAGGCTCCGTCCCTGGATCTTAATCATCGAGAGGACACAGACCAGGTCAATAAATCAGAGATGTATGTAGCAGCAAGGCCATTTAAAGCTACAAAGTAAGCAATAAAAATGAAAAAATCAATTTAAAATCTAACAGGGAGCCAGTGTAGGGCAGCACAGCCCAGTCACCAGAATGAAATGTTGACACTGTTGTTTCTGTAAACCACTGATATGTTAAATTTGTCGGTTTCATATGTATCATATCAGTGTTTCTACAATAGGTGTCAAAGTGACATAGTTGAGATTACCGGTGCATGTACAGGACATGAGCTGAATTCAAGAGGAGGAGGGAATGGTGTTGGTGTGACAGCTAGATGAGACAGCAGACCACTGTTTGAGCTGTGTTTGTGGCAACAAAAACCCAGTCTTTTTAGCCAAAACATGAGCTTTTCCTGGTTTTTGTGCCTCAACCTAACCAGACCTCAACCACAGCGTTGTCGCAACATAGAAATGAAAACTGAAGCATAAAGAAACATAATGTTTCAACACATCCATGGCTTGAAGAAATGTACGGCGCTAACATTTATTCTGCTGACTGGGCTGGGAGGTAGAAACAGGGGTGATGTGATCAAACTGTCCCAGTAATGAGTCGAGCAGCAGTGTTTTGTAAGAACTGGACATGGTGGAGGGAGCCCTGGCTAATACCCTTGGCTATAAAGTGCAATACCGAGCCAAGTATGGATAAAAGCATGTCCAACTTTTTGTAGATCAGCAAGTGATTAAAATGACGTAATCTCAGAGATTAACCTGAGCTGGAGGAAACATGGCTGAACAGCACTTTTGACTTGACTGAGCCTTGACGGACACCACAAATCAACTGAAATGTCGAGAAGGACGACTTATCCACAGTGACAGAAAAAGTCCTTTCAGAGAGGTATGTGTGCGATACGCTAAGAACCGAATCCTTGATGCCTGCCCAGGTCTCCAAATGGTCTAACAGGATACTGCGTTCAACTGCGTGTAAAGCAACACTAGAATCTAGAGACTTCAGTAATTTTAACAACTGTTGTCTTGGTACTATGAAGCCATAAAAATGACAGTTTTGAGATAGTTACTTAACAGCAGGGGGTCCAAAATAGATTCCTTTAGCAGTGGGTGAACAGTGGCATGCTTAAAACTGTCTGGAAAAGAAACAGAGGCCAGAGAATTGTTAAAGATTCTCTGGTAAGTTTGCCTCAGGGAACGGAATGAATGTGACTGTCCAACGCGTCGTCACCACAGCGACACACAAAGCCTGTCTAACACATGGTTGATGTTGTGAAACTGATGCAGTTTGGTTCAGTTTAGGCATCAAAACGTGAACCCTGCTCTCCTTTGTGGAGGTTGTGTATATGACCCAACCTGCAGACTTCTAAAGTCTTTTTCACTCTTGATCTGAGCATCTAGTATTGCAGAGGATGGGTTTATAGTGGAGTTAGTTGAATGCCATGAATATACAAATATTCCAAGACTAAGCGCCCTGTCATATCTAGGTATGACAGTGGATAAAAGCTCAGAAAACCAGAAATAAAATGAACTTCTTTGCCGAGGTTGGCCTATAAATTAAGATGCAGAGTAAAGGGCAGTGATTAAGTGATTAAGATGTGATTAAGAGACTCAACTACCTGGATGATACTTATGACGTGACTTACAAAATACGGCTGAAAATTTGTACAGAGAGGAGAACTAGCCTCAATCGTGGGAACAGTGTTGCCTGAGGACAGCCATGTCTCAGTAATCCTGAAAAAAATACAGATCATTAGAAACAATAAAATCGTTAACGATAATAATAAAAAAAAAAAAACTATTAGGCTACCAAGACATTAAGCATTCAAGGCCTTATGTCTGTATTTGAAAATTCTCAGTGAGAGGGTTAACGTGGGCTCTGCCAGTCCTGAAGAAGGATTTAAACAATTTAAAGATTAAAATTGTCAATAAAACCTATATTCTCTGCAGGCACACTGGAGCTGAGGCTGAGGATTGAAGCCTGAAACGGCGAGGTGTGGGAATAGGACCGGAAATAAAAACAGGCTTTCCACAAGTACCTCAAAAGCTTAAAAGGTTCATTTAAGTCATTTTTGGTCAGCTCAGACTGCTGACGAGCTGCATGGTTTCTTCCCACATGAACTACCACTCAAACGGTAGGGGATGGGAGAGAGCCACTTTAAAAAGTCACATGACAAAGTTCTGATTTCCTGACCACATCTATAGCTGACAAATGCTGCTCACCAGCTGCATGTAATAACATGCAGACTGTCTGCTGTAATGGGTAGAATGCAAAGAAAATGTTAATTTTGATTATGAGTGTGTTAACAACAGTGAATTGTGGATGTAGTGAATATGAGTGTTTATATACTCTATGTTATTTGTCTTGCAGTGGTCAACGAGCTGGTCTCCCACCTCCCCCTGCAGATGCTGCTGTACTTCAACATGTTTTATTTTCCCTGTTGGTGGTTTTCTGCTGTTTTCATGTTGGAAGTAAAGGTCAGTTGGTGATCTGGTGAACCATCCTTCATGGTTTTAGTTGCTCTCGGTTTGGTTTTCTTCATCCATTGGACATTTTTTATGATCTGTCATGTTGCATCGTTAGTGTCATATGGACTTAGCAGAATCAAAAGAACGTTTATTCTGGTAACTGAGAGCAATTTATGCTTCACTGCACTTAAAAGCTTTGAACATGATGATGCTTCACATGTGTTCAGAAGTAGCAGAGGTTGTGTTGAATTTAGTCCGCTAATGAAATCCACTGTGTGTCAAATTGGAAAACATTAGACTTTGGAGCCGTCTAGTGGTAGCAGTAAAAAAGACCCTCAGATGTAACCACAGACGGCAGACGGCACCACTGTTCACTGAGGTTATCTCATCTTTCTGTGAAGCCAAACTTACGCCATCAGAATCATTTGAATTAATCTTCTTCATCCAAGATGGCCTCAAGAGAGTGACAGTTACAGCAGCTCTTGCAGTTGAGCTTTCCCTTCTAGTTTCCTGACCTTAGCTTGTGTTTAAGTCTTATTATGTTGTTTACTTATCTATCATATCTTGATTTTTTTTACTGACCCTTCTAACTATTGCACTTTCCCCTTTGCTGCTGCAACGCTGCAAATCTCCCCACTCTGGGATTAATAAAGGATTATTTTATCTGATATTAACCACGTCATACATTTATCTGCACTTTTCGGTATGTTTGGCCATGAAGACATAAAAAGTTTGCAGTCCTGTGAGCTGCAAGTAAAAAGACGTTTTCATACCTTCCCTGCTCTGCTTTTTTTCTAGTTCTATTATCTTCCCGGGTACTACCAGGCTCTCCTCATAACCGGGATGATCCTCCTCACAGTCATTGAAGTGGTCCGACTTTATCTGGGCTACATTGGCAACCTTAAAGAAAAGGTAATTCAAACCAACATCCTCTGTGAAGCACAATGCAGAGCTCTTTTATGGCCCCATCTCCTGAATAACACGGCGGCGGAAGTGGCTGCTTAAGTATTCTGCCTGCGTGTGTAAACAATCAGCTCTTGGCTACAACTGTCTGTCGAGTTTGTGTTTGTGTGTGTGTGAGTGTGTGGGTGTGTAGGTGCAGGTGTGTCTGTGCTTTCATGTGGATACAACCAAAGCACTTGATGCCTGACTGCTTTATCTTTGCATCGCCTGCATCCACCAACCCAAATTCTCTCTCCCCTTCCCTCCCTGTCATCAGGTGCCAGAGCTGGCAGCCTTCTGGCTCCTGTCTTTCATGTTCCAGCTGCCAGTGCTGCTGTTCTTCCTGACCGATGAAGGAATTATCATCCTGCCTCTAGAGAGAGCTGTCCACTCCCTCTACCTCCTCTTCCTGCTCGCCCAGATCCTGGCCTCCTTCCTGGCGCTCAGGACCATGACCCGAAAGCTCACCCTGCTCTTCTATCTGCGCCAGTTTGGCAAGGTGGAGAACTTCCGCCCCGCGGGGATGAGCCCAGTCTACGGGCTGTCGTACCACCGCAGCGTGCTGCCCATGTCACCCACCCATGATATGCACCACTAAAGTAAAATTCCTTTTTCAAGTAGCCTTCAAACTGCTTGACAATCAATGTGACTTTGTTGTTTTCAATCAGTTGTGGCATTGTGAACATTTAAATACAGCTACTCTGTTATTGTGTAAAAACTGGTTGGTGTCATTCTATATGTATTGTGACCGCATTGCATTCTGGTCTTTTGAGGCTGGTGCAGAAATGCATATGTGCCATATCTTCCTGTGACTTCTGATCACTGGTGTAAAATGACAGATGGAGAAAAGAAGCCGATTTGATTTAAAAGAAGCACTAATGGCAAATCCTGACATTTGCTGCTGATGTTTTAAAAAGATGAAAAACATTTTATATCCACTCTAAATGTCAGAACCTGATGCCATGTCAGCCAAACCGGCATGGAGTGATGTGCATTTACAGGGTAATAGATCAAAACAGGCCATCAAACAACAAAATGGGCTGTGAAATACACAGCAATGCATTGCCAGTAGCTGCTTTTATCAAACGGTGTTAAAGGGGTTTCATTTTTTCCTCTTCTTTAATGATGATGGATGACGCAGGCTGAAGCACTGGTGGATCAGAATTGTTTTTGCAGGGGTAGATTCAATTTTTTGCCCATGAGAAAAGATTAGCCCCCCGCCCTGTAGAAAGCAGCCTTTTATTTTCTTTCTGTAAAGAGCAATTCAAATCTTTAAGTCACATCCTACAATATATTACATTACCATCACTGTTTGATGAGTGGGATGTAGGAACCACATTTTTTAAGGCTTGTGAACTGAAAGAGTTTAAACTGAACTGCAGCAGAAATATGTTAAATATTTATGACCACACAGTGGCAGTCAGCGACCAAAAGAGGAATGGGGAGCGTTCGACAGTGCTGCAAAGTCCAATGAGAACAGATTATCATGCTGCACATGTCCTGGTCAGGAAACCCTCTGGCAGCCGAAAAAAGGTTAGGCATGTCCACACTTGAAAATGATGTATTATTTGATAATCTATAACACTGTGTCGTGTCTGCATGAAAATCGATTTCATATTTTGTTGTCTAAACCTCTTTTTCCTCTTTTCGGATAGAAAACGTAGCCACTAAAGATGTCACGCTTGTTTTACAAAAAAGCTTACAGCCAGTATCGAGTGCTCTATTAGTGTCTTATTCTGTTGAGAAATTATTTAGAGTGTCGTACACTATGTTGTCAACAAGCTGGTTCTGCGAGAGACAGTTTCTTTGAAACAACATACTTATTCCTCTCCACATTCAGGAAACAACAAGCTGCAGTGGCTGCTGCACTATTCATGGAGACCAGAAAGGAAAAACATTCAGAGTGGAGGATGTAATATATGCTCGCCACTTTATGTAGAAGTGGGTGCTCAAGAGATACCCTCAGTGTGAGGTCACATATTGCTGCAAAGAAGAAACATGTGGAAAATCGATCTATTTTTAATCTCTATAATCAGACATCTGCATATGAATGCAGAATCTGGACAAGATTGCGGGTGAGATTTTGGTATCGGAAGCATTCTGCTTTCCATTTGTGGTCCAAGTAGTATTGAATGCCTTTGACCTTCGACCCCTCAGGCAGCACTGCATTAAAAACTGACGTGATTGTGCAATGAATGTTACTGCATGGGCTTGGAAACACTTTGGAAAACAGTTGTTGGTAAATGAAAGTCAAGACTCTTCAATGGAAAGCGAAACCTTTATATCAACAACATCCAGAAATGCTGCTGACGTCTCTGTTCAAGAGCTCATCTGAGATGGACTGACGTAAAGTGGAAAAGTGTGCAGCTGCTGACGAGCCCATATTTCACAATGTTTTTGTAAATCATGGGTGTTGTGGGACCATTCAGACTGTTTCCAGAGCAAAGTTCAAAAGCCAGCATCTGTGGGTGTATGGGGTTGTGTTAGTGGCCATGGCATGGATAACTTCCACGCCTGTGAAGGCACCATTAATGCTCAAAGGTACATACAGGTTTTGGAGCAACAGATGATGCCATCCACACAACATCATTTTCAGGGACGTCCCTGCTTACTACAGCAACACAATGCCAAGCCACATTCTACATGTGCTACAACAGCATGGCCTCATAGTCAAAGAGTGCAGGTGAACTGGTCTGCCTGCAGTCCAGACCTGTCTCCCACTGAATACGTGTGGCTCATTATGAAGCACAAAATACAACAGAGAGCTCATAGTGTTGATTATAGCTATACCTCAAGCAAGAATGGGAAAGAATTTCACTTTCAAAATTTAACAATTAGTGTCCTCACTTCCCAAACACCTATTGGCTGTTAAAGGGAACATGATGTAACACAGTGGTAAATATGGAAAGTGTTGCTGGCATCAAATTCACTCTGACTGTATATTTACAAAAAACAAAATGTTTATCAGTTTGAACCTTAAAAATCTTGTCTTGTGTCTGTGTTGTATTCATTACAATGAAGGATTTGCAAATCACTGCATTCTGTCTTTAATGACAGTTTACACAGCGTTTACCTCAACTTAGGAAGCAGCACCAAACACATGAAGGGTCTTATATGATCCCTTTAACCTCAACTAAAATGCACCACATGTCTTGAATTTTATCTGTGTGACCTTGTGGAGTGGAAGAAACTACCAGCAGTAGTGATGATGAATCAGCTCGGTTTGGTGCCCCTGGCACAAAGACAGAATGAAAGAAACCTCGGCTAACATCAGCAGACAAACGGCAGTTTACTTAATGTTAGGTTCTGTATCTGGTATATGACAGGCAAGTACAGCAGCAGCATATTATTCAGGATTGGAATATGGTACTTTAGTTTGCTCATCACTTTTGTCGCAGGAGGATCTATTTCCACAGCCAGTAAGTGTTTAAATCTTATCAGAAAACATGCAGATACAGACACACCATACATACAATACATACACGGCCATATTTACACATATAATTTTTATTTCTGAAAGTTGTGATGTATTTATTAGGTGGGAAATAAGAGTTTAATGTCGGCTTATTTCCCATGTTTTTCCTCTTTGAGGTCTCTTAATCATGATTTTGTTCACCTGTCTGCCCAGCTGCACCTCGTCACTCATTGGCTCTTTCCAGTCTATATATAAAGGCCAGTTTTCAGCTGCTGTTCTCCAGGTTGTTTGTTGTCTCTCCATACCCCTGGTACCTGATAATTAATGTTTCCTGTGGCTATCCATCGCAGATGAGACCACTTATCATGCATAGACACCCCAGCACTAATAATCACCACCACAAAACGAGCATGTTCAGGGTTTGGTTGAACAGTCACTCTGCAGATCTTGAAAAAAGGTCTCAGAAATGCTGAAGAATTCCTTTAATCATTGCGACAACACCCATCACTGAGTAGGAGCTGATTCAGGCATCTATGCTGCTTTTGAATTAGTAAGATTTTAAAAGAAAATCAATCATATTACTGAACGCTCCGTCAAATTTGATTTCTACAGCACAGAAACAGGAAGAGCACCAAGTGTGACTTTGTCTTTTTGACTAGTCCTTCAGTGCAGACAGAGCTGAAGCTGTCTCATGATGTCAGATGTTCAGGCAAGTGAAAGTGCTCATTGAAAAGTCACTTTCAACATGCTTATCCTCTTCGGTAAAGCCAAAGAGAAAACAAACACATGCGGGCAGACACAAACAAAAGGAGGCAGTTCTAAGAAACATTAGCTCTACTAAAGCTGCAGGCGGCAGATACAGCCATGATCCTCTCAACCCTGTTCTCATTTACTGACAGTAATTATATCAAGTAATTAATCTTATTGTCATGTATTGATTTGTTGAAAATGCTACTCAGAGCATCTTTCAATACTTTGTCTCTTTTCTCCTTCTTTATGGTCTGCAGAAATCTAGCAATGATGTATTTGGTTAGGCCTACCAAAAAAGAAATAACAGTCGTGGTGTCGAGCTTGTATCTTTGTGAGTAACACCAGTCTGACATCGTCTGTATTCTAGCATTGCTTTCACACTCCCCGCTCTCCAGAGAGCAGTGTGTGTTCCAGGATGCGTCTCACCCATTCAGTTTCTCCTGTATCCGGTTTTAATAAGTATGAACTCTGTTAGCTGCTGGAGAGGAATAAGATTAACCAGCTGGTGGTGAAAAAGGAATAGGAACCCCCTGACCCCACCGCCCGGAGACAGTGGTCACATCAGAAGCAGCTCCTCGCACCTTACGCCTCATCAAATTGCCTTTCCCTGGAGGAGCGTGGTGAATAATAGCCTCGGATAATCTGGGGACACAATGTTCTCTGTCTCGCTAAACATATTGTTTGCCTCATGCTTTTCAGCATTCTTTTGAAAAAGTGCTCCTTTTTTTCTTCCTCATGTCTCTGCCACCATACAGCAGCATAGCTGTGCCTCTGTGAGTCTGTCATCACCTTAATTATGATTGGGAGCAGCTCAGAGGTGATCACAAAATGTGACTGACGAGGCTGTCTTAAGCAGCGGCAGGAAGTAATATCCAAGACATTGCAGCCACATCCTCATCCCTTCTTTTAGTAATCCCTCAAGGTGGAGAGCCTGCCGGCCCTGCCAAGACACCTGGAAATGTTCCCATCCTCCTTATCCCAGATGGTTAAACAATGAGCTTTAACTATGCACAAACTATTGTCTTCATTCATAAACTGTGGTGACAGGTTGCTAATACCATGATTATTGTTGAAAGGGTTAGTTCACTCACATTACAATACAACATTTTCACACTCTCAATTTTCTCATTAAATCCAATGAAAAGACCAAAACCACAAGCAATGCCTGTACAGCCAATGCCTCATATAGTTTATTTCTCTGTGCCATAGAGCACCATTGTATCCACTGCACTGGCACTCTACTTTGAGTCAATACCATAAAGACTGTCTGCATATCAAATTCACATCTGAAAATATGAAGATGAAGACGTTAATATACTGGAACTGGAACTACTTACCCAGAGAAAATAGTCCCCATGAACCAACCTATTTACAGCTGGGTCTGTCATTGCTGTGAGCACCACAATTAATATTGTATTCATCTTTATTGTATTAAAGGTACACTATGGTATTTCATCCCCATTGTACAGAGACAGTGCTTGTTAAGTTACTAAAGACCTACTGCTAACTGCAGACAGAGGCAACTGCCGATTTTAGTTCTTTTAGATTTTAGTGCTGCTTTTGACACAATTGATCACAGTATCCTCTTAGACCGTTTGGAGACCTGGGTAGGCGTCAAGGGTTCAGTTCTTAGCATATTACACACAACAGAAGTTTTTCTGTCACTGTGAATGAGTCATCTTCCTCGACAGCTCAGTTGATTTGAGGTGTCCCTCAAGGCTCAGTTCTTGGTCCCTTCTGTTTTCTATGTGCATGCTACCTCTTGCCCACATTAATCAAAATCATGATGTGTTTTACCATTTTTATGCTAATGGAACTCATTCTTAAGGTAATGATGATGAGTCTGAAGACTGTTTGGGCCCCTAGATTCCATCAGCTCTCTTGGTGCTTATCTAATGTGGTCTCTCAATATTATGCAGGCTGCTATCAATCTAAGGGTAATATTTGATGCTAAGCTCTGTTTTGATGATTATGTCAAAGTGTTGTTCAGTCATGTTTCTTCCAGCTCAAGATAATCTCTAAAATTAGGTCATTTTTCACAATTGCTGATCTAAAAAAGTTGGACATGCTTTTATCTGTTCTCAGCTTGATTGCTGCAATGCACTTTACTCGAGTATCAGCCAGGGCTCCCATCACTCCCTCCAGTTGATACAAAGTGCAGCTGGAACAAAGAGACATGATCACATCAGCCCTGTGCTTGCCTCCCTACAATGGCTCCCTGATTTCAAAATGATTTTTAAAATTTTATTACTTACTCATAAAGTCTTCAATGGCCTTGCTCCTAAATACACTTTTGATCTGTCGACCTGGTATGTGCCCTCTCAAGCATTAATATCCGTGGATGGAGCCCTGCTGGTTACTCCCACGTCACGGTTTGTGAGTAAGGATGATCAGGCCTTTGCTATTAGAGCCCCCACTCTATGGAACTCTGTGCCCACTGAACTCAGACACATTAAGTCTCTGGCGTCTTTTAAATCTCTTCTTAACTTTTCTTTCTGTGAAAGCTTTTGGAAATGTTAAATGTTTCATTTGTGCTGTTTGGATTCATAGTTATATGATCTTATTTAGTTCATTTTAATGTTATTTCTATTTCGTTTCTGTTGTATTTCTTATGTTTTTCTTATTTTGCTCTGGTCCTGACGTTTCTGGGCTGCAGCCTTTGGGCAGTGGGTGTGTAGCCACTAGACGATAACAGTGCACAGGTGATGTCGGTACTTTATAAAAAGGTACAGACCAGGTTCAGTTGTTTTGTTTATGTCTGTCTATTGTCAAATAATGCATTACAGTCATTCCATGAGCCATTTAATGTGTGTTTTTGCATTTTCTATCATATCTGTGCATGGCCATGGTATGTTTAAGATTAGGAAACGGTCATGATTACAGCAAATAATATGTGATCCCGGCACTGTTAGGATTTGGCAACTAAAAGACTTGACGACACGAAGTTGACGATTACAGTTAATAAAAACAGTTTCATACAGTTTGTATTGGACATTAATCACAAGGTGCAGAATCATCCCGTCATCTGATATGGACATAAATTCTAGGGATACTGATCTCCCCCTACATATATACTGTGATGTTTTTTGAATGTGCAAACTAACTGGAGGTGAGGAAAAAGGGTTCTTGTAATTTGGATGAACCAGACCTTTAACTGAATCTGCTAAGCTAATACAGAAACTCATTAAACCAGTAACACATCCGCAAGTGACCCACCTCTGCAGACCCCTGCTATTCCTCTGTAACCTGTTTCCATTAGCAACTGAAGGGAAATACTTCCCACAGCATACTGTGAGCGTCAGTTGTGCAGGCCTGCAAGGAGTGTCAAGCTGCAAGCTTACTGCTAAATCCTCTGGGACATTGTTCAATCTTTCTCACTCATTTCCCCAGATATTGCTGATAGAATGAGACCTGGCATCTGCGAATAAATGGCAATATCATAGTTGATGGGAACACATGTATGGCTCCATTATTGGATGCCATTCCTATGACCCAACTGCTTCCCCACTCAAATCAGAACGAGAGGAAGCGCCTCTTAAGGGTACAGAATACATATTGCCCAATTACTGACTCTAAATGATACTGTGCCATGAAATTCAAATCTCATTCATAAGCCACTTATATTGTCTCCACCTTTACAGCCAGCAGGCTCTGCAGAAAATGTGACATCATACTGGCAGACAGGGAATATTGAAAGTCGGACTGAAATTGGTCGCTGGATATTTTCAATTTGGGTCTGATTACCTGGGTGAGGGGGGAATGGCAGGGCAATTCACTTCACCCAGTGATTTAAATGGCCACTCACCGTACAGTACAGATGAATATTTTATCAGGAGGGACAGCATTAAATCTGCAGCACTTGATGATACAGAAGAATGTACTGCTTTCAGAGCAAACCACATAAAAGCTGTTATATTCAGTTCCTGTTTTTTTTTTCTGTTTTATTATTATTATTATTATTATTATTATTATACTATGATTATACTATGATTTTAGAGGGTCTGAATAGAACCATTTGCATGTTACCTGAATTTGCTCTTCACATGAGAGGGAGGTTTGTTTCTCTCCGGGAGCTGGGATTCTAATCTTTAGAAAAGCTCAACCTGGGTTTATTACCTTTTGTCTATATGCAGGAAAATAAAAAGTGCAGTAGACTCTTGTTACTTTCTGTATATATTTTTATCCAAACTTTTGACTGAATTCTGTGCCTATGCTGTCACAAAGCGGAGAGCTTTTAATGAGCCATGAATTTTAAAAAGTACAGATTTTTACAGGCATCTGTAACATGGTAGCATGAACACAAACTGATGTTTAATATAAATCACAGACATATGCATCACACACTTTATTATACAATATCTGATTAAGATATCAACATCCATCAATTGGAAAAAGAAATAGTAACTGATGTGTAACAAAATCATTTGAGCTCAAAGATCAATTTACTGGGCTGAACCGCCATAATCAAGTTTTCACTAACTAATTTTCAGTTTAAATTCCACTTTGTGTCAATACCCTGTACATATGCTACAATCAACACAGGACACAAACTACTAAACAAATACTAGTTGCATGTTCTGCACATTCTGTCAGTCAAGTGTATTTATAGTGTATTTCAGTCTAAAGTCTGTTAGTTTGATCAAGTCAAATTTATTTATCCAACCCATAATGCAGGACATGTGGAGGAACCAGTAGGTGCTGCCAAAACAAGCAGAACTGGAGTCATATGACTCCTCTATCATTAAGACCTGTACTCTTCACAGAGTGGGTCAAGTATTAAATGGTATTTCAAAGTCTGGGCTGTCATGACACCAATCATCAACTCGGGTCTGACAATGTTTTGTTATTCTCCAGTAGCTGAGCTATAGGCTGTTGTTATAGTTTTTAATATATGTACCACAGACTCCCTAGAAAGCAATGTTGTTATTGAGTGCGTTACCCTTTTGAAATACAATAAATTGATTCAAAATTTTTCCACACACATCTCAGTAAGTGACTGAGGGATCCACTTTAGTACATACTGATAAGGACTTTTCTGTTTACCCATGTCTTTGCTTTGCGCATTGAACCCAATCCCAGCTTCAATCATATTGTCAATCTATGTCTATAAAACAGTAATATAATGGAGTGGATGAATGACTCGTCATAAGAATGTTCAGGAGTTTCCATGAAACAGACACATCTTACTGAAGTCTGGCAACAGCTGTCTGCTTCTCTCCTCAGAACAATTTAGCCAAGACTCTTGCAAGCAAAACATTGTCCCTCCATCCATCCATCATTAGAAGTTGTAAACTCCCCATTATTGTAGATTAAATTTAACTCCACCATAAAAGCCATCCATCTGCCTGTCAAATCCTTTGGCCCTGGTTAATTCTACATGTAGCAGTTATTACTGTAACACTTAGTGTGCGGGAAACAAGGCTAGTCTAAAAGCTAAATCACAGCTCTCAGCTAAATCAAATAAGTAGCAGCCAAGCACACTTATTACAAAAGACAGTATGAAAGATGCTGTTTTAAGCGCAGTGGATATTAAGCCTGTGACGTTCAGTTAAAGGACAATTACAGCAATGCATTTCCCAAAGTCAGATGAGTTGCAGAAGCTAAGTTCATGGTCTGCATAAGAGAAAAGCATCCCATAACGAGATCCAGTGGAGTCACTGTTTGCCTAAATGAAATTCTGGTATTGCTCATGGTCACTGGCAGCACGACTGATGAATGAAAAGCTACATACTGGCCGGAAATGTGCAACCAAGCATTTATCCAAAGAAACCTGGGCTTTTGTCCCTTTTGGCTTCCTTAGTCATAAATCATCCCAGACTAGACAGGCTGGTAAACACAAACACAATGTGGACAATTTAAACACGTTACATGATTTCTAGACACTGATAGTTAAGCTAAGTTTTCAGACTCACCTGCCGAGAAGGCAGCTTTAAGGTCATTTGTTGCCTCTTTTGCCAAAACTACTGGTTTAATTTGTGAACATTGTCAAGAATTCAAGGTTTGTGAGGCAACAACCACTCTGACCTACGGTGAGTGTAGTTCAACCTATAAACGAACAGATGACAAAAACATCGTACTCGAGCAGGTGTGAATTACAGTCTAGCCATTTGCAGTGTCTGATGATCAAAGGGTCTGTCATTGAGCGAGCAGTCGGGGGTTAACCATCTCTCTCAAGGACACTTGGGCTTGACACTTGATGGATCTACGGTAACCTTGGCTGTTGAAGGGAATGAGCACATGAAGCATCTTTCTTTCATCACCTTCGGAAAAATCATCCTCCCTCAGAAAGGTGCTCATCAAGAAACTGAGGCGTGCCGTTGAGAGGCTCGACTACAGCGATGTGTCTTATCTTACAAGGCTTCATCTCATTTCTTTTCTTCTGCTTTGAACAGCGGATCGAGCAGGCCTGAAACTTTTGGGCTTTGCCTCACACTTAAGCACTGCTTCACTTCTTTTAAAATGATGAATTTTATTTGATTTTATGCACTCTGTGCACTCAATTTTCAACTTTATTTCATTACTATGATTTAGTGGGGCTTTTTCCGTTCTGTTTTGCATTCCCTTTATTCTCTTTATTTCACTAAGTTGCTTTGTGTTGACATTAACAACAGATGGATGGACCAATGATTTTTGGGGGTGGACTCAGAGATTCATTTCTATATTGTTTAGCTAATGGAAGTTATTAATTTGCTTGTTATATGACAGAATAAGCAAAGGATGGTTAAAAACATAAGAAATGTGGCATATGTCAGTTGTAATGTGCAGATACAGCATCACATAATCCCATTTCCTAATGTCGTGGCACTTTCTCTTAATCTATGACGTGGACAACTTTTTGAAGAAGTTCTCAATCCTTGCATTTATATTGCACATTCTGTCTGACGTTACGTCTTCAGCTAAATCTCCTGCCATTTGTGGCTTTTGATTATTGCTTTCTTTATTCTCAAAAGAAACTTTGACGATGTGACAGTGAATATGAAAATGAAGGCTCATTTGGACCCTTCTATTAAACAGCAGAGCAACCGAGCTTCACTTCCAAGCTGGGATGAAGCATTTGCAGACCCGCCAACCGTTTGATTCAGGCGGGACTCTGATATTTCTTTTGAGGTGTGTACTGACAAAAGTATTAAAGCCTTTGGTCGGTGAGATTCCAGGAGGATAAGCGCAGTTACGCTAATTGATGGCTGAGATGTGAGCATGTGGTGTGTGCAAATACACAAAAATTATAATTAAGTGTGGAATAATGATAATTTATTCAGGAAAAATATGACTCATTACCCGTAGCACCCCAGTAAGTATTCTCATATGAACTCTATTTTATGCATGTTCTGTTGTGCTGGTCCTTTGTTGGGGGGGCGGGGGGCAGCAACAGCAGAAGCCATTTCCACAGGCGCTTATGGTTATGTTAAAACATGCTTAAACTGTGATAGTTAGGCAGGTGATCGAGCTGACTCCAAGCTGACAAACAGTTGAGTGCAAAATGTGGTGAGCGATGCTAGGCTTTTGAAAGAAAAAAAAAAATACAAAAAGAAAAACCTAATAACTACTCTCCAACCCACAATTCTTCATGTAAAGCCTGGCACATCAAAGGGATAAAAAGCAGGAAGTATTTTTCGGTCAACAAACAGAGATTAAAAAATGTAGGATCAGAAGAGCCGAACTTCCATCTCATTTTCCATTTTTTATGAAATATTTATTGAAATGGCCGCATAGATTCCAAAGTTTATATTTTCTTAGTCTGAAATCAGGCCACATGTATTCTGATCAAAATAAAATAATGATGTATCGATATTCACTGGCTATTAAGCTCTTTAAAGCTTCCAGTTAGTGCACCCTAACCATCTCATGCATATGGTTAATGCTCTGCTTTGTATTTTCAACCCATGGGCCACTGGTAGACTCCTGGGGAGAGAGCAGCTTCAATTCAATTAAAACTGGAAGTTCGGTGACTCCTGATCCAATCAAGCTCTTGGCTCTGGTCCATGACCATGACGTGAATGATAATGCCACTGAAGACAATTGCATAGACAGACAGAAACATGACACAGTGGAATCATAGCAGACAGGACCCTGATGGAAATTTATAACACTGAAATGAATTAAAAAACAGTGAGACCAAGTATATGACTATAAGTCATTGCAGCGTGGTCACCAGATGTCAAGAGACAGCAATAATGTTTCAGTTTGAATCCTAGGAGGAAAGACTTGGGAGGAGAAAAGCTTTCCCCCATTGCTGCATTGTGTGCCACACCGCTCTGTCAGGCTCATGGAGAAAAGAAATGCGACATTAACTGACTTTAAAAGAAAAAAATGGAACAGATATGATGGCCATTTTAGCATTCATTGTGTCAATAATGTGGAAGGTGAACAGAAAAGGGAAAAAAAAGGAAAAGGCACAACAAAGACAGGAAATAATTATAATTTCAGATCAATACGGTGCTTGAATAACCCATCAATACCTTGTGTGACTACCTGTTGTTGCTGTTGTTCAGGACTGATTGTACAACTGAAGTTCTGAAAAGATATAGCCCTACCATAAAACACCTGTTTTTAGATTTGAGTTTGGTCCATTCGAAAGACCAGCAGGAGCAGAGGGTGTTTTAACATCAATAATTCACATAAATTGAGCTGATCTACCTTCTAATATTGAACCTTGAAAACAGCTAAGGTAACGTAAGACGTGGGGCTAGAACCAATGGGTTTTCAACTTTCTCTCGGTTTTGAATGTTAGTAAAATGTCACGAAATGAGGACAAATACTGTCAAAATAGACACAGCAGTTCCACTGTAATGTGGCAGTATGCAATAAGGTAGTTGTATACATCAGGTCCATCCACTTAGAGATAGAGGCAGACTGAAAGACATCAACAACAACAACTATTTCTGTCATTTTTTCTACAAACTAACACAGATCAGAATTTGCTTTCACCTGAAAAGCGACAGGGACATGATGATGTATGGTAAGCTTTCTCCTTTTTAACTCTATGCCAAACTCTGTTTTTATATTCATACAAACTGGTAGCGTCAACTGACACTGACTCGAGTGACATCAGTACTTTCCCAGCAGGACCACACCAGCCAATGAGAGGACGTTAATCATCAGTCCTGGAGCAGCTGACTTTCCAGCCCTTCAGGCTAACATTACCTAGCATACTACTGTTGACAGGCATTAAATCTGACAGCTAAAATCTCATTGAGCCTTCTGCTTTTCTTTTCTCACTGCAAAGCACTACTTACAACAGGGTGTCTCACCATGTCAGTCCCCATTTTGTTTACATCTGCTTCCCCAGGAGATCACCTGAGGCAGTGCATTGCTCCTCCTCGTGGCACGATAATCTGAATAATATCCGGATGTGTGTGATGCAGCATTATTTTCAGATCTTGTCGTGTGTGCATGTTTGAGATTAGAGAGAAGAACATCTGTGAAGTTCCTCCTTATGTGTGTGATGCAGCCCAATTTCAAAATGAGTACAGATTTTCAAACTCGTCTCAGCCCAGCTTTAGAACCACGACAGGCCTTCCAGGAAGTTTATGCAGGGAACATTTCAGGCTTTTTTTTTTTTTTACAAGTTTCATGTCTCACACTTCTGACAAATATATATGCATTCACATTTAATCAATACAGCTGTCTACACAGGCCCCAAAATGTACATTTCACTCTCACTTTCCACACATAACCATGACCCAAAGTGCTGCAAAGTGTTGCAAAAAAAATATTTTTTTCACAGCTTACTGATAAACTATTGCTGCATTTTGTCACTCCAGCCCAGAGAGAAAACCCTGCTCTCTTCTCCACTGTTTGTTAACTATAAGGAGTGGTGTGGTTTTTTTGTTTGATAGACAAGAGTTTTAAGGATGCATATAAGTGAGGTTGTGCAATAACCACTGTACACTGAATTTGTAGAGGAAGCGTATATAACAGACCTTGTATCTGTCGTCACCCTGTAATCCTTCAGTACCTTGTGTGACCGCCTCCTGCAGCACCACTGCCTGACACCTCTGCAGCACAGAGCCACTGAGCCTCTGAATCTGCAGATGAGGAATGTTATCCATCCCTGCATAGGGACCTGACTGGGTTGATGGCCACAGGCAGGCGGAGGGTCACGTCTCTAAATGCTGCAATCCAGGCTCCCTGCATTTGACGCATTACAAACTGCTCATGAAATTGACTAACCGTGGCCCTTCACTTGCTGTGACCTTAAGCTTTCAATTAAGTGCTTTGCAAAGGTGAAATGACTAGGCATTTTCCCAAATAGATCTCATTAGGTACAGCACCTTTCAGCCTTTTGTGTTGGTGGAAAGTTACAGAACCTCATGCACAAGCACTACTGCTTGGGTTTACAACAATTTGATTAAATCACACTTCAGTTTTGACAGGTTAGTTGCTTGCTGCCAGGTATATAAACTCATTATCTTTGTGTAGTTTCTATACATATTTCCAGTTTGTTAAAGCCTTTACACCACCAGGTTTGTAGACATAGACAGTGCGGGCAGTGTGGTTGCACTGGGGCCCAGAGAAAGAGCAAGCCCCCCAGCAATATGATGCCATTTGCTACTGATGTAGTCAAAAAAAGCAAACCCATGTCCATCATGCTTTTTTCTCTTTTCATTTTTGTTAAATAGTCAGTAACAAACAAAACGAAATGCTTATTTTACATAAACTATAGACAAACTATAAAAAAACTATTCAATTAAATACAAAATCTCTTCTGCAATTGTCATCATATATAGATACAATAAGGATTGCTGGGTAATGTGTATGTTGATGTTGCCCAGTGTCAAGTCTCTATTTGATCATGTGGCAAGACGATTCGTGCATGGGTCATAACTAGTTACTAACTTCATCACGACCTTACGCCACTGTGTGCCACACAGCTGTTTTCCCTTATTTGGGCTGTGAGACCTCTTCTCATGACTGAGTAGGCATGTACAGGCTGTTTTCCTACATGCTGCTGTTAATTTGAAGCACCTGTTAGGGTGGGACAGCTTTCGTTTTTATTGCTTTTTTTTTTTTTTAACTTGGACAAGTTCACACACAATACTTGAAATACAATTTGTGAGGTCTTCGTTTTCTTTTGTCAGGATGCTTTCTTTGGTAGTTCTGCAACATATTTCTTGTTTTATGTACCGAATGGCTTCCAAAAGACTGGTTTCTAAATTCCATGTCAAAACCAGTACAAAGACAGTACGAAGTCAGCCAAAATGTTTCACAACTGCAGCCAAACTACGATAGAAATGTGCTCCAAAACATGGCATAAATCTGGCTGTGGCACCTCTATAGAGGAATACGTACGAAGCACTGCCCTTTATCCTCACTATGCAGTATTTTAGCTGATTCACTGAATTCAGTGGCAGTGCGTTTCTACAGAATATTCTATTAATAAAGAGTCTTTTTATTCAACTTAAAGAGACAAGAAAAGTATTAATTGGACTTCATTTGTACTTCCTCGTCCTGACCTCTCACTAACACAGTGCTCAGAAAGGTAAAGCTGCTCCCTGCTGTCTGAAAGAGCAGCACTGCAAAGGCAGAGAAAGTGCATTTAATACACTGAATTTCCAACAGCGATGGTACCTTGAAGACATTGACACACACGTCACAATACTTTCATGTACTATATGTCACAATGCTACAGCATGTTTTGAGATTTTAGCGAAAAGGCAAGGAAGGACTGAGTGTCTGTCTCCTTGGTTTGATGTCAAACAGACATTATAATGTACAGAGTTTTCTTTTTCTTTTTTGTCCAATTATTAGTATGTAAAAAAAAAAGCCAAAAAAGAAGAAAAAGATGCTCTGTCATATTACAGCTGAAAAATAAAAACACCAAAGGCTCTGCCTCCTGTCAAAAAAGAACAGCCGTAGAATAAATAAAAACACTAATAAATAAACAATGAAAAGAGAAAATAAAACTTCTGGCAGCCACAGTCAGCCCGACATCAAGAGCAAGCCCCTCATCTGCTGCCATCAAGTCCAGCACTGATGGCATCAAATAGGTCCCGAGATCCTCGCTCACAGAAGCAAACTGGCCCTGACCCAGGGGTTGACTTGAATGACATCTCTTCCTGGCAGGAAATATAACATTGTTTGATTTCCTGGAAGTCTGATGATTACTCTTCATCTCCTGAACGTGCTGGATGGGGCACAGGGTGGGAGGGGGTGGCAGGCTGAGCTGGGCGGACATGTTTTTCCAGTGATTTCTCAGTGGAAAGTGGCTGAAGATGAGCCGCTGTCATATGCAGCAGGGTGGAAGCTGGTTGGAGCTTATTTGTGGACGTGCAGCTTTAGTGGATTTGCTAAAAAAAAACGGATGATCTTGGATTTCTTGGGAGGTATAATGTAAAGATTTGGATTCATGTAGAGCTATTGTAGAGCTGTAGAATTGCAATTAGGCATATACTGAAATTAATGGTGAGGTCCATTTTATCAGACATAGGATTGGGTGTGTAGAGAATCCACCCTGGCTGTAAACACAGTCAGTGTATTACCTGCATGAGATGAACCTTCACAAGCATTCATGTGTTTTTAAGGTGCGTTCAGACCAAAAACTATGTGAATTTTCGCCTCATGTCATTTGTGCAAATGGGACGTCTGAACCATGTACCATGAACCAAAATACCAACTTTATATACTTAAGGTGAAACAGTCTGTGTTCAGTGTTCAGCTCAGCATTCGACTGATCTCTTGTTGTTTCCCTCCAGCCTCTCCTCTTTCCACTCTTGTCTCTGTACAGATTCAGAAAGCCTCAGGATTAGTGTGAATTTTTCTCTCCAATTGAAACATTTTGAAGTCACGCAGATGCGTCTTTCCCCTCAGTTTGCAGTTTTGCCAGCGGTTCATCTTTTCATTGATTTAAAAGCAATCGTGCTGCCTCCAAAGTTCGCCTCATGATCGACACTGTAATGTGCAGAGATAGTAAATATCTGCCTTGAGTTATAGTTGACCCTGACTAAAGATATTTGTTATTTATAACCAAACATTTGGATTTTTTTTTTGTTTGTTTGTTTTTTTTGTCCTGTTCACAGGGTCAGTGAGGATTAGTTGGCTGATCAACAAAGCACGTTCAACCCATGCTGCAAAACTGGCTTGATGAAGTCCAGCCTTTTTTTCAATGCAGCCACTTCTGCATTTTGAGCTCCAAACCACAGAGGAAGTGGGCTCCTCTTCCTGACTTTTGATAAAAGACAGTTCTGTGACTAAGACAAAGTCTGTTGTCTTCAGCATAGAGAAAATAAAGTGGATCTATTTCGCAGAGATGTGTATCCATTTGTGGGCCATAATCACTGGGTCAATGCAATTGATCACTGCGAACTCCCCTGGATTGTTTTGTTTTCTGCACCTTTGTTCAGTATTAATTACAGTGGATGATATAACGCCTTGAAAAAGCTCATTTAAACAATTCTCACGCTGCCCTCGTTGAAATTTAAGATTGAGAAAATAACTCTTCAATACGCTCAGATCCCTGTTTTCATCTATGGAGGCTAAACAGACTCATCAGTAATGGATGAGAAATGTCTCCATTTTTCTGCCGCCGCTGTGAGAACCAGTCCTTTTAATCACTCGCTCTCCATGGGAAATCATAGTGTGGCCTGATGTGACTGCTAATGTCCCCGTTGAAAACAATGTAGTCTGATGTTACATTATGCACCGATACAAATGACGGTGCTGCTGTTTCAAAAAGCTTGCTGCACGTATAGATCACAAGCCAGTCATCGACATGCAGCCTGTTACGACCTAAATTAATGGTGATTGGCAAACACTACAGACAGTCTCTTGACAATTACCATACTCTAGATAGTGCAAATGTGTTTAGCACCTTATTGGGAATTGATAATGATCTGTTGTGCTCAGACGCTCAGGAGAGCGAGAGCAATGGAAAGAACTGGCTGAAACGAGAATGTGCAGCCTTTAATTCTGAGCTCCATTTCAAACCCTCGCTTTGCATTTTGCATGCACATTCACTACCTGCACACAAAGACACATTATGCACCTGATTGGCAAACAATTAGCAATTTAACATTCAGTGTTTTCCTGCATAATGTTGTTGTGCCCACCCCCCTCCCATGTGAACATTTGCTCATCTACCTTAATATGTTTTTATGGATTCAGAGATCCCCAGAACAAACTTTTATATGCTCTCTAATCTCGCTCCCTTCCATAAATAAATTTGATTACCACTGATACTGCACCATATCAGCTTAGCTCTAGTGCTTATTTAGGTATGGTAGAGAGGAAAACATGCTCAATTGCCCTTTTTGTTTGTGCAGCTGTGATGAGATTAACAAAATTTCCTCTAAGGGTTTGCGTAGCTCTTAGGTATTATCTTGAGTGCGTTTTTTGAGACATGCTCTCGTGTCCTTTTTCTACCACCCATTGCTCATTCCATCTGTGGATTTCAAGTCATATTAGGAACCTTTTTTTTTTTTTAATGAAGAGCCTTTCAGCTTTGCCAAGGAGGGAGATCGTCCCTGGTTGCATGAAGACACTGGTGATGTGTAGAACTTCAGTGAAAGCCCTTCACGGACTGATGCAATAGAGCTCTTTCTGAACTCTGCAGCTGAGTAATACAGTTACAGTGAGTCATTGATCCCACAGTGGAATCTGGGATAAATCTGGCTTCTCTCCTGAAAAAAAAAAAAAAAGAAAAACAACAAGGCTTTTGACTCTGGTGCTCCACAATCATGTAGAAACTGGCAAGTGCCTCTCCTTTTTCCTCCATTATGATTTATGTGTTCATGGGGAACTTTATTTTCTGACCTCCGCTGATGATCAGGTCACCGTAACGGTTTGCTGGGTCACTGGCGGCTGCTTGCTGAGTATTTCTTCTTCTTTTTTTGTCTCCAAGGTTTTTTACGCAGCACACAAAAAAAGATGAATGTCATGCCAGTTATTTCCTTTTGATTACCAGTGTTCACCTTGAGGCATTCAGCAATTGATTAATGTTGAGACAAAAGAAATGAAATACTTTTCCTCTTTCCTCTCTCTCTGGGAATGACAAAACCGTTACTCATTCTGGCAAGGGCTTGTGCTGCCATTTTGATCCTTATAGAGCATATCAAGCTGAAAAAATGTGATCAAGAAAACAAAATAATCTTTATTAGCTCTGTTCTCTGATGTCCTTATGATAGAAAAACCTCTCTGGAAGCTGCTATACAATTGTCCCTGTTGTTGTTTCAGTTCTGCATATATTGAATTTATGCCTTATGTAAAGATTTGACATGAATAGATTTAATCCAGTATGTTTATTTCTGCATAACGTTGCTTTGATGTGTATATCTCAGCATGTTTCAGAGGTGCTTCATTTTTTCTTTTCAGCTCTTTTTACTTGAGGCATCAATAACCTGCAGCATCAATCATCGTGCTGTTGTGTAATAGCTGCTGACTCTCAAAGTGAGTCCCTTTTTTAATTTACTATGCAGAATTGACACTTGACAGATGTGAATGATTTGTGTGGCGACGATAGAAAAATATATCAGAGTGCAAGTATGCTGTAGCTGTGCAATATAACCAATGAGAATAGATAGTAATGTAGAAACTATGTTTTTAATGGTTTTCCATTTGGTTCAGTTTGGTATCTTGTTGAAAATTACTTAAGATTGTTAAAAGTGTGGAAGACCCATTAAAACCCAAGGTGACACTGCTGTTTCAGAACCAGACCTTTTGGGATGGCTTCCTTCCAGGACGTCAGTAAGTTAGTGGCAGAAAAGTCACCTTTTTTATGAGTTTTATGGTGCGGTTTCTACAGAGGGTTTCAAGAATAGTATGATGTGTAGATGAACAGCCAAAAAACATATAGCACCACATTGCTACAGCAACAATATTTTCCAAAAGCATAATGTCAACATCGTAGCAATGTCATGGGCGGGTTTCGGGCCCAGATGAGCAGATGAGGAAACAATGGCAGCAGGTAAGAACTGTGACAAACAAAGGTTTAGGTTTTTATTCTCGTTTCCTCTTTTAATGATTTTCTACAGGTGAGAATGTCTGATTGGCATTTTGTTGTCTGTGTAAAGGTTTTATTTATAGCATTCACTTTAATGGAGAGATTGTTCCAGTGCACTTTTACTGCAAATGGACATTTACCTTTAAATGGACATATGGACATATGGAAGACCACAAAAATGCTTTTATCAAATGTTGTATCGAACCAAAGGTGTAATATGTGTCATCCTATTGCACGAAATGATCAAATCTCTATGTATCAAAGATTCAACAGTTCCATCAAAGGGAGCTTAGATGTCCAGCATTCAGTACTTATTGGTTGGTTTTGAACTCAGTTTTAGGACACAAACTGTCTGCCTCCTGGCATTTTAAGACACTCCTAATCTCCTCTCACCACCTACTTGCATTTTCTGCAGCTCAAAGATGGAACATGGTGCTGCGGGCAAGAGAGCAGCATCACAGCATACAGTATATCCTCACACCATTTACCAGCTGAAAAGGCTGAAATGTTTCCTTCTTGGACTTAAAGAGCAATTGTACATGTTGTGTATTTTTGAGTATTTCTGTGTTGATGTATTACTGCTTCACAGAATGTTTCTGGAGGGAATGGCTCAGTCCTTGATTATCGTTTCCCAAACACTCTGTTTTACACACTGACACACAGGAACAGAGATTTTTTTTTTTTTTTTTTTTTTTTAAATGTGCACTTTAAAAGGTGTTTTAAAAGGAAATCTTTGGTTCAGTGCCGTCTGCATGTGAGCGATAGGCCCAAAAACAACAGAAAATGTTTGTTTTGCAAAATTTCTGTGTAAGTGTGGTCCTGCAGCTTTTGCATTATTATCAATGACAAGAGTCTGTCTAGATAACTAAGGCAGACAGTTTTACGTCTCTCCCACTCTCCTTTAGATTACATGGAACAGCCTGACCATCGCCAGTGGACAGAGGAGATATAAGAGGCGATTCTGCTGAGATAAATGTGACAGATGGGGCCCAAAACACTCAGCTAAGCCAAAGGGCATTTCAAAATGGAATAAAGCAATCCATGGATTCAGCAAATCCGTCACATTCTATGGGCTTCAATCTGAAATGTCAGGATGTCAATCAATACAGCCAAACTGATCCTCAGCATTTCATAGAGTCATCGTCGGCCCCCCGATCGAGGATTTGAGAAAATCTAAAAATATTTCACAGGCACATAACGCGGTCGTTTATCTGATTTTATTCATGTGAAATACCATTCCACGGACATAGAAGAACATCGGGTGGAGTCAATGAACAGATATCACATGGTCAATAAACATTTTGGCAAGATCCAAAGACGAGTATCAAAGTACAGTACAATGGAAAGAGAACATTCAGTAGACTATCAACATGTTCGTACAGTTATTTTCATCTGTAAAAAGAAATACTGGTTTGCACATTTTGCTCGTGTGATAAATTATAAACCCATGACTGGTGTATTTTTATGTGTATGCACAAAGCCAAAATGTCTCAAAGAATAAGGCAACGAATCGAAATTATTAATCTCAGATTATTCTGCATGAAAATGTTCTCTCTGTAATAATATAATAGAAAACTAATGAGACAGTGTCATTTGTCAGTCAGTTAATATTCTAGTCCATCACATTCTTATCACAAAAATAGATACATCTATGATAAAGTAATTCTTTATGCCTAAACTATATCTGGAAATGGATGAACAATCATGGCGGTGAGTCGTTGTTGTGCGCTGCAGCACATCTTAAAGTGCAAAATGGAAACAAAGGTATTTGTTAATAAATGGGCTTTTTTTTTTTTTTTTTTACCCCGCTCTCTCTTTTTGTGTGTTTCCTCAGAGTTGACACTTTTGACAAATTGCCCCCGTTCATCAGATAATCGTTATCCCGCCTGTCTCTGGGCGATAGGGTCGTCTAATTTTGTTGCCACTGTGAGGTTTTGGCTCTTGTGTGAGATCCAAGTTTGGGGAGCTGCCAATGGCGATCCTTTAAAGAGGTATTCATAAGATGTGAATTATTTAGATCTCTATATTGCAGTGTCTTGTTTTTGAGGACATTTTGAAGGGCTGCTTTTTTTTTCTTTTTTGACTTTCCAGACACGTCTTGGCACTGTCAGAAATTTAAGTTTGCTTTAAACCAAAAGTTTGTTTTACCTGATTCCAGGTAAGATTAAATCTTTGACTTCTGGCTCTGGTTTTCTAATTCAAATGCAAATTTTATCGCTATGCGGCCCAGCCCTGTGTCACAGATCCCTCCAAAGCTTTGGTTGAAGTAGGTTTCTATGTACAAAACATTAATGACAGACCTTACCCAGATGCATGCACAACATTTTAAACTACACCCAATCAAATTAAATGTGGTGCTTCACAGATATTAATGTTTTATTGCAACAGTTTACACCATTTGGCCCGGTCAAACATCAATGCGCTGGGCAGCCTCTGACACCCAGGTCTCCACTCATCTGTCTGTATCTCGCTGAATGAGAGGGCTGAACCCTGTTTGAACATCAGATTCAGGGTCTCTGTTGTATTGCCAAAACCTTCATTTGAAAAGTGCTGTAGAAAATGTTCAGACCTCAGCAGTTACTAAGTCCATTGATGCTAATGTTTTTAAAGATTCATGTCTGTTCAAAGCATTGTGAGATGTCTATTTTACACACATTTATTGCTCCATAGCAACGCATCCGGACGAGAAACAAAAAAAACAAACATTCCTGCACATTTGTATCGGCGCTACCAACCAGATCAGTTTCAATGCATATTCTTTAAATGGTTGAGTGGCACACACCTTGAAGTTGTTTGCTCTTCGGTGGCAGTGACAGATGATCATTAGGCGCCCGGCGTGGCAAAAGGTCCACAGGTTAGCAATCCCGCAACTAATTTTTAGGAGCGTGTACTAAAGCAGCCCTTCTTTTTCATGCAGTTGTATGCTTTACTTTTGTTGTGATTGCTCATACCCCGCACCACATACAAATGCTCACAGTTATCATTAAGTAATTGAAAACAGCTCTGTTACACAGTCATAATGATTAATACATTGATAAGAACTTTTACAAATGTGTCAAGACGACTGTTTAAATCCATGCATTTCATGCATAGATGATGGTCATCCTCTGAGGCCCGCAAAGCCCCGCTGTGGAGACAGAGAGAGTCGAGTGTTTACTGCATGTCCAGACACTTTCCAGCCAGTTACCTGTTCATTCAGACCTCAACACCTTCCTCCCGAGAGCTGTTAACCTGCCTCACCTTGCTCCATCATCCCCAGACTGAAGCCCTGCAGCCTGTGAATGAGTGAAACTATCCACACACTCACATGCGCCTCCCTGAAAACCCTTTTGTCTGTTTCTTACCAAGCTATTGTTATTCCCAAGTGGTTTTTGAACAATGTTGCACCACATACAGTATCTCCACAATGCTTTGCACTCCAGACCTCACACATAATACTTTCAAGCCTCACGAATACATTTGCTCCAATGTGCCCACAATATTTCACAGATTTCTTTCTACTCGTTTACAATAAACCGCATGGTACACTGGACAAATACAAAACTGGACAGTCACTACACTTCTCTCTATAGCTGCCACCATACTGAATGCAATACTGCTCAAATGCACATAGCTAATGAATACTAAATGTTATGTTATGAAGAGTGATATGTATAGTTAGCTGTCCACTTCAAACACACCGCTGTCTCTTTGAGGTCCAGTTGTCCTTGAAATTCATCTCTGACCCAAAGACAAATCCCTGCATTTGTCTGCAGTCACATGTTGGCCTGTTTTACAGCTGTGTGATTGTCTGTTGTGGTTGTTTTTTTTTTTAGCTTTATCTTCTCAGTCATTTATCTGGAAGGCAGCCTTTGGGTGGTGGTCAAGGCTGAAAATGCTGCTGCTCCTATTTCATGCCGCTCCGCAGCACCTGATTGGCTGCGATGAGCATGACGCTGATGATGAAAGCAATGGCAAAGGCGCATATCAGGCTCTTGCGCACACAGGTTTGCTTGACTTGCTGCGTCGGGCTGGAACCTGGAAAGAATAATAATAAAAAAAAGAGGAGGTAGGAGAGAAAGAGAAAAAGATGACCTGAAGGTCCATTGAATCAGGTGTTATTTACTGCTTGAGAGATATCTGATAATAATTTCCGTATGAAAGAGCTCATCACAAAACCTTACAATTACATGAACACAATTATAAGGGATGAACACTGCCAAGAAAATTTGTTTTCACACCTGTATGCTGCGTAACTGCATCTAGATTGAAATGTTGATTGGAGTTTGGGAGCAACAAACAAATGGATTGGAGCCTGACTGGCATATTAAAGGTGCTCATCAGAACGCCAGCGCTCCGAGAAAAGGTGTTGCATACCTGCTGAATTATCTGAAGTAAGAACCAAGAGCAGCAAAACAGAATCTTCAAAAAGAAACTTTTATATCTGCTGCACCTTATTTTTGTCCAGATAAACGATTTCAAAAAGCTTCCATTTGATCTTGCTCTTAATTTCCTCAAGAGGTCATTGGTGTTCTGGGAAAAACACATTTTTGTGATGCGTAAAAGTCCCTCTGCTTCTTCAGTGAGGGATTTCCTGCAATGACTTTCAAATGAGCTCCAGAGAGCGGGGTTCTCCACACAGAGTATGTGTAGGCAGATAGAGCTTTAGCAATAGTGTAGTAATGTTTTTGAGTGAGGAGAAAGCGAGAGGGAGAGGGAACAATGCCAAATGCTACACACAGTTGCTCAAATTACAGAACAGCTGCCTTAGAGGACACAGCATTTCATACACTGCTGATAACTGGCTTCAGTACATTATGATCTACTGAGGCTGCTAATGGGAGAAATCACGCCGCTGTATCGCTGCTCTTTGAGCACAGTTCTTCCCATGTGATTTCTGGATTTTGCCTCAAAATGGCCAGGTTAGGAAGAAGGGTGAAGTCTGTAGTCTGGAGTGTGGTAAAAGCAGACCAGTGTCATACCAAAGCATGTAATACACCTGTGAATCTACTAGAGGAGAGTGTGTCAGTGTCATGTTTTTTCCTCAACTAGGTGTGAAAAGTACACACCTGTATGAAGGTGTACGACCAGCAGGGGGCGATAATGGTGGCAGCAAAAGACAAGGAGGTTGGGTTGGCTAAACGGACTTTGACCCAGGAGACCGGGGTTTGTCCCATGTGACACCAAGTCATCATGTACTTTTTTTAACTTAAGGATGTTGCCGTACTTACATATGTAAGTTAATTACGTTCCTAACATAGAGTATGTCACGTATGTTACATCATCTATGAATGAAACATACTTAACTAGCATGCTTATTTTAACCGAAACCATGATCTTTTCCTGAACCTAACCAAAACACCTGAAATGTTTCTCAGAAACTTTCAAGTGACTTGTAATGACCATTCAATCTTTCCACTGCATCTATAGAAGCTATATACTCTTTGATGAGTAAGAGTAATTTCACCTAAAAAACTAAATCCTCACTTACCCCAGTGGTGTATGGTCATACAGACAGTTTTAGTTTTATTTACTTGAGATATCCACCTCTAAGATTTTCATATAATGAAAGTGAATTGAATTTATCTGTGGTCTTGAAACTTAGACATTTGGGATGATGACATTTGGGAAAGTACAGGAGGGGCGTCCTGGTAGCCTTGTGGTTAAGGTACATGCAATATAACAGCAACGTCCCTGGTTTGATTTGCTGCAAAGTACATCACAAACAATAGACGTCTGTTGAAATAAAGGAGGTTCTTCCTTACTGTCTATATCCACCTGGCAGTCCTCAGGGTTCTCTATGTGGTTCTCCTCAGTCATGATGATGTTCTCGATGTCTTTCATGGAAAGGTGATCGCAGAAGGTGTCGTACAGAAGCCTCTTCAGCTCTTCGACTGTTAACTTCTGCATGTCACACTGGAGATACACACGCAAAACTAAACATTAAAATGGACATAGGCTGAAGGACGTGAAACCACAAACATACATGCGCTACATGCAAAGAGGCATATACACGTGCATACAGTATGTTGGCACACACAAGTAAGACATAAAGAGGAAGGAACAGTAAGAGCAGCAAGATCAATGCATGAAAAGGAAATATAAGTATGACTTGATGTGTTAAACTTCAGGCAAAGTTGACGTCCAACTCAAATACAAGGTCCGTGCAAGTTGAATTTCCTATTGGACGATTAAGCAGTGTGATTTGCCTGCTGGATAACTGAGCTCATATGCCTCATTTTCAATCATATTAGATCAAACTGGGCTTTTCAGAAGGGCGGCCATAAGGAGACAGAAGTTAAAGTGAGTGTTTCAGAGAGAGGGTGAATAGAGGTGCCACAGCAATGGACTATATAAGAAAAATAATATGTTTTTTGAATGTTAAAGCATGCAAACATCTTCTAGGAGACACCCAAAACAAAAGCAGAAATCTGAAAATGAGCATAATATGGGACCTTTAATTCCTTTACTTAGGCCTAATGTTAGGTACTTTAACCTATTCAGCAGCAACACATCATATTTTATAAGCCGGTCTTGCATGTCAAATCATATTCTGCAAAGAATAAGCAATCAGATAAATTCAGTGGAGCAAAAAATACTATTTGCCTCATAAAGTCTAAAGTAGCAGAAAAAGAAAAGAAAATATTTACCTCAAAGTTTAGATTTTGAGTAAATGGATTTGCTTACACCCCACCTCTGGCATTTTATAAAAATTGAGTTAAAAGAAATAAAGAATCTGTGAATGGCCGAGACCAAAAAATCCCTGCAAACATGCCGATCCAGGATCTGCACCTGTTCAGAAAGCTCATCTGTGTCACTCATTTTCAGTTCAGCCTGAGCCGAGCTCACCAGTGTGACCGGAGGCTCTGTGTGATCAATCCAGCAGCACATGCTTGATACTGCTATTCACATAGAATGTTATGTGAAGCTATGCAGCCTTTGCAACAGTCCCTTGGGTTTCTCGACTCTCCCAGCAGGTGTCTTTGCTTGTGATTCTTTTATTCCAACACTGACTGCAACAAGAATTCCCATAAATCCCCTCTCTTTCTCACTTGATTTGGAGCCTCACTGTCTGACAGCCACTCAGGCGCTGTTATCACCTAACTACAACAAAGGCAGCTTTGACAAGAGCTCCATCCCATTAATTTCATCTCACTGTCAAAGTGAGCAGTTGATTATCTAATGAGGTGTCTGTAAATAAATTAATATCTCTTTTACACAAAAATTGACTTTAATGTTCTAAGTAATAAGACTGTCGCCACACACAACGAGGCGGAGATATCAGTTCAAAGTCTTGATGAAGGACACAGTTCTTAAGGGAATCCAAACCTCTCGAAGATTAAAATCCTCCTATTAACAACCCAGTGGATGTGGCAATTAAAAGTGGTTTTCCTTTAAAGTCTTACAGCAGCAGGGTCTAAATGTTTCTGCGCTTGGTGGTTCGCTACAGCTGCGCCTCTGCTGTCTGTCTTCTCTCTAATAGGCAGGAAACGAGTGATTGAATAATGAGCACCTTCCAAAAAACGGAGTCAAAGTCGGTGCCGTTGAACTTATCTGGCAGCCCAGCCGCTGTCAGCTTTGGGCCCAGAAGAGTGACAAACTCCTCAAAGTCCACCTGGCCGTCTCCTGCGGAAAAGAGGAACAGTCGGTGTTTATTGTGGCTGGTTTTACTGCCTGCTAAAGTCCAGTTTTGTGGGCAAACAGGGAGCAAGTTGCTTCTGTGCTTTGCGACTTAAGATGATAAAATCCAAGCTGTGTGTTTGCCTCACCGTCCATGTCCAGTCTCTGGATGATGACCTCCAGCTCCACCTCATTTGGCATGTAGCCCAGGGAGCGCATGGCCATCCCCAGCTCCTGCTTTGAGATGAACCCATTCCCATCGCGGTCAAACACTTTGAAGGCCTCGCGGATCTCTGCAGGGAAGACGCACACGCACACACACATACACACACACACACACACACACACGAGTTGAAGTCTTGCGGTAGAGCAGGATATGAAAGTGGGAAATGTTCCACACAGCAAAGACACATTTGTTATGCCGCATCAATGCTTGAGTCATAGTTGTATGGGGGTTGGCAGCTCAGGAGAACAAATTCCACCAGTAAAATGATGAAAAAAGAGCCAAAATAAAATAAAATAAAATAACACTTGCACAAAGAGCTGAGATCAGGACAAAATTTCAACATTTTAAAGGGCAGCATTCTCTGTCATCCTTGAATTTAAAATTTCATGGCGGATGAGTCAAACCTATCAAAGTCTTCACTCTCTTGACTGCCAAAAATATCACAAGGGTGTATTCTGCTGTGATACGAGGTGGGGAAAGTATTCTGGTGGTTGCATTTCCAAGATTCCAGTCCGTCCAATAATTTCTTAGACACAAAAATGAATGGCAGAAGGGTTAGAATAGTATTCCCAATATATTATGAGTATTTGAAACAATTACCACCAGCTCCAAATGAGACTGATGATGTTGAACCTCTATGTGTACAAGCTGACATTAAAATCAAATAATGTGAAAAGGCTAACTCACCATCATCCATTATAAAGAGAAACTGAGAATGATGTCCATTTTTCTCTGTTTCTTTTGGATATGTTTGTTTGGATTCCCTCTGATAGTCAAAAATATTGTGTTTTAGGTAAATAAGCTGTTTTGCACTTAAACACTGTTCAAAATGTCCTTATACCTGAACGACTCAACAGGTCTTTTGCCAATGACTCCTAAAGCAACACAAATAAAGTTCCAGTTCAACATGGCCGCAGTTTGGCAAGGTTCAGGCACCAAAACTACATGGTTAGATTTCAGAAATCAGAATCAGAAATCAGAAATCAGAAAAAGCTTTATTGCCAAGAATGCTTTTACACATACGAGGAATTTTTTCTGGTGAAATTGGTGCATTTAGAAAAGGAGTGAGTGATGGGCTGACATTGTCCGTTATAGGAGCATTTCATTAAGTTTTCATATCAAGATGAGCTGTCTTGTCATGATGAGTGCTGCTCAACCTGTGAAAATAGTTGCATAATGTTTCCTGAAACTCCATAGACCTGGTTGTGTCAGAATTCGGGGCTACTAAATACTAAAAGGTGCTACTGTTTTGTTGATACTAGCCAGGACACGAAACATTCTGCAGTTTGAAGCTCATCTGTGTCCTTCTTTTTTTGTCCTTCTTCTTTTTCCCTGAGTCCTGCTTTTTTCTATTTTCTGGATATTTTGGTGTACCATACTTGTTTGAGTAGCTGCTAGCTGCTCTGTTACTATGTTGAATCTCACCTCCGTTATCACATGAACAGTCACATTGCCTTACTCCTTCCAAGATTCTCAACTTGCTAAGTAAGAACTAAAATTTTATCTGAATACTAAAAATATCGGTGCCTCTGCTGCAATGATTTTGACTTCCATTGACCATGTCTCCTGTGACCTTCCAGACTTTATAGAAGAGCAGTACTAAACCACTGGAGCAGTGCCCCTTTAATATAGCTCGATAATGAAAGAGGTTGTATTGTGCTTCATGTTATTAGTAGCAGTGAGTTTCAGATAAACAGAGGAAGAGGAACTAGAAAACAGCATCATCCACAGAAACTCAAACCTCAGCAAAATAAAATGAAAGACATCCCAGTACTGGACGCACAGTTTGAACACTGAGATGAAGAAGACCTCCCATTAATACAGAGCCTCAATCACTACAGGAAATCTTTAAGATGTTAATTCCTCAGTTCAGATGAACGGCATATTTCCCCTCATTCTCCACTCATTTACTCTTCACGAGAGACCGAATCCCTTCATTTACATGCAGTAGCATCCACTATTGAGTCACCTACAATTTTAGACTCGTCCCATCATCATGTCGCACGGCTGATTAGCACACAAAAGAGCGGAGCAGGAGACGAATCTTAAGATAGAGCTGATGTAAACCTTCAGAAAATCAAGCGACATATCTCTAATCTCTCTAATCTGCCATTTACTGGAATCAGAAACCTTGAAATGCATCACTGAACCATCATGTAAGAGTCATATTGTATTCAGGCTTTGTAAAAAGACTTAATGGAAATAAGGTATTTTCCAAGGGTCTGACTGAGCCTTACGGACGAGGTCAGAGTAAAGAGTTGTAAATGGATTGTAGAGTGGGCTTCTGAATGTGTAATGGAAACAAAACAAGAACAGAATGATGTTGCTAAATAATACATTGTTACACAGGTGACAATAGCAGCCTTCTAGGTAGGCGACATAAAAATTCAAATGCAAATTTAAATGACTTTCTGTTCTCGCTTTACAGCCAATTAGCAGTTGTTGAGTTACTGAAGTGGAATAACATAAACAAACTTCATTAATCCATTGCGAAGCCAAAAGTCTTGTAAATGGGAATTGCTGCTCCGGTGATTTGTGTCAGACCGGCGACGAATGGCCGAGCCTCAGGCCAAAATCCACAGCGTGACAGTCGGTGACAAATATTTCAGCTGGAAAAACAAAACATGAAAGATCGATGACGGCAGGAAACGGTGTGTGTCATTCTGTTTATAATGTGGTACCTCGGCTTCGGGAAATAGTTTTTTGTAATCAAGTACACGTCCGCAGAATAGAAACCCTGCCACAGGGACAAGGGTACTTGGCAATCGTGTATTACAATGGATTACATCTGGGCATGCAATTTACAAAGCTGAGCACAGTGACATCCGCTGCGGCTATTCTTCACATTGCTTTTCTCTGCAAAATGTCTTACAGGAGATATAGTGTGAATCATTGGGCGCTTCCAGCTGTGGTTACCCCCACCCCCACCCCCGGCTTCCTTGGGTGTGATCTTATTGTTTATAGAATAACAATACCTCAGTATCCACCTGAGGTCCTCGCTCCATCTGTTTACCTTAGAAAAAGGGGCTTTGCAGCACATAGAAAAAACATGTTGCGGCTACACAGGAGGCTAGCACACTTTTAAATAAGGTGCCAAAAAAGCTTTGGCAAATACTCTGTCTTCCATGAAAGCTTTATTTATTGATCAAAGGGCAAGGTGAGCAAAACATCCCCACTGGTGAGTGCTGCATAGTATATTTGATGTAAAAAAAAAAAAAAGTTTGGATTGTGTAATGAAATACGGCCACTCTTTGTTGTGGGAGGATTTCATACTCTGTCACAAACCATTTACAGGATACAAACGCCTCAGTGCTGCATGGGCCAGAAATATAATGAATGGCTTATCAAGTCCAGTGAGATATACAGCCGTAAAAGTGGAATATGTATAGCCATCAGAAAAAAGAAACACACTTGGCTGTGCTTGAAATCAGGACAGAGTGCTGCGAGAATGAACTAACAAATCTCCGAAGTAAACCAGACCATACATAATCCGCACTCACTTATCAAAAGAGGCTGACTAATCATCCTCTGAAAGAATTAATTTCTCTTTTTGACCACACGCCATCTAGATAGAGCGCTATCTCTTTGAGAGTTTATCTATCTTAATTGTCCTCCCAGAGAGACAACTATATTCTCCCGCTTTCATTTTACTCTGTGGGCCCAAAATTGGACAAATTCTTATGTATGCCACAGTGACTTTATTGTAATTGAGAAATTGCCTCTGTCAGACGCCAAAATGTTCTCTCTCCTTGACTGTGAATAAATTGCTCTGGGAAGAAAAAAAGAGAATAGCTCTGATATTGGTGTACGCCTGCACAGATGACCCGAATTATCCGGCCCAATCAAAGGGAGGCAGTTGGCAAAAATGAGCCACCGCTTAATCATTTAGCCTTGAAATAAATGGATCTAAATACAAGGCACGCATAATTAAAACGACAGTGGGTCAGTAGCTGCTATCCACTCTCATGTTCCCAAACCAAATCATGGAGGTAAAAAAGAAGAAGAAGAAGAAGAAGAAGAAGAAGAAGAAGAAGAAGAAGAAAGCAAAGGATGGAGATTGTTTTGCTTTCTGCCACAATGACAGGAGATTACACTGTTGGGTAAGTCCTCATATTGTACCGTAGCATAGCTGATTTACATTACAGCTGCTTAACATGAACATCACTGTTTTCATTGTTCATTAATCTGATGAGTGGTGTCTGTGTGTGTGTGTTGTATAAAATGAGAGGATACAATGAAAAATGCCCTTCACAAGTCGACATTGTCAAATTGCTTGTTTCGTCTGAACAACACTTGAACACTGAAGGATAATCAGTTCACAGTGATAGAAAATCAACAAATCATATTTCAGAGGATGAAACCAAAGGATGTTTGCAATGACTAATGCTTTGGATGATTTGAGAAATGATTAGCCAATGGACAAAATTAATCAACAACAAATTAATTTATTGAGCAGTCATTTCAGCATTAATGTGCTCTTCTGGGGGGTTTCTCTGTTTGTCTGTTCTTTATTGAAATCCTAGAGGCTTTAAATCTGCATTAGGCTTCACAACAAGGTGTAAACATAACAATGGCGTCATCACGTTACGTTTTAGCTTTGTTCTGGTCTCTCCTTTCAGTGGATTATTTGACTCTTTAGTTGCTAAATGCTCAACTATGTTCATCAGCTAGTTGCTAACTTTGTCTGTTGCTGGGTGCTGGGCTGGTAGCAAAAAGCTAAAAAAAAAGTAATAATAATAATAACCCCTCTGTATGCTTACACCCGTTCCTGCAGCTAGAAACTGGGTTGATGAGAGCGGTGAGTGTGAACCAAAACAGTAACAACTGAGGGAAAGTCAGTCTCTGTGGGTTTGTCACTACAAGCAATCACTTTCACGTCTCTTTATTTTCATCAAATATTGATGAGAGCAGCCTGAAGGTCTCCAAGCTTCATATGTTGAGTGGGTGCCAAATGGTAGACCAGTGACTGTATATAACAGCTGCCATCATAGACTGTTTTAAACAAGCTTCCTTCCTTCATAAAATGGTGACATTCATTCATTTTTGGGTGTTCAAACCTAAGACACTGCCATCTTGCTTGGCTGGAGTTTCTGGAACTGCTTCAGGAGATATGCAAGGCACTAAGTCATTTTCCATGTTCGTCAAAGTCAAATTTTACCTCTTGTGAACTGTTTGAACGGGCATAAAAGCAGAACATATAATGAACCCACCATTTCATTTAAATTAGGGTGTCACCATTCTGGATTTTCCCTTCATTGCTGCAAATTTTATTATAGCTCCTGGCCTCTTTATACTTCACTGACTCTCCGTTAAAGCTTCAATTACATTTTACTTTATTACCTTATTAATATACATATGTTTTCTTCTGTGTTTGTTTTTTTTGTTGTTTTTTTTTTTGAGCTGCTGTTGTTGCATCTTCCAGCCGGTCTCTGGGACCGTGGCTCCACCAGGGAGGCGTGAATATTTTTGTTGAAAGCATGTGGTATTTGCTTTGATGTAGAGAGGTGCTTGTTGGCCTTCAAAGATGCGATGCCATGCGGTCCCCCGTGGTGTGATCTGACAGAGGATGAAAAGCCCAAGTTAAGATCGTGAGCTGCGAGAGCCAAGCATCTGAAGCTGAACTCCCACCAGAGAAAGGTGCAGCGTACTCCCATCACACTGCTCTCCCTGTACACCGTTGTATATCAATGAAGTGCACTGGATCCTTGCTGCAGCACAGAGACACCGAACAGTCTGTGAACTGTATGCAGCATTAGACAAAGCCAGGAATCGCTTGGAAATGGAGCTGATTCATGCAGACAAATAGAAAGCATCAATGACAAAAGGGCCCGACATCACTTTCTATGTGGACTTTTCTACTACTCTACACGATATAGTGATAAAGTGAACAAGATTTCAAGAATTTCATCATCTTTGCCCGTATACATATAATAAAGCAAACAGTAATCAGAAAGAAATGGGTAAAATTAACTTTCCTCGTCCTCGCACAACAGAGGCGGATCACATGGGAAATATTTACTTGGATTGCCGAGGCAAGCCTGGAGCAAAGCTTTACCCCTTTTCAGGCTAAATTTAGCATCAGTGAAAACTTTTGCTAATTACGCGCGGTACACTCTGAGCAGAACAGGCTAATACTGGAGCTTTTGTAGCTGTGAAGAGTCCGTGAATGTAATCCAGGGCCTGTTTTACAGAGCCAGAGATCCTCTTCCCCTCAGTCAGACCTGCATCTGCTTAGGGCTGCTTTGGATCGGTAATTGCAGCACACCCACTCTTTATGTAAGACCTTATCAGTGTGAGAAAAACACAGCTTGTGTGTGTGTGTGTGTCTGAACCTCAAGCGACTATTTTTAAACACCCATAGCAACCTTAATCCATCTTTAGCTGGATATGGGCTGACTTGGGCACCCGGAAGATTTGAATATTACCATAGCAGGCTTCTAATAAGGCTCTGGAGTATTCAAAGGGGCTATATGGCAGAGTTGCCTATGTCTTAAGGAAAAAATCCCACCTCTGGGTTTGGATAGAAACTCCTCCCTCCATTATGCAATTTGAAGCGCTTTAACCTCGCCAATGTAACACTGACATGACCACAGGGAGAAACTGGAAGAGAAAGAAAAGTTAGAAAGGCCGAGGTGTTTCATCCTCAATAAGGAAAAAAATCCCCGGGCCAACTTCTTAAACCCCACTTGACCTTGAATGATTGGAGTCAGCGAATGGGTGAAATTTTAGCCCGTCTCTGCTGCTTCTTACGGTTGTCTTTTCCAAAAAAGAATAAGATTCATTGATCTGTCTCCATTTTTTTCCCTTCCTTGCTCTTATGTTTTCTCAAAGCTGCGAGTTTTCATCATCACAGCCGATCCCAAGCTGAGCCACGGCCAATATCCATGAGGCGAAAAGCCGTGAGAAGCACCTCAAACAAAGGTCAGATGTGAACAATCAAAAGCCTCCATTATACATTATAGCTTATCCAACACTCCCTCATCAGTTCCACCATGTTAATGGTACGCGCTCCCTCATGGATCACGTTTTTCTACCACTGGATTTGGTTATTGTCTGGTGTAGAATTTGCAGTACTGCTCATCAGAGGGAGGAAATATTACCTGGGAGAAAAAGCACTTCACCTTCCAGAACCCATCACAGTTAATTTCACAGGTAATAAAGTCTGCTGGATTCACTCCTTCGTGGCAATCGATCAAAATGGAAATAAATGATTTAGCTTTAACTTACCTGACAGCTGTAATCACAGCATTTCATGATATTCTCCACTAATCTGCACCATGTTTTCCATCAAAACCCAACGTGGCAGGTTACAGTTACTGATCAGCTGTGAATTTATACGTTGTGGATTAGCTGGATAGCTTATTCTATTATTGAGTGTTAGATGAGAAGATTGATGCCACTCTCTGATCTGTACGGTAAATATGAAGCTACAGCGAGCAGCATTTTATCTTATCTTAGCTGTAAACAGGAGGACACAGTCAGCCTGGTTCAGTTAAAAAATCCACTTGCCAGCACCTCTAAAGCTCATTAATTAAAACTTTATATCTTGTTTGTTGAATCTGTTGAAAAACTGAAGTATAAAAATGACAAGTTGCTGTTTTACAGGGGGTAATGTGTCAGATTTCCACTGGTTATCAGACATATCGTCCAGTATATAACCAACTGTCAACTGTCCAGTTCTTATGCTAAGCTAACGCATACAGACATTAGCGTGCTATCAATCTTGTCATTTAACTCTCCTCTAGAAAGCTAATGAGCGTATTTTCCAAGATTTCCAACTTTTTTTTTCAACTCTAATGTAAAGTGGCAACAATTCAGTGGTCATTCCCAGAATGCCGTTATATTTATATCTACTTTTTAGCCACTAACATCATCACAAACACCACAACATTTTCACAAAACCACATATAGGTTTTAAAAGCAGTTTTACTTGACAGATACAACCTGTGGCTTGCAGGTTGTGGTGCTGGGTCACTTCACCCTCTGAGAAACAGCTCATTTCTGCTCACATCATTATCACCATCTATGTCAAGTAGAGCTTTTTCATATGCTGCCTGTCTCATCCAGGCAGGTGGTACAACCAAGAGAGCCATTTTGAAATCCTTTCCTGCCTGCCTGCTTGTGTTTCTGCCCGTCTGCCTGTCTGGCAGATACGCAGTACGACCCTCCACCATGCAGGCAGAGCGGGAAATGTTGAGGATTGACGGGGTGACGGGAAGTCGTGCAAAGTCAGATTTATTGTTCTCAGGCTGATTACATGCTAGCAGGATGCTTTCATCTGTAATGTCACGAACTGCATCCTTTTCCAAAATGAATCAAACTAATCTTTGCGTCCTGCTTGCGTTTCTTTTCTTCACCCAGGTGTGTACCTTTTATCATTAATGTTTTTTAATGATAATCATCAAAGCCTCTGAGGCTTGTCAGGCACTTAAACAGAACAAACTGATATCTTGCCGCGGGAAACCTTCCCTGTACACTCACACACCACACTGCATCAGTCTTTTATGAATAAATAATAAAAGGCCACAAATCCAACACCACCAAGTCAAATTCTGCCAACAAACTCTGAACATTTCACAGGCTTTATAGGCAGTTAACTTGGCAGTAATTTAACAATTACAGCAGTCAGTGCTGTTGATGCCACATGTCTTTCTTCTTTTCAAATCATTAACAAAAGCTGTCTGAGTTATAAACTGACGTTTGCCAGACTTGTAACATTGTCAAAATGACTTGAAAGGCAGAAAGTGGAAATGTAATGGTGTTGGCAGCGGTGAAACACTTCATTTATTAGCTTGATTCAGTTTTTGGTTTCAATATTATTTCAGAGAGAGGATTGTTTTTTCTTCTGTAGGTAAGTATGGAAAGCTGTCATCTATGCAAGGGGAAACAAAGTGTTTGTTTAGGGGATCCAATTTAAGGGTAAAACAAGGTTGCTGGGGGGTTTTTTTCTGCAAGAGAACAATAATTGAACTAATTCTGGCTTCCTGGGAGAGAGCCTTGCTAATAGCAGTCAATAACTGAAGTGAACAGGAGAGAAAAGTAGGTGTTTGGCTTTGGTAAGCACATCTGGATTGTTTGCACGCTCAACACTCCCGAAAATCAGCCAGCATACGAGCTACCATCATGATTGGTCATTTTGGTCTGTGTTGTTGTTGTCCAAATCTTCTTAGCAGCATATGCTTTAAAATGGTCTCAGTTGACCCCTTGGAAGTACACCCCCACAACGCCCACTGATTCTGCACCAGCAATACGCATAATTTTTGCCTTGCCAAGCAGATGCCGGTGTCTTTAAATATCTTCATTTGTATTCATGTAAGTATTTCCAAAGGAATGGAAGTCAACCCTCCACCTCAGGGCGAAGGAATGAGTCAATGTTTTCTGCTGCAGCTACAGTAAGAGTGGAGCAGAAACATCAAGATCTCCTCACAGGCAGTTTATGCCATTAGGAACACAGTGGTGTCAGAGTGTTTTTGTTTTTGGTTTTTGGGTTTTTTGGGTTTTTTTAGCAGCTGTCAGTCAAAGCAATTTGCAAGTCCCAAAAACTCTGCCAAGGGAATGACTAAAAATGTTAAAAAGGAAGCCCCGATAGCATGTGTTAAATTTTTATTACTGAGAGCAAACTACTTTCCAAAACAAAATGCAGCATGGAAGCCAGAATATCTTAAGAAAATGTTCTCGAATGCAAATTTATGATTCAAGGAGACACATGAGGGGAAAGAAAACTCCCCAGTTAGTCCTGTCCACAAGCCAAGAGCGCTGACGCTCGCCATCCACAGAATTTACCTCTTTGAGTGTCGCTGCTTGTTTTACATTCACATTTCTGCCCCCACAGAGTTCCTTTTCCCCTGATACACATCAAACTAACCCTGAGCTGTGATCAAGGCATAACTACCTCAGCTCAGTCAAATTAATTTATCTAGTATGTGTGCAAGTTTTTGTGATAAACTGTCTAACCGAAGATACGGTACTCAGTGCCCCCTTTGGTGTACTGATTTCTTTCATTTATGGCCATTTCTTTCATGTTATTGTATAGGAAGCTTTATAATCGTGTATTAAGGGATTATGGATCCTACGCACAGACACTGTTGTGACACTGTAGCCCTTTTTTGAGGAGGTACATAGGCTGTCAGAGTAATGGAAGCTACAAAGACACCAAGTTGGCCTACTTGCATTTCCTTTTTCAGCGCTGTTGAGGGTGAAATAAGACTAAGGCTGTGTTTGGAAAGAGCGACTACCAATGAAAATGAAATCAGTTTATTTTGCAGTATGTAAGGCCAGGCTTAGCCCATTAGCTTTTCTGGTTCTGGAAAGCAGAAGTAAACAACAGCACGGCTAATGGCAAATCACCACTGCCATGCAGCATCCTCTTATGCACTAAAAAAAAAAAAGAGAGAGAGAAAGATATTATAAATGTAGATAATCACAATTTTCCAAAAGATGAACATTTGTCTGAGAGATGAGTAATGCCCATCTGATGATGGAAGGGAACCTGATTCACTAGCTTTTTGTTGCATTACTTCACTGTAAATGTAACACAAGCTGAAGCTAGTCCTCCAAGTAATTCTGTTGCTTTGGAAGTGCAACATTAGGCTGTCTCAATCAAAGTGGGTCTCTTTTCATAAAACCTGATGATTGATGGTATTTTTGTTCATGTTCATGCCCATTGTGGTTTGGCCATATTGTGAGCATTTCCCCTTGACAATAGCTGCATAATTTCAATAAAGTACGTCAAAAAATGCAGAATGACTGACAAATATCTTCATATTATCAGTTTCCAGTATAGTAATATCATTGGGGGCCCTGCTGTACTCTGCCATTCATGCTGAAGTCTAAGGAAACTGCTAGTTTTTGAATTCCACACATTAGCAGAAGTGAATTTAGTGATGAAATAGCATACGAAAACTGTTGATCTGACTGCTTGTTACTGGAGATTTTAATGCAGATTTTGCTTTTGTTTGCATACTGGACACTACTAACTACATTTTGGCCAAATCAGTACATACTGTTAGTATAGCAGTGGTTTCAAAAACAGCAGAGTGCACAGCTATGCTAGCAGCTCTGTGAGGCTGTACTTGAGCACTGGGGGACTGAACAACAAGCAGTGCCATTTCTACAGCAAACGCTGATAGTAATACTAAAAACAATAAGAAGTCTCAGTAATCTTCTCCTTTTCAGCAACATATATTTACTGCATGTCCACTGCAAACCTTCTGCACAACCCTTCTGTCGCTCGATATCGGAGTGAATGGAATACTGTTAACACAGTGACTGCACGCCAATAGTCTCCTCATTCATTCTCATAATCACAAGAATCAGGCCTTCCTTCTATCACTTTCATCACAAAGTAAACACAGTTGCTATAATTCCATCTTGAATCTGCAGTGATGCCGGTCTCATTATTCTGATCACTTCCTGTTTGCAACATCTCAGCTTCCTGTCTCTGGTGGGGACTGACAGTCCAATCTATGTTTGATCAGGAGACAAGGAAAGTCCCCCTCACTCGACGAGCAAACGAGCAAATGGAGAGATAACTTTGTAGGCTGTGTTGATTTCGATTACCACAGACAGTTACTCAGGATTTTAAAATGCTCCTTGAGAGATTTGTCCCTGCTGGGGTTGTGTGACAGGTTAGACTTTCACACCCAACCAAACACCCTGGAACTGGAACTGAGTGAGGAAAAAGTAAGTATCATTAAACATGTTGATGGATATGAAGCCATAATTTTGGTGTACATTGACATTTTAATCTGAGGATTAATATTCTGGTTCCACCTGCAGAAACAGGGTCCCTGGATCAGATATGGCCGCTATCTAAGTAAATTCCCTGGTCTGCTTCTCTCTGCCTTGTTTTATATGCACGGCAATTTTAAGGTATTGTCTGCAAGAGTACTAAATGACTGAGATGGTAATTTGTATTGACATTTTGCTTCCAAGAAGAATGACTACCACAAAGATTTGGCAGTTGCAATGATTTAGCTATAATTTAGCTTTTTGTTATGAATTAATTTGTATGTCTGGCTTGTCCAACATCCTTAATAAACTGCAGCTATTATGTTCCTGTTTTCAAGCATGAAATTTAGATATTAGGCAACAGCTAAATGATCTTTTTGTTCTGCTTTTTCTAGCAGTTTGCTCATGTATGTTGAATGGATTCATTTACCTTAATGTCAAAATGTATTGACTATTTCCAAGCAAATTCTGCTTTCACACCTGGCCCCAAATGAATTAAGGTCTGTCAGAGAAAACTGAATTTTGGGCCTAATTCATGAAAGAAATGGTTGAATGTAAGTCCTCTCAAGCAATCTTCAGAGTTTACTTCTATGGACGCAAGACAGAGTGAATGAACGAAAGGCAGACAATGGAATATGTGTCATTGTATTTTAGTAGAATTGAAGCTTTCTATGCGAGTCCACCACTCTGAAAACAAACGCAAATGCGAAACAATGAAAGGAAAGCCTGAGCAGATTTAAAGTGAAACAACAGATAAAGTGCACTGATCACAACCTTGTCGGAAATATGCAAACATTCTGCTCCTGTCTTATCTTCTGCTTGTGTCTACAGAAAACGACTGGTGTCTGTTTACATGAGCTTCACTCTGGGACCTGTTACAAATGCTATAAGCTCAGCCCAGGGACTATTTTGAAGCTGCCTCCAATAGGGCTGTTGTTAGGCAGTGTGGAAATGGGCTACCCACTTAATTCCACCTGCAGTGATATTGACACTGAGCTTTGTGTGTGTGTGTGTGTGTGTGTGTGTGTGTGTGTTTCTTTTAGTGGTGGAGGAGGTCTAAACTATATTGAGCTCCTGTAATATGACCAACTGTTTTTTTTTTTTCAACCCTCTTGTGTAGGAGGGGAAATGGAGAATATGGAGTCCTATTCAATTTATGCTCACATCATTGTACATTAAGGTACTTGCTACAACCCCCCACCTTCTACACACACATATACACACACAAGCTTATCGAGCATCAGAAAAATTGCGTTTTGTTCCAATTATGGCTTTGACAGCCTTCATGCCAGCAAACTCTGGTGCCATTGGTCCAATCCCTGGGGTGTCCAAGCCAGTAATTGAAAATCAAGTCCTTGGCAATGCGTGCCAATAGGGCTTGAGCCTTCTCTCCCTATACATGCACCGACACACACATATTCAGTAATGTGCAATTCCGTTTCGTGACAAAGCTCTGTCTCCCTGACGGCCGAGCTGATGTATGTGACACTTCAGACTTCCAACCAATTCTCGTCCATCTCTCAAGAGATGGGAGCGGTGAGGAGACACGGAGGCTGTCGCTCGAGCAGCGTGTCACTCATCTGATCATCACACACTCAAGAATGTTCTCAGTACATGTTGTAATTTGGATCTTAACCGGCTTTAAAGTATCTGCAATGCAAAGAGTCGTTTGGAGTCAAATCAAACAGATTGTTTCCTGTAAATATTGTTTTTCTTTTCTTCTGACCCAATGTACTGAAACGTTTGACATAGCAACTCTTCCCTTTGCTGCATGCTGGCCTTGCACATTTGATGAAGGTAACAAAATGTGGAAATGACCAGAAATCATATTAAATCAGATACATTTCATGTTTTATATGTTGAACTATGCATTAACAGTGTGTGTGTGTGTGTGTGTGTGTGTGTGTGTGTATAGATATAGATATAGATATAGATATATAGATATAGATAGAGAGATAGATCTGTTAATGCATAGTCCAAAGAGTCAATGATGGACAACAATGTGTTCAGTTTGTCATCCTACGTAATGATATTACTTATGTTAGGGTCGGTAGGCTCCCAGAGAGGTCTGACTCTCTGTTATTAAACTGTTATACCAGAAAGCCAAATGGATATTTTGGGATTTTAGAGGGCAGTGCTGCATAAAAGGTTCTGTCAGCACCAATCACTGATACAGAGCATATAAAAATCCACTGGATTTAACCATGTTTTACAGCAGAGGTCATGAAGACCTAAAACAGAAGTAATATTGGACATCTGAAGCGTCCTCAGCTAAAAATTATGTTTATAAGCAATTCTCATAAAATGAGTTTAACTCATGAAGTATCAAGCTAATAACACAATGTTAATTATGTTGTTAATGAAGGCCTGGCCCTCAAAAGGAACATCCAGATTATAGGGGGTTACTAAATAAGAGCTGAAATGTCCAATAAGGAGCTAAATGTATCACAATGCAGCCTAATGATCCCAGCTGCTTATAGCACACTCCTCCATCTCTGAGCAGCTGAAAATATGATGAGGATAAAAGCAGGATTGTTTCTAAAAGCTTTAAATTAAGCTAAATTGAGCTATTAACCAACAAACCAATCAGTCACATTTATATTATTCCCATTTGGGGATATTTGGCAAGCTGTGAATCTCAGTTACACAATAACAACACTCAGTCCCCTCAGTGACACTGCCTTCAAAGTCTGCCTATTTCACAACCTGTAAGACATCCCTCACACGGGATCACTAATGCTCTACAGCAGCTGAAAGAGGCTCTGTCACTGTTGTTAACCGTGCATTACCTCAGGCTCTCCTTTTCTCTCCACAAAGCATCCCATTGCTTCTCCACTCAAAGTGCCACTACGAGTTGAGCCGTAAAGCCCAAACGGCTCACTTAGTCCTGCGACAGACTCACTGCAGCAAGGCAGCACAAGTGGATTTGACTGACTGAAGTCAAAACAAAGTGTTGTCTGTTTATCGCACCTAAAGCTTGACCGTATGTTGAAGTGGGAGGGGGAGAAGGAAGCTGAGATTCCTAAATCTCACCAACCGAAAGTTTCTTCTGCAGTAGAGAAAAATGATTGAAAAAAGGAGACACCCATCACTTTTTTTATGCTGCTGCTGTGTGCAAAATATATTTCTGTCGTGCAACGTGTCCTGGAAATCATGTTTGACAGTAAAGCATCGAGTGATGCAATGCTATAATCATGAGCATGACATCATGCAAAGATCACTTTTGACATGCTGACACTTCTCTTTTATCACACGCTCAGTTTGTGAGATGTCAAAGCAAAACAGAAAGACAATAGAGTATAAAATGCATATAGCCTTCAAACAGTTTCATCTATCTTGCACCAATTCTTGTCTTTTCTGGATGATTCTGTGTGTCTGAAACAGGTACTGAGCCAGTTCATAGAACACCTTTTGGGAGTCAAACCCAATTCGTATTTGGCCTCTTCCACTCAGCTTTTCTAATTAATATCAACCTGAGCACTGAATAGCATTTCCCTGCCAAGCTTATTATGTGTGTATGTGTGTGTCTTTGCACATACTGCATATGCAAACCTCTTTGTGTGTGTGTGTGTGTGTGTGTGTGTGTGTGTGAGAGAGAGAGAGAGAGAGAGAGAGAGAGAGAGAGAGAGAGAGAGAAAGGAGTTCGGGGCTGTGTCATCTCAAATGTGTGCCACTCCAGGTTCGATTAACGGCTCCTTTCTCACCCTCTCACCAGCACCCATCAACAAGCCCCTGCTTGTCTGTAATTGACACATAAGCATTTCAGTCTTTGCGTAATCCGGCATGTGTCCCTCACAATGTGTGCTTCCCTAACAATGTGTGCATTATTAAGGTATCAAACATGAGATGTGCACTGAACGCATCACTCAGCCAGGGACACGTCAGCTACCTTACAGCATCACTGCACTGAATATATGTCAACAACACAAGAACTTACTGTCATCACACATGCTTTGGGACTTGAACAGTGTCCCTGGGGTTGCTGTATGATAATATGCAGATGCTCCGGGCATGAATATTCTCAGGATGATAATAATAATAAAAAAAAAAATGCTCTGAATTGTCATGTGTCAGCATGCTTGTTGAGACTTTGCTGTTAGGTGCCACTGCAGTGCCGTGGAGGGGTTTTTTAGGATTTACGTTGATGTTGGTTGAATCATTTTGTGTAGCCGTGGTACAAATATTTCACAGTGCTCAGAAAAGGAAAACAAAGATGGAATATCAAACACTCCTGGACCATCTGATCATCATAATGTATGTGTGAGCACACTTAATGGGCCAGTGAAATCAGGCTTCCGTCAACCAAATATCCACCCAGCAGCTTCTGCTTCTAGTTGGGGTTAGTGCACCACAGCTGTCCTCAAGAAGCAACACTTTAAGGCTGAAAGGGAGCAGGGAAGCCTTCTTTTATTCAACCAAGTCAGCTCCACGCTGAAGCTATATGCAGCCGACCCTCTGATTGAGCTGTAAATCTATATTTGCAATCAATGAAAGAAAATTGAAACAAGATAACTGATCTTTGAATAACACTGATAACAAAGAGTGTGACTTTTTTCACATTCTGTTTCATTTATCAAGATCAGAATAAAAGGGGGGGGGGTTTGTTGGTTTTTTTTGTTTGTTGGTTTTTTTTAATGAATCCCAAGCCCTGAAACAGGCCTCTTGTAAGCTGAAAATCAATCATTTCAAATCTCCATCCGCGTCATGAGCGCTATCCAAGGTGCTGACCGCGCGTCTCTTTGAATGAGCGCCACCGCAGGAGCTGACCACAGCCTCACACACGCAAGCCTGTTATTAATAAACGCCTCCTGTGTGTGGCCCACCGGCCTTGAACACCCTCAGGTATACGTGAACAGGTAACATCTCACCTTCAACTTCGTCTTCGGGCAGGTTCACCGGGGCGCTGTAGGAGAGGATGTCGGGGATGGTGCAGATCCCCCGGTACATCAAGGTGGAGGTGACTGGGTGCATCGGCATAACTGCGACCTTTGGTTGCCACCTGCGCCCTCGTCATACAGAAATGTCTACAGAGAGGATCCCAACTTCCCCCCACGGTCACCGCGGGATCGGAGAGTCCATGGATGGAGGGAGAGATATGAGGTAGGAAACTGTGGATTCCGCAGCGTCTCCGCTTGCTTTTGCTTTTGGTCAACGGCGGGAGAGCGGGAAAAAATGTAGGGATGTCTTACCTCATTGCAGTTTTGTTATTTGCTTGAGAAAAATAGTATCCTGAATAATACACAAAGTCTCTTCAATGAAAACTACCTCAGACCGAGTCAATGCGCACATGTATGCACCACCATCCACCAAGGCAAGCTCCACATCTGAGCTAATTAGTGCAGGTTATTTGTCTGATGTGCAAAACCGATCAATCGATACACAAATTTGTAGGTCATCAATCCACTGACTGTGCGTTTAGTCCCAGCGTTTCGTCTGCCGCGAGCCTGCATCCACTTGTTGGATACGCGCGCTCACTTGACGCACTCCGTCCTCGAGGTCCAGCCAGCTTCACATAATCCACAGAAACGACGCGTTACACTCAAAAAGCCTGGTGAGGAAATAGCCTTAAAAAAAATCTTAACGCGTCTCTTGAAAGCGTGAAAAGATGACAGGTCAGCGCATGTCCCGATCCTCAAAGACAATAATTGCTGGGCTCGCTCCTAATTGGTCATGGGGGCGCATTGCGTTCCAGTTGTTTCTTCTTCAGTGGAGGAGTGAAGGAGTGTTTTTGTGAAAGGAAGCTCTCTGTGTGGATCTGATATGTACTCCTCTCTCCCTCTCTCTCTCGTCTCACCCCCGTCACTCTGTCTCTCTCATACATACGTCTACAAATACACACACTCTACATGGGTGTAGGCAATCCCTCCCGAATAACACACAAACGCACCCCTCCCTCCCTCTCTCTCTCTCTCCCTCCCTCTCTCTCTCTCTCTCTCTCTGTTTCTTTATGTTCAGCTACTCTCATATTATGATTACTCACTAATGCTAGATTAAAACAGCTGTGATTGACAACTATGAACCATAGGTGAGTGGCTGACTTCTTCCCACTGAGCCAAAGAATGAATGCCTGACAATTATGCATTTTTATGCATTTGAAGTTTTGCTATGATGCAAAGCTGCGTCGCCTGCTGGTGTAGTTGGCCAGACTGGTGTGACATACAGTAGGAAGTATTTTGCAGACTGTGAGAGAGGGAAAAAGACAGAAGAAGCAGAGAAACTGAGTTACAATTCCCCCCAGCCTCCCTCTTTCTGTCTCATCATCTCCAATTGTATGCTTTGCTGCACCACTATCTGTGCAGAGCGACCCAGTTGAAATGAACGGTCGTACTTTCAATGGATGTTTGGCTCAGCAGTTCAGGTTTGAATGGAGAGGCTTGAATTTTTGGTGACCGAGAGCCGTCTTTTTAGTAATTCCCTGACGTGTCTCTCTTTTGGTAGGAATCTTCATGTCAGGTAGGTTTCACAAATGTCTTTCTTTCTTTTTCTCTTTTGTTAATTGGAGTTAATTACAGGGCCAGCCATGGCCTTTTTGGGGCCCTCAAGACAGATTTTGCATTTGGGGGCCTCCATCCACTGTATTTATGTCTCTTCCTTTATGTGTAAAACAATAGTTGAATAAACTACAGTGATGTCCTGGCTATATCTCGGCGAAGCTGTTTGATGGGTCTGTGGGGAATGTTTTGAGCAATGAAGCAATAAAAGTGATTTGTTATTATGCAAAGTGGTTATGGAAACATTCATAAAGTCGATTTACTGGCTGCACAGTAACCCTTGTTTTTTTATATATTGCATTTACTTCATCATCATTTGGGGAACCTTCAGAGACCTATCGCCTGAATCTGCAGCTTCCCTTGGCTTCACACAGATTTCACACAGATTATATTGAGCTTCAGCTTTTTGCTCAGCTGTCCAGCCTGCAAGTTTAATGTTTTGAGTCACTCTCACTTTTCTCATACCTCCATTTTTTTGGCCACAGCAGGCAGCTGTTTTCAGAGAAGAAGTTCTAACAAGTCACTGAACACTACCTGCTCAGCACCAAATGGCAGACAGACACAGTTAGCAAGTGTCTGGTGCATTTCGAGCCAGATATTACCCTCAAGAGTTTTAGAGGCCAAAAACAGAGCTAAAAGAGAGTGAATATTGGAATTATGTTCAACAAGAGGATATTTCAATTGTCCTCACTCTTGAACATGGATGCAATCCCAGAAACACAACTAAGCAGTCTGTGGAAAGCATTTGGGGACAAAAAGTTTAGTATATAGAAACAGTCAGGAAAGGTTGGTGCCCTGTATGAATTCAGCTAGATAATCTATGACCTGATCAGTTATAATCTGCAAGGTCTGACCCCTGAATATAACCCCTGAAAAAAACGTTACATTTCTCCAAAAGTCCACCTTTGCTTGGTCACTGAGTTGCAACATTCTCCACACATGAGAAACATCCACAGTGCTGGCTGGCATTTTCTAATGCTCAACAGACCATTGGTAAGTCTGACAGTGTCAGCAGTGTCCAACAACCGCTGGCTACACACAAAAGGGCACTACCAACTTTGTATCCTCGGGTGACATGTGGCACCTTTTTGTTTGCACAAAAACAGCCTACCTAAAGCCTTCTCAACAGGAGGAAACTTTGAAGGTCAGACCACTTTCAGATCCAATAGCCGCAGTGTTCAGACTCCAGTGCGTCACAGGGCATATTTGTCACTGGAAATGTTTAATGATTACCCCTGCCAGGTTAAGGTCTCTCAGATTTTGGTTGTACACGTTGTGTGTATGTGAGAGTTGAGCTGGTGTTAAGGCTGGTGCTTGATGGCCACCGTGGTGCCTCCTCACATTGTTGTTGGCTAAATGCTGCTGTGACTTCAGGTAAAAGGAAATGTAAGAAAACTTCTAATTAATAACCACCTGAAGAAAAAAAAAATGTATTCATGGATAAGGCTTAGATTTGAATTTGTAATGATATCAGTAGAGAAAAAGCAAGAATAGTCGAACAGTCTATTAGTAGTAGAATAACAGAAAAAAATCCAGAAATGCACATTTTGTCCATAAATCTAAAAATCAAGTTATCAAGTTTTAATGTGCACATTACCACAGCAGGTGCCACTCTGAATGAGTGGAAGTGGACATGAACATGTTCCTTTTGAGCTCCAGAGGTGCAAACAATGACCAGTAAATTACCCCGAACAGTTCAGCTGCATGATCCAAGTGTTTTGAAGCCAAGTGATTACACTGTGGATTCAAGACTTTAATATTTCCCTCATTAAGCCCTAGATTTTCCTTACTCATCATGCATCACCCCACAGCAGTCTGCCTTCATCTGCTCATAAGTTCCTTTTTCCAAGACTTGCAGGAGTTGTAAAAGCGAGCCTAAAACTCATTGTGTATTCAAGTCTCTGAATAATCACTAAAAAGCTACTTCTGCGTTAAGCCACTTCTTTATTTATTATTGACTGAGAAGTGCAGAACTACTTGTGCTGCAGAATAAATCACTTGAATCATTTTGTCAGTGATTTCAATAAAAGTGTGCATTTTGTTGCTAAAGTAAGGCAATAAGACCATGACCATCTTGACCGAAGGCCAAGGACAGGTCCTCCAGTCTATTCCCTTTCTTGACAAGAAACATGATTGAATAAAGCTGTTGGCTCTTTTGTCTTTTTATCTTCAACCAATAGGTTTGTATGCATCAAGCAGACACAAAACGACATTAGCACTTATTTGGAGTTGTGTGTTTGGCCACAGTCCAATATTCGCACCAACTCCTAAGTGATATGTTTGGCTCTTTAGCTTGCTAAAATGCTCCATATTCACCAGCTACTCGCTAACTTTTAAATGCAGGTGGAAATAAGGTTGATGGGAGCAGTGAGAGTGAATTAAAACAGTAGAGTTACGGTCCGTAAAACCAAAACAGAGAGCTTAAAGACACTCCTACTCTCCATAGAGCTGAGGGTAGCTGCAGAGCTGGATGATATTTTTTTGTGGATTTGTCACTGCAGGTGATCTTTTTCACACTGCTCCAAGTCATGTTTTCTATTGTCAACATGAAAAAAAAATGGATTGGTGCAGCTTTAATTATTGTAAAATAAACCAATTTATCTAACAACCAAATGTTAATGTTAATCTTATGTAGATGTCAAGTACAAATGATTTATACTGAATGTTGCTGCAGTGAATTTTCCGCTATGCTATGCACAATTTCCCCTACAGCTGTTTTAATGAAAGCTTGACAGGAGACAGCCGGAAGCGAATTGCGCATTGCATGTACATTAAACATTATGCTGATTTGAAAATCAAGAGAAAATGTACTACAATTAAAAATGTCTTTTATTCTATTACTTCTAACACAAATGCTGTAATGTCAGTCTGAATGAAATCAGGGGTATATGACAGGGATGTACCTTCATGCCCCTCTGATTTCTAATCACAGCTTGTCTTGGCAGATTTTAAAAAAACATCATTCTCAGCTCATCTGACAGTAATCGGAAAACCCTGAAATCCTCACCCTCTTGCTTTATTTTTTTCCCCCCACATATCATCCTCAGATAAGAAAAGCGAAAGTCTTGATGAGACTGTAACAAGGACAAAGCACAGAGAAGAGCCCAGGTACTCGCACAAGCTGCCTGATTGAATTGTTGCAGATTAAAGGAAGAGGGAGAAAATGACTGTAATTTCATGTGAGACTACCTGCCTGAAGTTATTACTTCTGAGGATTTACCATATTTCAAAATACATAACAGCTCCAAATTGCCAAAGCAGCACACATAAATAAACAAAGCCATACGTGGGAAACGTGTGGACATTTTCTCTGTCATTTCTCTGGACAGAAAGCTATAGAGTCCATATGATGAGGGCTTGTTGTGATGCTGCCCCTGTGGTCAGATCCGTCCGCCCCAGTGGAACAAATAAACCTTTTCAATTCTGACTACGTCCTTGGCTATTGACCAGCACAGAGAAAAAGTATTGGAGTGAATAATGGCCCGTGCTACGAACCCATTGAGCTGCTCCGGGATTATAAGCGGGGAGCCAGGGAGAGCTGGAGAGGGAAGAGGATAGATGGAGGAAAGCGCTTTTCCCCTCTGTTTGGAAGACAAGGGAAAGACAGATGTGGTCATTTCACAAACCCCTGAACAGACTTATGTCATTAAAGCTCTGCATTACAACTGGTTAATGTAGTTAGGTGATGCATTTGTAGAATGTCTACATGACAAGACAGATGTTTCGGGAGTCTGAAATGCTCACAAAAGTCTGCCATTACTGACTAAGCTCTACCTTGGATCATTGCACCGTCCCGCGGCCCCATTATACATCCAGGCATCCTCTGTTGGGAGAACTGGCATCATCCCTCTTGTCAGATTATGCTTCTTTCCTCTACAAATCATGGCTGGCCTGGTGCTGCCATTCTTAAAAGTTTCTGGCTATGGGAGGAGGAGTTGCAGTCTACGAGGGAATTATGGATATGCCAGTGGGCGCCTGTGCTGAATCTGCCTCTGAATGAAGCTGCAGGATCAACATAAGCTGCACTGCAGGCCCAAACATGTACTCCCTCAGTGTTTTGGCTTGTGTTTATAACCATGATATGCCATCCTCTCTTCCCTTCCTCCTTTCCTTGTTGGGCAGCCCCAAGCTGGACCCCTCCGATGGTTTTCAGAGGATGTCAGTGCCTGTTTGAAGCACTGCTTTGCTATTTGGGGAGCCTCTGCCGGGAGGAGGTGTAGGAGGAAAAAAAAGATTGGATTTGGAAGCAAAAGAAAAAAGAAAATCTCTTTATTTGGGGAAGAAACGAAACAGCAGCCCCTGGTGGCAAATAGATGCACGCTGGTTCCTCCTTATAGAAACAGACTTGATCTTCCAACTAAAAATCATGCAAGCCTTTGTAGGAGCCTGAGACTTTGAGGCCATATGAGGTGCTGTTGTGAGGGGAGGGAAGACAGAGATTACAGTCTCTGGAGTTTGAGCAGAGTGGCATCTTTCAAATTACTTTCTTTGTTTTGATATTTCTGTCTGGCAAAGTGTATTAATTGTAGGTTTGCATTCTGTTATTGGGCATACGGCCTACCTAACACCTGAATCATGTCCATTTATTGATGCTTATATTTGATGAAAAGATGATCCCCTTTTCAATGAAAAATGAATGTAACATTTCTGTAGGTGATATGTTGCACTTACCAGCTGTATGACTTGTTTGTGTGCTGTACCTGGACACAATTATGAACCCTGTTCATTTAACAGGGTTCACTTGTGAGTGAGGGCAATAAAAGTCACCAGAGGGATTAAACGCAGCACACATACAGAACTGACAGACTTGACAGGTCCTGACAGATTGAAAAAACTGGCATATGAAATCATTAAATGAGCATCAGGAAAGCATGAAGAAATCCCACAAACAATTGAAAGGGTCAAAACAGATTGAGGAAATAATAAACCCAGTATCCCTAAGAAATAGGTCCAGATTTGACGTCTGTGTACGTCAACATGGCCAATATTCAGTGCCAGTTTACGTGCCAATTTAAGAAGTACTGTGTCCTTTATGTAGAAAGACAGGAGGTAAAGGTGAGAAGTTTAGGGTGGCAGATGGATGTGTCTGAAATCTGACTTTCGTGAAAGAGACCAGAGTTTGTGACCAGTCACAGACTTGGAATTAACATTCCCCTTTTCAATAACCATAAACAATCCCAGTCCTTACACTGTGGACACGATAAAAAGGGGATGGGGGTCTCCCCTCAACTCAAAAACACCTAATGAGTGTTTTAGTTCCCTAACCCTGAGCATATAACCATGGCTCATTTGCCTTGTCCGTGATCGTTCCCTCACCTTAACTCTAACATAAATGCAGCGTGCAGATTCAGTACTGATGTTCATGTTCTTGGCAGTAAGGTTGGGAAACAAAACACCCCAAGCATGCAATAATCACCGGCGCTATGTCGTGTGATCCGACAAGGCCAAATCTCTCACTGAGGACAGAGGACATTTCTGCAGTTTAGCTTAGGTTTCCTCGACTGCAAAATAAATACAGCTAAAGTTTCACGTATTTGATCGACCCTTTATCAATTATTGATCATTGGACAAATAGGCACACCAGCACTGCAGCTTTGATGGCAAAACAAGCGCAAGCTCACTCCAGCAGTGCTGTGTGAGCAGTTTTAAATGCAAAGATAACACTGTGCATATATCACCCAGGCCACTGCTCATTAAAACCAGAAAGTCTGTGCGGCTGGCCGGTGTAGGGTTATCCCCCAGCCATTTTATGAAACTTAATGTTCCATTAAGAGTGCATCAATCAGATTTGAAATGATCTGGATGCCCATTAGTCCTTGCAGGGCCACAGTATTGAAACCACTTCCAATGTAATGATACTGAACAGGCACAGGAGACATCATCTTTGAAAAAGCTATCACACATTCGCCCTCAGCTTCTCCCACAAACCCTTGTGATGTCAGACTGACCGTGTTACCACAGCCAGAGGCGCCTGAGCACCAACAGAATAATCTGAGAACCACTCAGGATTTAGAGCAGAAAAATTCTTCGTGGACTTTTCTGCCTTAAGCTCCTAGTTTGAGGGATATCAGATGAACACTAGCACCGAACTCGCTCTCCCTCCAGAATGTTAATGCCATCTCCAAAACATCAAAGTTGTGGAAACTAGGGTAAGAAATCCTCGTCATGTTTACCTCCTGAGTGAGCTGCCGAGTGTTTACACACCTTTTCTACAGGAACCGTTTCAAGACATCAAAACGCCCGAGTCTGTTTTCCCTCTCATGACCCAGAAATGAAAGACAACACTGAAGGCAGTGGAAAGAGAAACCACGAGGGAATTTAGCCTTTTGAAAAAAGTTAAGCAAACTCCAAGTTCACTAAGACTGAGGTGAAATCTGATTAGATAACCATGACACCGGCGAAAATGTCCTGGTGGAAGTCTTTAAAAATGAGAACACTCGAGGTTCCTAAAGGATCTGGTGTTTGTCATTTGCTTAGCATATTGTGTGTGCAGCTGTAGCTCCATGTTACTTTGAATCCAACCTGTAAACCTGTGGGGGAAAATAAATCTACAATTTGCCATAGATTGCTCAATACAACAATGCTTCCTAAAATCCTTAGGGACACATGCTAGACCTACAAATTATACTTTCTCTAACTTTTACAAAGTGTTGCAAGTATCAGTCAACTATTGAATCACCTCCTCAAGACTCTCCTCTATATGGAAATGGGGAGAAAAATGCAAACGTCTCCCTGGTTAAAATCAATTATTCACAGTCATCTCTAGGGATGTGGAGGCCCTGGCAGTTTCCTAAGATGATTCGAAGTGTGTGTGTGTGTGTGTGCACTTGAGTATGTGGAAGTTCAAGCTAAACCCTTTAGTGTAATGTGAGTAACATTCAGGATGAGGACTGTGTCCGGGCAAACCCTCGCTGCCACTGCCGTCTCCTCCATGACTGAACCCCGCTGAGAAAATGGCCCTCTCAGACAGGTCTGCAAGAGCAGATAGGAAAAGGTTACAGCGTCTCTTTAGTGTAGCGTCTTGCTGGCTATCCCACTGCTGAGGAGTTGTGAATGTTTTATAAAGAAGGAGCGTGCACTGTTCCTCTGCAGCCTGCAGTGACTGCAACTGTTGTGCGCCTGCTCGTCTGTTCCACACCTTCTCATTTCTTCCTCTCATTTCCATTGTCCTTTTTTTTTTTTTCTCCTGTACTTCGTGCCCATAACAGGAATTATTAGCACGCATGCACATGGCCTGCCAGTCAAAGAGATTATGTCCAACATAGTAATTGTTAAATTATGTCCATTATTTTCTATACAGGCCCACATTTAATATCTTCCTTGTGTTCGGATAATGTGGAAAGCACCTGTTCAATATTTACAAGACAAACAGCACTTTGAGAGTTTTTAGCATTTATTTATGCTGGTACTCCTTGTAAGACTTCTACTACAACTACAAGTACTTCAAATATTACTACCATAACAGCACTACCATAACTACAAGTGTCTGTAAATCTAATCCAAAGGTCTGTAATATATTTTTACACTAGTCACAAAGCTAATCGCCTAATTAGAAACAAACGGTTTGTGTCAGCAGATGTATTCAAAATAAGACAAAAGAGAGACAAAAGAGGAAGAAAACAAACGCATTAAATAACAAATCTTTTCACAGATACTGGGGAAACTGTCACTGAAAATGTTTCTATGTCTTCATTAGCTAGACATGTCCTTGAGGTAAATGTCAGGTTAATTAGCTGCAACATAGATTATGGCTTGCAAATTAATTGATATTGTTATGGTGAATAAAACATCTCAAGATGAATAAATATCCAAGGGAAAATGTTGCTGGAAGATGTATTCTGTTACACCATGAATTTTACAAGTGAATTTTATAAAGTAATTAACAGACACAGAACCCAATGTGCTGATCATTTCAATTAAATTCATCAGCCTTCATTCAAAGCTTTGATGTGGCTTTCCAGCATGAGTCAACCAGGTGTTTGCTAGCTGTGTCCTCTCTTTAAGCCAGTCCATTTTCACTCCCACCTGCTTTGACTAGCTGTCTGTCCCCAAAAAGAAAAAGCCTCAAACTAAAGACTGAGGTAACTGCTTCTTTAAAGACATCACAGGAGCTGGAGATATGCAACAAATAGTAATACCCAACATTGTTTCTTTATCAAACAAGATCTAGCATCTATTCTTTCTGTTGTGGTGAAGTTCCCTTCATTCTGATCAGCTTGTAATGCCTAACTATATCTAACTATAGCCTGAACACCTTGTTGGACTCAAATCAAAGGGAGTAGAGGAAACAAAACACAAAAAGCTTGACTTTGAAGCCAGCCAGATCGGGGTTGCGTTAGTGTCAAGGCAGCATGCTGTCACAACTCCTGCCATGCATGCATGCATTCTGCTTATTGTCCCATTCCAGATCCAGCCACTCCCTCCAGTCTCTGATCAGTCTGGTAGTAGCTTACATATCGATTCATTTCCACCAGTACTCCACCAGTGTCTAATTTTCATGCACCCTCGCGGTGTAGTCTAGTTTCAGCCTGTCTGATCCTGCCTGTTTCCCAGTTTGATGATTTGTCACCTGTCCTGTGTCTGGTTAAGTCTGCCTTCTCTTACTGACCTCTGGGTTGTGACCCTTCCCTGGCTTTTGATAAAGACTTCCAAGAACTTTAACTCTTCTTTGATTGTCTTTTGTCCTGAAGTCTTTTCTCTGTCACTAACAAATAAGCTACCTTTTCTAACATCTCCAGTATGATATACTTATAGCGACTGTAACTTGGAAAAAACTGCATGTTGCTTCCTTAAAAAAATGTTGAGACCTGAGAGCACTTTTTTTATTCAATGAGACCTCCTTGTCATTTCTCCATACTATTCTATCAATTAGCTGGCCTCTTCACTTCACTCTCATTCTGAATCACATTGAGTGTGTATTGACAGTGTAAACCTGATGTTGAGCACAGTAGTCAATAAGCTCTGATAGCCACACATTTCTGCTGGTGTTTGTTTGCTGTCAACAGCTCCTCTCCACTGCACCGCACTGGGTTTCTCCCTGAATACCAAACAAGCGACACTTCTGTGTCAAACCCAGTAAGAAACCTGAAGAAATGCAGCTCTGAATGCTGACCTGCCATGCATTCTTCTTCAGCAGCCTCTCTTAGAGTGACCCCCCACATGCATTCACTCTGTGAGGTAGAACCACCAGACCTTGACCAGAGAAAAGGAAAAAGAAGTGTAGGAATTGTAGCCAATGGTTCTGATCCACATTGTACGCAGTTCACCCGTCCGCTCGTAAAAGAACAGAAAGCTCATGCCATGACTGTAACGGAGATACCAGGATCCAAATGCAGCGCCGACTGAACGGAGAAGCACGTGAGTCTCACAGGTACTGTGGTCCAGAGGGGGCAAGACAAAACTCGTAATCAGGGTCACAGAACAGGGGTCTTTACGGGGAAACAGGAGAGCAGACGAGGTCAAAGGCAGTCTGGGTCGAAACCGGGTGATCTGTCTGAAAGAATATGCTGGAGAGTCTTGCATAAGGGCTAAGAACAATCTGGCGAAGAGTGAGCGTGAGGGGGCCACTTAAGTACGGCACAGGTGGTGATTAGACTCAGGTGTGCGCTGGCTGGGCAGGTGTGCAGATGAGAGAGAGAGAGTGGCAGCAGAAAAGGAGCTGGCTGATGTGACAATGACTAAATTAGATCATTCCTTTTTAAATGTTTTTTTTTCCACTCATTTATTGCTTAATTATATTCCAAAGTGATAATTTCATTTCATTTTAGACATCTGAGTAATTTAAATGTCAGTTTTATCCTGCAGTAAGGAATGTAAACGTTGGAGTAGATTTACCTGAACATGGCTAAAATCGGTCACTTGATGGTCCTTGATTAATTCTTTGTCAGGCGTATGGTAACAATATGTTGCAATCCTCTCTTTAGATTACTTCTCAGTCCTGCATTACTGCATGCGTACATTATGAAAACCATGCTTTAAAATGTAAATGAGACACATTCCTCATTTAACGTCTTTCAAACTCAAAAAAGCATGAGTAATAATCCATGCCTCTAACTGTCATGAGACAGCTGTCATTGCAGGGTTCTGTCTTCGGCTTCCTGAATTAGCTTTGTTGAATCAAACTTGCAATGACTGAGAGGTACAAAGGTGAAATCATTCTCAAAGGCTTCCAGCAGTCTCAGGCCTGTCAAAGGAAAACAGTCGGTGCCAATCTGCTTTTTCCCGATACCCGTGAAGGGCACCCTGATGTCTTTGTTGTGAGCGGATGTCTTGATGAATGGGCAAACTGGAGGCAGAATTCCATCCAAATATAGTGCGATTTTAAACTAATTTTCAGAAAATCAGCAAAAGAAAATGCTAAGCTTTGCGATGTGACTATTAGGAGTAGGTCCATTGAGATAAAAGCTAGGTGGCATTGTTCTCTGGTGAGGTGCCATTATATCATTGCAGAAGAAGAGGGTGCAACAAGACGTGGAACCAAAGGAGCCCCAGTCAGAGACAGGGTGTAGCAACCCTCTTTCCTGCTCGATTCAGGGAGCCCTTCAGACGCCCCTTCTGCATATACACTGTTGACAGATGGACTTCTACAAAGCCGTGGTTCAATCGAACCAGTCAATGGGTCCCATCTATCAGTCTGTCCCCCCTTCCGTCCACAAACCTCCCTTCACAACAGCATTTCCCAGGTAACAGCCTGTGGTCAATACTCCCCCATTGTGAAAGACTCCATTTCCTTGTGACACTATGGCTGTGTTCACAGCCATGTATTGACACAGATGGACTCAGTGTTATTTCCTCTTCCACTGCTTGCAGTCCGCTCAATCTGTACTGGATAGTAACATGTTGCATAACTGTGACACATTTGATGCGGTAGACAGCTCTTCAGTCATTCATTACACCAATGTCATGGCTTCAAAGAAAAAGATTTTTTCTCTGCTTGTACTGTGAGGAATGCTTTTTTCACAATAAAAGAATTAAAGGGAAGTGAAAGTATTTGGAACAAAAACATGGTTTTTCTCACTGAAATGGTTTTAGGGTCACAGTTTGGTGCATTAAACATGCCCACAGTGAAAAGAATCCAAAGTTGTTTCCACAGAACAAAAAGATTTTTTTTTTTTTTCCCTGAGAAACTGGGAACAAAAAGTCTGTGGCCCATCAGACCACAACCTTATTTCAGATGCTTTGTTTCCATATCAGATTTTCTTTTGTGTTTACCTGCTAGTGACGGATGCCAACTGTTTGTTGTATTGCTAGCTCCCCTGTATAGACTGACCATTGATTGTTGGGAGCACAATAGAATTCAGAACTAAAGCATGCACATTCATGAACACTGGCACAAAGTCAAATACCGGTTCTATAGGCCATTTGTGTCCTTTATACTGAGACTATGTTCTCATACTAACGGTGACACTGAATTAATCACTCGACAGAGAGCCCACAAATGCTCGGTGAAAGGAACTCACCTTCAGTCGTATGGAATAAAGATGTTTTTAGTATGACAGTCCTTACATCTGTATTTGTTAGATATGATATGTTCCTGTCCAGCTCTCCTCACCAGAAAAAAATGGCTGTATAGGTCGTCTGTGCAAGTAGTTACGCCCATGTTTGAGTTTATTGCTAGGTGGTGACCTCTAGTGGTCATAGTAATTACCATGTGAGCAAAGGGGGAAGTCCTTCCGTCAGTGTTCCTAAGCCCATGTACTAATCTCCTTTATACAATCATGTGTTCACAAAGTGGTAAACGTCGCTTCATCCTTGCCTGTAAACAGCCGATCCTTTGGAGGATGCTGCTTTCATATCCAATCATGTTACTATCACCTGTTACCAATGAACCTGTTTACCTGTGGAATGTTCCAAACAGGTGTTTTTGGAGCATTCCACATCTTTCCCAGTCTTTAGCTGCTCCTGTCCCAACTTGTTTGAAACGTGTTGCTGCATAAAATTCAGAGTAAGCAGATATTTACAAAAATCAATGAAGCTGATGAGTTAAAACATTCAGTATATTGTGTTTGTACTGTTTTCAGTTGAGAATATGTCAAAAAGGATTAGCAAGTTATTACATCCTGTTTTATTTGTTTTACGCAGCATTTTTTTTTTTTTTTTGGAATCAAGGTTGTATAAGGAGCAAGAAAGTCCACGTATGGAGGAGGTGGGGTGGATGGATGGGTCAAACAAACACCTAGAACTTCACCAAGGAGAAACCAAAAGTAAACATTGACTTAATTTCATCTGTACGTATATAAAAATAACATTTTTAACCCAAACTATCATGTTTTCCTGAACCCAAACAAGTAGGTTTTTTTTTTTTTTTTGCCAAACCTAAGCAACCGTAACCCTTTCACAATGCTAACCACGTGACAACAAAGGTCTGTTGCAGATACTCTCCAATGGCCATTGTTGGTAATTGCCCTATTGAGTTATTTATGTCTTATTACCTGTTGCCTCTGTCCTGGTAAGTGTATTACGGTACAAAATACAACCTATAGAACTCCACTATTCGCAGGGCTTGAAGTGTGCCAGTACTCACCGCTACACAGTACTGACACTTTTACATTTTACTACCGTGACTTTTTCTTCTACACCAGCTGCCAGTACTCATTCCTGCCTTCTCCATATCAGGTTCTCTGGGTGATTCATAATGACCTTAAACAAACTGCATTACCCACTATGTGACACGCATCTGTTCCCATTTTCACCTCCATGGTTCTCTCTGTAGGTGGCAGATTTTGTTGGCAATCCAAGGAACTAAAGGCATCCCAGTCTGATGACTTGATTGACCGCATACTAACGCTAGTGTGCATGATCAATAGTATCTTTTATTCACTTCAGAAATTCAGAATGTAATAGGCCTACTCAATGATTTGCTGATACTGACTCATACACACACCAACATGTGAGTAAAGGGAATACTGGCACTTATTTTCCACTTCAAGCACTGATTGTTAGTGCAGTTATTTTAGTGCCAGAGTGCTCAGATTATGATGGATGATGTAGAGAAAGAACATCTTTATGTGTCAGTTATACCATTATGTAATGATACCAATGTGATTGTTTTATGTTGTGCTTTTATATTTTTTTTTCACATTAAATTACAATAAATTATCAAACCTAGCTACAAGAACAAAGCACCTGACCTTCAATATGATGCTTGAGGCAGTCGTTTGAGCTGTTTGTATTGAACAGTTTGTATACAGTTTAAATATTTCTTTGGCATTAATGGTGACATAAAGGTAAAATTATCTGGTATCACATTTTAAGGGTTAGGGTTAGGGTTTTTATCTAAATGCTTTATTAATATGTAAATATAAGGATGCCTTACATGCAGTTTGTAAAAAAGAAAGCCAATGTTTCCATGTAATGTATAAACACACATATATCAGTACACAAGCATGTCTTTTTGAGAGATGGATTAAGAGACTGTAGGGGTGATGAAGGGTCCTCATGACCGCAGAACTTATCAGGAGCAGCTTTACAGCAGTCTTGATGAGCGAGGAAGATAACAGAGCAGGACCAGTGCCAGCAGGAGCAAGGTCAGCAAATGACTGAGTGACAGTCACGTCTCCCAAAGACAAGCTGGAGATCTGAGAAAAACAAATCTACCTTTGGCAGAGAAGCCTTTTTTTCTTTGAAGTGTCAGCACAGATGAAATAGCCTTGCCTTGGTTTGCAGTCTGCTCCGTAATCTTCCCCATCATCTTCTTCTTCTTCTACTTTTGATTACTATTATTATTATTATTACAAATATATTTTAATTGTTTAGAAATGTGCAACCAAACAGACAGAATAAACCTAACTCACATTTTAGTTGTTAGTTTATTTACGTCATTACAGTTTTTGACATTTAATTTAACTGTACCTTACATATAGTAGTGGACAACTTTTGTAATTTAGTACAGTTCTGTCCTAACAGTGGGGCGTTATGAACCGTGAAAGAGAACAGGTCAGATGTATAATACAGCGACGGACGAGGGACCTGCTCTTGTAGGTGCATTAGCACTAGATAAGCTCTGGCCTGAATACACACAGTAACACAAATATACACCAGATTCATACACACTCCTGCACACACAATCTATCTCTCTCCCTCTCTCTCCCTCTCTCTCTCTCTCTCTCTCCCTCTCTCCATCTCTCCCTCTCTCTCTCTCTCTCTCTTCTGGTGCTCTGTTGCTGGAGCTGCACCGCTACAATAACCCAGCTTTGATTGTAACCAGTGAACCAAAAACATTACTTGGTCCGCATACCAATATGTTGTGCTGGCTGTTGAACGGTGGGTATTAAATGAATCATAAATCATCCCTTATCCTCTGCTGATCACATAAATCACTGGCTGTTTCACACTGAGAAAGGGTCACTTGTGTGCTCATATTTTGGTGTTTGTGTATTATATAACGTTTGATGTACGGCAGAAAGTGATTTGCTATTTGCATTCCTGACAGCGGTGACTTTAGGTGTCAGTCAGATCTTTTCAGGAAAGAGAAAAGTGGGAGTTTCTCAGGCGGTCCTGACCCCCCCTGCGCTACCCCCTACCTCTGCCTCCCTGTGTAATGCTGTCAAATGGGAAACGGACAGTCAGAGGCTAATGTATTGCAACCTGTCGGGGAATATCAAACCAAACGCCTTGCAGGAGGGTGAGGAGCCTTCATTAGAGTGTAAAAAGCACCCCCCTTACCCTCCCCACACCACCGGCTAAAATTTGCCTCTCCATCCCTCAGTAGAGATTAGGGATTCCACTGCTGGAGGATTCAGGTTACTGATAAGCCTGACTATTAAAGGCCGCCACCTCTGACGTTTTATATACAGCTTCGTACCAGGAAAAACTTCCCATTAAAGAGAGAGGAAGGGATTTACCTATATACACGTAGGGAACGGCCCCATATTAATACTTCCCCTTTATAGAATTTCAATAAGGAGAGGTCAGTTGGAAGTGTAAAATTTATTGAGGTTAGCAACAAAGAAAGACTGGTGATTAGAGCGCATCGATTTGAAGCATCTTCATTAAGCGCATGCCCATGAAGATAGGAGATAGGACATGATTCACACTGGTGGTGCTGCTGGTAGTGGCGGATTATGTGATAGCACAACACGCTAGCAAGGATGTTTAAAACACAGCACCCAAGAACCGTTAGTGGATTTTGGACAAACAGAATCCCTTTAGCTTGTCAAGCCTCAGAGGTTAGAGGTTGGCATTTCATACACATGTAAGACGACATCACTTTGGGAGTGTGAAATGAAAAATTGTTAAAGCTCTGTTAATCAATATTTCTTAATCAAATGACTGTGTGCAACCCAAAAGGGGTTGTTTGTTGCAATGAGCCCACAAAGAATTATGACCCAAATGTGCAGGTTTATAGGTGCATGTGCTTCAACCGAAGTGCTTATTGGGTGACTGAACAGCGTCTGACACCCCCTCCCCACAAGCCTTTCCACCTTAAAAAGCAATATGGTGGTGAATTGTAGTGAAGTTATGAAAGTCTAAGAAGCAACGTCACTTCTGGCGAAGTGAACAAATGTAGAAAAGATTGTGTATACGGACAAAAAAGAAGTCAAGAGAAGTTTTCCAAGAGAACGTTATTTAACATGTTTTTATCACTTAAATGATGTTTATTCTTGTGTTCTCCTTAGTGTATTTTGTTGTAAACTTGCTGGAGCACAGTGGCGTTACAATGGCAGAAACATTCTGCAGACTTTTCAAAGGATTACAAAAGAATTGCCAGAGTTGCCTCCTAATGAATGAAGTTCACAGAGTTTATAATCTTCTTACCTCACACACAACGATCAGTGTTACGAGTGAGCTGGCATATGTCTGCTTGTCGTTTATTAAGAGCGTTTCACCAACAACAACACATGTTTTGACTGAACAAAAACTTTGACAACGCTGTCTCCAGCTGCTGTGATCACACGTGGTTGATATCAATGTCGACAGTAGCAACTCATATGGATGAAGTCATGTCAATAGTTTGGGTAATGAGTACACACTGGACCCCAGCAACATTAACATAGGGCCTTCATGCAGTCAGGTCAATTCTCCATCTGACAAGTCACCTGACAGCTATGGTTATGGAAAGACGGGCTGAGCTGGTCATGCCTAAGTGATCTTGATTGATTTTGGTTCTAGCCTACAGGCAATGTTTCAGTTTGGGCATCAGTGCCTGCATGAGGCAGTGCTGTCACTCAAAGCCTGACACGAGGCCTTCGCTAAGTTTGGTGCCGCAAATCAATGAAACATTGCTGACCGCTATCATGGGGTAAATGAAGCCTTTGAAAGGAAGCGAATGAGACAGAGGGGGAAATCTTTGACATGCTATCTTTAGTTTAGAGTTGACAGTGATGATGTTGACATGTTGAAGGAGGCAAATATACTTTTTGATATCACAGGAAGCTTCTGGGGATGCGGAGAGGTTTTGGAATGAACCAGTTTTGAGGAGGAAATTATTCAAGACTGAGAAGAAGTCCTAACATACATTATGCTATTACTGACATTTTTACCATCCCAATACACTGTACATATCATGTGAACAGTACAGCACCAGTAATATGTATGTATTCATTTTCATATCTCTCCACCGACCTGGATCTTGTGCATTGATTGGCATAATGAATGGCAACAAAATTGTCAGTGAAGTGATTAAAATCAAAATTTCATGCGTATGACTACCCAAGGTTTGGTCTGACGGATTGGTAGACTGGACAGAAATCAAACCATTTGTGCAAACTACTTACTGTACTGTAGTTTCAAGGTAAATTGTGACTATGAAACTGCAACATGTAAGTGCCTCAACATATTTCACTCAAAATCAAGTAAAGCGTCTTCCCACACAACTCATGCAGGAGTCAGAACAACAAGATGCGTCATCAGTTCATGAGCACCAGAAGCCCTTTAAAGGAGACACAAATAGATTAAAAGTTCTGTAACATCCCTAAAGAGGAGATAAAATAAGACTCATAAGAACCAGAAAAACAAAACATTAGATAAATACACAGAGGAAATTAACTAAAAGACAATATGCATGTCCTAGATTGGTTGTTTTGAGGGCATGGTTCTGGTAAATGGAGGACAAAATACAGGATACATCATTTAATTATCGTTTAATGCATGCATTAAAGGTATAATATGTAGCAATTCCACATCAAAATATCCAAAAACTACTAGTTACGTATTTTGTGAAGTTGTGTACTTACATTATCCCAAATGTTTCCAACAATGTTCAAACCCAGAGAAATCCATGATTTTATTCAAGGTAACGGTGCTTTTCATTTGATCCCATCAATGGCAACATGTCCACTTTACCCTTCGAGTTGCTGTAACTTCCAGGGAAACATCAGATGAAACATCAGAGAGAAGAAGGAAGCCGGCAAACATGAGTGAACATAATTTGAATGAAACATTAATACATTACCTCATCCATGAACGTCTCTCAACAATGGTGTTTGTTTAACAGTGAAAACAGAAACTCCCATGATCCCATGCTATTTCACAATATCATCAAACTACATTTTTTGTTTTGAGAGACCCCTAATGGCCAGAATTACATACAGTGTGTCTAGAACTGGACAATAAATACAAATGTTAATGACAGTGAAAATATGATGACACATCTCTCAGGTTTATCCTGAGAAACTTGACAAACACTAGTAAAATAAACCTACATTTTGGATTATGATCTGCTGTGACATTAAATATTTTTAACCATAGCACACAAGTAAAAACTCACACAACATTAGGAGGTGCTGTATAAATCAGCAAAACTATTGGCCAGAGCTGAAATGTAGGTATATCCTCTTCTTTCGTTGGTAAACTGACTGCATTAATATCAGGCTTTTCTTGCCTTTCCCATCACTCAAAGCACTTCACAACACAAGCCAGCGCCCACCCATTCACACACACACATTCACATACTGGTGGCAGAGGCTACCATACAACCTGCTCATCAGCACACTCGTGCACTGATGGCACAGGTATCCAGAGCAATTTGGGCTTCAGTATCTCACGCAAGGATACTTCGACATGTAGACTGCAGGACCCACAGATCAAATCAGGACCTTCTGATTAGTGGACAACTGCTCTACTTCCTGAGCCACAGCTGCCCCTAATGTGTCCTTCAATGTGAAAAAAAGACAGAAACAAACTCCAGTTGGCAACTTGTGGAGAAGTTTTAAACTCGCTTCCGAAGCAGCTGGAGCTGTGAGACTGATTTTTATGGATATGAGAACAAAGAGAGGAAAATTCCAGCAATACTTTTAGTATAAAGAACAACTTTCTTATCAGATTCATGTGTTTCTGCTTAAGTCTGAAAATAAAGTTGTTCTTTGTCAATACAAAGCTTTGCTAAAGTCTTGACCCATTCCTCTACCTTTTCCTTTAGCTCTGCAGCTTGGAGGCAGGTGAAATTGTGCCAGAAGTCCCTGATCTGCTTCTGTATATGTGAGGACTACAGAAAGAAGTAAAAGCCTAAACAAGATGAAATAAAGGCAGGGGTGACCTTCTGTGGATGGATAAACAAGGCGTCCACCAAACCAATGCCTATCAGTAAGATACCAACCTTTGGGAAACAAATGTTCCTCCTTTCACAAGTAATCTCTGCCATGAGAGTGATGCTATAAAACCAAAGGATCCCAGCTTTCAAAATCTTAAAAATAATCTCAATATTCTCTGATCATCTTGCAATAATTTCACCAACCACATACGGCAGCAATCTTGGATGCAACCCTTCATTACATTAGCACAAGTCTTTCCTTTCGCGGGAGTATCCGCCAGCTGGATCATGTCCACTTTGAGTCAGGCAAATGAGAAAGACACCTCTTCCAAACTCATTATGATTGGACAGCTGTTCCGTTGGGGACTTTCCAAAATCAACAATCACTTCCTGGACAGCCGCTGACAGCAATGCTGGGTCTCGTGACGGTGTTGAAGACACTCTGGCACTGCCACTCCACATTCTTAACACATCTTAATTTGGCATGCTGTTGTGGTACCTGACTGTTATAGCTGGATGGACAGAGTTGGTAGTCCATGTTTTAATGGCAGCCTCAGTCCAGGGGGTGGGGGTTGGGGGTTGGGGGGAGGTCCTTCCAGAAAATTTTAACTGACAAGATTCTCAATTTGTGGAAACTAGAGTACAGTTGGAGTTTGTATCCCTGGGGCCACCTGTGCTGAAATTAATGCACATGACCACCAATCCACCGAATGGCTCATGTTATATTCTACTGAGGATTACAGCCTCATGTTTATTCTATCGTGTTGCTATGGCATGTCATGAATCAACTACCATTCCTTGACAAGTAAATCTCATTAGGAGTATGTCTGTGTGTGTGTGTGTGTGTGCGTGTGTGTGTGTGTGTGCAGTCTGGCGGTTTGGAGAGGGATGAGAAAGAGAAAGAAAGAGGCACAGGAAGTTTGTGTCCGACAGATGTTCACTCTCAGTTGTCTAAGCCAACCACAATTGCCTTATGGGCAATGCCCAGGTGGCGTGACCGCTGCTCGGTGGACATGTAGGCAAGTGCGTGCAGAAATGTCAAGCTTCAGTTTGTGTTGATTCAAAGCCCAGTCAGCACGGAGGAAGAGGATTGGATGTTAGAACAGACACCTTCACTCCTGGTTTGGGTGGGTCTGTGTGAGCTCAAGTTTGCGGACTCATTAGTTTGTGTATGTAAATTTGTTGTTCTGCAGTATGTACATTTGTGCAGTGTCTGTATACACAGAGCATATGCAGCAGAATCCTATTTAATAATTCAACAATATATAATATATACAATATGTAAATTAGAGCTTCACAATCAGAGAACACAGACGATCTCTGGACTGTCAGCAAGGTTGTTGGCTGAGAAACATGTGGCATGGCTCAACATGCAGCCAATCAGAAGCGCGAGAGTGGATTTAATTATGTTAACAGCAGTCCTGCCCAGTGCAACTTTAATTTGAGAGGGAACAGAGACATAAGAAAAAAAGCAGCTCAAAAATAAATAAATAAATAAATACACAGAGACAACCAACACTGAGGTAGATAGCAAGCTCAGAGGCAACTATATTAATTTTTGTGTTCATTTTCAATTACCACCTAATCAGTGCTTGCTGGGTTGTTGTGTTAACTCATCAAAACAATGTATTAGGAGAGTCAGCATTAAAAGCAACGGAAAATACATAATGGAAATTACAGAGTTGCCTATTCAAATTTTAATGCTGCAATTCAAATAGAATCGCGCACCTATACAGGCAACAGCAGAACTGATGTTTATGATGACAAAAGGACTGGGACAACGGTTAGTTTATTCATAATGATTTCACCTTTTTTTTCAGACTTTCCTCTTCTATATTCAGAGTGCAAGAGTCAACTCTAAATTGAATAAACTTGAGGGCAAAAGTCTCTTACTTTGCTATTAGACAGAATGGTATTGTATGTGCCTTGTTGGCTTTAGGTTCAGTGTGAGCAAGAGCGGCTCTCCTTCACTATAAGGAATGGACAAGTCTTGATTTTGATGTGTTTATACGTGTTTTCTAATGGAGGCCTTTCTTTTACCTCTCAATAGATACGTAGCATTTGGAGATGGATCTCAGTGTTGAATCTTGCATGCAGTGCCATGTCTGAGAAACCTCTAATACCATTTCAACAGGTGCCCCTCTTGTCCCCGACTCTGCAGCCCATCGCTAATTGTCACTTCCCTTTTCCATGTAAACAACATAATATGTCATTATGCAAATGTGCACTTATGAAAGCCTTTGCCTTGCGACAGTGTCAGAGGTTCCTGAAGTCTGGCAGTCAGGAAGGAAATGTCAGCAAATTTGTCAACATGTTGAAGCAGCCTTCAACTTGGGAGGAAGGGAAGTGGTGCTCTCCCTGGTCATAGTTTTAATGAGGGCATGGTAGTGTAGTTTTGCAACTACTGACATAGCAAATCTTTTAAAATCTTATTTCTGACACATTTATTGATTGCTCAGTGCTCCACGCTAAGCTACACTTTGTTAAGTTTTATTGTTTTATTGTTTTATTATGTGAGTACGTGTCTCCTCACATACAATCCACTAACTACTGTTCGAAGGTTTATTTTTAAATGAATGCCTCTTAAATAAATAAATACACATAACCTCAATTAACATTAGCTAATTGCCACAAGCAGTATTAATAACAGATCTTGTCCTTAACCAGATAATTAGCAGTAAACAGTGCAAATGAACAAATTTGAGAGCTCAATTTCAAATTCTAACTAATTCAAACTAATAAGGCAAATCAGTCACGTTTTAAAGGTCTTAAGAGTAACAAAAATGCATTGTTTATCTGACAATAGACGTGTCCCTATGTGTCCAATTTAGCATTTAGGAGACAGGCATATGTCAAGACAACCTCCTAAATTATGTATGTTGTCTCCCACAGTTCATCCACGTCTCCACCACAGTCATGGAAGAACACTTCACTCCCAGAGCTTGTTTTCACTTGTTATTCAGAGTTGTGTTTGGTTGTCTGCGCTGTGCAATTTGTGATATAGGCCTCCATTTTAAGGAGTTTAAATTGCAAATCTGTGAAAGGTCAATGCAGGCGTACCAGCTATTCTTCTTCATATACTAGAGGTGCAACAGGCTACATGCAAAAGGTTTGGGGGAAGTGAATTATAAATGACTCAGCCAGCCACATAACAAATGTTTTGGTATGCAAGATACTATAAAAATGGCGTTGCCCTTGTGACATTGCATTTTTCAGATAATCCAGTGGGGATTTCTTTAAATGATGCATTTAGTTTTAAGAAATATGAGGATTTAAATGCTCCCCCATATCACCACCAAAAACAAACAAAAAAAAACACTTTATCCCAAAGTCTATCTTAAAATTTTACAGTCACCCAGTTTGGAGATACGTGGTTTCCACTGGACAGTGACTAATGTAAAATGGTGTCGTGGTCAGATGTCAGCACTGTAGTTCCACATTGCAAGTATGTTTTCATTTGCTGCCACAGTTTTGCGTTGTTCCTTTGACAATGACATCTTTCACTCAACAAAGTATTTGGTGTTAAAAAACATGAGAATTTATTTCTGTTCTTTCATTTTTAAGAAGCAGTTGTCTGCAGTAGCCTGTTATTGCGAGATAATACTTGGAGAAGGACGTCTACAAAGGCAGTTTTTTTCTGCATCCAAGTTATTTTCCAAATAAATTATTATATAAATGAAGCTTAGCGGAAGTTCAGTTGGGAAGACTCTGCTTGCTACTACGCTCACTCAACTTCTGTCTCGACCTCTCTCTTGCTTTCCCTGACCCTGCTCAATCAGCTGACCCGGGGCATTCAATCTTTCACTAAAACCAATCAGATTTTGCCACAACGTCTGTGAGCCAATCAACTAATTGCTGTCAAACTTCTAAATGGTACTTTTCTATCTGGATCCATTGCCCCGCCTGCTCCCCACCACCAGACACCAAACTCAATGGGGGGGATATTGTAGTGATAAGAAGAGCGGCTCTTTTAAGTAACTCAGTTTATTTTGGTCACTAGTGAACTGACTCATGAACGCAGCTCCATCTGCAAGCAGTGAGAGTAACCTGGCTCTTATGCACAACTGCACATGCAACATACAGACGCAGGATTTTTCCAGCTCATGGCATCACTTCCCACTATTTTTTGTTACATTTCTCCTGATTGAAATAAAACAGCAACCACATCTTCACTGACTTTATGCAGTACCTCCTGTTGAATCTGTGTATTCAGGCTGAAGGTAACACCCTGCTACACACTCACACAGTTAGATACACTCACACGGAAGCTGTCCACTCTGTCCACCCTCCTCTCTGGTCATCACTGCATCTGACAGTCCAGGAAGTCTGTCCTGACTGCTACATAATGAAATCACTTATGGAGGATGAAACATTCTATTATATAAAGTACCTGCTTCAAATTAGCAGGCTGACAAGTGAACCTGACTGTGCAGCAGTCGCTGCGAACGATAACACTTGCATTACGGAGAAAGAAAATGAAACAAGCAGAAACGTGTGAAGTGAGACCTGCTAATTAATTGTGCAGGAAATAGCCCTTCATTAACAGATAATTTTCTGAGGTACCTCTCCCATCTCCTCATTTAAGTGTGTGACAAATAAGAAAACAGCAAAACTGTGAAACCAAACATATTTGAGCAGCCAAATCTTAATGATTTACATTCAGTCTCTGCAGCCTCGCAGCAATTTTAACAAATTCGAGACACCAATGGCAGCTGTGACAAACATCTGAAAAAAGCATGTCTTTGTGAAAGAGAGAGCATATTTCCCCGCTGTACCACCCCTTGACTTCAGCAAATATTGGAAAGGTGCCTCTGAATGCAACTATTTGAGCTGAATCTCAGATTGTGGATGCTTACAATTCCCACACTGACTCACCACTGTGCGTTTGTGTATGTAAACAACACGAAGTAGAATTTCTTTTCACTGCAGACTGATGAGTGTGGTGGAACCCAATCTGTACAGATAAGGTGTAGATAATATTGATTGATGAAATGGTTATCATCACGTTTTCTGTCATATTTTCTCTGCACATAAGTACGCAGTTTATGTAACACGCTATCTGCTTCATCTGCTTCAAGGTGCTTTTCCTTCCTGACTAACTCATTAATTTGTGTGTGTGTGTGTGTGTGTGTGTGTGTGTGTGTGTGTGTGTGTGTGTGTTCGTGTGTGTACACGTCCTTTATGTCTGGGGATTTGGATGGAAAATCCCCATATCTGACAGTAGAGTCCATTAAGATTCTGCACAACACGCCGGTTGAGGTTTCACTCGAGGGTGGAGGGGGTATTCTCTTGCTTTACACTCTCTCTCTCTCTCTCTCTCTCTCTCTCTCTTTCTCTCGCTCCACTCCTCTCCGCCACGAATGAGACACACTTTCAGTGACACGTGCACACACACACACACACACACACACACACACACACACATACACTCACATAGTTGTTTTTCTATCACATTTGGGGACATGACATAGACTTACATTCAATTCCTGGAGACTAACCGTAACCCTATCAAATTCTTGCCTAACCCTAACCTTAACCAAAGTGCTAGGACTAAAATTTAATAATTTAAATTGTGGGTACTTGTGTTTTGTTCCTATATAGAAGACTAGTCCCTCCAATGTGAGTAATGTGCCTCTTTATTTCTCTCTCTCTCTCTCTCTCTCTCTCTCTCTCTCTCTCTCTCTCTCTCACTGCAACATACTTGTTTCCAGACAGTCCAGTCAGTTAAGCTGCAATGGTACTGCGGCAGAGTCCACTTAGAAAAAGTCTTTACCTGGAGAGCAGTGTGTTGCCCTAAAAAAAAAAAAGAAAGAAAGAAAGAAAAAAACCCTTTGGCACAACAGCACTGAAGAGAAAGACCAGAGGAGACAAGTACAGTGGAATAGACTAGAATACAATAGAAAAGATGGAGATGCAGAGCATTTATCCCGTTGTCCTATTCTGTTTCATATTCAAGAAGGCTAGTAGTAAAATGTGTGCCAGTGTATTTCAGAAGCTTTCAGTTTTTTCCATTTTTATGCCAAAAATGCAATTTCTCAGTTTTAGTACTATGAACAGCATCTGGCTGTTTCTAATGCCCTCAACACACGATCTGTGGCACAATCACTTTGTGTGATTCATTGGTTCCTCGTGGAGAGAGTGAAGATGATTAAAGGTTGGGGCTGCATGGTGTCTAAATTTTACACCTTGCCACTTCAGTCAAAGCTCGATCGGTTTCAACTTTGACTTTGTTTTGCCAGTGACCTTTAAATGTGCAACCAACAAGATGACAGCTGCCCTTGATGTGACTTGGAAGTGACTCATGATGGACAAAAAGCTTATTCTGTGTGTGTCACAGTTCTGTGAACTGTGACACACCACCTTAAATTAGTACCCTTAGTATGACAAGCTGTGACAAATCAAAAACAGGATTCACACGCAAGGAGGGTAAAAGGCAGTTTACTATGTTTTTGTTCACAGTCAGCAACACGTAGGCAGCCAGCAAAAGCAAGCAAGTCCAAAGCGGAGCAGGCAGCAGAGCGAAAGCCAAGAACAGGGTGGGATCATGAGCAGGTAGGCAGAGTGATGACTTTTCATTTCAAGGTTTGTGTATCTGGAAAAGATTTCATCCTCAGGTGTCTCTGTTGGCAAGATCAAAAATTTGATTGTAATCCAGTCTTGGTTTTAACTGGGCAACATGCAAATCAGGTTCAGCATTAGTTCAGTCAAGAGGGCAAAGGTAATGTGCCTGAAGCTGTTTGGGAAAAAAAAAAAAAAAACAAGAAGAAGAAGAAGAAGAAGAAGAAGAAAGAATTTTCAGCCGTTTAGTCAATTTTCATGTCAATTTGGGTCAAAGTCCTCATTTGGTATGACGTGTGTGTGTGTGTGTGCGTGTGTGTGTGTGTGTGTTGTCACTGTACATTCACAAAAAAACAATAATGGGTGCATATTCTTCAAAAAGAACTCTTATTTCTTCTTATTTAGTTTCTCAATAGCCATCAATCACACTCTCCTCATCCTGCGGCAAAACACTCGAATGAAAAAATCTGCATTTCATAGAGAAACACCATCTCGGCACTGTGCTGATACAACGCTCGTTTACTGATATTTGATATTGTTTCAGCTCAAACCCAAAAACCATTTAAGTAACGTAAATAATTTTCATGCATTAGTGAGGTAAAGCTTTCTGCGACATTTGCCGCAAGCCTAATGCGACCTGAATTCTGTGATTTCAACTTTATCACCTGATCACACAAGCGCCATTGTCTCTTCTTTCATGATGCCGGGTGCTTATGAAAAAGTCAGATCTCAGCTTTCCCTCCTTTTCGACAACCTCTCACACACGTCTCTTGCAGACTTGTGTGAGAAGCAAATTCATGATCAGAGGATATATTATCTCCCAGAGTAATGGTGCCTCATCATTCTCAGGGACACATTCCTTTGATATGCATTTTTCGAGTGAGGCCTATCCCCTTGTTGCCTGAAGTTTTATGAAGGGAAATATTTATGGCATTAAAAAGGCAGATAGAGCACTCCAGGGTGTCCATAATTGGTACTAGTGGGTAATCGTTTAGGATAATTTTGTCACTGTATGCTGAGGCGCCGTTGTTAGGCCCAGGAGTCCAATGTCAGAGGATTTCTACAGGGATATAAATAAGGTCTAGTAGTTTGGATAAATAAACAGGAAGTAGTTAATGGGCTTCTATCATGAAAATACATCAGGGAGGGAAAAGTAACTGTGAGAAATGTAATAATTCTCAGCTTCTGTGGCCACTCGTCCTCCAACCTAAACGACAACTTAGATTGACCCATATGTGTTTTCTCAGTGGACATCGTTTGCTGGTGCATTCAAAGACCAAAATCATAAGGTTTGTTTGGTTATGGTCATGGTTTAAAGAGGCCAGTGTTTGTGAAGACCGGCGTTCCATGTGCAAGCTTTGTTGATCCAACCATACACGCCTCCATCTTAGAACAAGGCCGTGCTACTGAAGACACTGGTCCTGACAGGAAAACATTATCTTAGGTCTTTTGGAAGCTGCACTAATTGATATTTCTCTATCAACAGTTGGTTAAATGACCCTGTGCTCGAAGTGATGAGCCCATAGACTTTTTTAGCATCTTTTAAGCCAGCAGTTTTGGTTTTTACATCATGCAAGTTTGTTGAAACTCTGGTTCATTCTCACCACTCTCTTCAGCTTTGTTTCTACTGGCAACAGGTAGCCGTTTACAGAGAGAAACCTCTGACTCTGAAAGTCAAAGTCCACCATCTTCAACAAACGGCAGACGTATTGGGACGGAGCTACATTTGTCAGGTGGCACCAAATGAATGCTAACACCGCAGTGCTCCCCATCTGCTAACTGTGCGACTTTCTGCATCTTGACTTTCACACATTCACCGTAATAACTTCATACGCTGACAGTGTGTCAGTGTTGTGTTTGCTGCCTGTTCCACTCCCCACAAATGGTCAAACTACCGGCCCCTTGCTACATGTAAAACAATTCAGCCCCCAGTAGAGGTTCATCTGTCACCGGTGCCTTGTGCAGGTAATCAGGAGCTAAAGCTTCTAGACAGATAGCCGTCCTTTCAAGGACAGCCCTTGTATATTAGGTGACCTTCAATATAAAACCCATTACTCATACAATTAGTCATCCTCATGTGCGCCACGGAGAACGAATATGGAGTGCTTCTGCTTTAACTGGACACATACCTCACCACAAAAAAAAAGAAAAAATAAGAATGAGCTCTCATGCACTCATTCTGCTTCTTGTTAGCAGTCAGTGAAAAGTTAAATATGCCTCAAGGCTGCGTCTGTCTCGCTGATATCTACACTTCAGCGTCTTCTAATAGTATCATTGTGCTTTCTGCACACACCTTCAGGTGCAAAGATTTTCTCCACATGTTTGTTTTTTAATGATCTGGGCGCATTCGGCAGTCTGCACCCTACTTGTTAAAAGCTCAGAGAACGCCACTCACATTGTGGAAAATATTGCTCCAGCAGATGGTAAGAGAAACAACTGCTGAGAGGTCTTTAAATGCTTTGCCAGTTCAGAGGGTGCAAACTTTCTGGGAGGCTAATTAACTATTCGAAATTATATCATATTGGCTAATTAGGTTTTGAAAATCAGGCAATCATTTCCATGTTTAGCCAAATATTGCCTGAGTCATGCTTTAAATATGAACCTATGAACTACCAGATCTTGAAATATGAATATGAGGAAACCAAATACGAAGAAGCAGCCGTCGAGTGAGTGATAGTGTTGCTTGAAAGCTAATAAAACTTCATTACGATTGTGTTGAATTAATTAGCTTGGCCTTCTCAACAGGGGCCAACAGCTGGAGAGTGAAGGAACACATCTCAATTCCCATTTGATTTAATCTTTTGGTTTCTTCCATGTGCAGCGTATTCTTATCTCCCAGCCTGAGAACACACATACGGTATCTGTTGTTTTTGAAACCAGACATGCGGCATTTCACGTGCAGGTCACGTGCAACAGTGAGAGGGAAGTGTAGAAGGACGCACAAGGACACTTTGGGCCTGGAGTCCTTTCCAGTAAAGTCTTTGAAGTGAGGGATCTTCGTTAGCGAGAGGCTGCACGTTCAGCTGCAGAAAGAGGCGGGTTTTCATAGAACTTATGTAAGTCTCCCAGATGGCACCAACTGCATTTGATCGATGACAGAGAGGGAAGATTCTGGAGACAAAATGGACAGGGACAATGTTGTCTTTATTGTCATATATCACTCACTCTGAATGCTATCTATACTTTCAATATTTCGATGTCTTTCTCAATCGCTTTACAAGGTCACCCAGAGGACATCTGCATAATCATGGAATTATTCTCCCAAATCCACAAGTGCATGAACGTGCATACACTGCGTCAACAGAGAGGAACATTTCTGACACCAGACCTAACTTCACTCCCTTCAAAAAAAAAAAAAAAAGAAAAGAAAAAGAAAAGGAAGAAAACAATGCATTTTCTGTTAAAACACTGTTCACCCAACCGTAAAAGCCGGACAGCAGGAGTTCCTTGTAACACCCTTTCGGCTTTTTCTTTTCACCACACATTCTCATTCATCTCAAATTGTTTATTTTTCCACTACTTCTGAGGGTAATGGAAACAGGCAGGAGAGCCAATTGTAGACGATCCCAATGAAATTACCCCTGCAGAACAAGCCAGCGCATCAGCTCCCAAGCTGACTGGGCCTCGGTATTGATAGCCCCCAGATGAAACTGCTTCCCAATTAAACTCACTCCTTTTTTTTAAAATAAATAAATAAATAAATAAAAAATGTGAGCTAATGCCGTCGTTTTCAGCAGCCCCACACAGGCCAGAAGGAGTAAAATGGCAATATCACCCATTTCACTTTTTCGTCTTTTCTTGTCTTTTTTTTTGTTTTGTTTTGTTTTGTTAAATGAAAGGCTTGGTGAAATAATTGGCTTTTTGGCTTCAGTAAACATGACTATGTGAAGAAATTTCCAGGGGGACAGAAACAAAGGATGCATTAAACAAAATTCGTAATTTGTATTAATGATGCAATTAAAGTAGCTGCAATTACATAAAATTTGCCTTTTCATGAATGTGCTTTGTAATGTATTTTGCTTGCAGCCATGTTTCAGTTAAATGATGGAGTGACGGCCTTCTGCTCCACCTCTTCTACATGCATCGCATTGTGCCTCTATAGAAATCGCATGTGTGTTAATGCGTTTGAGAACAATGCTTGCCAGATCTTACCTCATGATCTGACCTTGTGAATGATACCAATTGTTCTTCAGCGCTGCATCAACAAGTCTCATGAAGACAAAAGATGAAAACAAACAAAACGTATTTCACTGTGCAGTGATAATGCGCTTCTGGGACAAATGTTGTGTATTACTAATTATAACTCATTGCAATCAGCTGTCCTCTCAGATGTGTGCTCCTGAAATTAGTCAGATTAGTGCACTTTGTTTGTACAGTCATAAATCGTAGCAGCAATTTAACAGTGTTGATGAATACACAAAGCTAAAAACAAAGTAGCTAACACTGCCTCAGCCACAGAGTGTGAGGAATAATTAGAGTGATTTTTCCAGAGTCATTAAAAGCCTCATTATTATACACCCAAATATATTGGCATGCTGGCAGGATCTAATGAAAGTCTGTCAAATGCATTAACAAAAACAAACATTTACAGTTATTTTTTTTAGCATCTGACCAATCTGTGATCTCCCCCGGCGGCATCTGTTTAAGATTAATATTTCTAAAAATTAACAGGCTGTCAGCAAAATGTGACTATAGCACATCTGCTGGAAACGTACACTCACAAATTTCAACACCAGGAATTCATCCACGATAGATAACAGACACACTGCGAAAGAAAGAAAGAAAGAAAGAAAGAAAGAAAGAAAGAAAGAAACTTAAAAAGCAATGAAGCTGACTGTATGTCAGCGGACAGCTCTTCGCCCTGGGGTGTGTGTGTCTACTGCGGGTGACTGAGGTGTCCAGCAGGGTTGCTAGACTCTCACAGACAGGCCAAGAGGTAAACAGAATCCCGGAGAGTCGCCCATGGCATCAAAACCACGAGTGGACTTGCCAGCACCTGCTTCAGTGCTCGGTGGGCATGAAATTGAATCGAGCGGTGGTGACGCAGGGTATCATCATGCATCGGTTTGGTATTTTTTCAAAGTGTCGTCTGCAGCACCTCCATGATCTCGTGAATGAGTTCCACTTTGACAGTGTGCCAGCTACGCGGGGCACTCTTCCGCAGACGAGTGTTTTGTAACAAATGCAGTTAAAAAGGGAGAACGTAAGAATTGTTTCAGAGTGCTAATTAGCCATGCTTTTGAGGCTTTGACAGGGTTCTTGATAGATACAAATGACTCAGCACTTACTTCACCAGGTGCTGAGACATCTGGCTTTCAGAACTCATTTTCTGGCCTCTACTCTGTTTTGGAGCAAAAACTCCCCATCTACTGGCATTTCAGCACACTTCCACCTGCTTGCACTTTCAAACACTCAGTGACGGAGGACAGCAGCACGAGTCAGAGTGCAATTCAGCGATGAAGGGTAACAAGCCTCGTTCTGAAGCCAAAAACAAGGAGATGTGGTATGTTACCACTTTGCTAACCTTTTCCTGGTAAATTTGGTTCTGTTAAATAGCAGGTCAACAATGTTTTAAACCTTTAGGTTACGTGAAACAGCTGAAAGGTAAGATTTCAACGTATGCTTGACTCATATTGAAATATAATCATCTAAATTTAGTTCATGAGGCTGCTGTTCTTTCAAATGCAGGCTTCTCACAAAACACACAAAATAACCTAAATCAAAAAAACATTCTCTTGACATTATGTGCAACATACAGTATCACACCTACTATCCTTAGAAACTCGAGTCATACAAACAAAATGTCTTTACCGAAGGAGAAACGTCAGGAAAAACAGACATACTGAGTAGATAGAAATGAAAGTGCAATATGGAGAAACAGGAAAACAATATCAAGTAAACAAAGTAGCGACATCTTGGAATCTTGTTGTCACTGTAATTTTGCCAGAATTGAGCAAAGACCAGGAAGCTACTGCATGAGACCAGGAAATAGTTCTGGCCCTGAACTCCCCACAGCTGGTTTATACTGGCACATAGTGAGCTGCAGAGGTGACTGTAGACAGATGTTTTTTATTTTTTGCTCTGGAGGAGCCAGGCTAACTGTTTTCCCAAGCTAAGCTAAGCTAATCGCCTGCTGGCTGGAGCTTCATACTTGGCATACAGACTTGAAAGTAGTATTGATCTCCTCATCTACCTCCCAGCAAAGAAGACAAATGAGCACATGTTCTAAAATGTCCAACCTTTCATTAAGTGTCATAAGCTAAAGAGTTTGAGGGCTGCTGTTATGATCTGCACAGTCAGAAGAGAAAGCAGCTCCTCGAGTGTGCCTCGTCTGCACCTCCTTATTAGCTAACTCAGTTGTCTACATGAGGGAAATGTGATTTGTGTTTCTCTCAGTCACTAGCTCAGGGGCGTGGGCGGTTTGATTCAGGTCACGGATTACCTATTTTAATCTTGTCATAAACTCTTGCTTCCTGTAATAGCTTTAAGGTTGGAAAATCGTTTTATTACACCCTGTCTCATAGTATCACATATATATTCTGTATCAGCTTGTCCTGGTTCTTTATTGAAGCCATATGATGTTTACACTGAGCAAAATATTGAAAACCAAGATTCTCTTTACAGAAACGTTCCTTATGTGCATCATTTAATTTAATTTGCTGCAAAATTTCAATTCACATTTGGTGTTTTTGTAAGTTTTGGGGTCTCCACTAGAAATGAAAATAATATTCAGTGAGTTCAAACATCGTTTGGCTGCACGGCACTGGCGAATCACTGAGGTCTGAAGGCTTTTAAGATCATTATACATGAGGCAACGTTATACAAGTTTTTCTTTTCTTACAAACTCTTCACAAAAAATTTCCAATCAGTAATATCAGCAGTCTTTGGCTGTTGTGCTCCGTCTATGTGAAAACTTGCTCTGTCCTGAATTATTTTTGCAAGCGTCTGTCAATTCCTGAAAAGCCTCTACCAAACACCAGCAGATTTAACGTATTTAAAATTAGGCCTCACTGAGAGATGTAAATTCAGTCAATCTTTCACTTCATGCTCCATTTCGCCTTTCAAATATCGGCAGCTTATCTAATTTCTATGGTCTTTTATGTCTATCCAATATTAATAGCCAGAGGACCCCTCCATAAATGAACGACCTCCTTATTAATAAAACAACCGTGCTGCTCCAGCGCTTAGGAACTGAAATGACACTCTACTCTCACTCTTTAGCTTCTTTGAAAGAATATAAATATGAGCCAGGGGGTTAATGAATTTCTGAACAATACATTCATATCACTGTGGTTAACACTTTTATCATCATCATTATAATACAGTAGCACTTAGGCTTTGTGGCATTTTACTGGAACTTGCGCTGGAATATTGCTTTGCCCACGTCAATAATTACTGTATCCCCAGGCACGATAGCAAGGAAATGGCATCGAGTGGTCATTCGCTGAACCCCCCCCCCAACATTAATTGTCCAATCATAGCTTAACTAACTAGTCTTTTTCTTTCATTTTTCTTTTGCTTTTTTAGCCTTTCTAAAACCAAAACACAAGAGGAAAAATGCTAATTCATCAGCCTTATCCTAAAAGCCTTTTCTCTTTAATTCAAAAGCAAAAACACACTTGTGGGTTGTGTCAGAAACACACAACAGTCTGATCTTATGTGTCCCTCATCATTTCTGTCAAGGTAGACAAACACACTTTTTTTTTTGTCAAACAGACAATTTTCAGGGGATAAATCTGCCACAGTTTTTGCAAACTGCCTGCAGTGCAAGAAAGGTAAATTTGACAGGTGTAGCAACAGCTGTTAACACAGGAGATAGGGCTAATATATTTCAGGCCACATACCAGCATCAGTATTTATCTCCATAACAGATCAACTTATCAGTGCTCATACACTCCCACCCAAGTGCAAACCAGTCAGTTCTGGATACAGTTTTATATAGAAACCCTAAAGATTGAATAATAAGGTGTCCTTTGTACTGAGTCAGCGGTGGCAGCAAATAGACATCTATGCAAATCAGTGACGTCTGTGAGAAGGAAAGAGGTGACAAGCCAGAAAATGTGACTCTCTCCGAATGCCGACAAATGGGTCACCAAACCACAACCCAACAAGGAGGAGAGGAAGTAGGATGATGTGATTCACGGGGCAGACAAAGAGAAAAATAAAGCATAAAATATGGGACAGGCTGACAGCCACTGTTGAGCCGAGTAATGGCTATGAAGGGATTCTAATTATACCGCTCGACGCAGATTCACGATGCTTCACAATTTAGTGCATTAAATTGTTGTATGTTTTGCTGTAGCTAAGTGAGCCATGTGACAGTTTTTCATGATTTTTCTTTTCCTCTTAGATGCCAATAATTTTCTGTTTCTGCAGCCGCTGAGAGTGAGGCAGAGAGAAAGAGAACGAAGGCAGCAGAGAGGGAGGAAGTCACAAGAAGACAGAGATGACAAGAGTGAGGAAAAAGGAAAAAAAAATTCCCTGCGTGAGTATAGATTTTAGACAGGGGGGAAAATGCATAAAGCAGAACAGAAATGTGCTGTTTCAAAGCCAGCCTAAAAATAGGGACGAGGCAGGAGCAATTCCAGAGCTGACAGTGTTTTGAGTTTTGTTTCTTTAGCTGTTAAGAAACAGAGAAAGAGGGACAGCGAGAGAGTAGAAGCCTCTGCCAAGTGTGTATATGAATCCCTTACACTCAACCAGGGGTATTGGGATGCCTGCCACTGGGATGTTAGAAGGATATCAGCTTGGCGAGAAAGAGAGGCACATGAATGAACAATGCAACTGACATCACTCCACAGCGAGACAGCCTTCTGTGCTGCATTCTGCCCCAATATCTGCCTGTTGCATAACTCTATATTACATCCAAAGTCCTCAGAGAACAGATAAACCAGGCTGGCATACTTGGATTCACTCACGATTCCTTATTTTTGCCATTTGGATTTTACACAGAAATAGCAGTCAGTGTTATAGCAGGCAACATTTGAGATTTTTCTTGTCAACAAATCCCATGAGAAGTACTTCCCAACTTCCCTGCCTGTGTCTGTCTCTGAAGACGTCAAATTTCAGCAATGTATCATAAAAAGTTTTTAGCAAATATAAGCCAATCAGTTGTTAGGGATTATTTTGTGGTGCGGTAGTAAAGTTATTGTTTCAAAGGTGCAATAGTGCCCATGTTCATGATAATGAAGGAACACATCATGCAAAACGGTGTCTTCTTAAATAGTTTTTGGACAACAATAGTGCAATATGACACAGATGAATAAGATATATGAGGCTTTGGCTACACAAACACGAAGATGGTGACACATTGGACACCAAAGGAAAAACAAAATAGGATGTTCTGGGCTTTGGGGATCTCTACCAGTAATTTCTTCAAGTCTGTTTTCAAAGTGTTGGTACGCCATTACTACAAGCACACTGTTGTCTCAAGAGATTTCAATGCAGAGGTATCAAGTGGAGAGGAGAGAGATGTGCACGTTGCACCATCATCCCCCAGACACTTCTATATTCCTGCTGCTGCTGCAATAGTGTAGAGATCATAAATAGAGCAGCCAATTACACAACCACCACTGGGCTGCTGCTTCTCCACCTCTTCAACACTCTGCCATCCATTTAACCTGGAGTTGTTCAGTTCACATACAGCTTAGCAAAAAATAAAAAGCTAAAGTTTAGGCACAGAGAAGTGCAAACAGTCCGCAGGGTGCCCATATTATATTTGTAACATCAGCATGTGCCTTACTTGTTTCTTGACTTACTGACCTCTTCTTCCTCTGTGCTGGAAATAATGTGCAAACAAGGGAGACTCAAAGTGAGCTGTTTTCCTCCAAAAAGGGGCCCTGATGGAAATAATCTGCAAGGTGATGCGAGATTCTTTAAACAACTGAGTACAAAGAGAGGCTGCCGAAGACAGCGAAAGGCCTCCAGCAGGAAAACAAATAAACCCCTCATGCAAATCTCTTCCCCTTGAGCACCTCTGATACAAGATCTACAACACCGCAACAGACAGGTAGGTACCCACAGAAGTGGGTCAGTTAAACGGGTCAAGATGGATGAATGAGGGAGATGCATTCTTCTTACAATCTAATTAATACCTCCAAGACTTCTCCTGAGCTATTTTCTCCCCCTTCTGCTAGTATTTCTGTTTAAAAACCACAGTAACACCACCAAACAAGCCACCAGTGGCTCGGCAGTCAGACCATTAGCCTGAGCGACGGAGAAAAGGCTGTCACTCCACCATAGGAGGACATTAGAATGGAGGCTATGTAAAGAGAAAGTCATTTGGAAATAACAAGGCAGAAATTGCGAGGTAAAGGTGCACTGAACAGCCCCTCGGGGTATGTGCATGCATAATGAGCTTTCGTAGGCGAGGAGGGGAAAAAAATACTCATTCATGATCTCGTCAGCCTTAAATATCCACAAATAATCTGCCTGCTCATTAATAATTCACAGCTGACTTCTCGATGTGTCGGACAGAGTCAAAGTCTCATTAATAACCTCTGTATTGACAATCTACACAACGTCCCTCTGCACACTCAGAGAGAAGATCATGATGTCCAGTGACTCCCGCCGCAGCACTGGACCCTGAAGGCAGAGAGAGCAGAAAAAAAAAAAAGACGAAAGAGAAAATAAGTGACGCAGACAAGCAGAGAATGAACGGATATTACTGAAGATTGATCCATATCACAATGACAGAGGCAAGCTGATATTCATATTGTAATTTTTTAATGGAGTGAGACAATTAAAACAGCACTTTTCGTTATCTGAGGGTCAGAAGAAAATTTATTCATAGCCCCTCATCAAGCAGTGCAGAGACATACCAAAACAGGCAGGCAGCTGCCCTTCCTTCAGTCTAACAAGCTGATATTTTGAAGAGATTTTATTTTTTTATTTTTTTTTTCAGTCTAAAATACCAAACTCATTTCCATCTTTGCTAACTGCAGGCAACATAATGAACCCAATCATGGCGATTTTCCACAGGTATTTCGCTCAGAGACATCTGCAGCCTGGAATGAAAGGAGATACTAATTTGGCTGGAAGGACCGCGAAGGATTTTGTGATTCTGTGTGTCTGTCAAGAGTGTGGGTGCCTGAATTTGAGCAAAATACACATACGCCAGGAACCTGATGCAGCACGGCGAGGCTTCCAAGTTTTTCAAATCCTATACACCCCCTGCCACCACACTGAGTCCCAGGGGACTGGAAAAATTTAATCACACTAAACATATGTGTAAGGTGAGGTGACACACTATCAAATATATACAAGCATGAAGAGAAGCAGAAAGGAGTAATGTCATGAGGATTTGTACTGACTATCTAGTGAATAAAACACATTCCCACAGGAGCAGGCAGGCTGCTTCTCCTCACCCCCACACATCGAGGCAAGTGGGGGATTTCACCTCTTTGAGGAGGTGTTTCACAAGAAAAGACTCAATGGATCCTCCTGGCAGGACAACGTGGCACAACTTGCAGGTGCAGTGTACATGTGCACATTTAGATGTTTCAACTTGCTGTCTTTCTGTCATAAGCCGAAACTCTAATGGGCTTACATGACGACTAAAACCCACCATGCTGAGATTCTCATGTAGGCAAAGAGACTCATCCTGGGAAAAAAAAGTTTACTCCTGCATGGGGCATAGAGCTGTAGAGTATTCAGTGAATGAAAATATGTACATGCTACTCAGATTATGCCTATTTGTGTGCTTGTGGTATGAGCAAAGATATATTTTTTACTGTGGTGGCGACAGTCCAGTTCCTTCGAGTGAGTTAATTGACACACCAGAGCAAAAACCTGGAATATCAGGCGTTTTCAGATGCTTAGTGCATACAAGCATGACTTGGCACCAAATTCAGCCAGCAAAGCTGGAGAGCTGAGATCTCCATATGGTATTTTTAGACCTTACTAATGCCTTTGGCTGTATACCATAACAGCTTTTGTGGAAGGGTTCTGATTTGCAGAATTCTTGTCATTCAGTATTTTCTAGGTATTTTTTCTGTGGAGTTTGCTTGATCATGGGACTACAACTTCATACCTGCCTTTTATAATGATACTGGGGGTGATCATTCAAACATCAAGTGGAGAAAATCAACACAGAGGGCTTATCCATCAGGGTGTATATGAACAATGTGCCTCCAGTGAGCATGCATTTGGTGATTGACAGGTCAAGTCTACAAAAATCTGTGAAATTTAAACTAGTTTTAGCATAGATGCCTCAACGTTTTGGCCTGCAGATCATAGAACCAATGCTTAGTGGGGCTGTGACAATTTAAGACACAAACATTTATCAAAAGAGGCTCAGATTCACTCACTCACCGCAGCTCTACAATTTGTCCAAGCATGATAAACCAGGTAACATAAACGATCTCGCCGCAGAAATTGAGCAAATGGATCAAAATACATTTGTCATCTGGTGTGAATGTATTGTTGCATTTGACTGTTTGAGTGTTAACAAGAAAAGGACTAAAGGATTACTGAGCTGGCATATTTTAGGACAGGTATAGGTGGGAAGAGATTAGCACATGGGAGTAGATTTGAGGAAGCAGTTGATAAGCCTACAGGAAATGGCAAGCTCCACCATAGCTGGCACAGATAACACACACAATGGATGGTTTAGACTGTGGAGCTCACAATGCCATGGCAGGACACAGCAGATGAAGGGAAAGGAAATTCAAGGTGGTGTCAAAGATGGAGCCATGAAGGTGGAGTTAGGGTGTGATCATTGGAAACTAGTTGCTAAGAGTTTGTTGACCTTACATTATATGAATTAACGCCAATTGGTGGGCAGAGTTTAACATTGGTAATGGCAACAATGGAAGCCAGTGATTGCTTGTAGCATAGTTAGCACTGCAGTATAGCATTAGCTTTTTGAAGCCAGTGTAGCTGCACTGTTACAGAGAATGTTGATAGTTTTAGTGAAGGTTTTGCTAGCATGTAGAGAGACCCAAGGTAGAAGGGTGTTTATGTGACTGTAACGTTGTGTCGTCACTGCACTTAATGTGCATTAATAGTTATGGAAACAAGAAAAAACCTAACGTTAGCTAACTAGCTGACTCACAGTGTTTTGAGTTGGCAAATCATATTAATGACATTTTATTAAAAGGAAGCAGAGTAGAAATGTAATCTTAACCATTGTAATACATACATAAGTATAGTGAGCAGGGCTAGGGCTTCAGACAGGAGGTGAATCTAAGCTAAAGCTAATATTACTGTATGTGTGCACAGCTGTTATGCTACCGTGTAGCCTACAGCATTAAAACAAGTACAGCTTAAAGAGATTTTGGTCATTATTTGATATAAATAACTGATATCTTACACAACCGTGTTTCCAAACAAATTGGGACACTGTGTAAAAGAGAAACAGAATGTGATGATTTGCAATACAGTGAAACCCCATATAAACCCCAGAAAAACCCCAGGGTCATGTTTAGCACTCTGTTGCATCAGCTCTTCTTTTAACAACACTCTGTTTTTGGGAACTGAGGAGACCAGTTGCTGTCATTTTGAAAGTGGAATGTTTTCCCATTCTTACTTGATGTACGACTTCAGCTGCTCAACAGATTGGGGTGTCCTTTGGTGTATTTTACGTGTCATAATGCGCCAAACATTTTCAGTTGGTGACAAGTGGGGACTGCAGACGGCCCAGTTTACCACAGCCATGCTGTTGGAATATGTGCAGAATGTGGTTTGTCTTGCTGAAGGCAAACGGTGTTCACTAACAATGGTTTTTGGAAGTGTTCCTGAGCCCATGCAGTGATGTCCACCACAGAATCGTGTCTTTTTTCAATGCCGTCTGAGGGCCCAAAGATCACGGCCATCCAATACTGAATCTTTTAACTTTTCCAGTCTTTTGTTGCCACTGCCAATGACATTTCAGACTTCTTGTCTTCGTGCTATTTTCAATTAAATATGGGATTTCAGTGTTGCTAATCATCACAGCCTGTTTCTATTTACATTTTAAACAGCATCCCAGCTTTTCTGGAAACAAGGTTGTACATTGAATCCTGGTATCACACTTTAACAGGAGCAACATAATACTGGTAGCTGGGTTTTAGCCAGAGGCCACAACCGAGCTCTCAATGTAATATTGCTACAGTCAGGCCGGTATACCACATTAAGATTCTTTACATAGAATAATATTGTGTTTCCAAATAAAGCAAGTCAGTCTAGAAATGCCAGTGATAGGTCATGTCAGTGACCGAACCAGGGGTTGCTACAGGCAACTGAGTTCCTGTTCAGCTAGAGGATGCTAGTGACCTCTCATTTACTACTTTTGGCTGAGTGACTAGCTTCAATGCTGGGCTCTGAGCTGTCCTTCATAAACATTTGGATTAGGAAGTTAATGAACAGTAATGCCCGTCTGATGTTCAATGAACATGTACCTGCTTAAAAGTGATCAAATTTTCCAATAACATTTCAAATCATAATTTAAAGAAAGACAAATTTATTTGGTTGCTATGATGAAGCCATAGTGACTTTACTTCCGAGTCATTCGGATTTAAAGGTACCATCTCTTATGTCTACGCAGTCAAATGTAAAAATGGTAATGAGATTTTACTGGCTACTGTACTAAGCCAATAAAACGTTACTGCATCATTCTTTTGACACATGAATTGGCTCTCTGAATGGAGGCTCGCCCCTGTATGATGACACAAGGGTTTTTCCTTCCTTTTGTGTGTGCTTGTTCTATATTCAAGCCCCTGGCAGGTGCTGCGCAGTCCCCATCAACTCCCCTCACCCTGCAGTAAACTGAGAACCTTTTCCAATCTGCTGCAAGACGAGTGCGTGCACATGTGACGTCAACTGTGTTCCCTTGAGAATGGATAAATGACAAAAGATGCCGTTCTTCCCATCCTATCCCCTCTTTCCTCTCCCCTGTTTCTGACAGTGTTGAAGGGGAGGCAGCAATGAAGGAGAATGTGTGTGTCTGTCCGATTGCCTCCGCAGACCCTCAAACCCTGTCCCTCTGAGCTCTGGGCCCCTGGGGAGAGTCGGCTCCTGACGACGTCTCTCTGTCACAACACTGACAAGCTAAGGGTGGCCATTCCCCAACAGAGCCCAGAGGTGACAGAGCTGTGGAAAAGCCCCTTGACCTCAGCGCCACTCACACAGGAAGAGACTCACATTATAGGGTTAATGTGATGAAAACAAGTGCACGGGGCATACAACACACTCCACACGCCCACGCACCCATGAGCACGCACGCACGCACACAAAGACCTTGTCACTCAAGCGAACAGGGTATGTGATGTGACACAAGATGGAGGGTGCTTATGTAACACTTGATTCTTTTCAAAGGTGTAATTGGATGTCTGTTCGGTTGGGGTGGAAGACGCTCTTGGCACTGGCAATATCAAAGCTGACATTCATCACAGTCAAAATAACTAACACTTTTATTTCTGGATGGGAAAAAAAACTCAAACGTACAAAAAAATCAGACCTGATATTCATTTATTTTACATGGAAAACAAACATGTACTGTGTGTCACAATGTCAATCTAGTCATGTCGGTACTGTATCTTCACCCAAAGTTTAACTTTAAACACTGCTTACTATCCTCGTTAAATGCAGACAGGAAGGAAAAACTACTGTATTTTTTTTCACATTATAATTCCCCAAAATAAATTGCTTTCAGACAGCAAGAGCACATTAATTCAAACAGACACATTAATTCAAAATAGATGCAAATTCATGTTTCAAAAAAGTGGTTGTTTCCATACACACACACACAAAAAAAAAATGGAGATAGGAGATAGATGAGCTCACATCTGAGAATCACAGTTCCTTCATCCAGTTTGAATTCTAAGCACCACCTGGTACAAATGATCATCTCTTCAGTTTGGAGAGCGGAGCATAGTGCACTCGGTGCCCTGCGTAAGGACACCCTACAGTAATCAAGTGTTCAGCTGTTTGAGGCAGCCAGAGTTACAGTGTGCAACATGACTTCTCTTTGTATGCGAGATGTAAACGAAGATGCTGCGGCTTCACGTACAACACTTTGTCTACATCGCTGTAAAAAGTTGCATGAAGAACACGGACATGTACACAAACTCTGAGATGTAAAAAAAAAAACACTGCTCACGCAACACAAATGAATTGCGATAAATCACAGAAGTGGATTTTTGTGTTGAGCTTAATATCCACCACAGCCCATCAACTCCCACAATGAGCAATAAATGGATGTTCAGATGTATTATGGCAAAGGAATGCCCCATTTTTGCTGCTTGAACATTGAGATCTTCATTTAACAATTCCACTGAAACAAGAAAACTAAGGCAGCTTGAAGTCATTAAGTAAAGGCAGAATAAAGTATATTATATGGAGGAATTTGTTGGCATTATATTATCGGCCATTGTTAATGTAGAAGGCAGTCAAGGAAAATACAGTATTTTGCTGTCTATAACTACTAAAAATGAAATATTACAACCTTTGGGTGAGGGTAACGCCAGCCTATCAGCCATATAATCAATTCATTCTCTTGTTCAACTTTATCCCTTAGTGGTTTATTTCTATCTGAATTTCAAAACAGTTCGGCAATCAAATTACAGTAAGTAGGTCACCCAGTTTGGACATGATATAATAACCATTCTAACTCCACAAATACTGACTCATCAGAGCCACAGTGGAACCAGAGCAGTCTGAGACCAGATTCTTTTCTGTCGGCATTGTCTACCTTTGTTCTTTGACATTAATAAAAACCCACACCCAAGTTCACTTCAAAATATTCAAGGAGAGTGTGCCATCTACACACTCTTACTGTAAACACACACACTTTTTTTTTGTAATAAATTCCAGATTTAGTGCAGGAACATTATGCATGCATCCCTGTTTGTGCGTACACATGAGGCCCCTGGTGCAGATCAAGGCAATGGTCATTTTTTGTTTTTGTTTTTGTTTTTTTTGGTCCGTAGTGTTTCGTGGTGGTTTCCCAGGAAGTGGAGCACAAGGCTTTGTAGTGTGGCCAATCACTTAAACTGACCAGGAATGTGGAATGATGAGGTTCTTGGCAGTTGTGCATTCCCATCGTTACAAGTATGCAGTTTAGAGTTCCTCAAAGAAGGCCACCCTGGACTTGGTGCTCTGTAGTGTTAGCTGTGGAGGAGATAACGAGAGACTTGATGGGTTTTTTTTTTTTAACTATGGTGGAACTAAACATGTACAGACTATATTGCAGCAAGCAAAATAAGCAACCAAATGAGACTAATGTCACTGAAATCATCAGATATCTTTACCCGTAGCTTTTCTGGCAGATCCAATCCTTCTGTGTATTACCAGTGCAATGCAAAGACCCTTAATATCTGACTGAGGCACCGGCAAAAAGTAGCCATTGTGTGGATGATCCTGAGCCCAACTTTTAGAACTAATTTTGGGAGCAAATGCATGAAACCCTCAGCACCCTGGATGGTCTCTAGAGAGCTGTTTGCACTTCAGGTCTTCCTAACATTGTGGACTCTTTTGTGAGAGCATGCTATTTAATTGTTCATTGTCCATAGTATTCCATTCCATCAAAACACACAATTAGACTTATTTCCCTTGTCTAATCAAAAGACTAAGTGATCATAAGGAGAGGATAATTGGAGAGACTTTACAGTTTTGTGTGTTTACTGAAAACCTACTCCCAAGGTTATTCTGTTTGTAATGAATCTAAGATGATATGTGAAGGCATGAAGTGTTGTTGATGCATCTTGTAATGAAACAAAAATCAGGCTCAATCAGAGTTTACAACTGCTGTGGGTTTTCCAAACTCAGTGCTACTGCAGAGACGATCAAAGAGACAGGGAGAGCAGGATGAGTGGAAGATCAATGCCAGTCAGAGAAAGCACTGTTAATTGTTTTTCTCTCCAGGTTTAAATGAGCTGGTGATGGATTAATCCAGACCACCGGCTGTGCTTTAACCCCTTCAGCACGGCTAACCATTAGATCATGTAATGTAGCATAAGTGGGCACTGCTTCAAATTGGCTGGGCAAACTTTTTCCTCTCTCAAACATCTGTAGGGTGAGGGGAATTAAAGTGGCTCCCAAAGTAAATATTAGACTGGGGATGAAGGAGGACAGTTTGGGAAATCCAGGTTATTTCCGGGGAATGTGGAGATGGAGGGACTTAAGCAAATCCGAAGAGAAAATGTGTGGGAGAGGCCTGGATTTGCAGCATGATGTTTACAGATCACCTTCCATTGTCCCTGTTGACAGGCAGCCTGAATTACACTTGTGATTGTGAAAGCCTGAGTGTGTGTTTATTAGTGTCCTACTCTGCAACACCATACTCCACACTGCCCATAGTCTCCATGCTGGAAAGACCAAGAACACTTCATTCACTGTTCCAGGCAGAGTATTAATGTTGTGAGTGGCACGGCAGCAGCCTTTTTCCAGTAAATAAATCCTTCTGTCTGTTGTTTCAATATGCAGGAGAGCACAATGAGAGTAACCCCAATGGTTGACCTCCTTTGTGTGCCACTTGACAGTGTGGATGGTTTTCCATATACATACAAAAAGGCATTTCCTCTCAGTGAAACTTCACACAGAATCTCTGCAGCTCTTGTGTTGTGATTCAGCTGGTGAGAATGAGCTCTCCTGGCAGGCCCGGTGCTAACAGAGCAGAATCTGTGTCCTGGTAGAAGTGCAGAGGCGCTGGGCCGTGTTAAGGGGCCATTCATTAATCATCCAGAGGGGAGAGGGAGTCTGGAAGGAGAAAACCTTGCCCGGAGGTCCTGATGCTTCTGGCTCAGAGATCTGTGCTTCGTTCTACATTCCCCCTGCTCTTCCTTTCCCACCATAGCCCCCCACCCTCACCATGCCCTCCTCTGGTCGCCAACTTCATTGAACACTTCTCCGGGGCTCAGCCTCCCTCAAACTCCTCATCCTTTTGAACATTTTTGGTCAACCTCAGCCTCCCCTAAACTTCTGGCCTCTTTGGCAAAGCGGCTTAGATTCCTCACTCTCGACTCTTCTTCCCTTCTCCCTGCGATGCCATATGCCCTCATCCCTTCCCTCGCTAACAAGATGAATGCCAACCGGCTCTAGTTCAATTAAACCAACACTTTTAACTTAGCTCCTTCTCCCCCTGCATGCCAGGGGTGCCCCCCATCCATCCAGATGACTAATCACCAGGCAAAAATCAATTACCGCTCCCTTAACAAGTGTATTTTACACTGGAAGACAAGAAGAGAGGAGGGGTAGGCCTTTTTATGTTACGCAATGTGCTGAGGACATAGCTCAAATTTTCCTGACACTTTTATCAGAATTACAGAGAAATAACTTGAGTGGGAAGATAAAGGAGAATGAGTCTAATCTGCCAGCTCATCAGAGGACAGTAGAAACAGAATCTGCTTTTTATAACAGCTCCATTGCCTCTGACCAATCAATTTAGGGATATCCCTCAAGCTGAAGGAGTCTGTAACCTTTTTGTGTCAGTTTCTATCATCACCACTGATGGAGTTGACATAAGATGCATACAAAAACACAGATTTCCCTCTAAATTTATGTGTGAGATTATTTTTTTTTAATACACTCAGGACTGGTAATCACTGTGCACTCTTTAGCTGTCACAGTGGAAAATGAATGATCGCTCTCCCTCCCCCAGCAGGCTCCTTAAAAGAAGAAGCTGGAGGCTGAAAAATGAACCTGGGGCCAAGTGGAGACCACTGCGATTAAGTGATGCTCTGAGAATCAATATCTCCCCTTTAAATAACGGAATGGTTAGTTGTGGGTGTTTTACAGGGGAGGACTATCAAATTTTGGATAGACAGTTATCCTTGGAAGATGATATGAGATCAGTATGAAAGCCACATTTACACTTCATGTCTCTCCAGCTAATCGGACAGCGGGTGAAGCATTAGGGATAGATAGGGGTGTGTATTTCTCCGTCTAAGACGACTTAATATGCATCTAAATACAAAAGACGACGATCTGGTAGAAACACTTTGTGAAGATACGAGACACTACGGTTCAAAGTGGATTCGATATGATTCAGTTGCAATTAGGATTTAATATTGTTGCTACTTGACTAAAACAGATTTTTTCTCAAATACTGAGCCAGAGGTTCACACCATGTGCCAGCAAAGGAGGGGAGGAAGAAGATTGCTAGCAAGTAAGATGGATGTCCACTGGGTTGCAAATTTCTGGGAATATCTAAGGTGGGCACTTTGCATGGGAATTAATTAGAATTTATGGAAAATAGCAGGAAATAGTGGGAATAAACTGGAAATATAGGTGCCATTTGCTCAGGCTACATAAACCATGTCATACGCAGATATATGCAAACCTTTTAGCGTATGATAAGCACACATACAGTGATTGAAATCCCTTCTAACAGACATGAAAAAAAAAATCAGCATTTTAGTTGAATTTTAATTAACTGAGTAGACTCATTTAACAAGAATGACGGGAAATACATTAATTAAAACTCCTCAATCAAGCTACATCTCACATGGTAATAGCTGGGCTAGCATCAACTTGCAGATGGTGTTAACCAGTAATGCTTTGCTTTAAAATGCTATCTGCTGGTTAACTGAAATATCACACAAAATATATCCACTCCAGTAATATAATCAAGTTTTGATTGAAAGCGTGTAGTCCTGTGGCTCAGACAGTGAGGTAGTGTTGGCAGTAGTGTGGGCTGCACATATGGTGCGAGAATGCACTGTGCATGCAGAGGCTTGTAATTTTACTCAAGTCCTATTTAATGGGATGGTGGCAAATTATCTGTGCATGTGATGGAAGAGTGCACTGCTGAATGCAGTGCATGGTTACAATTCAATTAAATGGGCATACTTTTTATGTGTACTTTCCACCCAAATAATTCTACTACTAAAAGCTACAGTTTTTAGATTGACATTGTTCAACATTTCCCACAATTCCCAAAAACCCAGACCTTAAATTTTGCGGAAAGTTTCTGGAAATTTTCAAACCCTCTGCATGTAAACAGTGCTAGATTTAACATACTTTAAAACTTGGCTTAGCAACTCTTTCAGGGGGCAAAAAAATGCACTCAATATATTTGTTAGAGCTCAAGGATACACACAGTTCGCTTTGGAGAGTGAATAAAAACTTTTGTTCTTTTACAAGAAAACAGCACAAGGCACCTTTAAATGCTATTGGCTGTTTTTTTTTTTCTTAACCTCAATTTCTGGGTTAGCACGACCCTGTAGACAAAACAGCTTCAGTACTAGTCTTCTATGAGTATCTTGAGACTTGCATAATTTATGATACCGCTGCGCATTGTGAAGACTGCAAATGTAAAGATTTCAGATAGCGCTGTGGTCCTGATATTTCTCTCAGTGTGGTGATGTTTTGGATGGCTTCAGGTAGGTTTGTGTTCAGGGAATGTAGGTAGCTAACAGGGGAGAGGCAGGTTGCACATGCATGCACGCACACATACACACACACAAACAGAAGAAATGTAGGGAGACAGACAGAGTTACTCCTAAAGATTGGTTTTTGACAGCTGCATCAATTTTTTTTTTTTTTTTTCACATTTCTGGGTTAGAATCTGGGTCAGATCTGTGGTTGTGTATTGATACAGTCTAATCCCTGGGTCTTGTATTGGTTTTCTGATATGTAGCAGTTAATCTTTACACCTGAATTTCTTAAATCACCTCAAGGGGTTGATGTAATCAGATTTCTGTTCTGCAACCTATTGGTGAATCTTGTGCATGCTTACAAGGTGCCAAAATAACTACAAATAACTGACTGTGAGTGTGAACATATGAGGTATGAATGTAATGTATGTACAGTGTGTTCCTGAGGAACATACAAGGAGTCCTTTTTGAGGCACGTGTCAGAGTGTGTGTTGCGTGTCGAGCATGAAAGCAGCCGAGCTGATTGGTACCTTTTTAAAGTTGCTGTGCTTGCTGGTCCCCTGCTCGGTGTTCTGGTTGTGAATGATGTCCAGAGGAGTCTCCCTCTCTTTCAGCTTCAGACTTTCAATCTCGGTCTTCAGCTCATTGAGTTGCTCCTGCAGGTGCTTGCTCTTCTCCATGTACTCGACCCTGAACATGACCAAATTGCAGGTTGGGAGACAGTTTGTTAGGTTTCCCTTTCAGCCCTTTTCCTTAAGACAAATGTCAACTATGTTGAACAGTTTGGTACACCAACTGATTATGTGTGTCTCCATAAACAGTTAACCACCATGTTCCACCGAATCTGTCATCTGGAAATTTTGGTTTCCATATCCTAACTTCAAGGCCTTCTACTTTCCCATTAGCTCTGACTTCAATAGCTACTACTGCCATAGCTATTATGGACAAATATGGCAAAAATGGGCGTCCTTGTTTTATTTCCTTAATAGAGGCACAGACTTTGAGATATAATCATTATTGATAACCCTGAAGCCTGTGCTGTTATATAGTACTCTAACCCAATTACTGAAGGATTGGCCAAAATTAAAAAAGCTATAAACTGTGAAAATTAAGGCTATATGATCTTATGCAAAGGTCGTCTTAAGGCCAGCAAATAAAATGTAACAATGATCTAATGTTTTTTCAAATAGAGTAACCCTGCAAATACGTGTCTGTAAACCTCATTCACAGTTTAGGGAACACTTTTCCAGAATTTCTCATCTGAAAGGAAAATATGAGACATGCACAATTTTTCGAATCAGTGTGCTGAAAGGTGCAATTATATAATGCCTTGTTCCTGATTACGTTGACTGACTGCCTGGTTAATGGTGGAGGTATTGTAATTCCAGAGAACTTAAATGAGCTGTGTACAATTAACTATAATAGTAGGTCTTACAAAGAGTTCTTACAAAATAATGGTAGGGGGAAACAGTTTCTGTAAACATTTCACTGGCCAACCTTTTTGTAGTGACACAATTTATTATTATTTATGCATCCCTCAATTCCACTGCTGTCTTTCTTCAAGCCTTATGAACAGATACCCACCAATTCAAGGCCTTTAGTCTCTGTCTTCACTTACTTTCATCTTCAAAACCTAATTACCAAATTACATGACAACAAAGACCTGGGTAATTTATTCAACTCCACTGCCAGGGTCATACATACTCTCAATGTAATTTTTCCTGTCTGCAGGCTCAAGTGGCACAAAACGCTTGAAGGCTGGCAGTGACATCAGTGACAGCTAATGCTGAGGGTCAAACTCCTGCATCTCAATGTGCATATTAAAAAGTGTCCCTCCAAGCACAATCATGCATTAAGTTCAATCTTTCACACATTTTGAGCGCATCTAAAATTAATATAGATATTCATCAGTTAAAGAGTCCCTTCAGTTGATTAGCAATTATATCACCAAACCACTGCAATCAGGCTAAACCACATAACCAGAACGTGTCAAATGCAAACTTGCTGAGGCCCAAAATATTAGACAGCAGAGTAGGGCCAGCCACTCACTTCTCCTTCTCGATCTCCATGGAGAGGCGTTTCATGTCAGTATCTTTAAAGTCAAAGCTGAGGTTTTCCCTGCTGAAGCTCAGGTCGGGAGGCATGCTGTCAGGCGGCAGTCCAGGGGACTGGGAGGGGAGATGGAAAAAGAGATTAGAGGAAAGGAAGCGATGTAGACAAACTGACGGGGGAAAAAAAGAGAGAAAATGGGGCATAAAGAATAAAGAGGAAGTGGGAGTGATAGAGAAAGAAAAAAATGATGAGAAGCAATGGAGAAGACCTGTGCAAGCATGTCACAATGTAGACTGAGGGAACACAAAAAAGGAGGAAGGGTAAAAAGATGACCACTTTGATGGCCACACCATGAACACACAAATAAACCCGACACCCTATACTCCTGACCCAGTGTCTGAAGCGCATTGGTCACATGCCACCTCGTCCATCGGCCGGATATGAAGGCGACCTAATACACAATATAAATGTAAATCTATCGGTTGGCACGTGAATCCAAACTGCGTGGCGGATACAGTCAAAATAAAGCAGCGCAGGGGGCAATTTGACCGAGGACATTGGAAATGGGAAAGGAAAATATTGTGTGCTTGTGCGAGTGTGTGTATGCGTCTTCACTCATGAGCTGATACACGTACAATAGATTTTCTAGTGGCATGTCGTTTATATGTGTGTGTGTGTGTGTGTGTGTGTGTGTGTGTGTGTGACTCTTCATTCTTAAGCTTACAAGCAAGCCGTTCTCTATCACTGGCCAGCATCTCAATATGTATGTGTGTGTGTGTGTGTGTGTGTGTGTGTGTGTGTGTGTGTGTGTGTGTGTGTGCGTATGTGTGCGTGTACATGTGTGTAAGCAGATGAAATGTGCAGTGTGTGGGTTTTTAGCATGTTGGAAGCTCTTGCGTAGGCTGCCTTATGTGCTGCCTGTTCTTATGCAAGTTCAGTGTGGCTGTGCAGGGCTACACTTGCGTGTGTGTGCATGTGTGTGTGTTTGCGTGTGCATGTGTGTGGTAACAGCAGTCAAGCGAAAACTCTGGTCATGGTCATTTCCATACCAACAGTTGGGGCTGATGCTCCCAATGTGGACAGACAAAGTACTATTCTGTGGGGTGTGCAGTGTATACATGTACTGCATAATAAGTGTATTATGCGTATTTGTTGTATTAAAGGTTGTAGCTTTCAACCGTTCACATTTTTGATTTATCTTTTGATGTACTTTGAATTAATCCATTTATCTTTGTTTTTAAAATATGAAAAAAGTGAGAAATGTCCATCATAAATTACGAGAGCTCACACTGTAAGTCCAATAAAAAATGTAAAAAAATATTGTTGGTTATATTTATTAACAATTTTGGGGATATTAAAACCTGTATCCAGGGATTATGGGTTTTATGTAATTTTTTTTTTACAGTAATGTTTATCAATGTGTAGAGCTGCAAGGATTCATTGATTGACAGAAAGAAAATTAACCTGCAACTACTTAACTGCTAACATATATTCAATCAAACAAATAATCATGATAATAACCTGAGTTATTGATTATTCAAGCAAAGATTCCAAACATTTAATAATTCCAGGTTGTCAAGTGTGAGAATCTGCTGATTTTATTGGTTGTAGTGCACTGAATGTCTGAGTTTTTGACTGTTGGTTGGACAAAACATTTAAAGCCATCCCACCTCGTGCTGAACAATATTGTGATTAACCTTTTTCGCAGTATTTTCATGTTTTATGGCCCAAATGATTAATCTGTAAGGAAAATAATTGTTAGCTGCAGCTCCATTAATACACACTGTCAGCAAATAACTGCTTATTTTCCCAATAAATGATTAAACTGACTAATCAATCAGTAAAATTTCCACTGATTTGTTTCCTGCCATACATCAATACTGTACTATATGGACTATGTGCATCTACATGTGTGTTATAAGTACGTCTGTGTATGTTCCAGGTCTGTTACCGTATAGACAGCCCTGCTGGTAATCTCCAGCAGCTTGTGCTTTGCCCTGCGCTCTGACTCCTTGGCTTCCTGCAGGTCCTGTTTCAGCTGCTCAGCCTCCTTGGCCCTGAGGGAGGAACAGATAGACTAACAGATGCAGTTAATGCTTTAACTCACCTCCCAGTCCTTCAAAGGGAACAGAATTATCTAAATCGAATCCAAAATTATCTTATATAATCGGTACGTCGGCACTCGGCAAACCCGGAGTGTCACTTTGTTATTACCCAGGTGATCAATGTATCACCCAAGCAGACAGTGGTTTCTGACTCCATTATTCCACCATCGGGTTCGCACACAGAGATGTAAGAAAGTTACATGCAGGTGATTACATTTCTTTTTGATTGTGTTCCTGAACACTCAGCAGTTCCTCGCTGATGTGGGGGAGCTATGTGCCTCAAGGGCTTGAGTGGACGTAGTCATTTACATGTTGAGTGCCACGGGTTTAAATTTCTCTGGTGCACAAAGTGCTCATCCAGAAATTGCAGTTACTGACAAGTGGTTAATGGTGTCCATTCGAAATGATTGCCTAATAAATTGTGAAGTAGAGGCCGTGAAGTGATATTCTCGGTATCTATGTATACCCTTTTATTGTCAAAGTGACTGAAGTTCTTTACTACAATGGATTGGCATCTATGAAGCTTTACAGAGTGCTGATCAAGGATCACTCATCAAGCCCCCGTCTCCTCATCCATCGGACATCCAGAGAAACAAAGAAGTCAACAGCGGCTATTATATGTACTTGATTTGGACAAGGAGGTGTAAAAAAAGAAATCACAAAAATTTATTTTAAAGGCATAGATAAACCCAAGATCACAACATCACTTTCAGCACTGTGGAGCTTCAGGGTGCAGAGAGTTTGATAGGGGCTGCCACCATCGATCAATACTACTGCTAACAATTAACTAGCACAAATTAACTGCTGCATCTCGGGCTCGGAGGGGGGTTGCTGAAAAAAAGCTCTCTCCCATTTCCTTCTGTGTGCAGCTGTGAAGCTGTAACCGCATGATTACCTGCTTTTCAGCTGCAGTGAAAGAACAAAGCTTTTAAAATTAAATGATTTTAAACAAGTTGGAGCTTCTTATTCTTTGATCCGGCAAAATTTAAATGCGTCTGCGTGACTTAGCTCTGTGCTCAGAGCATATCGACCGTTTTCTCTGCTGAGCAAACTGAAGTGCAGCGGTGTGTTTGTGCCCCTTCACATTAAACAACATAGTAGCTCAAAAACCTTTCGGGAGGCTCGTGTGTTGAGGAGGTTATTCAGGAACTGGCTTTTGATGCTCCTGTAAGACATCTTCCTCAGTTCGAGGTATTCACATTACAAAGGGAAGAAAAAACTCTTGGAAAGTAAGTAAGATGTGGGAATAAGTTATTTAAGGATCTAAAAAAAATAATGCATGCCGTGCAGGTGAGTGTGAGTGTGTGTGTGTGTGTGTGTGTGTGTGTGTGTGTGTGTGTGTGTGTGTGTGTGTGTGTGTGTGTGTGTGTGTGAGGCAGACACACAGACAGAGAATCTGGGTATGAGTGAGACAGTGTTGACAGAGACAAAGCCACACAGTGGCCAAAGCTGATTCAAAGTCATATTCAATTGCAGCATGGATGGCTGTGCACTGCACGTTCATCCACACAGGCCTCCTTTTCTCCTCTCCTCACCTCCTTTCCGACTCCTCGGCCATCTTGAGGGCCAGCATCTCTGCCTCCAGCATCTTCTGCTCCATCAGCCGCCGCTCCTCCTGGCCACGGATGGCAGTCACTTTGATGCGCTGCATCTCTGTCTCAGCCTCGGCAGCTTTCTGGGCCAGCAGCTTGGCCTCCTCCTCTGCGATCTGGGCCTTTTCAGCCAGCAGGTCTGCCGTCTGCTCCGAACGCAGCTGGAGAGGAGCGGGAAGAGGAGGGAGGAGGAAGGGCAAACACAGGAAGAGGGAAAAGGTAAAGAAAAGTTGCAAATGGGAGAGGAGATGGGGAAACAGAGCAAAGATAGAGAGATGAAAATAGGTGCAGAGAAAGAGTAAGATGTTGTGAGAGGAGTTCAATTTGACTGAATATTTTCTTTTGAACCCTGGCGTATATGTGACACAGATTGGTGGATTTTGGGTTAAGCTAACCCATAATTCTTACCAGTGCTTCGTTGGCCATGCGAGCCTCATCCTGCAGCTGAATCAGCCTCCTCTCCAGCTCGTCCCTGGCCCTCTCCGCATCCTCCCTCAGCTGCTTCTCCCTCTGCAGACGCTGCCTCTCTACCTGAATGACACACACAGGTGGAGCGTGGACAAAGAAAAGACGATATGGTGTGAAATATGGACAAAGAAGGAGAGCCAGAGAACAAACACGAGATGGAATATGAATGGAAATACAATGGAAAAATGGTTCTGACAGAAGCAGGTGCAGCAGGTGCCCCTGATGGACTGCATCATACAAGAGAGCAAGAAAAAAAAAACCTTGCTATTATAAAAGGGGAAGAAGTGACTTTCATGTACTAAGAATGAAGTGGCCATGAATTTCTGGCTGCTTGAAATCGTCTCCCTCGTATGACTTGGAACACAGACGTGAACAATTACAGCCAACACATCAAAGACATATACTGTTGAAGTGTGAAATAACATGAGATTGGCCAGACAGAATGCACTCTGTGCGTTTCCATCCACCTGTTTCACATGCATTCTCAATTTGAGCGTTAAAAAGCGCAAAAACATCGGAAATTCAATTAAAAGTGGAAACATCATAAGGAGGTAGTTGGTGTATCTATAAAAAGAAAATACAACTAAATTCAAGGCAAACACACTTAAATCATCAATCGACACGCAATAAATCATGGCGTGTGTGAAGCATGTGACTTAACGGCACGAACACATCCAGCCTGTGTGGAGCGATGAGGAGACTGAAACCTTCCTCAAATTAATACATGGAACAAACTGAAATGCCATCATTTGAGATTTGACTGGCACTCTTTTAATTACATCATCTCATTGTGCCCTCTTCTTCTGCAGTGGTTTAATGGCACCTGAGGGGACAATTAGCGCAAGAAACCCTTTATCTCGATGTGTCCACCATTAGCATAACAGTCGTGGATGGAAACACGCATTCACTGGCGTTGACTAGATTTGGATGGAAACATGGCTGTTGGCAGCTTCTTTGTTTCTCCATTATCACTACCTGTTTTCTGGCCCTCTCCTCTCTTGCCTGAGCCTTCATTTGCTGGACTTCAAGCGAGTCGACCCGCCGCCGGCGCATAAACAGGTCATGGTTCCCTATGCACAGCTGGAGGATCTGCACGAGAGAAACAAAACCAATAATGGCTGATATTTCCAATGATACGTCAAACAGGTTGGTACATCACAAAACTCTAATCCACCAGCCACTTCTAAAATGTTTCTTTACCTCCACTGTGAGAAACAAACCAAACTGATGGTTTGTGGGCTGCTAAAGTGGCTGGTGGAAAAGCAATATTTATTGGCTGCAGAACAAACAACTTGTAGCATCTCAGCTGAACTCACCAACTTGTTGACTCTTAGCCGTGAGGAGTTGAACTTGAAAACATTTGTTTTCTTGTCCAGAGGTTTGATGGTAAACTAAACATTGAGGAGACAAAAAAAAAAAAACAACAGATTTTCGATGAAACCACAGAAGAAAAAGAGGTCTGTCAGGTCAGGCTGCACAGTGTCTTTGAAACTGATATCATAATATTGATAAGGATATTTTCCAGTGCTGGCTACTATAAAATATGGCAAATGTATTTGCCATAGTAGGACTGGAGCTCTAGTTGCAGGTAGCAAGCTTTTTTCAAGCTTCTGATTGGCCAACATGGCTTTAGATTTAGGGTTATATGACAGCCTGTTGGTCTGGCATGCTCTTCAATTCAGTTTTTGCATTTTCATGTGGCTGGAGATTTTTTTTTTTAAACAGTTTTTTGAGAACACCAGAGGGAAAAACACCAGCGTATATGTGCACTAGGCATTGGTCAATCACAAGAAAGGATGGGAAGGGGTTCAACACTTCAAGAAAGATGTGATTGTATAAAGGATATTACCACACGGGCTCATATCTAACTTGAATAACTGAGACTTGTGGAACAACAGCATAATAACCTACGATACTAAATGATCACCTATATTCAGCTCCATATTCACAGCATATATATAATGATCTATATTCAACTTCCAACCATCTTTAACACAAGCCAAGTACGGTCCCACCAAATCTTTCCAATGATGTACAACAGCAGACTCGCCCACCTCCTTGTCGCTGTAGGAGATGTTGCGGATCTCATTCCAAGGGAAGGAGCACTTGGGTGTCAGCCTGTTGTCCGGCTCGTAGATGTGCAGACCCAGGGCATCCACTCCCAGAAGAAGATCTGTTCCCTTTTTGTTCTAAAGCACATCAGCAGAGCAAACAAAGCTTTTCTTCCACCAGTCTGTTAAGGCGCACCAGTGAGCAGCTGTGGGAACCCCCCTTGCAGCCAACATTCATTTGTACCTGCGTTTGACAGAGGTGGCATTGTGGAGGCTCTGCTTGCCAAAAACATTTGTTAGAGCTGAGCTGAACAATGCCATTTGCAGGGTGTTTTATTCAGTCTGGGCTTGTTTACTTGAAAAGTAATGCTACAGTGAATTACTTAAGCTGAGGCTGACTTGCTGGTGGTATTTGAAAATGCCTCGGCCTTTTAGAGAACGATTGATCAAGGCCAGAGTCACCTCAAGTGAATTTCTGTTTGTCTGGAGTTTTTACAGGTTTGTTTTTATTATGACTCACCTGGAAAATATCCAGCACAAAAAAACAAATGTTTATTTGCCCCCCAAAACATACATATTTGTAAAAAAAAAAAAAAAATGCTCAAGAAGAACTTAGGGGAAATTACGATGATGAGTCACGCTGCTATTCCCCTTCAACACTGCAGCGAAAGTGACACGCCTGCTCATCTCTTATATAGGCTAACTTTGTAAAGACATAGCAAAGCGGCATTGGCTCACCCTGATTAAAAAGTAATTGACGCCATACATGTCCAGGTCCTGAGCTATTTTTAAATACTCCATCTCAGCTTCATCCCTGGTTCAAAGACAGACAGAGAGAGAAAGAGATTGAGAGGGATCCAAGGGAATGGGGAAGAGAGGGAGGGAAGGGTGGGAGGAGAGGAGGTGCAGAAGTGGAGAGAAAAAGCAGATCAGACCTTGTTTCCTCTGCTTTTGTGTGTAGCATCTGTCATGTTGTGTGATCTATAAAAACTCTGCCACAGAGCCCTTGCAAGAGTGAAAACATATGCACAGTGCCGACACAAAACACAACTCTAATTCGCTAACAGGCTTTAGAGGTCATGCTTGACGGAAATGAAGACTTATTCTGATGCCTCCAAGACTCTAAATACTGCGAGAGACAGAAAACAAACGCATCAAACTCTTTTATTCGTCTCTTTCGGCAGCCTGGTTGGCAGATCTGTTGTGATTTCAGGGTCAACTCAGCAAAAAAAAAAAAAAGAACATTAGCATACTTTGATGGTTGAGGAAAAATCAGGGCATGCTTCTGCCTAAACTTTTAGTAACTTGCTGTTTGATATGGGTGGTTGGGAAATTGATGATTTAAGCTTTATCAAAGTTTTAACAGGCAAGAGAGCATTGTGCCAAGTAAACAAAATCTTAACTAGGTTGGATGCTGAGTACATTCTGACTTTAGAGTGGGTCAGATTGAAATGTTAATGCTTGATTAATGCTGCGGAAGCATAAAGCCTTACAGCTGCACTCTATGAAAAGAAGATGCAGACACACATGGCTTATCAAGTTTGAAAAGAATGAAATCTGAAAAGATGAAATAAACCTTTAACTCCCTGTGGGATGGATATCAAATCTCATGGCTTCTTGCGTTTAAACGACAATTAACATTTGGGAACTTTAGCTTTTTGTTCAATGGAAAAAAAAACAGGTTTTGTGGAAACTGGTGCTTTGAACTACAAGCTAACACGCTCACACTGACAATGTTAACATGCTGGTGTGTGGCAGGTCTAAAGCTGACCGTTTTCACTGTGTCAATTTAACATGTTAGCATACTAAGATTTGGAAATGGACAATAAACACAAAGTACAGCTACAGCTGATGGGAATATCATTAGTTTTGTTGGTACTTGGTCATAATATTGACCTGATTTATGGGGCTAGATGACAAGTCGGGGATCACAAAAGTTACTACAATTCATCCTGAGGGGGTTGTGACTGCCTGTATCAAATGTCATGGCAATCCATCTAACAGTTGTTGTTTAAGTCTGGAGCAAAGTAGCATATCAAGATGGACAAGACAGCTCCCCAAAAGTGATGCCAAAACACCTCGATTGACCAATGGTGGCTGGCTGCCCCCTCATTGTTAGCGGATGCGACATGGGCCACACATTTTTTCCTAAAGATGGTTTCTGTCATTTTTGGTCGTTCTTATCGCATTGATGTATATTCAAGTGTTCATTTTTCTGCTAAGTTTGGTTTTAATTAGCTATCTGAGGCTATAAAAAGGGGGTGTGATGTCATGATTGACAGCTGTCACTGACTCGCGATTGAGTCAGGCGGGCATATGGGCGGGACAAGATAGCAGCTCCTGTATCCAGAATATTTCGGCTTCATTTTTGCACAATGGGAAGTGGAGCAGAGTGTGTAGAGGTGTTGTGGAACAGAAACGAACAGTCAGGTACTGTACTGGCACAACACTAGCATCGAAAAACTGAAAATAGGGCTGGCTACCATCTAAAAATGGTGACACTACTGTCTCATCAAAAGGCCAGCAACCCCCCTCCTGCACCCCCACTACACTGCATCACTTACTAAACAATTAAAATGCTCAAGGTGTGAGGACCACCAACTACACTCTCTCTGCTGGGGTTGAAAGGGTTATTGATCAGCACCAGTGACTCAATTACGACTTTGACAAGTGCTGCGGTTTGCTGGCTTTTAGAACTCACTTTCCAGTCCCAAATTCTCCCACCCCCACGGGAGTTTTAAGACGCTCCACATCCCTCACAGTCACACCCGATCCATTTTCAACTTAGCTCAGCTTAGCGGTGGAGCAAAGTGCAAAAACAGAACAACTGATTTTCCTTCTCGTGTCACTTTAGATTTATGAAAGCAATTACAGCAATATCATTTTTATAGCCCTTTTCACCATGATATATGTTCTCACTAAATGATCCTCTTTATAAAAATAGCTAAATGAATTGGGTTCATCTTGTGAAAACACATGTAATTACACGTAATTGATGAGTTACAGGCTGCGGTAAAGCTGTGCCATTTGGTGTTGCTGTTTTTTTCCTGGCCAGCAATAGATGTTAGAAAAGTTCCTACTTTGGATTCATTAATGCTCCTTTTAAAAAACTTTCCCACAGAAACAACTTTTCTGTCATGTGGCTCGTTTTTTTTGCATCTCATCTCCAGAATGGACTTTGCATAAAACATCCCTTGTGGTGGAACCAAGTTTTTAAGCACATCCTGTGTGAACTCAAAATGAAAATTTGCTGATGACTGTGGATCTTCACAGTGGTACAGTTCAGTGCAGCAGTTTTTACCTCGTCCTGCCCCTGTGCTCTGCATAGCACGCTGTGATCCTCTCCTCCCACATTTCTGCAGTCATTTGGTACAAGTTAATCACCTGAAATGGAGAGAGGTACGACATAAATATCCATGAAGGCATGCAGAATGATGCAGTACATACTGAAATGATCCTAATGCGGGTATAGGCCTGGATAATAGGGCACATAATGCAAACTTCCACACTCATGAATGACGTTAAGTAAACCCAGCTGTCACTCACCCTCTTTGGCAGCAGTTCCTCCTCAGCCAGGAAGCCGGGCTTGTGGACGTTGGGATCGTAGTCTCCGTACTGTAAAATAGAGCAAAGGTGCCAAAAGGATTAAAATCACTCCAAAATAATGGCCGCTATTCACTTTCTCGCCAATAACAGGGCAGACTATGCCTCTCCTGGGAGCTGTTCTTCAGATGAAACTACAGCGTCTGTAAGAAAAGGGTGTCTTGGAGAATGAATGGAGGCCGGTCTGCCATCGGGTCATTAACGTGCACCGCACTCTCAGTGGCCCAGTTGTTGGGAGACGGTGTAAATGATGCTATTAGGCATATCTCTGAGGGAAACAGAGACTGATCAGCTATCATCACAGAGCCGAGATAAAACTTCTATCACACATGTTTGAAGAGAGATACGGATGGATTAGGCATGACTGAGTGGCAGCGGAGAATTTCCTTTGGGCTGCTGTAAAACTGGTGGAGGGATATGAATTATACATGTAGCTACAGATTAAAAAGTGGGCTATGACTGTAGATTTATGTAAGTAGGCTAACTTGAATGTTTGCCCATATCTGGGCATTGCTGTGCGCTCTGTGCATGTTTTTCAAATACTGCTGTCAAATCCAGTTGTGCCTTTCTCTAGCAGAGTGACTACGGTGATTTTGCTGTTAAATTATCGCTCAAAATTAAGAGGCCATTGAGGAAGGCAATTTTTCTGTTCTTTTTCACAGCACTGTCGGAGCACTGAGGTATTCAAGAGACAAATTTGTGTCAGAAGTAAACAGAAAAATATAGTAATTATTGTGAAAATCTTACCTTAGCAGTCTTCATATTTTGGGCCTAATTGTAAATTTGCCTTTGCATGAGATTCACAGGACATCTTCAGTAAGAAAATTACATGTTTTCTGGTGACTTTCTGGCGAAGGACATCCTCGAAAAGCGCTTAAACTCAAGAGGAAGAGCACCAAAGTCACCAAAGCAACTGCTGAACTTGGTTCAAAATTATGGGCTTTAGCAGAGGCATTTTTGTCTTTGAATTTGACACCAGAAAGCTCCATCTTATCCCCTGCTCATGGGTTTCTCCCTCTGTCACTATTGAACTTTTTGGTCGTAACTTGGTGGAAAATTGGCAGTCTAAAAAGACTCTTTCCGTGTGACATTACCACTGAGGTTTCACATAAAAACCCCTCTGCTGCTGCTCAAGTGTCACCGTAATTGCGCTGCAAATTTGATTGCTGTGTCACATTCAGCTGACCAGTTATCTGAAGGGGCAGAAAACAACAACACAACAAAGAAAACGTCTCAGCAATGCAAGGGAAGGGACTGAAAGTAAAATGATGGATTTTTGGAAGAAAGTGCTTGAAAGAAAATACATCTTTAAACAGCGGCATCACATTACAAAATACAATTTGCAGCACATTGGTTTTGCACACAATAAATTAGCTTTCATCCACTCATGTGGCTCTAATCAACTAATTCTATACATTGTGTTGTTTTGTTGTATAGTGTTACCTTTATTACGAGTTAATTAGATTTCATCTTGTGCACACTAGACTGAGACCAGTACTTAACAAACCCAAATTTAATAAGCTCAACACACAGACTGGAACACCGGTGCAGCGGCTAACAGAGTGGAGAAGCCGAGAGCCATTTAATTAGATCCTTTCCCTTCAGTTTCACTGCTTCTACTCCCTCACTTCCTCACCTGTTTGTTTGTAACTGCTACATAATTGATGACATATAGACTTACAGGGGTATTATAGCAGCACCAGCTCAGGCAGAGGCAGACTGGCATCTTGACAGTGACAAGAGCTCACAGGTGCCTTCTGATCACACACACCTTTCTTCCAATTATTTCACACAACACAAAACTAACAGCTATAACAGATTCTCCAAGAACGGTTGTGAGTCAATATTTTCTCGTAACAATAATCACCAGCACCACAACAGTGGCCTCTGAATAATGGATATATATATAACTGGATATATATATTGTGTCATCGCTAAATTTAGGAAATGGATTTCTCACACAGTCCAGTCTCTTTGAAGAAAATCCATTTGCGGTACAATGGTGAGAAATACAGGTTTCTTATTTCTAGTCAACGAAATACACTCTAACCAATGAAAGGCATTACTGTTGTGTGACCTACACAGGCAAAACTGGACTTGCTAGCCTTGGTTGGGCTACCTCCGTATATGGCTATAAACCCAAACTAAGGCTACGTCAACTGCCCATTGTCTTGGGGTCAGTTCGGAAATGTTGTTTGTAGGTAGCTAGCATCATGGCTTCCTCTAGTTGCCACCATGAGGTCCATATTTGTGATTTTGAAGGAAATGACTCAGTAAATATTGGATGGTTTGCCAAGAAATTTGGTATACCATCAGGATGAATTATAATCTTGGTGATGCCTTAATAATTCATCTAGTGTCGTCGGGTCCAATATAATGCTTCTGCCTAAATAACCTACAGAACAAAGGACATTCCCATCATCCTCAGCTCTTCTTTCATTTGATGCTAATTACAGATGAAGTTAGCATTTACCTCAAAGACAAGTGTGCCTTGTTTAATAATTGTTGAGGTATATAATTTCTGGAGGAACTCACACTGTAACACATGTACAATAGAAATTTGAAGTGAGTGTGAGCAACAACAGACAGCATTAGAAAAAAACGCTGTTTCCATACCTGCACTTTTCTAAATTACTTCCGCGCTCAGTTCCACTACATGCCCGCAAACTGAGACTGAACTGACACGTCTCACCAGCTGGCAGTCAAATTGGCAAAATCATTTTCTTCCCATCCCTGCTCCTCATTGTCCCTCATGATAATGTCGGCTCACCCAAGCTGAGGTGGGTGTCAACATTATGACAGCTGAGTCAGGTGAGTGAAGCGGGATTTACATAATCTCAAAGCGAAGCTGACAAATTCCACGGAGTATTAAATTACATAGTTTGTGGTTCGGATTGAAACTGAAAAGTGAAACTCTATTGAGCCGTTTGTTGTTTAGACAGATTGGAAACAATCATATCTGTGTCACATGCTGTGAGGTGAAAAACGAAAGACAATCATTCAGTTTTCAAATATATATTTGCTGAAGCCACCAGTGAAAAACAGTGATTCCCACCACTGTCACCGGGCCTGTTAGCTAGACACCCCCCTTCATACTAAACTGGACACGTATCTCCACACCCCCAGTGGCGTCGTGGCTGAGGGAGCTGACCTCACTCCCTCCTCAACCTCCATGCCAGAGTGACCCCCTCTGCATTTTTTCCACAGCAGCTGTTTCTTGATATTCCCTGTCGACACCTCCTTGTAGCGCTTCACCCACTCAGAATACAAAACAGGGGGCACTGAAACCTCTGCGGACCCACAGAGGCTGAACTGTCCGCTCAGGAGGGAGCACACACAAATTCCCACAGAAAAGTTTGTGTGCTTCTTAAATCTGATGACCAAGAACACTTCATACATTATCAACTGTTGAGAACTGCAAGCTGTGATTAAGGTAAAACGTGGAGAAACCACCTTTTTGTGGTGGACTGAGACTGCATGAGCAGGTACAGTATCTGTGTTTAAGGAGCCAGAAACAAAAGTGCAATAACTGTACAGAAGTCAGTCAGAGCGTTTATGTGCACACAACTTCCTCCATTATTCCTAACTTCTATTATCCCCTCCATTCATGCACTCTCTGAAACTCATACAAGGTAATGGTAGCTTTTGCGGCTTCCTACTGTGTTTGTTATGAATTATACGGCTCCTTTTTTTCTCCAACTGGAAACAGACTGCACACACAGATTCTGTGTGAGACTGTCTGTACCTGAGCAGAGTTATGATTCACATTATTAAAAAAGAAAAAAAAAAAAAGAGTCCTCTTTTAAACATTAATGTCGCCTTGGAATACGCCTTTCTCCTTATTGCTGTCTTGAGCCTGGCGTAATCATGATTAAAGATGAGCGAAGGTACCGAAGTAAATCTCACTGTGTAATATACTCAGCTTCACAGGTTACACTGTGGTTCTGTACAAAAACAACTCATGATTTGAAAAGGAGGAGGGAAAAGTCTGCCAAAAACCTCTCAGCAGCTGCACTGCAAACAAGTACCTGTCTCCCTTTTACAATGCCAATTTACTCACACTGGCTCTAATCAAAGTGGACCGCTGATTAAACGAAAACAGATTGTGGCCCCATATTTTTTTTTTGCCGTTCCCAGATTGAGGGTGCCGACAGCAGAGAGAGCAAGTCTCAAGCTCATTTGCTGATTTTTCTTCAACCACACAGTCTCTTTTAACCTCGGCCTGTTAAATTGGAATGGGAAAGGCGAGTCTCTGAGGGCTCCTGGCCAAATCTTTGAGGTAGAGCTCCAGTCTCACTAGACCCTGTCCACCTGTCAAAAAGCTGCACCTCACTCTCCCTATCTTTTTTCGTGGGGATTTCAGAGAGATGGGATCCTTCAACCAAAACGACTCACATCGCTTGTGGTTTATTAAGGGAGCTTTTCCTGCGGAGCAATTTCCATGAACTTCAGGTAACTTGCTTGATCCTCAACCAATAAATCAATGAAGGGTTTTATACGGCGCCTTTCGTACAGGATGATGCAGTGAGACAACCGGACGAACATTCACGTGTGAAGAGAACAATTAGAATAATAATTGAAGAGAATAATTAAATATATCAGAGTACAAATGGCAATTAAAAATACACTCACAGCCCAGAGAGGCCCTAACTTCATAACTTCAGCAGTGGCAAGAAGCATGGCTGTAAGCTGACAGACGTCCTGAGGCCACCACACTGAACACCCTCCACTATTTGGCTGCACCTTTAATTAAATGGGACTGTGGCATTTTATTTATTTGAGATTTTTTACCACCTGCAGACCTGCTGGGAGGCTGCTCCAACAGGTAGGCTGCTCTGCTTTAGCAGAATGGGGTTTTTTTTCTGCATTTCAGTACAGTTACTTAAAAGCAACATCCAGAGCCCCTGGGCTCCTGGTTTTTACATGAAAGGCATTTCATGCGAGGCCCCCGTAGCACTCTGTGAAAGAGTGAAAGAATTTTAAAAATCAATACCAAAACTAGCCAGTGGAGGAACTTAATGCGTAGTGTGCGCTCTTCTGGTCCTTATCAGGACTCAGACGGAGAGTTCTGGATCAATTGTAGGTGATTTATATCTCTATTTATTTATTTATTTTTTATTTTTTGGAAAACATATGAGACGGACAATAATCAAGCCCGCTGGTGATAAAGAAAAGGTTGTCTCTCTGCACTGTTCTAAGAGAAGAAGAACCACACTCTGGTAGTATATGTTTTATATGACAAACAAAGTAAAAGCGTGAAAGTAACAGATGTGAATCACCACTTGTTTTATATATACATATATATGTACATCTATAGATAGATAGATATAGATATATATATTTGGACTACCTGAGATGAAAGGAGGGTAAACAAGACACTGGAGCCAGTTTATTCTAATGTCAGTTTTCTTTGCTGAGATGGGCCTGAAAACTGGACCAAAACATCTAAAATGTCTGGGTTACCGTGCTTTTTTTTTAAAAGGTTGCATTCTTTAGTGCTGTTACAGAAAACACCCCGTTGTTGTGAATTACTCACAGCTGTTAGCACCTCATAAGACCAATCTTTCTAGAAATAGGCTTGAAGAGGAGAAGTAGTTTGTCATGCAAATTTAAAAGTAAAGATAAATAAACCATCAAAGAGTACACAGATGTCTGGATGACTGTACTGATCTTCTTTGAAAATAAGCGAGAATGAAATCTTCATTTCTAAAAAGAGCACTGACCTTGGCGTGGACGGCGTAGGAGGCCAGGAGCACAGAGGCCTCAGGTGGACAGTGAATCTCCTCCTCAAGGATCTTCTTCTTCACCTGAGGAGTTACCGAATAAAATCAGCTTCACCTGAATAGCAAAGCCCTCTTTCTTCCAGCTAACCCAACACAAAAATCAATTCAGAATTCACAAATATATATATTCTGTGACGCTTTTCGCTGTTAGCTGTTCTAGCAGCACAAGCAGTCACAGTGGCATTTTGTTTTGGGAGGAAACTATCAACTATAATATGAATCAAGACGTTTATTCTCTCATTCAGTTTGAGCATTTCATCTCCTTTATATTGATTTCCATGAGAGGAGCAAAACGATTCGTGTGAGATGAAGGAGCTGAATCAGACTGACAGGGTATCTCACTCAAACACAATGAAAGAAAAAAAAATGACTTGACACCTTTGAGAAAGGAGTGACAGTGCAGGGCGAAACACAACTTTCTGACAGCTGTGCTTTTGACAGCCAGAACATTATTCCCTTAATTCCACCTTTCCAAACGCAGGAAACTTATTGAAAGCACAATGTCCAGGTACCAAGTTTTAATAGCCACAAGATGAAGTTATTACGAGCTGCAAAATGGGTAAATAATCTTCTACCACTGTTACAGTACAGCAGTACTTGCACATTTAGAGAGATGTGGAAGCAGGACTCACTGTGCCAAATAAATACTGTAAGACTTAAGTATCATAGCCACATAGGGACCTATTAGATACTGAGCCAGGAACTATGTACCCAAGCCAACATTATTTCATATGATCATTAAAGTTCTCCAAGAATCTCAGCTTGCTAGTCAGCAGACCATAATGACATGACAGAAATGCTTGAGTCCAAGAAACGCTCCAAATCATAATTAAAGGAGAGCGCCACCCACTTTCATAATTCATGTTTCTTCTGTGCCCCCAGGAACAGTTGATTCTCCATATTTGAAGCCCAGTAAGAAAGAAGGCCAAATTTAAGGTTTAGGTCTCCAGTTTATAGCTTATGGAGAGAGCTCATATTTCAGCCGTAGTTATATAAGATGGCAATTTAATGCTTCAGACCTTATCATTTGCAAACCCAGTCATGCTGTCTTCTCTTGTTTTGAACTAACAAAGGTGTGGAGCCAGAGGTGACAGCCCCTAATCGTGGCAGGCGCTAAGCGGCTGAGGCTACAATCGGGTTTACAAATGAGACCATGTTGTTGCTAAGATTGCAGGCCGAGGTGACGAAGACGTGCATGTGTCTGTTTGTCTAAGCGGTCCAAAGTGTGTGACGGGTGTGTGTGTGCGTGCATGTGTGTGTTTGTATCCGGGTCGGTGATCATTTCTGATAAGCACTAATCCAGCTGTCATGCCTGTGACACTATCTGAACAGAGGCCTGCTCCCGACATTATGGGAATTAATGAGAGCAGAGTAAGAGGAGACAGGCAATGTGAGGCAATACACATTTGTATTCTTCTCCCCTTGTTGCTGTGTACCGCTGTAACTGTTGAGTAATTTGTCTGCTGTCGCCTTTTTTTTTCTCTTAAAGCAAGGTTTCCCCCAAAATAAATAAATTGCTTCAGATACCTCTGAACACATTAAGTTCACAGGGAGAGTTTTTCTATGTCTTAAATACGTATGTGCCTCTATCCAAATGTTGAGGAGCACAAGCGCGCCGCTGTCTCAAGCCATATAACTGACCCAGCACAATGGGCTGGATATGATAGAAGTGCTCTGGGGGACGAGTATCCCATGGAGAATATGTCATTAACTGGGCCAATAACTGAGCCCGTAAAGCCTAATTGGTAACTGATAAATGTGGCTGGAAGCATCGGACGATGGGAGCACAGTTACAAATCTCATCTCTTGTGCGGGGAATGGGGTGGCGGGCCGCTCAGGAATTCCCTGGAGAGTATTAAGTGGAGAGAAAGGGCAGCGGTAATATGTTGTGCATTGATTCCACATGGCTGCACACAATAAGACCGGGACAATGAAAAGTGTGCTGGAGAGAGCTCCGCTCGACCACTTGTCAGAAACTCTGCTGAAGCGTGCCCCCTGTTGGCACTGGATCAGAATAGTAAGGAAGCCGCAGACACAGCGCATCAGCCACATGCCTCCTGTGCAAGGGTGAGATGAAGAATCCTGTACGTACAGAGCATTTTGAGGGCTTTTAAGTGTTAAAGAACAGTTATCATTTTGTCATAGACTTGTTTTTTTACAGCAGTGCCTCAGAAAGGCAAAAAGTCTTGAAAAGTCTTGAAAACAAGCAAGCCTCTGGGAACATCACAATCAATGAAAAGAGAGTTTTGAAAAAAAAAAAAGCATTTGCCCACTGGCCAGGCAGCTTCTTCTCACAGGCATGTTGAATTTCAGGTTTACCTCCAAGCCCGAACGAACGTCAACTTAGAAAGCATCAGACAACAAAGAGAATGTGTCAACCAGTGTCAGTGAACAAAAAACCTTCTCATGAGACCTTCATGGCAGGATAGGCACAAAGAAAACAGACAGGAAGTCAACAAGGTACAATTTTCAAGAGTATATCCAGAGCCACAAGACGTGTCCGTGCTGAATCGTTTTCATTCTGATTTAACTTTAAATGGAAACAACAACCAAATAAACAGCACGATGACAAAACAGCAGGTTTCTATATGACTTATAAGGTACCTGCAGGAAGAAGAGATGCTGTGTGATATCTTGCACTAGCTCCTCCTCAGCGTTTTCAGGGTAAAACTTGGCCAGGAAGTGAAGGGTGATTGGTTCCTCCTTTGGTACCTCCTGATCCAGAACCTACAATAATGAACCAAAAAAAAAAAAATCTGCATGTGCAAGGTGGAGCCATGCATTTCCTTTTCATGCTGGCTTCATCTTCAATAATGTTTACATGACCCGTGTCTGTGAGAAGACCAGTATGACATGAGATTCACTCACCCTCTTTTCCATCTTCAGCCAAGCGACCGTGTCCTTAATGCTGTACTGGAGGCCAAAAAACCACGTCTCCCTCAGTCCCAAAGTTCGGCACACCAAGTCAAAAAGGTCTTTTCCTTTCCACTTGACCTGAAACACATGAATGCCTTTGTCTTGTACAATTTTCAAAAAACAGAAAATGCTGAAATACAGGAATTTGAAAGAGGCATCATAAAAAGAAAAGCCCCGCTAAACTAAAAACACAGAAAATCCAGTCTGCTGCAGCTAAATATTAACAGTACAATCCACATAATTCGCTGACTGCCCCTAATGTGTTTGAATAAGCAAGAGACCTTTATCAGGTTAAATATTGACATCCATCTGTAAGATGCTGTGTCTACTGAATCCACACATAGGAGCATTTTCATCATAACCTCAGTGCCTGGTTCAAAGCAGGGAGCCATCCATGTTCTCCTCATCCAGCTGACAGCTATGATGAGGCATATCTGGCACACATATTCAATTTAGATAGCTTTCATCTCTAGCCTCTGAGCTAACTCGGGGTGCAAGCTTCTGTCAAGTGCATTCAAGGTTGCCGTAAAAAAAAAAAAAAAAACGAGTTAAAAACTGCAAGAAAGGAGCTCCACAATGCTGTGGGAATGCCAACGAGGGATCAGAATCAGAAATTCCCCTTCAAGGCTGCATGAGCATTTTGTCTATACGACCAATCCCCGTTAAATGCTATTTACAAAACCCATAATTGATACAATCATCACCCAGCACAGAAAATAGAATCCTGCTGCTGCTCTGTGTGTAATTACCAACTGCAAACTTTGGTGGGGTTCCTCCCCTTTAAATACAGAGGTGGTGCCTGCAAGTCGTTTTGATGCCTTTCAGTTCTAGTATATCATCATGCAAGACCAAACCAAAAACACTGCAAGAAGGCCGAAAATACATAATGAACCATCATAAATCAGTGTGTTCTTTTTTTTAATTCACACTGCAGGATAATGCGCACAGGATTTCAGGTCCTATACTGCACTGAGCTCTGCCACAGACTGAAATGTTCGTGATTCCACTGCTGCATAACACAGATAAATTATAACAGATATACTCTTCTGTAGAAGGAACCACGATGGCAATTGCATGTGTTCATAATTACTTGCTGCCATCTAGTGTCGAAAAGGGAAACTCCCATGTCTTATGAGCAACCATCACCACTATTGTCGCTAAGATAAACTGTACCTGCACCCTAATTCAATTCAATTGCCATTACAGGTGAGGGTTTAACATTGACGTTGTAGTTGCACTGCAGCGCATGACAAATGGTAACCCAGTCCGAAGGAGAGCTTAGATGTACTCTGTGTTGTGTTTAGGACCACCGCACTTGTGGAAGACCTTTGACGAACAATGAATGAAATCATGCTCAGTGTCTAAAACACGCATACATACCTCGCAGCTGAACTCCATGTCTGACTCCATTGTGCAGATCCTGACGTTGAAGTTCCTGGCTTGCTTTCTCATCAGTGAGTTAAATCCCATTTTCGCTGCTAAGGCACTTGCCATTGCGAATAGTTAATATACTAACTATTCAATTGTTCAAAGACGTAAATTCCTACAAAGTAAGTGCACCGTCAAGGCATTATGTCTTATACTCTATGGCGGAGACATGAGATGAGTGATTTGGCATGGCTGAAGATAAACACAGCTGAGCATGTGACTGTCCGCCTATACGACAGCTCGTTCAGGACAGATGCTTCAAGGCAAGTTCCATGAAAGTTTCTATCAGGCTTTCACTGACATTTCCTTAGTTTATGAATGTCTCAAAGACGTTACGTATTTTATGGTATTTTTTGTAATTCTCGCCAGCTACCAAAGAAAAACTTAATACATTTAGCGGATGCTGATAAGATACAGGGTAACTGTTTTAGACTTGTTGCTAACGTTAGCTAGGTTAAATACAAAATAAGTTAGCTAGCTAACTAACATTGCATATTCAATACAAGCTCTTATCTTCCACTAAGGTTATACCTCTCTATCCTGTGCAATCCGTCACTATTTACATCTCCGCGTCCGAGAAAATTTTAGGCCAATAAATCCCCTCTGGAGAGTTCAAAACTCTTAGGTTGCTGCACATTAACTTTGCTGGAAAAGAAGCGCTAGCCAACTGCTGCTAATCATTTGTTAGCTTTCTCATCCGGAAAACAATGCTGCATTCATGTACCACAAAGAATGTTGGAGTAACGTAGATGCGCACATTAATGACATTAAAAGAGACAACAGAGAGGAGGTTCTCAGCGCCAGAGACCATGTTTTGTTTGTTTGTTTGTTTGTTTGTTTGTTTGTTTGTTTGTTTTTTGAGATTGATATACTTTATCTAGGTAAACTGATTATACAGTAGTAGTTGCTAAGTGTTTTCTTGTATTATTATATCATGTATATGCACCCTTAATAACTACACTTTATCTCCTTCACTTTCTAACTCCAACTCCAATCCAATACTAATATATATAAAATGCAAAAAAAAAGTTAAGTCACCACAAGTTAATGCCAAATGCTTTTCTTTGTCCTATTTGATCGCACTGTGAAAATTCTTCTGTTTTCTTGCGTTGGCCCAACAAAACAAGCAAATTTATGGCTGGCCTTTCGGAAATTGTGGTGGGCATTTTTCACCATTTCTGGACATTGTGGAGAACAAACAAGAAAGTAATTGACACCTTAATGGATAATGAAAATACTAGTCGCTTATACCTAATCACTTCCTTAATCCACACATTTTACATTACAGATTTTTCTGTTTTACATGACAGAAGGTTATGTTCTGTGGAAGACAGATTCAGTTGTCACTGACAGATGACATCTTGTGACTTTTCCTGTAAAACAAGTCAAGTACCTTAAAACTATAGTTCCCTTAGACTGCTGAACAATTTACTGTACATTCCTCTTTGTGAAGTCATTGCATTGTCACTTAAAATGTGAAAGAAAATAAATTTTGGAGAATCCGATAAACCTGAATGTTGCATAGCGTCTCTTCTCCGCTTGACCTAACAACCAATCACAATGCAGTACATCTCCTATGCCCTGCCCATAGCTCTGCCCCCTGCGCCATAAAGGGGCGGTGTCTGGGCAATGAGGTAATCGTGGTAAACAGTAAAGATGGCGACGTCTGTAGCCGGAGAGGGGCAAGCAAGTCTAAATGGGATTATTTCCGACCCCCAAACTAAAAAACTGACCGACCTGCCGACCGAGTTGCTCGAACACATCCTGTGCTTCCCTGTCCTCAAACATGTCGACATTTGTAACGTTTCCTGCTGCTGCAAGCGGCTACACGACGTTTGCCATGGAAGGGGGAAGGTCTGGGGACACCAGTACAAACTCAGGTGCTACGATTTTTTTGTGTGATATGTCTTCGTAATTTTGTCTTGTGGTGCATTTTACTGCTTTCCGCGGAAACGTCTCTCTGTTTTTTTAATTGCTGTTATTCAGAGCCCTAAATTGCTCAGGGTCTACTTAAAGATGGGTTCGTTTATTGCGAACTCTCAGGCAGCTGTCAGCCGTTGACATTCTGCTGATGCACCAAATTCATCATCACGCGAGGCCAGTGGCAAGCTTCTTCTCTGTAGACAAGCTTGTAAATGTTAGCCTTTGAATATTTCACAAGTTGCGACCTACACTCCGTTTTCACCAGAACGGCCAAAAATGAAACGGTGTGACCTTGAATGTTGCATGCAGCCTGTGAACGACAGGAGAGTGCAGCTCCTGCCAAGAGCAGAGCCCTCCTCCTGACTCCCTTGGCTGCTACTCTCTGACTGCTTTTCCTTGCAGAAAACCACGTCTGCAGCGGGATTGTGCATCGTTTCATAGACGTGTCAAATGCTGCTGGGCTGATTCAGAGCATGTCCAAAGTGATACTGAAATAACAGTTTTTCTGCCTTCATCAACAGATGGCCCAGACTGCAGAGGTTTTACCGTCAGAATGAGTGCTGTGACTGGCTCAGAGAATACAAAACACGCCACAGAGTTGGTATACAGATACGAAGGACCGTGGAATCGATCTCAAAGAGATTCTTCACTGAAGTTGTGAGTAATCCACTTATTATTACTATGTTGTTACTTGAGATTTGGTTAAATGCATTTAAGAGATTTCACAGAATGACAGAAGCATTAGTTTGACTTCCCTTTGCCTTTACAGATGCACCATTTGAATGAAAAATAATACTTGTCTCTGTATTGGCTGGCCTTTTGCATGCATGGTCTGTGTGTGTGCACTTTCTATGTTCCACACTAACCCAGAGATCTGTAACTCAGCCTTGCGTTGGCCAGGTGCTGGGAGACAGCTTTGCAGAAATCGAGTCGCTTGGGATGCCAGAGCACTTCTGTGAAGACGAGCTCCTCTTCATACTCAACTCTGACAAGAGGTGAGAGCAACACCGGGCCCACAGTCACAGTACTTGGTGTTAATCTCATTAATCCTTTCTGAGACGCCTGTGATTATGACCATTAACGTCTCCATCTTCCGTTCTGTGCCCATTTTCAGGAAAAGCTTGACCTTGAAGTACTATGCAAAGAAAATCCTTTACTTCCTGAGACAGCAGAACATTCTGAAGAGTTTGAAGACCTTCCTGGAGCAGCCTGCGGAGCAGCAGTCTGCTTTAGAGGGTGAGGCATGGAAACAGACTTCATGTTCAGACTCAACTCATGTGTGCTGTGTGCCCTGATTAGCTTTGACATCTGGGTACAAAGAGTGTGTGTTTCTTCTGGAGCGTCATGCATCCCCCCTGTTGATCTTGTCTGCCCCTGTAGGTGCTGTACTGGTGGATAAGTATTGTAACCCACTGGCTGATGTAACACTGAACAGCATATCAGCCCAGCTGGACGAGATCGCAGAGAAAGTGAAGAAGATGCTGAGAATCAAGAACCCCTCTCACCCCAGCCTGCGTGTCGCTCAAGGTGGGCTTTCAAAACTAGCGAAACTCTGAATGAAAAGTTGTCTTCTTGGGTCTTGAGTTTTTGTTATTTTTCCTCACATCCTTGCCCCCAAAATCTACCAGCAGTAGACTCTCAACGCCTGAAGGCATGGGCTTCAGCATGGCTTAAAAAAAAAAAATTAATACCAGGATATTTGGTCAAGTGTGTCAACTGCACAAAATCTATATTTTCCCCTTTCAGCCAAAGATCCTCTGAAGTTTCATTTCTTGTACGATGCAGGTGACTGTTTTGTCGTAGAGGACTTCGAGCTGCAGAGGCAGGTGGTGTGTGCCATAAACTCTGTCTTGTACGAGCAACTTCAATACAAGGGTAACGAGTTTGACTACTACAACCCTCTCAACTCTTACATCCATCAGGTAGATGCTCTGTGAAATTATGCGTATTTTAAGTCACAAGCGTTACAGTCATGTCTTAACGTTTTTTCATTTTAGAACTGACTAAGCCCTCTTGCTTTTCATTTAGGTGCTACTACGCCGTACAGGGATTCCCATTAGCCTCTCTGTCCTCTACATGACATTAGCCCGGAAGCTGGGCGTTCAGCTGGAACCTGTCAACTTTCCCAATCACTTCCTGCTGCGCTGGTGCCAAAAACCGAGGGGGTAGGGTTTGAAATTAATGGCTATCAAATTCCTCTTAACCTCATCTGACAGTCATTCACATAGTTCACACTTTTTGGAACTTGCTCCATTCAGACAAAAGGCAATTCAAAGTGCTTTACTGGGGCATATAAATACATTAAAGATAAGACATTAAGAAAACATTAAGATTGCATTTAAAAGCAAAAAGCACAAACAGGAAATAATGCCAGTGAAAATCTTACTCTTTCTCTGGGTCATAACAAAAAGCTACCTTTTGTTATTAAGTTTGTGATGGATGTATGTTAAAAACATCTACCAACTTTGCTCCTGCAGGAGTGAGGACATCTATGACTTTGTCTACATCGATGCCTTTGGTAAAGGTAAGCAGCTAACAGCCAAGGAGTGCGAGTACCTCATTGGCCACCAGGTGACGGCAGATTACTACAGTGCCATCAGCACCACTGAGGTGCTGCTCAGGATGGTGGGAAACCTGCTCAACATCGGCAAAAGAGGGTAAGAGAAACACCTGACTGCCATCTAAAAGCAGAGTAAATCATTTGAAAGCTAGATGGCTGCTACAGTGTTCTGGTTGAATTGCTTTACACTGCGCTGTGCGCTTTCTTTCAGCGAGGGTAATGAGAAATCCTACCAGCTGCTCAGAGACTCTCTGGACCTCTACCTCACTATCAACCCAGATAATGTGCAGTACCTGCTGCTGCAGGCACGCCTCTACTTCCACCTGGGCATCTGGCCAGAAAAGGTCAGGACACACAACCTGATGCTTTTTTCTCTAGTGCTGTAATAGAATTAAAGTCATAAAGAATTAACTTTGAGCACAGTCATTCAGTACAAAGCCCTTACTCTTCAGCCCTTAGTATTTCAGCTGACAACATGGTCCACTGATGTTTGTCCTCTGTCTCAGGTGCTAGACATCCTGCAGCACATTCAGGCATTGGATCCCTCCCAGCATGGGGCAGTGGGCTACCTGGTGCAGCACACGCTGGAACACATCCAGCACAAGAAACATCCTGTTACGCCTGAGGTGAAGAAGCGTAGCGCTCCAGAACACCTGGAGGTCCAGTATTCAGTCGGCCTCATCATGAAACACAAGAGGTGGGTCCCGCTAACATGTAATACGGCAATCCTCTTCTCTATTAACACATCTCTCACTAATACCTGTCCTGTTTGTCCCTTCCACCAGGTCGGGTTATAACTGTGTGATCTACGGCTGGGACCCAAAGTGCACCATGAGTCAGGAGTGGATCACCACCATGAGGGTCCACCAGCTGTCCAATGGGGCCAACCAGCCGTTCTACAACGTCCTCGTACAGGACGGAACATGTCGCTATGCAGCTCAGGGTACGGATCAGAAACATGAACATGAAAAATGTCTTTATGGTAAATGAATATTTGCAGGTGAAAAATAAATCCCCATCAATATGTATAAGTCTGATAGATGCTTTTGGGAACGAATGTATCATTGCACCATCCAGGCAGAAGCTACTAAGAAACCAAAGTGAAGTAGACAGACCAAAAAATCAGTTTTTGTCAAGGCCACAAAGTTCACAATTATGTATATTTACTGTTGCAATAAGATGTATCAAGAGTGCATTTCTGACTAGTCACAGGCCAAAACAAACTACCACACTTTGTACACAGAGACTTTTGATTATTTGGGAGAAAGATGTTTCTAGTGAAAAAGAAAAAAAAAATAGAAAAAAAATACTATAAATCAGTGTTTATCCTGTTTTACTGTTGTGAGGTAAAAATGCTCTTTAAATATGTGGGATCCCTAGTTATTATTTATGGCTCATAACCTGAACATGGGGAAAAGTGATGCAGGAAGTCTTTCAGTTAAGGGAACCTGGGATGCTAACACCATAATACTGTAACGTAAAAGTAAAAGACATAAAAAGGAATCTGTCATTAACATCAACAGGAAAAACTCAAATGTCTCATAGACACAAACTAAGTCACATTGGTTAGGTGCCCTGTTGAACATGACAGATGACACGAAGTTCATGCTTAACTTACAGATCCTCTTCTTAAGAGATGATTGTTATTAGATTTTGCAGCATCTTGCTCTTAAAACAAACATAACTCTGTAATGCTTAATAAAGTCATATTAGTAGCGTTATGTGACGTTTATACTGTATATGTAGGGGTATTGACTATGAATGCATTAGTCTTTAGCTTGCAAGCTGTTTCATGGTGAACAGTTAAGTGGTGCTGCATCACCCTTTTTTTGTACCTTATACATTTTCCCACTTAAGAGAGCTCCTCCCTGATAGACTGACTCATTTCCAGTATGCTCTTGTGCTTACCTGCTCGCTCTGCTGCTGCAGGCTGCTGCCACATTGTCAGCTCAACATTCACCTGCAGGCTCTGGTCTCTACAAACCGAGGGGGATTTGTGTTGATCAATCTCTCTCACTCACTTCGCAGGAACTGAAAAGACATAAACAAAATGTTTTGGTACAGGAGCTGTCTGTTTGACCCGGGGCCTGCACTGCCAAGCAAGTTCAACATACCTAGGATATCTCTTCGTTATCTGGCTTCGCTTAGTCGAGCAGTTGCAGTCACGCTAAGCGGTCAAGTCAACGCAGGTTTTCCCCAATCAAGCCATGAGCACGTTCACATGAAGGGCTGGTGTTCGCAGCATGTGACCAGTGGCAAACATGAACAAGTCTACTGACAGCAGAGTAGATTTTACAAGCGAAGAGCAAACCATGGTATTAAACAAATATGAAGAATGTAAAAATATAATCCAGGAAAAAACTTGTTTTTGTAGTTGTAGATGCTAATAAATACAGGAAGGAACAGCTGGCAGAAAAATGCAGACTGTGTGAATGCATAAACTAATAGGCTTATAATATCACTGCTCCATCATTAGGGCTTGACTGTAATTCCATTAGTGTATTCCATTAAATTGAGATGTATTCTTATGGTGTGTATCATAATTTTAGCCTTACTCCTCCAGCAGGGACCCTGGTGGTATCAAGCTAACTTGATATAAAAACATAATTCAAAGCACTAAGCAGGCACATTATCTCTTATCAGAATGTCACATTTCCTTTGTTGTTCTCCAGAGAACCTGGAGCCCCACTCAGCCCCCCTGGAGATCGGCCACCCAGAGGTGGGACGCTACTTCTCCGAGTTTGCCGACACCCACTATGCTGCCAACGAAGAACTGCAGACGCGATACCCAGAGGACATGGATGAAACTTTGGGCACAGTGCAGGAGCTTTATCACAGACTGCCACCTGGCCCTGAGAACCAGGACCAGGCTCCAGCCACAGACCAAAACAACCACCAAGCCATGTCCATGTAGCAAAGTGGCCGTGTCCAACACCCTGCTGACTCCGACTAACCAATTACTGGTCACCCATTCTCAATTCACAATCCACTTAGCTCAGGGGTTCTCAAAGTGTGGTCCGCAAGCCAGTGGGGGCCCTCAGACACATGCAACATGACATGAAATGCATGAATTATATTTTAATCATTCCATTAATACAACACTTGGTCACTCTGACAAACTGCTCCCCCCTGAGCTTCTGTCAGGTTAGGAATGCGCAACAGCTAATGGCACCTTGCAAGCGCCGCAGGAATTATGAGGCTGTCATCAATGCTCGTGCTGTATTTTGGTGGACAACTCTGCAGTTTAACGTGGAAGTGAGATGGAAAAACCACCAAGGAAAAAAAAGGGGGTTTCAGTTAAAATGAATCAGCTCTTACTTTGTCAAAGCTCGGGGCAAAGATAAAATGATCTGCCTTTATCGGCAAACAGGTGAACTCTGTGCTCAAGGAATTTTTCCTCATTATGAGACCAATCACAAACCCTATGACAGGGTTTTCCTGTGCGGCCCTCAATCGTATGCTGGCGCCCTAATTTGGCATTCAGTCATCAAGACTTTGAGAACCCCTGACGTAGCTGTTGCTTTGTTGCAAAAAGGTCATATGTAAGGGAGACGGTTGGAAAATTCACCAGAATATAGTATTTTCAGAAAATGATGATTTGGTTTAATAAGAAATGATTGACAAATGTGGTTTTATACCAGTCAGGTTCCTATTCCGGTCTGGAAAGACTTCTTTTAATATTTCCATATTTTGAAGAGACCAAAAAGTCTGGAAACGTGCCGCGAAGATTGTTACTGTTTGGACACACATATCTAAATATCACAGTGTATTTGTTGTGAAAACAAAGCTCAGACTGTGGAGTGGTTTGGCCAAGTCGACAGGCAGGATCTTCATATCCACTTGACAGACGGAGTTTGGGAGAAGTATGGAAATTCAAAATAATGTGTACTTCCACACCTTAAAGAAAAAAGAATATGTACTTGAGGAACACAGTTAAGTGGACAAGTAGGTTCAGGATGGGTGCCCAGGTGCTGTAAATCTCCTTTGACCTAAAACCAAGGAATGCTTCTTTACCCAGAGCTCCCCCAACCCCTGACCACCCCCCTCCACCCAGCACCAGTCAGACATGCCCCCAGCATATAGTCCAAACCGAGTCAACGTGCCACACAGACGACTAGAAGCAAAAGACTTTGTAAATTGACTTTTAATTCCCCATCTTTTAATCAAGTTTCATGCACTCATGGAAGTTCAACTTTCACATTTCTAGATCATCTTGTTTTTGTTTTGTTTTTTTTTCCTGTATATTTACAAGTAAACACGTAGGGTGTCATGGCTCATCAGTGTTGTTGAGCTGTTCATGGAAAACAAAAGACGAATCAATAAGAACCAGGCTGACTAGAAACAAATGTCTCTGAGCATTGAGGAAATGACAAAAAAAAAAAAATAATAATAATAATAATAATAAATGAAAAGACGCGTTTCATGTTTTGTTTTGTTTTTTCTAGCTTCAGTCTGACTTATTTTACTGAATTATTACGACCATATTCATACCTTGTAATGCGCAACAGTAACCACCACTTACTGCAGAAAACTGAGGAGAAACCGGAAGACAGCAGGTCATCAATCCACGAACTGTGTGGATTTAGGACCGGGAGGAGGCCAGATGTTTCCAGGACGCCAGCAGCAGACTACAGTTGCATTGATCCACCGATAGCAGCGCGATAAAGCCGCAGCAGCGCAGAAAAGTTGAGCCAGTCAAACCAGATTGTGCGTCCTGACGCACCAGTGGAACCGCAGCGATGGGAGCTTCGCAGACGCGCTCCGGGATGTATCAGGACCTGGCGGACAAAACTGGATGTAAGTAAGACAAATCCAACAGGAACCTATTTATATTAGACACTAAATAACTGCTAGTTCAGTGCGCGGAGCAGTTAGTGTTAAAATCATTCGGTTTCAAGGTGTCAAAGTCTGGTGGCAGTGACAAATAAGGATCGTCAAGGAAATGAAAGGTGATAACAGATGACTCGACAAATGGAAAAGTGGTCATCGTACCAGTTGTCACCCAAAGTTTTTACAAGTGTTAGTTAACATTGACATAGTTAAATTAATTGCTGCTAAAATTAAGTTATTCAAAACGCAATCGGTTGAATATGCAGTTTTACTTTGTGAGCGCAACACTCTCGTTTTTAACAATAACTACTAGGCGACCACACTTTTAACAAGCTACTCAAACAGTTCATGCTCTGTGGTACATCTGTGGAGTACGTATGTGTGTGTCTCTCTCTCCCCATGTGACAGGGAAAGTTTGATAAAGAAATGAAACGAAAAGCGTATCGAAGCAGAAGTGTGTATATCCACTTTTAGAAAGAGCTCTGTGTCTGCAGCGGAACGCAGAGTCTGAATAACAAGGGTAAGGTCTGCATCTCAGACTGAGCCAGACTTTATTGATACTGTATGAGTGAGACTTCGAACTGCTTTATTGCCTTTGTCTCCTCAAGGTGGGGCTTTGACCCTGTTTCTCTTTATGGATTTACATGGCCTGGGCGCACTGATGAGATGTGCGGTTTCACTAACAGGCCTATGCTTGTTGGCAGAGCACAGCCCACAGATTGTGTTGTTGTTGTCTTCGGCTAATTGGTCCATGTAATAGTAGTTAATTGTGTGTTGCGTCTGTTAATCCTGCGCATTTACTATAATAGTCAGTCCACTCAGACCTGTTTCTGTATGAGAAGACACACAGTCCCTTGCATATTCTTCACCCTCAGCAGCTGCACCTTCTCCTGCAAACATTCACCCAGCAGTCTCTGGGGATGGAAAAAAAAATGTTCAAAATAAACACAAGTGTTTACTGAAAGAACTGAAAATGCCAAACCCATCTTGGTATGGGGGCAGGCAGAGCTGGGTTATGCCGTTTAAACCTTTCAGTGTGTGTTCACTAGTCCACACCGTGAGTTAATGATTCCAGGAATGCTTTGAAATGGCTTAAAAGGACAATCGCAGCAGTGCAAAGGGTGTTTGCTTTGCCATTAGACTGATGGTGGAGCTGCACCTGCCGTGCAGGTGAATCATAATGCAGTATATTACAACGAAAAGAAAACCAAGAAAGTGAGTGATCGTGTCATTTCAGTAAGAATAATCTTGTGTTTAGTATCAGGTAACTGCATGTTGGACATCCTTAAAAAACAATTGAAGGAGTGGAAGAGGCCTGTTGATGGGTGTGGAGTAATTATGGGTGTATCGTGAACATACTTTCATGTTGTTGGTGTTTGCTTCTTTTCAGTTTCACCAGACCAGATAAAAAACCTTTACAAAAGATTCCAGCAGCTGAGTGGAAATGAAGAAACAATAAGGTAAACCCGACTGTACATATATATTAAAAAAAAACTAAAAAACTACACATGTGGAAGAGCTCTGCTGCTCAGCCGCATGTGGTTTTAATGGAAACCATTTGGCTTTTGCCGTGGCCACTAAAGATGAAATACTACCTGCTCTGTGGCTGGAGTGATGAATTGTGGGTATTTCTAGTATCTCTGGCACGGACACAAATGCGCAGCATATGGTGATACATGCTGGCTGAACTAATGCAAGACACATTAGGTAAATACAATATGTCGATACATGAGGCACACGGAGCTGACACATACTGTACACACACTCATTCATGTATAAACGCACACATAAAACTGCCAAAGTGTCATTCTGGTCGTGGTATGTCACAAGTTCCTTCCCTTTAAAAGGAAACAGGGAACAAAAGTTGTAGATAGCATGTGTTTCTTTACACAGTTCACCCTCAGACAGACTCACTGTTCATGTTACTTCCCATAAATAACGTTCATTGTTATTAAAGCTTGCAGGCGCTGCTGTATCTGTTTTATGATAATGTTCTTTCTCTTGTCGCACTGCAGTAAAGAAAACTTGAACAGCATTCCAGCCCTTGCCAATAATCCAATCAGAAAGCAAATTGTTGACGCGTTCTTCGACAAAAGGTGAGTACGCTCAACTCACGCAGCACTCTGTCTCTCCACCCACTATGCATTTTTTTTAAAAAAAAAAAACTGTGATGTGTAATCCATCCATTAATTAAAGAAAATGACAGCTAACTGCTGACATGTTAAGCCCAGCAGTTTCTCACACTCATGCCGAGCTTAACAGGACAAACCACAGTGTCCGATCAAAAGCTATCTGTTCATGTGACTTTTGCTCACAGCCACACAAGTCATGTGCACAATGGAAACCTAAAGGGACAATAAGCAAAAAAACATCAGTAAAATTTTCCTTTTGGTTTGGACTTCAGAAAATTAGACTCTGTGATGTCTCATCGGATTCTACGCATCCGTATTTTCAGGATTTTTCAGTACTTGCAGAATACTTGCAGTCTGCATAGAATTAGTCTGTTTCCAACTTGAGAAAAATACTGATGTTCGTGTAGATCTTGAAAAAGCCACAATGGAAGAATTTTACTTCTTTATCCCTAAACGTTGATTTCTTCTGTCTGTGACCCAGGAACCAGCATCAGGGTGAGGTGGGCTCCTCCGAGGAGATCAGCTTCGAGCAGTTCCTCATGGTCATGTCCCACTTCCGCCCTCCAACCTTGAAGACGACGGAGGAGGAGAAGGAAGCTTTGAGAAAAGAGAAGCTTCGCTGTAAGACGCTGCACTTCAATTTTAATACAACAGCATTGGATACAAGGGAACCCGCTTTACTTGTTGGTTTACTTGTGTTTACAGTGCCAGCTGTTGGTATAGGACCAAAGCTTTCTCTCCTGTTTCCCCCTTTGAGTGTGCCACAGTTACAAAATACTAGGAAAAAAGTGCAGCGCCCGGCATAGCTAACACATCGGTAATGTGAGTGTTACTTCAGCCACCGCTGCCATGCCACAAAGAGCGTGGCGATGCATAGCTGCATGTGTGAGCACTGGATTCCTCGCTGCATGTCAGCTATCACACTGGAGAGGCTTGCATGTATTCATGGCTTGGCTGGCAGAAGGCCAGAGCAGCAGCTTACAACTCCAACACTCACAAGCGGAACAAGATCATTTGTAGCCACCGAGTCGGGGCCCAAATTCAGCCTCAGATATCTTAATGCCATGAGATTATAATCAGTTTGTAGCGTAGGAGGTATTTCACAAGGAAGAATCGTCATTTACATTTCTGGTGCATCTTCTCCTCGATCTTCCCCTTGTGTGATTTGTTACTTCCTACATGTCCCAGAATAACTCAAACACACTCCAGGGAAAGAGTGTCAGAAGTGTGAAAAGATGGGAATGACCTGCTCAGCAAGCCTGGATTAACAACTGGGCAAATTAGCAACTGTCCCTGGTACCCTTAAGGGCCCCGAAGGCCCAAAGCATGTTTTTGTCCAGTTGGTTTGTGGCACCTAAACCAAACCTCATTTGTGTATATACACCATTTAAGGACAATATCATCATAAACTGATCAATAGTTGAAATGTCAGGGGGCTTAAGAAGGGCCCTGCATCATGTTCTAGCCAGGAGACATTGTGTTGAGGGCTCTGTGTAGAAATTCAGCCTAAGGGCCCCCTTCAGGCTCAGATTGCGGAACTGATTCTGCACACGTTCCTGAACGAATTTGTGTTTACTCAAATTAAAGCAAATTTACTGACACGAGAGCAAGGTCATTGTTTCCATTGTTCTAAGTAGGGTAGAATTCAGGTTTGTCCTCAGCTCACTCTTGACCGATAAAAAGGCTTTAGACACTATTCAAACAAGTTAGTCACGTTGTTTCAAGTCGCTCCTCATTCATGCACTTGGGGTGTGTTTCCAGTTGTAGTTTCGGCTTCCTTTAATTCTCTAATGAGCTGTCACCAAAAGCTGCCTTTTGCCGTTCATGTTTTAGATCACTGAAACGTTTTGTGGCACAGTCTTGTGGCCAATAACGCACAAAACCAAGAAATGCACCAAGAAATTTAAACCTCGTGAGCAGATTTTTAAAACTCTGTTAGTATTTGATTGAGGGGTTATTTACTGTGCAGACATTTTACACCAAAACGTTGCAAACAGTGCGTTGTTAAAGATTAAACCAGTGGTTTCCAACCTTCTTGGCTTCTGACCCCTTATAAAAAGTAGCATCAGCAGTTTCACCAAAGAGACATTTACCCTCTGAGCCTCTCAGATTCATTTAAATCACTGTTTGAGAGCCAAAGAAAAAAAAAACCCAAAGCACAAGGACTTAGATAAAGGAGATATTTACCAGACGGCACTACAAACCATGTTTGTCTCAAACAGCCTGAAGACTGATAGTGACCAGTCCTGCTTGGCTTCACACCAACCATTCATCTGAATTTTGTCTCGCTGTCGTCACCTGTTGTGTCAAAATGTTGTTTCCGCACACATTTAACACAACTGTGACCACAAATCACACACGGCTCTCCCTGCTGTCACAGTGATAAATTTCCACCAAGGGAATTTTTCAAAACAAACACACAAACAAAGATGAGTTGGTCTGACATTAAAACTGACATTCTATCGATTGGCTGGACGTCGCCTGAGGAAGAAAACTTGTTAGTGCCACACGACTGCTGAACATGCAGCATTGCCGTGGGACTGAATCTTGCAAATGTCACTGTAAATGAGAGCGGTGGCATTTTAAAGGTGCCGTCGCCTCAGTGTGATTCTTTAAATTCAGCGGTGGTGGTCCTGACGTGGCCTGAAGGGGACGTGCATAGTTATTCTCTCTTATCTCTGCCTCTTCACAAACATTCCTCGAATCACAACCTCCTCCGGTCTATTAGTAACGTCCTGCCGTCTTAGATTGTGATGATGGAAAGTTCTTTAGAAATCAGACCAACCAGGAAATTCTTTCCTTTCTGTTTTCTCCCCAGTCCTGTTCAACATGCATGACACCGACAACGACGGCACCATCACTCTGGAGGAGTACCGGAAGGTAAGGAAGCCACGGCAGCCTTTGTCCGATCGGACAATTTATCGCATCTAAACTGATTTGGACCCCATTACGAACAAAAGAGAGAGGATGTTTAAAAACCAGAAAGCGCACGTGTGCGTGCTGTGTGCGCTTTAAGCAAATTATACTGCTCGGGATGACGTACGGTTGAGCCGTTCGGGCAATTACATGATGTCACAAAACTATGTATTTTCAAAAGTGTTGGGTTCATGTTGTCCCACCCGAACAGGTGCAACAAAGCTGCTGTTTTTAACATGGGGATGAATCAAGCAGTCTGCACACACCCACACAGGCCTGAGAAGAGGTGTAATCAGACAAAATAAGTGTGGGCTGATCATAGAGGTGCAGTGGCTTTAAATGTTGTTGTTATACTAGCACTTAGTGAGCAGTAAAAATACAGGCTGACAGGATCTATACTTTGTTTTCTGAATGCATGAAATAGTGAAATTTAGGACTCCTGTGGAGCCGTTTGCTTCAATCTGGGAAAAGACACCCCACAGTCTTAATATGCTAAATAAGTCGCACGTGATTCATTCTAATGGTGCTTTAGATTTGCATTTTGAGACATCGTGGTTAAAAAAAAAAGAGCATCTTGCTTCCTTAATTTGAGGGGTTTTCCTGTTGAGAGAGCACAGTGTAGGCAGGGATGGTTGGAAAGTGACGTTACTAACAGCGTTTTAGATGGAAGAGGTAGAGGCAGAGACGATAGGGATTGAAGAGGAGTTAGTTTTTATTGGCTGAGTGCATTAGCTTTTATACTGGTGAAGAAATCTGTAATCGTTTTAAATCTTGCTGTAAGTGAAATTCAAGTAACTTTCTAAACATCAGTGTGTGAGCACATTACACCGGACAAGCGACCAGTCTTACCAGTTTGATTCCTTTGGTAACATTTGGCTTTAAGTCATCAGTTGTGCGTGCTGTACTTACAGTATTTACTTGAAGCTCTCAGGCGCTGAAGTTCCCACGTGGCCTGAAGACTGATGCTGTTTAAACCCCGACGACAGTTTAAAGACTAACAACATTCTTCTCATCCAAGGTAGTAGAGGAGCTTCTGTCAAAAAGTGGCGCCATCGGGCTGGAAGCTGCCAAGGCGATAGCAGATGCTGCCATGTTGGAAGTGGCCAGCACAAATGTGCCCCACATGGTAACGAACTTAACAGAACGAACGTGTGACAATGAATCCTCACAGTGGAATGTCTGCAGCGGAGTAACCGTTTGCCTCTCTGTCGCTTCAGGCCCCAGATGATTTCTATGAAGGAATTACGTTTGAGCATTTCGAACAGGTTTGCACTTTTCCAACTTCATGTTCCACCCGATCAAAACGTAGGAGACCCTTTTTGTTTTTGTCACTCACTTTGGACATCATGTCGTTGTCTGCCCACAGATTCTAAAAGGGCTGGAGATGGAGTCCAGGATGCACATTCGCTTTTTGGACGTGGACACCACAACAATGCGTTGTGGGAAATCAACGTCTTGAAGGAGTTCTTCTTGAAAGAAATGTGTCTGTCGCTGCTGTTTTTAGCAGAACGTCTCCAGTCCTTAAATGGAATGAAGCCAAACACTTTCGATGCGCACGAATATATTTTTGGACGGAGGAAAATAATTATAGACCAAATACCATCCTGAAAGAACATTTTTATGTGAATCACAGACTGTCTGCTGCACAAGCTGAACAACTTTTAAGCCTAAAAATTCAGTTTCACACAGTTTTTAATTCCATTGTAAAGCAATGTGATCCTACGAGAAGCAAGCGTCACATATTTCAAAGGGATTTATTTCCCATCTTTTGTAACACTCCTTTTAAAAGGTGCTATGTGTAAGAATTGGCCACCTGTCGAATTCATAGCCCAAACAAACTGGGAGCAGCATTTCACCACAAAGTTGGGGTGCTGGGGCTAACCGGTTAGCGTGCAAACTAATATCTCTGCAATATAACGTCAGAAGTCTTATTTCTTCACATTCTGTTGATAATTTTAGTAAATTTTTGAACGTTTTAAGTGAAAATTCTTACATGTAGCTCCTTTCATTTAATCAGGTTTCAAACTAACACTACCTCGTCTGTATTCTCCTGCTCTTTGACAACTCTTTTTTGTAATCGGCGTGTAATGTGAAAGATTCTTTGCACTTCAGTCAAAAGCTTCACAGTTCAGATGAAGTCAGTCCTGCTCTGCGGCTGCTCTGGCATTCATGGGTCATCTGTCATGGCTAACATCCACTGCAAGCACATGCCATTCCTCTGCGGCTCCAGAATAGTTACAGGTTTAATTTATCTGTCCCTCTGAGACTCTGTGTAACCAACCACTGCTGTTCTGCCATGAAAACCCACTGTTTTTGACTGCTAGTGCATAAATAAAACACTTTCCCAAATGTGAACTATTAGACTTCGCCCTGAATTGATGTGTTAATGTTTTTTTTGTTGTTGTTGTTGTTTTATAAAACTAATAAATCTACAAAGAAGAATCTTATTTAGTAATTGAGGTAGAAATTATATTTTTATTGCTGTGGTGCTGCACAGCCAAACTGAATCAAATATCAATTAAAAATCCAAAAATTTTACAGGAATTGTTTACAAGGCTGTGATTCTGTGCGACATCTGGGCAGCTGAATTCAACATTTGAAATTACAAATACTTATGCAACACTTACATACGATATACAGTACACTATAAAATGTGACATTTCCAAAAAGCATGATTTGAATAGGATGATAAAAGGAAAGTAATAAAACAAAAGGATACAGTTTGGAGAATCAAACTGTCAGTGGGACGGATGGGAGCCCGACAGCCTGTCGTAAGGCACCGCCAGGCCGATGTTGTAGTTGTAGCCGTATGACTCGGTGTAGTCGGACCTGCAGATGGGCAGGATGTGATCCTGTGACAGCGCGTCCTCAGAGAAGTCGTAATGGCAGATGACTCCCCTGTGTCTGAGGGATAAAAACATTCAGAATCAGCAACAAAGATATTCATTATTTCAAACTGCAAGTTTAAACTAGTGCTTTTCTGGATTTTTTATTTACAACAACAACCTTTAACAGAGAGGAGCAGCAGGTTGTCTGGGAAATGTGGCCCCATTGATGACACATTAAGCATGAGACCAGCCATCTTAACCACTGTCTAAGTTGTAATAATGAGGTATTGTTACTTTGACAATAACAATGGTAATTGCCACTTAAAGGAATAGTTCAATATTTTGGGAAATGCATCCGTAGAGTAAGGTGAGCGGATGAATGCCACTCTCATCATTCTCACACCTGGATGGTGAATTCCAGGCTTTAGCCCGCAGCTGGTTAGCTTATCTTAGCATAAAGACAAACGAGGAGAAACCCTAAGGTGATAGACTCCACCTATCAGCGGCTCTAAAGCTCACAGGTTAACGCCTCCCGTCATCATATGGTTTGTGTAATCCACACAAAAACAAAAGTGTAAAAGCAACAATTAGTGGTTTTACACAGGGTGAGGTGTCAGACTATTTCTTGGCCAGGACCAGTGACTAAATGAAGTCTCTTTGGTTTTTGTACAGATGACAAAAAAAAAAAAAAAAAGAAGTCGGTTGAGTGAGTAGGAGCTTTAGTGGTGCTGGTAGGTGGATTTGGTTTCCTTGGGACAGAGCCAGGCGAGCTGCTTCACCACGTTTCCAGTCTTCATGCTAAGATAAGCGTATTTCCCAAAATATCCCATACTCCTTTAAGAGCGTTACGAGGTTGGATTCGCTTTTCAGAAGCGTAAAGTGCAGAGAAGCAGTCAATTCACCGAGTATTTCTGACTCAGAGCGTCTGCAAGCTTGTGGGAAATGTGAGATCGATGGAGAGAAGAGATCCTGGTTAAAAGAAGAAGCGTGTGGGAGAGAGATCAGTGACCTGCGGTGAGCTGTAAGGTCGTCGTCTGTGATGCAGGCCCCCCGTGGCGACTTGTCATCGGGGATGTTGGCTGTTACCAGGGTGCTTGTGTTGAAGCGTACATGCCTTACAGGATGTCTGCAGCCAAGACAGAAAACAACACCTTCAGTGTGAAACATACACATTTTTTACTTACAGATTACAGACAAGGAAAAACCCACCTGTTGTGCATCTCCCACAGCTTCGCTCCAATCCTCGTCTCCCACACACACACCAATCCCTCCTCTCCGCCGCTCACGATTTTCCAGTCGTCCGCCTGCACCGAGGCCACGCCCAGGTGGTGGGCGTACAGGGACGCCATGGAGGAGCCGGCTCGTAGGTCAAACACCCTCACCCTGAATCACAGCAGAGATGGACAAATGCTGCTATTCTTTACTGCGAAACGTGCTGCTTAACTTTGTCATGTCATTGCAGTTATGGAGGTTGTTTTGTGCTTATAGGCCAGAGGTTGTTCATGTAACACCAGGGGAGTGTTTGGGATTTCTCTGACACTCGAGCTGTGAGTCCAGTAAAAGAATAGTGAGTACAATAGTATCAGTCACTTCCAGCGAAGCGTGGTAATTTTGGATTGCACTTCCTCCTGGTGGAGGCGGAGGACTCCAAGGCCGCGCAAGAGAGAGCAGAGTTTGTCAAAGAGTGCATTCATTTCCAGACAAAAGGACACTATTCTCACTTTTGAAGGAACTTTTCAACATTCAGCCAAGAGACCACAGACAAATGCAAACCGAAGCACATGCACCAATGCTAGTTCCAGCCTCGCTCGCCCTGGGCTGAATCCAAAGATCACATCATTTCATCTCACGCTATCCGACACCAGGATATGCCGGATTTATCACTTTCACTGGATCAGGATCCAGAAAAAGATGAAACTCTAATTAATGTAGAGAAGATACCAAGTGTGACATACAAACAGAAACCAGCTGAACATGAAACTGATGTTATGGTAGATGAGACGTGAAAAACCCATTATGGTGCACAAAAAGGTGCAAAACTAGACCAGAATTTAGATAAGAGCAGATCAAGTAAGAGGTGTTAAACATGAAGCAGCATCTGTTTATGTTGTAGATACTGTACAATATTATCATTATTAATATTATTCTCATTATTATCATTCAAATGCTAGTATTTGTATTAGTATTTATTATGGATAACTGGCAGTGAGAGCATGATTTTTGCTTGCTGGGTTCATGAGCAAACACAAGCCCAGGGGACCTTCAGCTCCATCTGTTGTCACTGTGGCTTTATTGCAGCTGAAAGCATCCAGGACATGACTCCATCCAGGCACGAGCTTCTTCCAAGACTTCATTACCATAATCAAATTCACTTTGGGGACTCAGACAGATTTCATTTCCACTTCCAAATTTTTTGCAAAAGAATCAGAGGTAAATGGCTAAATGGGCACCGCGGACTTGTTGTCTGCAGTTAGTTTTGTCCGTTCAGTGGTATTACGTGATGGAAGCACACATTTAAACAATGAGGGCTGAACATAACTGGCAGACCGCAGGGAACCATAAATCTAATGTTGGAGGCGGCTCTGTCTTCAGTGAGCTGTCAGTGGCCAGACTCCTCTTCATTAATCAGGAGGAGCTCTGCCTAATAAGAGAAGTGTGGGAGAGGTTCGGATAAAACCAGTTAGTTTCCCACAGCTACACGGGACATTAATCATTACACACATGAGGACTGTGTTTGATGCAGATCTGTGATTTGATGATCCCAAGACGTAACCTTGTTTGATACTCCATACGAATGGATAACTTCAGTATTCCAACACATTTTGGCTGTTGCAGTGGACAGTGCTGTTGCTGTCAAACTCTGATACAGCTTTTCTGCTCAGCATTTACAAACTATGAGTTAAAACCACCTGTGATGATGAATGATGTCAAAAACGAGGCCTGAATTAACTGAATTCCACAACAGGTGTAAAGCATTGATGTTAGAAGTTTGAAGGACATTACATATTGCACAGGTGTGTTTTTATGGTTTCAAAACAGAATGTTCAAAGGTGACCTGGGAGGTAAACTAGACTGAGTCGACAGCCCTGCTAGCAGCTCTGTTAGTCTGTACTTAGGCAAAGAGGTGCATCAGGCTAAACGCTAACATCAGCATGTAACATGCTGACAGTGACAATGTTAACATGTTGATGGTTAGCAGGTGTAATATTTACGATGATCACCATCTTGGTTTAGCCTCTTAGCACGCTAACATTTGCCAATTATCACAAGCACGATTCCTCCTGAGGGGACATAAATCTCCCATCCTGTGGTTTTTGACAGACTTCACTCTGGGATGAAGTGGAGGACCCTGACCAACAGACCGGCACGGCCATCCCTGGAGCCATGCTGCTGCTGTGACTAAAAGTCATACTGACTACGTTTTAAACTTTTTAAATTGGCAGGACAAAGTCGAGTCAAGTCCAACACTTCAGCAAAGCAGTCTCGAGGCTGGACTCTGGAAGAGCAGTCCTGCATGATGATAAGTGACCAACAGCCACAGGTATGGAACTCACTCTTTCTTCCCTCTGTCTTAATGTCTCCAGTTTTGCTTTTTGCCCACATCTTTCCTGTTTGCACAGATGTGGCCGTCGTCCAAACAGCCCTTATCAGGACCTCTCATTTGCTCCCTGGATTGCGCAAAAAACAGAGGGACAAAAATCATTTGGACAAAAGGAAGGGATGCATTAGGCTTTGGCCTTCAGCCACCCTGTCAGAGGGCCAAGATCGCAGACTGTCCCTCAGTCTCCACCACTTCCATTTGCCTTCGACTGTGCCCCGCATCAGCTGGGGCCACGGAGGAAGAGCCAAACCGGTGTGTGGACAAAAGTACACATCTATCAGCAAGCAGAAAAATCTAAAGTAAAGCAGAACGCTCTGGCAAGAAAACAACCATTTCAATTCTTCACTCAAAACAATGCTGAACATTTTCGTTTGGCGCGAGATGAAGCATCTTCGAAACAGAGCATTTTGTTGTGGGATTGTGAGTCGTCCTAACTGGTAAGAAGAGGGGGAAAAAAAAAACACACACAGAACCTAAACAATATGATATGGTCTGTCTTTCTCTTTAAGCCAACTGCTTAACAGCCAGATGGATTTGGTGCTGAATAGAAACAGCGGGGGCAGCTTTGGATGAAGACGCGCCAGGGATTTTTGCTTTCCTGCCAGCTCATGCACCGCAGCAGCCGCTAACAAGTGCAGAATGGATGAGAATGGCTCTTTTATGTGTCTTTTTCTCATCTGGAGAGCCAGGTTAGCGATGTGGCAAGTGTGTGCCCATGCATGGGTGTGTGTGTGTGTTGTTGGTGGATGGGAAGACAGCCAAATTTCTTGTTGTTGTGTGGTATCGCAGGTAGAAGAGGAGACGGAGAGACATCTGTATTCAACAAAAAGAACAAAACGCCTCACATCTAAGTATCTCAATGCCTCTGTCTTACTTTTACTTAATTAAGCTTTTCGATGTTCGGTGTTTCACGAGACTGAGAGGCGTCAATAATGCACAAATTGAATAGAGCCTTGTCTTCTCACACACAGCCTCCTAACACCTGTTCTCCACGGCAGACACTGTAGCCTCAGCTTCCTCCTTCATCAGGCGTCACTGTGGGGAAACTATTTAAGAGACACTCCTTTAAGCTTAAGCTCATGGCCCCCTTTCAACCATTTGTGATGTTGAAATGAATAAAAGAGAGTCAGCATTGGGAGATTCTGCCCTTGTGCACGATCTCCATCTCCGTGAACGTGTGTTTTTTCTGGCCTACCTCCTGTCTTTGTTTCCACACACCAGCAGGTGAGGGGGGGCGTCTCTCAGGTTGATGCAAGTGAAATCTCCCGGCGAGCTCCCGACACAAGCCACAGGCTGGCCCGTCTCTAGGCTGTAGACGTGGATCTGAAAAGCAAGAGTGCGTGCAAACATCAGTCATTTGAAATGTAAAGTCGGCCGACCACAACATGCAGCAAATGTATAAGCCTGGAGTACGACATGCCCGCGAGCTGAAAGACGGTGTTTGTAGCTCTTTTTATGCATAAGACAGATATCTTAAATATACAAGCAAAGCAAATAAGGAGTTTCAGAGGCCAGACAGTAACGTGATCTCGACTGGCTGCATCAGCTGCCTGAACTCAAGCCGACATATCATGTATTTTAGTTGCTGAAGATGATAGTTTGCTCTTTTACCTCATGGTCACTGTTACATTACACTGCAATTTGATGGAGTGCGGAGAAAACAGCAAAACTAAAGAATTGTCTGAATATTTTGACATCACTCAGGATCTGAGAAGTGCTTTCTTTAACTCACTCAAATAATTTGTTTTACCTTTAATTCACCAATTTCACAAAAAGCGTGTCCTTCGCTTCGTGCATGTTGGACCAAAGTCCAAAGACACATCAAACCACAGCAGTGGTGCAGAATATCACCTTTGATTAGATTAGAAAGGTGCACAGTTGGACAAAGTCTGATCCACTTTTGGTGTTTAACGGCGCACGCTGAGGTGCAACTGACGATATTTGGATATTACATATGGTACAATAGACAAACACAGCAAACTGAAGTGATGCTTTGCCAGTTCATTAATTGCTAAGCAGTGCTTAAGTGTTAAATCTGGTTGAAATGAAAAAACAATAATAAAAAGCAACCTCGGGGCATACTTACAAATACAGACAGGGATGCACACCATTGCCTCTGGCTCAATGGCTGCAGCAAACTTTCTTCATACAACTTACAATGATGTCATCTGGAGCTGGCCTAATTGGTCAATTAGCGGCTGGTGTTTTCTCATCCAAATGAGAGAGAACAAACAGGATAACCGCCAGGCAAAATTGACTTTGAATAATTAAAACGATAAAGAAATTAAACCATGGGAGGGAGAGAGGGAGAGAGAGAGAGAGGGAGAGAGGGTCGGAGAGAAAAGGACAGACAGAAAGAGAGAGAGAGAGGGATGGAGAGACAGCGACAAAGATAAAGAAGTTTGAAGGAAGAGAGGCATGATGTAAGCCTTAAGGAGGTGCCAGCAGGTTTTGTGTGTCCCTTATTTGGGCCAAGCAGAGCTTTAATTGTGCACCACCCCAGGGCAGAGCCCAAATCACACCAGACTTTGAAATGACAGCTTGATAGGATTTGGACAGCGGAAGAAGAGGGGGGGGGGGGGGGGTTCAGCCTGCTGTTCTCGATGAATCATTACAGTTGCAGGAAGATATTCTTTATTAAATATCTGCCCACTGAAATGAAGAAATGCCACTGAGGGAGGCAAAGGAGTGGTTTTGTGATAATATCGGGGGCTGTTTAGAGACTGCAGCAGTATGTCTTGAGGAAGAATAATCATGATCATGACTACAGAGGAGCTGTTAGGTTAATGCACTTGCTGGAGCCCCTGTGAGGTTTGCAGACAAAGGGCACTCTAATGGTGGCTTGCACTGGGATGTTAATGGAATTACTCTCTTTGCTTTTAAAAAGATGAAAAATTTGGCAAATACTGCTGCACTTTTGAGAAAACCCTTAATGTCGGCATTGTCTGCACCGTTGAGCACGTTTGGCCAACGAACAGATTTTGATTAATCTTAAGTGGAATATCACAAACCAGGGAAGGAAGACCTCGTGCCATGGAGGGCCCACCACCTGCAGGTTTTCCCTCCAACCCAAGGCTCCACCAGCCGAGTTCACTGATTAAGGCTCCATCAAGTAGAGAGAAACAACGGAGTGAAGCCAGCAGCTGAGGTGAAAGGTTTGAATAAAATCTGTAGACTGTTGGCTTTCTGCAGCCTATGATCCTCTATCCCTGTCATGCACAAACACCCACATCTGAAGCAAATATGGAATCAGAGCTGCATTCGGTTCAGACACCATGTGGACAAACAGAGATTAGCACAGCGGACCAGATGCACGATGATGGCAGGTTAGCGGTTTGATGTCATTTGGAAGCAGAGCCTCGCTGACGAGACGCTCATTTACGAATGCTTAACAAGCTCAGATTCCACTTTTCTATACCTGTGCTTGTTATCTTTGCAGAGACGCCTGTGTGCAGCTGAATTTGATCTCTCCCTGAACAGACAAGAAGCTCGTAGCAAAGGAACAAGACATCTAACAGCCAAATCACAAGCAGTAGATTAGTCTTGGCTCATTAGCGGTTTGTGGTTCGAAGCTGTTGGCTGCTTCCCAAACTAATTAAACAAAGGCAAGATGAATAAAGAAAGAAAGTCGCCACTCTCATGTCATCCACTCAGATAACTGTTCTGAAAGCACAAACTTCCTGAACAGCACCAGACATGTGTTTAAGGTGTTCTGTTGAGTACGAGGGTGTTTCATTGTGGATATTGTTGGATCATACTGGGTAGGGAGGTGTGTATGCTATGTAATTACCCAGCAAAGGTAGTTAGACCAAGTAGTATTTATCCAGCCTAGTTCAGCAGTATATTACCGTGATGGCCTCGGGAGCCTAGCAGGGCAATAGTCCCATAGTGGTTGATTCCCCACTCTCCTGCTGAAGGTGCTCGCGGGACAGTATATTCCCCGGCGGCCTCAGGTCCCTGACAGTTTAATGGCCACAAGTCAGCAACCACAACTGTTGGATTACACATCACCGCTGCTCTTAAGATTTGCATGCACTCTGGTTTCGCAGGGTGGTGTTTATCGTCACTCCTCGATCTCTGCAGGGCTGATCTTTGTGCGTGCATGTGGGGAGCGACAAGGTCGAAACTCTGCATGTATTTTATATTCAAATATCTCGGTGTGCTATGGAAGCACATATCCAGATATCTGATATGCATCCTTTACCTGAAACTCTGCTGTAACTGCAGCAACAAGGTGCTGCTGCTGTTTGTGTACCGTTCTTATGGCACTTAACAAGCTCGACTCCACCCCAGCATCCCCCCCATAGGTGAAATTTCTAAGTGTGCTGCCTGGGCTTGAGAATGTTATTGAGTAAATGAACCCAATGCCCTGATCCTGATCATTGATTACTTCTATCCGCCCTACATGTGTCTGTCCGTATGTCTGTAAACCTCATGAACATACACACTGGACATCAACCCATTCATCCAGCCTTCCATGCATCCAATAAGCACTCTGAACTTGAGGCAATGAGAAGATGACAGGTTTTCTGACAGCTCTTGTGCTCTGTGGTAGATTCACTGCAGTGGATGGATAGTTTGCCAACGGCGATGCCAGCTTGTGTTGAATGCCCAGCGACGAGCTGGGTGGATGCCTGGGTGCCCCCAGTCCACTGGCAAGAAGGTGGGCAGTAGTAATGAGGATCTGGAGACTGGCTCCGACCACACGCACTTATACACACCCACTGACAACACCAACAAAGACTGGGAAGGCTAGAAGACAAAGCCACATATTGCAACGCACGCCAAAAATATGATCAAGAATCTTCCATATCATTGACACAAAGCTGCTTTTGTGCTTTGAGCTGTCAGATTTTGACAGAAAAATGCAGCAAACTCGGCGATCGCAGCTGAGTCTGAGTTCATCTGAGTCAAAATGCTGTAAATGAAAATGTTTCACTCTTCGGTGAGAGAAAAAGGTGTGAGATGACTTTGTTGGATGCCGCCTTCATGCATTTTAACAGATTTTAATGAAGCATATGTTTTCTTACTACAGGCTGCGTAAAAAGTCTCTGGCACTGGTTACTACTGCAGTCAATTCATGCTTTGTCTTCTTCGCAGTATGAAAACGCTGTTAGAAGCATGACAAGAGTGGCAGACAGGTTAATTAAACTTGTGAAATATTTTAATTAGGAAGAGGGGTATGCTAATCATGAATAGGCATAATTTAGATGGAAATTTGGGCAAAGCTCACTATGGAAACAAGAAAGTCTGACAGACTTTCTGTGCTTCTGTGCTGCATATACAATGATTTGAATCTAAAATGTGAAGCTTACTGGAAACAGACCTGCTGCTTTAAATCCTTAACTCTGGAAATTTTTACAGCTGAAGACAAAAATTAGGATTTCAGTTGGACTGGGAGTCTGAGATAACGAACAGTAGTCTCGAGAAATACTGCAGATCCAGTGAAATAATTCCATTAAGGGAAAACCTTTCACGTATCTTCCTCATCTCACTGTGTACCTGAACCTCAGATCTTCATCTCGACTCCTTGCCTCTTCCTCATTACACGGTCGACTGAATGGACAGACAGAATATTCAACAGGAGAGGACAGAAGAAAGTGAGGCTGTTACTTCCCTCACTGCTGCTCTCTGCCTGCTCCACTATGTGGTGCTTTAGTGCTGCCGCTGAATCAGTGCTCCAGAATATCAGCTGAGCTTTTCTAACAGGGGCTGATGTCAATGGAGGAGCTTTGCCAAAACCATGTCAATTACTAACAGATTGCTGCACACCCACACACACACGCACGCACACACCACTAACGCCACCACTTGTCCACTCTCTACAGCAACTGACGTGATTTTTTGAATGAAGCGACACACTTTGGGTGCAGCAGCTTTCAGCGTTTGTTTCATGCGTGTAACACTGAATATCTTGATGGAGTCAACTCGAGAGCGTAACGACTGCTGCGTCGTTGCCTCCTGATCCCAGCAGAACGGTTGGTCTCGTGGCTCTTTGTACTTTCTAAGTACGTGCTTAAGAGTCAGTTCGGTGGCAAACATGATATTATTAGAAGCAAACAGATGCAGCTTGGGGAACGGGACCCTTAAAGGTAAACTATCCTTAAAGGCTATAGTCATTAGGAGCAGGGTCCGAAGAGGGCTTGCTGCTATTTAAGACAGCTATATCTTCTATAAACAAACCCCCTACAGGTACATGACATTCATTTCTAAGGGGACCAGAGTAAAAGCGATCACGCTGTCAAGAGACCCAGTTCACATTTACACACATGAGGCGTGTTATGAGAACAGTCAGTCGTGTTTGCAAAGCACCGAAAATTCAAACCAGCTAAAAGTGTGCTTCAGACGTAGTAAAAAGAAAAAGTGGGCTCCACGTTTAAAAGGCAGGAGGCACATTTTCTCCAAAAGAGTAATTCATTTAAGTGAGAGCCAGGAAGACGGTTATTTCAGCTACAAGCCAGTGATTAAACTGATGATGGCCTAATGCCAGAAGCTCACCTCACTGCTCTCCCCTCGACGGACTGTGTTTCTATGAGAAAGTGTGCGTCACTCCATTTGAGCAAACTAAATTCACCTTGTCCAATTTCCCGTTTTCTCATTATGCACCTGTTGAGAGCAGAAGTGACCTTGTTAACTCGACTGGAAACCTTTCATTGCAATTAGTGAGCTCTGGCTAGCATTTTTATTTGTTTTATTTGTTTTTTTTGTATTTCTTTTACAAGACATCTAAAATCCAGCGACAAAAGTTCAGAGGCTTTGCCAGCATTCAAGGTTTTGTTTCATTTTATTTGTCTTTCTGAGACTTTTCCATTCCAGAAAGCACAAAAAGCACCTTGATCCAGCTCCATCAATCCCATTAATATATGAACACTACAGTCAGCCCATATACGCACTAGAGTGTTGATGACAGTGAACTCGACAATCATCAAATCACAGCACTTGTCCTGTTTTCTCTGGAAGAACATAGATGTTTTCTCGTGCTGCATAACTTAACGGGTAAGTCTGTAACATTAGCACTGTTATTACACTGGTAATGTTATTGTAATGCAGTGCAACGTGGGGATTTCTGGGTGTAAAGTGTTCTTGGGTGACATGGAAGGCGGTTAAACTGCATGAGCAGATGGGCAAGAAAGATCTGAAACAACATATTTTAGCAACACGTTCTGTGCAGAGACACTGAACTCACCTTGTTTCCTCCATCGTGCATGGCCCAGCCCGTGCGCTTCACTCCGAGTGCAACATGGGAGTCAGAGGCATCCAGGCAGGTCACAGGATGACCGTAGACCGAGTGCAGCGTCCGTGGCTCCTCCTCCCGGGGGTCCAACAGGTACACCGTCTCCCCTGCTGTCAGGGCCGCCAGCGGGCACTGCTGCCCCCTGCCGGGCACCAAAACCAGGCTCTCTACCTGCCGTACAGACAAGACAGAGGCACCCTTTACTCACACAGCAGCGAATAAGAACATTGCTTATTTTCATTCCTTTCATCATTTCATCCGTTCATTAGCCGCATTAAATGCTTCCATCATTAGCACAAATTACTAATTAACACAATAAAACACAAGTATGGAGCATTTCATGCATGTGAGGGATCAAACTGCTTAACGTACAGTCTTGGGTAGCTGAGCCCTGCAGAGTGTCCTCCAGTAGCCCCGATCGTCAGCACGGTCCAGCCGAACGTCAGGCCCAGCGGCAGAGCCCAGGACGGGGCTGTCGGGGCTCAGGGCCAGAGCCTGGATCCTCCCTGGGCTCTGGTAGTGGTGGATGGGCTCTCCACCTGTCTCTGTGCTCCACAGGTCCACGCAGCCTTTAACCAGGACAGTGAAACACAGCCACTTAGCACCTTGATAGCTGCACTGAGGGAGGAGGGAGCATCTAACCAGGCTAAAAACCTAGGAATTTCCTTTAGATATAATGAAAGATCAAGAAGTGCTCATCAGCTACCAGAGGATCACACACACACATACACACGCTCACCGTCTTCATAAGCAGCAGCAGCCACTGTGCTGTTGACCTGGACGAGACTAACAAAAGGTCTGGGGTCAGAGTTCGCCGACAGGCTGTTGGTCTTCAGGTAGGAGGCCGTGGAGTCCCAGTGCAGCGTGTCCCACAGCCTCACATCACCAGACGTGTACCTGAGATACAGAACAAGCACATGGAGTCTGCTCAGCACACACGCCTCAAACATTTAGGTTTGTACACAAAAGGCCGACGAATGCAACAGCAGAGTTACTGCCCATTTTCCAGCACAGGCTGAGAAGCTTGCCTCTCGAAGAATACCTGACGTCACCCTCTCACCGCTGAATCATTTCCCCTCTCACACTTTCCTCACTTTACTCACTCTGACTTGTTGTTATTTTGCTTTCTAAAATCTTTGTTACATCGTGATCTTTCGAGGATTACAGGGGTGTTGTTTGGGCGGAACAATGCTGAACATTTCACCCGTTGCCGCTGGCCGCGCGTGTGTGTGTGGGGGGGGGGGGTTAGAGCAGGAAGTGACGGCGATCCTACCAGAGCACTCGCCACATGTCTCTGTGTTTGGAGAACTCCTACGCAGTTATGAAACTTTGAATGTACGATCCAATTCACTCCTTTGCAAAGAGCTTTTAAACTCAAATGAAGAAACGTGTTTGTTTTTTTTTAATTCTGCAACATATTGAACTTTTACATGATACCCACAATTCACTGCAATTTACAATTATACAAAACAGAAAAATGCAAATTCTCATATTTGAGAAGCAGCCTCTTCAAAGGCGGCGCTCTATGCAGCCGTGATGATGATCATCAATGATGATTGATTATCATCCATTAATTGTTTGAGTCGTTAACATGTTTCTTGTTCAGTGTGAGGACCTTTTGCTTTTCTCTGCTGTATGTGACTGAAAAGTGAAGCTGTCTGAGTCCTCTTGAGCTCGGGAAAACTATCAGGGGCATTTTTTTTTGTTATTTTCTAATATTCTGGTACAATTCACCAGTGACTGGAGACAACAATCAGCAGACGATGAACAGAATCATGACCTGTGGCCCTGTACCCTGTAGATGAAGACAGTCTTCCACTGGCCTTTCACTTTTCCTCTTCAACAAACCAAAAGTGTTTGCGTTAGTACGAGGCGTACCGTCTATGTGACTGTGCCGCCTTTCTGTGCCTGAAGGCAAACCAACAGACTTCTTACAAAATCTAATTACACAAATGTCTCGTAACTTCTGCTAGCGATTTCTGGATCTTAAAACACTGCACGCAGCACCCTCGAAGTCAATTTTTAACAGACCAGAACGTGACCTTCTCGTGCATCCTCACGTCAACCTGTGCCTGTTTCTTCCCCCGGGTGCTGCCTGGATCCACATCCACAACATCAGCCCCTCGCACTCAAACGGCCTCTGCTCTGTCCCCTCGTCCCCTTCGCTCTGCGCCCAAGAAAATGAGATCTGACTGTGGGAGACAACAAACTGCCGGCGTTGCCACCTCCACAGATACCATCACGTCTGAGCAAGAATCCGCCTCGCAGCCGGAGTGTGTGACACAGCAAGTGTGACAGAGGGTGTACATGTGTGTGCCCGTATGTGTGTGTGACTGGCTTAGCAGGGTTTTGGCAGGAAGCAAACAATAGGAATACACACTTTCACTTAATTGGTACATCACCTCAATGCCAGCTTATCAACAGGATGATGAGGCTGAATCTCACCCAAGTCATTCGTCAAAAAACTTGTACATGAGGGAAACTTTGAGCAGATTACAGTGATCTTCGTGCGAGGAAGCCTCAACAGATTTGGCCTTCGTGTCACTGTGTGACTCCAAGAGTTGTTGGGTTAATGAGACGATGTCTCCTGTTCCCTTTTAAGTGGCAAACCTCATTCCACTGCTTTTCTAATAAGATTCTGCGGATGCAATTGAATCATTCTTGATTACTCTTTAACTGTTATCGATTCTCCTCCGAATTCAAGTACTTTCACTTACGGAATTGCCCTTTAAGCACCATTAATGGGAAAAGTATTGATGTTGTGAATTTGCTGATAGTAGCAGTAGACAAAGCAACGTGCTTCGTATTTCATGTCTGGGCTGTTGTGGTACTGAGCGTCGTCCAGCTGCTAACCTGAAAAAAATACAAACACACCATCTTGTCCAGTGAGACACAGCAGGACTGAAGGGAATCTAATCACATGGCTCCCTGGAGACGCTGCACATCTCCTTGTGGGCAGTCTATCAGGCTCCTCCGGGCCCTCACAATTTATCACTGTCTCAGCCCAGCGCAGTCGTTTCAGAGCAGCTTCGGTTCAGTTCAGCTCTAATTCATGGACTCCTCCCTTACCAGCTCCTGCTGTTGGTAGTGTCATTAGTGGGTGTAAAAAAAATATGCAAAATTGTGACAGCATGAAAACTGAATCGCAATATTGGTTAAAAGTGATCAATAATACCTCCCATAAGGTGGTACTTATTGCCAACTGTCATTTATTTACCTCGTGAACAGTCAGGGGTCTCAGCTGCTGCTGACTTAGCTAATAGTCGAACAACTTTTATGCCTCAGGAGGAATAAAATGAGGACTTTTGCACAGTCTGTTTATTCCTTTCTATCTTTGTTTAATATATTGTGAGCGTATGGAGCATTGATCGCTGTAATGTATCATAACGAGGCTTCATCTCACTGGATCATCAAACTCCTAACTGCTCTGTGGCCAACCGCAGAAGACAATGAGTTCTGGCTGTCAATCACAACCTCATTGTATCAGTCTGTGATACATAACGTCTTGTGTCTAAATGCGATTATACAGCCAGTCATAAATCAGACAATTTACAACCAGGCTGTGTTTCCCTCTACAGCGAGTGTTCACACACATCAGATGTCAGGAGCGACTCCTTGAAACTCACCCAGCCAAGACAAAGTTGTCACAGGAGCTGACGTCGCACAGCACCTTCCCCAGCTCGAACTGCAGCTGGCTGATGGAGCCCACTCGGTTCTAGAGAGGAAATATGACCTGGTTGAAAACCTACCGTTCCATCCATCATACAAATTTTAACATTTTAATTAGCTAATCCTTTTTGACATATACTCAATAGAAAACCGTACAAAGACAATACATTTAATGTTTGACCTCATCAGCTTCATTGATTTTTGTAAATATCTGCTTATTCTGAATTTGATGCAGCAACAGCTTTCAAATAAGTTGTTTACAAATGATCGCATTGTGTTTATATTGATATGTTACACACTTTTTTGGAATCTGGGGTGTGCAACTGGTAAGCAAAGCATAAATCACTTGGCTGCAGAAGTATAAAATGTAAAACTGGAAATAAGAGACGCACAGTTCAAGCTCTACTGTATATTCTGCACTGACGTCTGCCCCAATCTCACCAGACAAACCCCAGCATAGGTGCTGGATTTGGGTGGGAAAAAAAAGGCTTGATTCTGATTCACCGCAGCGGAACAGCTCGAGCCCACCTTCCAGTTGGAGCACACCCTTTTGGCTGAGTTCCTGCAGTCTCGCAGCGTGCTCTTCCAGCAGGGGGAGTCTGACACGCTGGCATCCTGATGATAACCCTCCCTCGTGCACATCTTGAACCACAGAACGCCGTCCTCTGCGAGGACTCTCCATGCCCTGCTCACCTGGGAGGAGATTGGACAGCGTGATGGTGGATTGAGTCAGCATACATTACAGGCTCGCATCCCTTGATTTATTCGTGCTTAACGAGCCCGGCTGACTGCCAGATGGACTCCGTGCGCCGCGTGGTGTGGGTCGACCACACAAAATGCAATTTACTAATCTATGCAATTTAAGTCACATAAGGTTTATTAAAGCTGCGCTAAGCAATTTTGCATGTTGGGGGATGTGCAAGGTTACAGCACAGTCTGATCACCAGACACCACCAGGAAAGTCAATTCATCTGCAGAGAAACATTTCACTGTAAAGTCTGCTCCAGGCCAACAAGCTGCAGGCGTAGTCCCCTTCCAGATCGTTACCCTCACTAACACCACAACTAAATCCAACCAAAACTACCTTGACCAGAAATTGTTGGCTTAAAGTGGCGATTCCTGACTTTTTTGGAGTGAAATCAAACTGTGTCTACTTGCGGCCTCTCCTCAAAGGGCTGCATAAATCTGTGCTGTGAGCTGTTTCATTAAAGTGTGATTTTGCCTTTTCAGATTTTATATAAATAACTGTTTGAGGACTAATTTGGTATTTCAAAAGGAAATAGTGGAAATATAAGATGAGTCAGAAAATTATCCTTATTTAATATATATATATATAGTTCTGTACCTTCCATTCCTCTGTGGGATCTAGTCTAAAGCAGCTGCTTTAAAGGGACTCTGCATGTCTGCGGCTTGTTGTTTTTGTCCACCCCTTTCATGACACTGCCATTATGCACAAAATGAAGTAAATGAATGGATTTTGTTTGGGCGTGAGGCTCCTTCCTCACCTGTGCACATCTGCCGAGCTCAGCGCAGTTGAGATATTGGAATATCTTCAAGGCCAACTCGTACGGCAACTGAATATCAAAGAAGGGAATCTCATTGACTTCATTCTGCAAAAGAAAATGAAAACAGACATTACATACTGAGCTGATTCTGGTCAACCACATCATCATTTCCATCATTATCATCACCACCCTCATACCAGATCCTGAATGAGCTGATCCAGCAGCTCCTCGTCCTTCTTGACCTTTCTCTGAGGTGGATGTTGCTGCTGCAGGGATGTGCTGCAGACATTAGTCATATTAGCATACTGCCTCTTTCTCCTGGTTCTCTCCTCCTGAATCCTGTCCAGCAGTGGGCTGGTCCTCCCATTCAACAAACTATGTGCGATGGACACGTACTCGGGCTGATCCTCTGCTGCAGCCTTTCCACTTCCACGAACACATCCTTCATCCTCAGTGCAATCCTCTGATTTTGAAAGACCACATGCCTTGTTGAGACTTTGTTTCGAGTCTTCAAAATACCTATTTTTCAAGTCTCTCTGGCCTGACTGACCAGGAACATCGCAGGAAGGGGAGGCAGCACAAACAAGTCGCTTCTCCTCCTTTTTACTCGTTAACTCTTGTTTCCAACGCGTCCTGAACGCAGCAAGTTCGTCCTCGGCCATGTTTCTCAATCATCGTTGACAAAATATAACTTTAGAGTGTTACAGAGCGGTGTCGTACACATTTGTTTGTGATCCGCTCGGCATTGACGTAGAATAAGCACATGTCCTTTTCTATAAACAGTCCGAAGAGGGACAAGGCGCTGCTGTACTTAAGTTCCGAGAGCTTTTAATTCCGCAGTTTTATTATAGAAGCGGCAATTCTCGGAGATTATATATGTTTTTGTGGCCTCAACTGACAACTGTACTGAATATAACTGCAAGTATTTCGTATTCCATGCCGGTGGGATGGTCGTATTTGAAAATAATACAAAATGCTTCTTTTATAGTTGAAAAATAAGACAAGAGAACACAATGTCCCAGAACAGCCTGTAACAAAGGCTCCTAAGATCAAACCAGACAGGAGAGATTCAAGAGTTAACCATTGCATCTCTCTTTTGGGAAAAGATGATGTAAACCCCACACCATGTGACACTGTAATGAATAATACAGCAGAGAGAGAGAGAGAGAGAGAGAGAGAGAGAGAGAGAGAGAGAGAGAGAGAGAAAGGGGGAACGCAAACACAGTTAAGGTTTGATGAGAGAAGAGAAGGAGGGTCATATATCTTCAAGACTTGAAGAGAAAAGACTGGTCGTTCTGTCAGGGAGGATGTGCTGGCTGCCGATAGACCAGCCTTTGCTCCTGCCCGGTGACTCCACCTGCAGCGCCCGCCGACCCTCGCCGTGCTCCGTGGCTCAGCTGCTCGCGTCGCGCCTGCGGAGGATCGGGGACCAGCTGGAGAAGAGCTGGACGGCCGGGGAGACGGACGGCGGCTTCAGCTGCGGGGGCAGTCGGACGGCGGTGGTGACCGGGCGAGGCCACTTCAAGAGCTTCCTGTGCACTGCGATACACTTCACCGTGCTCGTCCTGGTCGTCGCGAGGCGACACCTGTAGGGCGCGAGGCGGCAACACCAGCAACAGGTGCGTAAACAGCGTCACGTCACCTGCGCAGTTTTTAGTGTGAGAAAGCGATGAAGGCCAGGTGTTTTGAGGGAAAACTATTTTATTTATGAGCATAAATCTGTGTGTAAAAGCGTTAATGTTTGTGGAAACATGTTAGACGAACAATGTGTTGATTCATTTGAACATCTGACAGCGCGAGGTTCAAATGATACTGAAATTAGAGGCGAAGTCTGGAGCCATACAGGCACAGAAGTTTTCTCTTCAGTCTTCTACCTATTCAAGTTTTCTTGGTCTTTCAGATTAACGGATAAACTGGTAAAAAATGTGTTAAAGGTGTAAATAAAAAAAGTGTTTGATATTCTCTTGAAAATTTGTTTCCATAACACAACACTGAAAGCTTCAGAATAATCAGGGGAAAACATCAGACAAGCTTCATAAAGTGACACTGAATTTAACATTAAGTGAATTATGAATTGAGCTGTTTATGTTTTAACATACAAAACAGGTGTTTTTCCTTGTTTTACTTTTATAATTGCCAAGCAGTAATTCTCATTTAAAATTTATTCTCACATAAAGACACAGTTAACACTTCACTTTTATATTAAATCCAGTTGAAGTGTCTCATGTTGTCCTAATTCTGCACATGAAGAGTGCGCAAACTTAAGTTCTGGATGAGTTTAATTCACATTTCATGAGGAATGGTAAATGCATAAAATTGTTATGTTTGAGGTTTTCACCTGTCAATCATGTTATTTTTTACTTTGCTGTGTATCTTTAAATATTCTTATTTGACTCATTTGACCAGCTAATGTGATCATGTTGGCCAGGTTTGTGTAGCAAAGGGTATTGCATCTTCCTGGCTGAAATGATGAAATAGTCTGTTAGGTCCACGTTAATAACCAAGATGCATAAGAAACTGATGGATTTATCTACACCTCTACCAGCGGCCGTCTAATTATAAACGGTTCTTTTATGGATGCTTTACGTAAATTAAGTGCATACATTTTATCCTATATAGATGGTGCTTACAGGACCATGCAGGAGGAGGGGGCGCACATCATTTGCACTAAAAGCAAGGGATGCAGGAGAGTCGGAGGATGCGGTCCAGGAGAAGGTGTGAGACGCAGCAGGGGAGGAGGATGCGGGGTTAAACGTGCGCTCCAGGGTCCGGACTTCGTGTCTGACTGAACTCCTTGTGTCATGAAGACATCCTCAGGGCCGATTTGGATGCTCTAACTGTTTGATAACGAGCTGACACGCTGAACCCCAGCAGCCCTGCAGTCAGCCAGTTGCACGTCCTGCCCCCTGCGTGACTCTCCGATTCAGTCATCCCGGTTACAAAACGGTGATGTAATCCTCCCCTGGTAGAGCGGAGGGAAAAGCTTACTAATAGGACTCCTTTGAATTTTCACCTCCCACGATGTGAGTGCATACAAGGGGGTTAAAGTGATTAGACCTTCAAATGTCTCTAAGGTGACAATAAGTGCAGCAATCCTGAAAAATGCACGGACCTTTTTTTTTTTTTTTTTTTTTTTACATAAGCTATTCTGTAAGTGTAAACATGTGCATAATGAGCGGGTGAACGTTTTTGTAGATGTTTTCTACAGTGTTTTAGATGATGTTTACACATTCTCCTGTGCTTTAGCATTATCTGTGGGGGGGCAGTGTTAAGTGGCTTTTTATCATAAATAAGATGCAGGACCTGCGCATAGGAAGCTATGCTGTTAATGCTGTCTGTGATTTCTGGAAATAAGCTTTCTCTGATATATCAAGTGTAACGTGAGCAGAACTGCTGGAACTGTCTTTTATAAAGTGTGTGCTATTTATACTAATTAAATATTTCATATGGATTTTTAGCAGTTAATAAAATCTTTGGGAAATAAAATTCTCTGCAGGCGTCCTCATAATTAGACAAGAAATAGGCACAATAAAGTGGGCTAAAGTACTTTAATGTCAAACTCAAAAACCACTGCAGTGCCTTCTGCATTCAAGTCATACCATCCACTACTTGAAAATTTGAAAATTGATATGACAGTATTCTGGAGAAATCATGAACTGAAGTTTGCAACATGGAAGATTATCAGACATGAGGTCTGTCAATGAAAATGCACCACGCTTGATACAAATCTACAAAATCTTATGCCTGGCTGGCATCATGAACAATTACACACTGCACTGTTTACATTCTGGGTAATTAAAAGTCACACACCAACTTACATTCATTACTCAGTATCTAAATAACCTCACCGTTCGCTAACCAAGAACCTTTTTTTTTTTTGTTTTACCTACAGACAGCAGAAACGTTTGTACTGATTTCCTTCTTACCATCACTCTTTTTTGTTCCCATTTTCAAATAAATACTGCAAAACTTGCAGCTAAATATCAAATAAAAATGGCTAAATACCAATAGTGGAAATGAAAAAAAAAACATAGACAATATACAGACATGACAATATCATAAAGAATACAAAAAAATGTGCCAAATTCACCACAAATAGTGCGAATGCTGCGACTGTTTACATTATCACCACGCTAAATCAAAGCAGCATCACGTGTTTGGTGTCAAATAAATTGTTGCTCACATTTAACAGCAGTGGCAAAGTCTACATGTACACAAAAGTGTGACTGTTCCCAGTCCAACTGTAAAACTGGCCAGAGTCCAGCTTTATGTTTCTTAGTGATGCCGTGCTGATTATTCGGTTTGTGCACGTGGCCTCAACCATTAGCTTCATATGCTAAAATGATATGACTTACACATGTTCTGCTCCGGTTTTTTCAAATGCCTCTAAAGTTGAAGTCCCCTATGCATTGTGTGTTTGCTGCAGTCATGATTATCCTGATTTTCAGAGTTACCACATTAAGACAAACAGAGCGAGATGACACACCATTATCTAACTGGCATTACAGCACAATCACATCTTTGCGGGTGCATACGATGAGCTCAGTAGATCTGGAAGTGAGCCGAGGTGGTGCCGTCCTTCCAGCATCGCAGGGTCTCAATGACAGTAGAGCGGCACAGCGGACATGTCCTCTCGCGGTCGAACCACAAGCACAGGCACTCCTCGCAGAACACGTGCTGCAGAGGAACATAATGTACACACGTTTCTTTTCTCGAGTCAGAGGCGTAGAGAATGCACAGCCTGCGCTTGGCAGCTCAAAGTTGAAGTCGTCTTGAAGGAGTGAACATCACAGGCAATGAGAGATTCACCCTGCACGAGCGACTTGTGTCTATGAGTTCAGTCGCTGACACTCACCTTTAATCCACCACTTGTATTACCAAATAATAACAATTATAACAATAGAAGTTTGCATAGGAAACTTTATATAATTTGCTTTGTCAGCACAGCGTGACATCAGGTGTGGTTACAGGTGCAGCTCAGCACACGTCTGACCACACCCAACCACAGACATCAGTAATCAAACTTCCAACAAGAGAGGACAGTAAAACACAGCTTTTTAGTTTGTATCTATTAAGCAATTTAGATTTTTTAACCTTCTTTCACTAGTTTACTGAGTCCTTACCTGACAGAGAAGAGCTATGGGGTCTCTGAAATCAGCCTGACAGATAGCGCAGACATCACCCGCCTCGCTGCACTGCTGACTGCCTGCTCTCACGCCATAACTCTGGATGAGACAAAAAAAAAAAAGAGAGTTAAATTTGAAGGATTAAACTCATCTAGATTTAAAAACACAAAGTGAAACATGTCTCTGAGTGCGTTCACTGATGGCTGTAAACAGTGAAATGAGTCTGAATCTGACCTGGGAGCTGCAGAGCATGACCAAGGCCTTGCGTATGGCAGACACACGTCCACAGATGTCAAAGGACTGCAAAACAATAAACACGGTCAGTTTTTCTGATGAGAACGGCCATTACAAATGTCCACGAGCTGCTTTCGCTGTTCTGACGTTGTTTTACTCTCAAACAGTCAGACTCAAAGTGACAAGCTTTAGTTCTCAAGCCCGTTTCTCTAAACTTTATTCAGCCAGCCACACGTGACACAACAGCATGACAAGAGTGAATCAACAACCGATGCAAATCACGCACATCAGCATACTCCAATATTGTCACACTGCAAACACGGCCTGGCCCTGGAAAACACCTGCTCCACTTTAGCACACACACCCAGGAAAGCGTCAACATTAGCAACAACATCCGCTGAATCACTGTGAGTTAAACAGAACTGGACTAAAATTGTCAACACACGCTACACAACACATGACAGTGACAAGCTCCCCGTGTAAATAATTCATCAGTGCATCATTCAGAGTTTCATTCATCCCAGTTCCATTTAGTTTCACTATTTCAGCTTCCCATCCGATATCGTGGCTGACTCGCGACTGACTCATGGCTCCAAAAACGTCTTTTTCCTGAAGTGTCTTGAAGTTTCTTGATGTAAGAGCTCAGTAACTGACTTTGACATGTAACTCATGGTCCTCAACTGATGGACGGAAATACTCCTGACGATGGTTTAAGCTGAATGCTACGTCAGCATGCTAACATGCTCAAAATGACAATGCTAAAAATGTAAACTATGTTTACTTTCTTAGATTAGCATGGTAGCATTCTAAACATTGGCAACATTTGGAAATAAAAATCAAATTTGGACAACTAAAAAGTAATACAAGTATATCTTATCAAAGACGGGTTGCAGTGTTTCTGATGCAGAAATCCAAATCTAGTGGTCTATGTCTTCGCAGTAACTCTTTCTGGCTAAGAGTGCCGTACAAAATCTACTGTATAAAGGACAACAACTGATTTGATTTTTGCAAAATACTCTGCTACTGGGCCCTGGTTACCTTGCAAAGGCTGTAGATGATGATGAGTGTGGCCCCCAGGAAGTAACTGTTGGACGGGTCTTCTCCCATGATGTACTTGTACCACAGCTGGATGGGCACCAGAGCCCGAAACAGCTGGCTCAGCTCCTCAATCAGCAGGTAGAACTTACCCTGGACAAACAAACATAATTACAATGTGCAGCAGCACATTAGAGGAGCCCTCTTTAGATGCTTCAATCAAACTTTCTGTCCGTACACAGGTGGCAGTGACTGTGAATGAACCACTTTCGAAGACAAAACACCAACAGAAAAAGGGACGTGAGCAGTCTCAGCCCAAGTTTTATCGCAATAAAAACTAGGAAATTGAGACAGAATGTATTCTTTCTTTGATCCACTTACTAACTGTCCAAAAAGCAGAAAGGGCTCAACAGCTCTGGGGCACTCTTCTATCTAGTCAAGAGCAGCGCGGTATTAAAAGCTTAAAACAGCACGCCTCCAGCCCAAACATGGCTGCTGTCCAGAGCGCCGCAGTTTCACAGCAGTACAGGCAATTTCCCCACACTGCGAGGGAAACTGGCAGCGGCACTTTCCACCTGCTACCCAGTGCCCACATTAAACTCAGCCCTACGGGGGTTTGCTAGCTGCCTTTAAAGGACCTCCGCTCCCCTAAATAATCACAGAGAAGAAATGAAGTTCTGAATGAGTCCCCACCGCCACAAAGTGCGTGAAGTCTATTGGGGATCTTTAAAAACAGACCGAAATGAAGGCAGGCTTGATTCCCCAACGGCCCCCGTGGCATCCCAGCTCTCATAATGACTTCCAGGATGTTAGCTGACAAAGATTGATGACTGTGGGTAAAAAACCCACAAGCAGCCAGGTTGGCAGGGGAGGAAGACCTCTGCCAGTGGCTAATTCATCTTCCTTATTGTCCCTTCAGCCTGGTATCCCACAGTGCCCATCACGCCCACGCGAAAACTGTCAAATCTAAAGTTTGGACAGAAGCCAAAAAGTTTGAGACAGCGCCATAGTCCACATTCACACAGCGGCCATTTTCCTGTGACGTCAGGTTCAGGGTGGGAAGCTCAAACGCTGTTATCAAAAAGGACAATGTCGTGCGGCTGTGGTAAGTCGTATAGACGCAGAGAATCTGACAACTCGTTCTCACTAAATAAGCACATTTAAGATCTTGGACTTTCAGAGTTTGTCTTGGTCATTTTTTCACGCTTTCACGCTGACATTTAGACACAATTCATCAGTTGATGACAATTAAAAAAACAATCATAACGTGCAGCTCTGTTTGACTTGACTCCCTGAGCTGCAGAAAGCCTTCAACGTTAAATCTTGCTCGAGGCCAACAGAACAGACATGTGGAGCAACACCAACAGAGCAAAAAATAAACCACAGATCGATATTATGAAGCCCAAATTTAGGAACCACTGCATGTGCCAAAAGACTCGGAGAGAACCTCTTGTACAACAGTGAAAACACTTCCACAGGCTGCAGACAGGAGCCCTGTCAGACCTTAAAACAAAGCCGTCATGGAACCTGTGCGTGCGTGCGTGCCTGCCATCACTTGTGCACACTCGTGCTGACTGTGGTGATTATGTGGCATCATTAGCGTATCCGCGGATGGATGCAGTAATGAAGCAGACTGATCATGTGACTGCGTGGAGGTCAGAGTAGACGACACTGTTTGGCCTCTGTGATTCAGTAAAAGTGATGATACAATCTGGGATTCCCTAAAAACCAACATGTGCCTGAGCAAATTGTGTGTGTGTGTGTGTGTGTGCGCGCGCGCAGTACATCCGCGTGTGTCAGTGGAGGGTACAGGTAATGGTCCAGCTCCAGGGAGGGATGACCTCACCCGTGCAACCCCCTCGAGGGCAAATGAGCTCAGTTGCTGGCTGCTGTGGTTCTGATAGGCCTGTAGGTCTGTTTATCAGTGGAAAATTTAATCCTAATACTTTGTAAACCCCCTCCTCCTCCCACCATCCAACACACAAACACACAGCAGGAATATGAGCTGCCCGGTATGGAAATCAAAGTCTATCTCTGTCTGTCCATGTGTGTGTGTGTGTGTGTGTGTGTGCGCGTGTGTGTGTGTTTGCAGTCATATTCTGTTGCCTCGGGTCAGACTAACCACACACACAGACACCCATGTGCACTAAGGAGTACCGTTTAAAACCTTATGAATACAAAACAGTTTCACACTATGACCCTTGAGCACTTTCTTCGCTCCGTGGAGTATTTCATCATCGTTCAGCAAATTTTCTTTTTGAAATTATCAACAAAGTTTCACAACTTTGACGCTGAACTTCCTGCAACTCACTGATTGTCTACACCGTGCTATGGATGAGCGCAAATATGGCAGTTTACCACAAACTCTGATTAGATGCCTTTCAAGATTTCCCTGGTGGACACGTTCAGTAATGTGTTTAAAGGACAAATCCAACACGTCTATGAGCTACAGTCACATTAGTAAACTGATTTAAGTTAGTTACGTTTTCGAAAAAAGGTTAAACGTTGGTCCTTTGGGTATTTGTTTGACATGAACAGGTTGGGCAAAAAAGCTGCAAGCATTCATTGCAGTTTAAGAAAACGTTAAATGCACATAACTAAGGCTGCAACAACAACTAAGGGACAACAATTCTTATAATTATTATCATATAAAAATGTTTATTATTAATGTTTTGTTGTGAACTACAACAGTCCAAAACTCAAGGAAGGTTTTTGCATCTTTGCTTTTTAATTTAAAATAAATAATTAATAAATAAATAAAGTCCACTAATTGATCAGGCACTTTAGCACGACACATAATTGAGGGAAAAAAGGGACGTTACAATGCCTGTAACTGTATGTGGAGATCATTAAATCTAAGTTAGAGCAACGGATACAGTGTAAACTGCAGTGTCCAATGAAAAATGAATCAGTACCAAAGCTCAGAGGAATAAATGTGCATTTCTCACCCTGGATTTGAAGGCGAGAAGAATCTTGGGCAAGAAGAGGACAAAGCATTTCAGGCCGATGGTGAAGTACTTCAGGACAAAGTCAGTGATGCCCACCACCCAGATCAGATCAAAGAAGTCAAAGCTGTTCAGGTTCGGCTTGGCAAATATGAGGCTGGAAGAAAAAGAAACAGCATCCAGATGAATTGTTCTCAGGAGGTCTGCTGTTTTCACAGTGGATGGGAAAAATAACAAGCGACAGCAAGGCAAATGTATAATGGAAAAACACAAAAAACAAACTCAAAATACTCACAGGACAAGACCAGACAAGAACAGGAAGCCTCCCTAAAGGAAATGGAAGTAAAAGTAAAATGACTCATACAACACAAAGTGAATGGAAAAAACAAAATATAGAAAGTCAACACAAAAACACAAGATGGCAGGCAAAAAAAACCCACACAGTTAGTATTAAAACACCTGCGTGTACACTACCTGTTGTGCAGCTCCTCGTGGCTAAATGTGTAGTAGATATACACTATATTCCCAGCAAGGAACATGACGATCCACAGAGCAACGAACACAGAACGTTCTTCCTAGTAACATAAAAGGAACACACGGATATTTTTGCAACGCTGCAACACATTCCTTCACATCTCAACTGTAATTTAATACCAGCTCATATTTAATTATGAGCAAAAGGGCAAGCAACACACATATAAAGAGATGCACTGATCCATCTGCCTATTAGCAGATTCAGCTCATAGCAAGATTCATAATGGTGAGAGCTGAATCTTGTGATTTCTCTGTTTGTATTACAACTGTCAAAATAGCAAAACTACAGGTTTGTCATCTTTTTTAAACAGTTAAATAACTGTATAAATATTGCTTACTTTTTTTTTTTTTACAGTCAACAAACCCTATGAAAATACCAAAACTACCAAGTATTGCCTGTGCATCCAAAGCCTGATACACAGAGCTCCACTGTTGTCTAAAAGCTGTTGAAAACACATCATTGAGCCACATGGTTGCACTGGGTCATATGTCCTTCACTGTAGTTTACTTTGAGTCAATCTAACACACGGTGCCACTGCTATAAATACTCACCGGTGCACTGTATGGGTCTTAATCTACAGCTGAAAATAGTTCCCCAGAAAAAGGCAGCATTTACTCCTGTTTAAACAACATTTGATGAAAACTACAGTGCCTAGCTGGTTTAGGAATAAAAAAAAGAGCCACAGACAGGATAGAGACGTGGGAAAATACTGACAGGCGGACTAACACATTGAGTCTTTGGAATTTCACTGGATTTGTTGACAGTAAGAAAAACAGAAAATAAAACCAGTCTTATCCTTTAATACAGGCATGCGTGAAAAGCTTGAATTTGACTATGTCTGTCTATGGTTTAAGCTAAAAAATATCAGATGCTGGCATTGTTTAAAAACCTGTATAAGCACAGCAGTTAATAAACTGTAGATCTTTACCCGTAATGACACTTGATACCTAAAGGTGGAATTGGCATAGGCGAATGTGCTGGCCATGCCCACACACACAGCAATACCTGCAGGAGAGAGGTGCAGGAGTATCACTAAACCAGACCTTATGCTGTTAATGATTCTTTGTTGTAAGTAGAGTAATATTAGACAATGTTGGCAGCACTATTACTCAACACACTGGCATACCGAGCTTATGCTGAAAGCAGACTTTAGCCAGCAGAATGAGGATGAAAGGGAAGCCCCTTTGCAGCCATGTGACCACTGCCTTCAACTCAGACAGGGCTGGGGCCGGGGTGGACGGGTCTTCCTGGGCCTCCTCTCTGGAGCTGTGCCTCTCCGAGGCAGCCGCCGTGGTGGCCTGCTGGAGCAGAGAGGAGGTCCTGTGCTGCAGGGGGTGGTGATGAAGGTGGTGGTGGTGATGGTGGTGCTGGGGCGGCCGAGGGAGAAAAGGTCCACCCTCCGTGCGATGGGGGCCCCCTTCTTCTCTGGATGATGCAGTCATCTGGATAAAAACTTCAGGGGGAGAGCCCAGGACTAAGCCAGCAGCCTGGAATTGGGCAGAGGAGACAGAGCCGGAGGGGACACCCACCAGGCCAGAGAAGATTTGCTGGGGTGACGTGGGCGAGTCAGGCTTCAGGCAGTCAAACACACCACCCTCATCCAGGCTGCTCTCTGATCCAAGGGTTTGGCTTCGGCTCCTGAGTGGGGAAAATGTTCTCTTAACATGTAATATATTGTGCTGTCTTGTATGAGCGTATGTATGGGTAGGGAAGGCTAGTTAATATTGCATATAAACATTAGCTTTCCCCAACCCAAACATGCGACTATCACAGGTCATTTTGAAAACAAAATGTGCTGCAGTGTAACAAATGTAATGCTGTTCTGACGTCCCCCCATAGGTTTGCATTGGGAGCTGCTTGTGACCTATATTTGGCTGTATAGTGTATGAAGACAATACACAAGCAAAGGGATGCTTCTGAGGGATATTCTTCCTACCTTTCAGAGGGCATGCCATCCGTGTTGCTGCTGTGTCTCCTCTGCATGGCATACCGCTCATCACCACATGGTCCAGCCCTGCAAATGCAAATCAACATCAATAGTCTGACTGACAGACAGGCCGCCGGCTTACAGCTTATATCTTCATCTATTGATCTCTGTGTGTGTTTCAGGTGTTATACATGCGTCCGTAGGCTACATAACAATGTGGGCGAATTTACCTGAATCAGTTCAGCGAATTGCCCCTCAGCTCTTGTCATATTTAGTGTCAGGTTAGCTGGATTGATATCGCTGCAAAAGATGCTCCGACCGTCCGGCTCGAAAAACTTCCTGTATAACGTCACCGAAGGCGCCTATCAGCCAATCAGCGTCCTCCTTCCCACCCCACTACATCCGTGTTGGAAATTTGTTTTTCCCAAGGCAGATGTCAATTTTCGCTGGATAAATATCACCGTTGAACGTTGTCAGACGTAATGCTGGATATTACAGAATCGTTGTCGTCAAAACGGATGAAAGTGCGACACTAGACTGCATCATTATATATATTTTTTTTGTTATGTGTGTGTAGTTCATATAAGACAGAAAGCTAATGCTAATGACAGCTAGCTAGCAGGGTAACAAAGCTGTCTTTTATGATGAAATGTCGTTAGCTTGCGTACTCACCAGTGAACTGCTTTGAGCCGTTTGAAACCATAATTCATATTTACAGCCGTTGTCCGTTAAGCGTAATTGCGAATTAGCTGCGTAACTCAGCAGCATGGGTTAGCTAATGCGGCTCTCCTGACTGAAAATAAAACGTCTTCTCTTTTTGGTAGCTTCTGCGTTTGTCTCATTTTACTGCGTGATAAAGCTAGCTAACGTCAGTGTACAGAGCCAGTTCTGCTCGGTGTCACAGTTTTTGAGTCGGTCAAAGTCGCGTCGGCATACATCAGCACATAGTCCTGACTAACACGTCGGTCAGGGAATTGATACCCGTGGACGTTTGATGTTGTGGACGGACACTGACACCGACGTCTCCCCAAGAAAGCCATGCTATGATGGTGCTACGGCGATTACTGAGAAAGCGCTGGGTGCTGGGAGTAGTCTTCGGACTGTCTCTCATCTACTTTCTCACCAGCACACTCAAACAGGTACAGAAGCTGACACGACAGTAAAGCAAATGGTCACATCTTCTGCATCAGGGGTGGATAATCAGCATAAGATGCTTGGTATATGTGTTTTAAATGACTTGAAGTATTGCTCTCAGTGGCTCAATACATGAGACATTAAAGAGATTGCCACCAACATAGAAGTGGTATAACTTAATCTCTGCAGATTGAGAGAATTATATATTTTCTCACTTTTTACATCATGATATTGTCTGACCCTGTTCTGAGCTTTGTTGAGCTGTTCTTTGATGGTTGCTGGACGGCTCTTCATGACCTCCTGTGTGAACTCTGCAGGAGGAGCGGACCATACGGGACCGCACACTCTTAGAGGTTAGAGATTCAGACCATCGCATCCCCTGGAAAGTCCGTTTCAACCTGGGAAACAGCAGCCGACAGATCACTCAGTGCAGAAACTCCATCCAGGGCAAGACTCTGCTCACAGACGAACTTGGTGAGTAATGCAGCCATTACTCACCACCATACAGAGACGATAGCACGACAGTTCCACGGGACTGTTGCCTTTAATCAACGTATATACTGATCTGTGTTAATGTTTCACAGGTTATGTCTGCGAGAGAAAAGACCTGCTGGTTAATGGCTGCTGTAACGTCAATGCTCCCAGCAGCAGACAGTACATTTGCAAAAGCTGCCTGGCCAACGGCTGCTGTAGCATCTATGAGTATTGCGTGTCTTGTTGCCTCCAGCCTGATAAGGTAATCTGTCATCAAGGATGTTAAGGGGCTTGGGGTATTACTGTCGTCACAAAAAGTGCTGTCCACATGCTGCATCTGCTGTATGCATACATTTTAATAAATGATCCTGAAATGCAAGAATTCAGACACTGTATATGTTTCAAAGCTGAATACTGATTTTGATTTTTGTTCATAGCGGTGACAGTGAGGGACAGAAAAAGATGAAAAAGTCGAACAGATTGAAATCTGCACTTGCTATGCTCACTCTGTTATCTGTGCACTCTTCTGCAGCAACCTCTCCTTGAGCGCTTCCTGAATCGTGCCGCTGAAGGCTTCCAGAATCTCTTCACTGCGGTGGAGGATCACTTCGAGCTGTGCCTGGCCAAGTGTAGGACCTCGTCACAAGTATGTCATGAGATAGATCAGAATGGAGACGATCAGCTCCGACAGACACCAGTCCTAACTCTGTAGATACAGAATAAGTCTAAAGCCTATCTGCTTGCATGATTGGTGAAAATGGTTTTCTCACAGATTTGCAGCCGCAAGTAAATTCAATATTTCACCCAGCTGCTGAATCTAGATAGAAATGCATTATTTTTTTAGGTGAGAAACGCTTCACTTCTCATTTTCTTCGTCAGTTTGTTGAATTTTTTGAGCAGTAAAAATAACACATAAATACTTGAATGTATTAACTTTTTTTTGTTGTTCCTCTAATGCAGAGTGTTCAACATGAGAACACCTACCGAAACCCTCAAGCAAAGTACTGCTATGGAGAGAGCCCTCCAGAGCTCCTTCCTGTATGAAACATCCTCTCGGGTTTAGGACGAAGAGGAACAGCAGCAGTGGGCCAGTAAAGCGTCCCTGTTTGGACATCTGAAGTTGCTTGGAGAAGAGACTCTCTGCGAATAAAGTGCCGTCTTGGACAGTTTTGCATTTTAGTGACAAAGAGGTGGAGACACCCACAACCTCAAAACGGACAAATGCTGTATGTGATTCGATTATTTACACTTCATAAGTGCATAGAATATGCTTCATACATTCATCCATGATGATCATCAGGTCTACATAGCAGGCAGCTCATCCATCAGAATCCGCTTCACATCAGTTCATGACATAAAATAGGCTTCATTTTAAAAGACGGCAACAGCTGTTTTGTGCTTTGTTGAATATTTTAACAGCGAAGAATGTGTCAGTACTTTGGTGTATAGTGCATGCATATGAAACTGCTATTTAATAAAAGTGACTGTGAAATGAGCTAGGTTATAGTTTATGCTTTTTATGAATGGTGACATTCAGAATAGTGGCTTCGCTGTTTTTATGAACTGTCTGTCACAGGCCTCAAAAGAAAATCATGTGTTTTAAAGCTTGTTAAAGAAAACTCACAGATTTAGTGTATCTAAAGGAAATAGCACTGCATGATCAAGCAGCGCCAAGTGAACTTGAGATCACCAGGCATTTTATTTTATTAGCCGAAATGAGCATGATATTAATGGAACTAGTGCACAAATAGAAGGTGTTAAAACATTCGAAAAGCTGTGAAAAAAACATTTGAGTTTCATGAAAAATATCCACAATCGTCTTAAATGTGTAGGGAAGTATGGAAACGTTCTGTAAAGTATGAAAAGTTCGGGGGCTTTGCTAACTTTACACATGCAGACTCATTTGAAGCTCATCCAGACCCACAAAACACCGGAACTTGTATTAAATACTAATTGATCACTTAATTTGAGGAGGACAGGGGCCACATTAATCTTTGTTCCAGTGTTGTTCTCTTGCATTGCTTTGATGGGAGTGTGACAGACTGATCTGCCTCACCACGCACTGTCCATCTGCCCACAAATTTCACTGTGGAATATGCTGATTTGAGTCCAGACTCGTGGCTCTCTGAAGGTGATCCTCATCAGCTTCTCTTTCCACCTCAGGCAACGTGGCCCGCTCACAGGGGATAGATGGCCAGAGCAAAACAATTAATCATTGTGAAGGCTGAGAAAACAAACTGTCGTAATTAAGAAATGTAGCCTATTAGAGCCCCTTTTCATTTGCCTCTTAGGCAAGTTGATTAATTGCTGTCACATGGGACAATGTCATTCGCTGAAAAGTATCAAGTCAGAGCATTTCAGCTTTTAGACAAATAGTTTGACATCTTGGGAAATACATTTGCTGTGTTAATGAGAGTTTGAGAGGAAGACTGATACCACTCTTTTGTTATGCTCGTGTATCTGTGAAGTAAATATGAAGCTAGCAGCTGATCATCTTAGCTTAACATAAAGACTGGAAACAAATGATTTCTGCATTTTGCAGTAGCTTGCAGAAAATTCTTTCAGAAAGTTTTTCCACAATGAAAGGTGGGATATTTCATTTTTCTGATTAATGTAACTTTTTTATATTTTATCTTATCAGAATTTCATATCACATGTAAATTTGATAATTTTTTTTTACAAAGTAGTTTGAAATACTTTTGCAAAGAAGCTTTAGCAAATCGAACTAGATTTCTCTTCACTGATGTCTTTGCTGTAGTTCAGCGTCTTCCAGTGTGAAGTAATTAGTAGCGTGCAATGCTCTGCATTCAAAGCAGCTTCCCCAACACTGACAGGCTGATGCTATCCATCTTCACATCTAACTCTCAGCAAGAAAGCAAAGGTACATTTTTCCCAAAATGTCACAGTATTTTGACAAAAAATGCTAAAATTGGGATTTAATCAGCCATTTTATCTGCTTGAGGCTATCTGTTTCACCTCATATCTACCCACAGAGAAAGTCAGTTTGAAGCTGAACTAAACTAATTACATTAAATTCATTCATTCCTACAAAGTAAGAAAAGAGACACAGGTTTTGAATGTCCCAAATGCATGTCAGCACACTGGATACATTAAGAAGAACAAATCTTGAAAAAATCTTGAAAGAAACATTGCTATAAACTCTAATTATGCCTGCATCACAAACTGACATCAACTTGTTTTTAAAAAAAATTACAAGAGGTATCCACTCCCCACTGAGTACCTCTGACATGTTGCTACAGTACCTGGAGGTTTCATCTTATCTTTCCCTTTGACTTTTGAAATTTGGACCCCAAACTTAAGCTCCAGCCAGTCCAGATAGTCCCTGGCTGTCTTCAACAGTGTGTGACTCCACTGCTTCCTCTCAAATGCATGGTTGGGCATTTGTGGTGGGGATGGCTTCGGGGAGCATTCCCCTCCCAGAATTTCCTTCACACATGCTGCAAGCATGTTGACCCTGGATATGGTTTCCCTGAGTTTCCTGTGAAGTGAAACATCATCGGGGTTCAGGTTCCTCCTCTGGTCGTCCAGGACCTTCTCTAGGCCTTGAGCCATGAAAAGGAGGCTGCACTGAACTTTTGATCCTTGGAAAGAAGAGTTCTCTTTGTCCTGGAGCTCAGGGAAGCCTGGGGACCACACGCCAAGGTGCCTCCCATTGGCTTCATCCTGGAAGAAGATCAACAGTGAATTTAATTGTCTGTGAGTTCACTGTATCACAAATCTACGCCGAACCTCTGCAGGGTCACTGAGACATCTCAGAATGAAGAGAGATCAAAGCACTTATACAGACAAGAGCAATGACTGATGACACGTTCTGTTGCCACAATCCCACACACTGAAGGGAAAAGTTATGTACCAGCATAAGTCTGTTATTAGTCTTACAAGTAAGTGAACTGTAAAAAAAAAAAAAGTACTAAGTGCATATACACAAGTGCTGTATGGAGTACAATTTTGAGATTTCTTTTTAAAATGTATGTAATTTAATACTATATATCCAACCATACGGGGAAAAAGTGAAAAATTTACTTTGCTTATGTTTACTAGATTTATCTTCACAGCTGCAGTTACTTTTACTTTTCAGTACTCTGTTGAGACACGCAGTATTATGTCACTTACAAAACACATCAAGCTCACTTCAACCAGAGTTTTGGTGAGGGCCGTCAGCTCTTTCGGCCTGCACGGAACACCAGCGGCATGTTTCCTCACTGCGAGACCCGCATCCAAGCTTTGCATTAGAATCACCACCCAGACACACGCCGCTTTGAGAAAACCTGCAAATGCAAGCACATGCACCGCTTTTCAAAGTCATCACATGAACTCAAAAGCTTGAATCAACTTATGACATGCATTGATCAATGAAGGAAGCGAGTTACATGACATACTGTACCTGCTCTGCATTTCATTGTGATTCTGCACAAGTTTTCAAGTATGACAAGGACTGATCGCTATAGTAATACAACCACATCATGCCAAGACCATTTTTATATTTGCACAGCTCTGAAAGGAGGCGTGTGAAAGATGTGCTGAAGATAAACACCCTCTATCTCTAACTTAACCGTATCCTTTGATAAAAAGAGTGAAGTGGCAAACCAATCTAAACTGGGTTCCTTTGACAGGTCAACACCTTGCGCAGTGCTTTTTGTCACTCCCACTAAAGGAAATGCTGCAAATTATTGAAGTGCAGATTGAGACTGAAGATATTTTGCTTTAACGTATAAAGACCTTGATTTTGACAGTGAAGATTTGTCTTTAGCACAACTGTCATGTCCAGTGCAGATACATTCAAAAACTGCAAATAACTGAAAAAATAAATAAATCAGCGGGTTCCTCGAGTCATATTTAAGTAAATAAAAGATCCCACAGAACTTTGCTTTGGGAAATGATTCTGGTTTGTAGATAGAGAGGCTTTTATTTAGCTCGCATGATCTACACACGGCAGTGAATTTGCATTTTGTACGTATTTGTATTTTTACTTTGGATCCAACAGAAAAGATAAAATCTTTGCATCATTTCGGATGAAGCACTTACGCTGATAAACGAAATTCTTTGATAAATGTCAGTTGTTTTTCACATACTTTTGTAATGACATATTTATGATTGATTCATTCTTCCTCTGATCCCTCTCACATGATACTTCCTGTGCGTAGATGTGACGCTCACCACAGTTCGACAATATCCTTTCATGTCAGCCTGGTTCAGTCTAGTTTAAGCCGCAACTGCATTTTCTAACTCTACGTGACTGGCTTGATTTGTTTGATATTACATGGGGAGGGCTGATAAGAAGCGATCCAACCCTTAGCACAGTAGTCGAATGGCGTTTTTGTTGTTGTTAGGAAATCCTTTAAGTCTTTTTAGTAAAAGAAATAAAACTTTGAAAAGCAAACTGATACAAAATATTAAAGAATCTGTTTACTTTATTAGGTATGGCCAAGATGTCATGAATTAGCCATCAGAAATATTCATTCTGTATAAAAATACAGATGTTACAGCAGAGGTTGAGGTTATGGCTGCAGTTACTTTATATGACATACTGGAGGGGGTCACGGCGCTCATCCCCCTGGTGCTCCTATGTTAGTTAAAAGATAATAAAGTGCCCTCTATAGTGGCCCAGTGCCTCCGTGTGCTAGTGCCCCTCTACACCCCCCTGCCCCTCACACACTGCGCAACTGCATACACATACACATACACATACACATACACACATAAATATAAAAAAGACTCTGATAACTTGTTGAAAACAGGAAGAGAATATATATAGATAGATAGCTAGATAGATACATATATCTTTATCCTCTGGGTAATTTATGCAAATGTAAACTATTGTGGTGCTGCCACCCTATATAAAGAGAACAGATGTTGTGTGGCACTGGAAAACAATAAAGAAGATGCTGAAGAAGCAGATCGGAAGGCGAGAGCCAGCGCAAAAAAAAAAAAAAAAAAAAAAGCTTTTTCATAACAAAAATATTAATGAAATGGAGGCAAAAATGAACACTGTGAAATTCAACGTTAATTTTAATAAATAAAAATAACAACCTCAAGCTGAAGAAAGGAGAAAAAGAACCTACAACCTGCTGAGGGAAGCATATTGTGACTGAAACAAATATGAGGCATCAAAACTGTACAAAAAAATAAATAAAGCACTCATTTAACATTTCTTAGTTACAGTTGACAGCAGAAATTAACCTTGGCCATGCAGGAGGGTTCCACTCTGCCTTCCAAATCAGTGCCAGGTCCCTCAGTGCTAAGACGATGCACTTCTGTAGTATTACCTAATAAATTACTGACTAATGAATAACAGGTTAATCTTGCCTGATAGCAGACAGAATTGTCCACTCAGTTACCAAAAGTAAGTATTTTTAACAAGACCTCAGGACGTTTTCCAGGCATGTTTGTGCTGACAAAACTGGGTATTTTAAGCCAAAAAATGATCTTTTCCTCACTCTAACCACATGGGTTTTGTACCTTAACCTAACCAGACCTTAACCACAGTGTTCTCACCACATGAAATTGAAGATTGAAACATAAAGAAATGGAAAGTTTCAGCACATCTGTGGTTTGCAGAAACATACAATGGCAACATTTTCTCTGCCGATTGGGTTGATACAACACGTAAAAACTATTCATCTTGGGAAACAGGACCTTTTCATCATCTCATCATGTATTTTACTTGCTTTTGCTGCCAGGAATGCTGCTTTCGGTACTATATTGTATAAATAGAGTGTTGTTTCATCAACAATTTTATGAAAATAAAAACGTATTCAATAAAGGCATGATTCTAATTTAAGCTACATCTCAGTCTGCTGTCCATAGATTTAATTCACATTAATTCACATTTAAAACAAATAAATATCCATAAGTGCCAGTATACAAGTATATAAATTAAAAGTCTGTGCTCTCACGGGCAGCTGTGCGAGCCACAATGGTGCACACTACACTGATTTTCCACCAGGCTTTGCAGCCAACAGGTTAACTAAATTGAAATTTGAGCCCCAAATATGCTGATATCCAAAACACACATCCAGTTCTGATCCCGGCGATGACCAGAGGCAGATATGGCAGTTTCCTGGGCTTCAGTAAAAAAAACATGTAAGGATACCAGGTGACATGATTTGTGTCATTTTCTCCGGACTGCTCATGCTGCTTGTCTGTCACACACTTCCTTCACCTCAAGTACCTGCAGCACTGTTGTAAGCCAGTCCTTCAGTGTGACTATGACGCCCCAACCGTATACTTTTTTTGCATAGTCATGGGGGTGGGACAGCTGTGCTGGGGCTGGTGTTGTAGGTAAAGGGATTTCTGGATTGATGTGTGTGAGAACTGTCTTTATCCTGCCTAAAAGGTGGGTGAGTCTGCCTTTGACCTGTGACAGGGGTCTCTCAACAGATTGTGGGTTGTCCAAAAGTTCCCTCTGATATTCTTCCACCTTTGAAAGGTGCAAAGAAAAAAGCTCATTCTTGGTGTAGATGTCCTGCAGCTTCAAATATATGTTGATACCAGATATTGTGGAACTGGGGACATCGTCTGGAAGTGACGGACCAAATTGTCCATGAATACTGATCTGTAAGAAAGAAATTAATTCCCCATAAGCGCACAATGAAGAATGGTGATCATTGTAAAATTTCAGTTTCAATGGTGATGCAACTTCAAAATATACATACCAATATATAAATATACACCAGTTGCTCTAACTTGTCTCCTTGCTGTTACTCAGTAAATAAGGGTCCAATCAAGTCAATCAGGACCGAAAAGTTAAGGACTGCAACTTTAAAGTTTAGTTCAGCTTCAAACTGACTTTCTCTGTGTGTAGATGTGAGGTGAAACTTCTTTGCATCTACATTGTGTTGATTCAGCAGGGGATTGGCTGTACATCTATTTTTGGCAAATGATCAGAGCACCATGAGTGAGCGGGATGGGCTGTGATGATGTCCTGTAGCATGTATCAGCAACTGTGTCACGAAACCCCATGGCGTCACGTTTGCATCAGCAACAAAAACTGCACTTGGTGGACAAATGTCCCCAATAGACTGAGTTTTGTGCATGATTCCAACAAACTATGCAGGAAATGTGTCCGATCTTTTTTTTAAAAAAAAAATCACTGATGGTACTCACATATTCATCCAGTAGCTTATTTACTTCACGTCCCAGTAGCTTTGTAAGCAGCTCCGTCTTGTTTATGTCATCTTCACAGCTGGCTTGAGCTGGAGCAGGAAACACTGGCCTCCACTGGACTTCCAGGAGCATCAAGACAAGTACTGAGAAAAGATCACGTGGACACAAGTGACACAAAAAATAACACAGGATATAAGGTCAAAAGAATCCCGCTTCTTCAGAGATGCATTTCTCTTTGAATGTGGGCTTAACAGTCAGGAAAGGAAGCAGACATTAGTTCCTTGGAAGGGGTCACAAGGCGATAATGTTGCCTCAGATAAAGTAAGAGAGCTTAATGATGTAAGCACATTGGTTGAAAGAGCAACATTACTCAAAGATTTCAACAACATTCTGTAAATATTGATCCATTTAATCGTGCCTCTAACAGCTCTGTTATGAACACTGCTCGTTTCCTTTCATTTCATCTTTTGGCATCATTGCAAGCATTTCTTTGGACAAGGCTTTAGTTTCCTTTTAAAGGTAGAGGAGGCCTAGGTAACTTCTAATGTGAAGAGTGCAGAGGAGTCGAAGACATCATAAGTCGAAAACATAAAATAGGGAGTCTCCCCTGTTATACAAAGTATATAGCTCAGCACAATCACACTACTACTAAACGTAAATGCCTATAGAAAATAAAATTCGATTTGTCATAATTTAAGGTACAACTGAGTGGACATTTAATCTAAGCGGCTGAAAAGTAAACTGCATTATTAGAAACATCAAGTAACTCTGTCATTATGACATTTTCCTTAATAAATATTCTAAATATATTTACCATAGTGGCTTAGAAGTCCACTGAGTTTATAATCCATAGTGACCGTAGTTAGAAATTCACGTGACGCTCAGCGGTTCTTGATAAACAAACCACCTAAAAACAGCAAGGTGTAACCTTGCAGAATTAAGTTTCAGTGGTAAACTGCTCTTTATATATAGTATTTGATGTGCTCTGTCATCCACACCCACCCACACTGACACACACACACACACACACAACCTCACACACTACAAGGACGAAATTCCATGATGACATTTTTTGTCATGACAGTGTGCTGTTTGTCTCAGACTTTTGGTATGAGCAGAGGTGTGACTTCAATGCTTCATGTGCTCCACAGTTATATGTTGCAGGCAGGGTTAGGAAAAGAAGTTAGAACCCAAAATTCAGCCAGACGAAAGGCGGCACAAAAGTTAAAATATGACAGATGAAATGATACATTGCTTCACCGCCTACATTGTATCTTTCAGGCATCTGAGACGGAAAGAAAGAAGACACAGGCGTAAGCAAAATCACCACCGCTTTGAGTTATTGAGTCATGATTTTTGCTTTAATTCAGTGATAACGCGCAGTAGTTGTAGTCTGTGTTTGAGGGGCCATGAGATGATTAAAGGAATGATAAAGAATTTAAAAAAAAATCTTTTTGAGACTTTTCTTTAATCATCACTGACAAATATGAAGCAGCTTCATCCATTTAGGCTTCTAAGAAATATAATCAAATTGAACGAAAAGGACAATCGCTCGCACTGTAGATAAAGACATATAAATAAAAGGGGTCATAAGGACACGTTACTTTAAGCCAACACGAGTCACAGAAGTTGACAAGTCTCAAAGAATTGTTGAAAAAGTAATTCTGATGTAATTTTTCCTCTCAGTTACTTCATAAATCATAACTTTGCCTCACGTCAGGTCTTAAACGTCTGTTTGATACCATCAGTTTCGCTGTCAGCGGCACTTTTTTTCCCTCCTCCCAATCATGATTGTAACAATTTCCACTCATTCATAGAAGAGATGTCAGGGCATAAAGTCATCCCCTCAAAACCCCATCCTGTGGTATTTTCTGCCAGTTTGAGGTGACAGAGTGTGAAACCATCCTTTATTGCCCAGGTGATTCTGTAAACTTCTGCAGAAATGTGTTGCGTTTGTTGCTCCTGGTATGGTCTCTCATTAAAAGCTCTCTGCACTTCCTGTCCATGTTTACTACATTAAATATGTTTAACTTTTTTCAGAAAATTTCCTAAAAATCGGTAGCCAAGCAGTTCCAAAAAACACTGTTGTCACATTTCAGTCATTTTTCCTTTGTTCTGTGTCCCGTTTTGTTTGGCTTGTACATGCTTCCCCTTCAACTAATCATTAGTTTAAAAGTGCATCTCATTTCTATGCAGATGATGTTCAATTATACTTTTCATTTCAGCCTCAGAACATGATGGTTTTAAACTTTTTGAAATAAATTCCATCGATGCCTTGATGTCTATATACTAGTTTCTTGCAGGTAAATACAGTGGTAGTGGTTCAGATTTTCACCGGACAGCCTGTTCCCAAAGCTGAAGGAAAATACTGAGTTTCTTTCATCTTCATTTTGGCCCAACATCACAAATTAAGATGCTATTTTTGACCAGACCTTGACTTTTGCCCAGCATGTCAACTGCCTTATTTACTTGAGAAACATCTATAATCTGAGCTCCACTGTATCTCCAGCCAGGATGGAGAGGAAATTTAGGCTTTTACTTCTTTCAGACACAGCATTTTATGCTCAAATCCGGTCCTGAATCTAAAGGCAATGACACCTTTGAGGGGGTGGATTCAAGACTTCCCTTTCAAGCAGGCAAAACACCACGGGGGAAGTTATCAGAAAATCATCATTATTGTAACAATCAGCTCACTTGTTCCGTTCCTGTTAGAACTATAAATAACATCCTAACTTCATATATGCGGTGAATCATGAATGAGGAATGACAAGCAGATAATGTCTTAAAATCTGTCACGAAGCTGTCAGTGTTTGTTCGAACATGCATTCATGCCTTGAGAACTGAAAGGGCTCATGCCAAGCAGGCGACAAAGAGGATTTATTTTCAATACTCTTTATTGAATGAAGCAGCACAAAAATTACAAATGTTTACAGAATACTTTTACTTCAAATAGTACAAAATGTAGTTGTACCAAAGAAAATATCTAAGTGATATTAGCTAAAGTTTAACTGTGCAAATAACAAAAAAAAAATAAGACATAGTGTTATTGACCTTGGGTAATAATACAGTTAAGAAACACTGACCTCTTGGAGAAGAAACTCAACAAGCCAACTGCCCTGCTCAACAGCCTTTGTAGTAGCTTTAATGTACAAGTACAATCTGCACATTCTTCTCAAACCAAAACGAGTGAGCCCTGTTGTCAAAAAATAGAAATTCTCACTTTGCATGAAGATCAACATTCACACACTACTCTGCACTTCAAGCTTCACGCTTTCAGATTCACAACCAGGACAAATGCAATTGTTGCGAATGGCCTACAATTAAAAAAAAACAAACAACAAGAACGGTTGTTTCGACACATGGCATTATGATATAAACATTACTGGAAGACTAACTTGTGTGTTTATAGCACAAGGTGGTGAAACTTATGAGTGTGGTCTGCTGTATACAGCAAAAACAGACCACAACCCTTAGAGAGAAAGAGAGTCTATCATACATGTTCCTATTTGTATCTGACTTTGTGCTTGTGGATCTGTGTGTGTGTATGTGTGTGTGTCTGGATGTGTGTTTGCTCAGGAGTGAGTATGTATTTTGATGTGCATGTGTGTGCTTGTGGGCCCCCTGGGACTCAGTGCATCCTGCCTTTACATAGGTGAGACAGGAGGCCTCACAGACAGACTGTGTGCACACCATAGACAAGTACTTCTGGTGGTCACGGCGAGTTCGTAGTAGTTTAATACTGCTGGCGATGCTGTGCTAGTCTAGGCACAGGGTCAGCCTCCTTTGCTGAGGCCTGCCACCCCTGGCCGCTGGCGCTGGAGTGTGGGGCGGCACATTGAGCCAGGATGGTCCAGCTCAGACAGGTCTTCAGAAATCAACTCGTGGCTGGTTCTTTCCTCTGATGTTGGAGCATGTCTGTCACACTCACGATGTCCTCCTCAGGGACCTAGAAAATAGTGGAGGGAAGTTACTATACTATATACTATACTGTCACTTTATAAAGTTGATGAGGTGAACATATTAGCGAATAGTTGGCTATTTACAGATCCAGCAGACATGGAGCACCATTAACCTTCATTATTTTTGATGTAAAGACTTTTTCCTAATAAGTTCTGACATAGAAGAAGAAGAAGAAGAAGAAGAAGAAGAGAAGAAGCTGTTTCCCATTGTACCCCATTACATTTCTTTGTCTCCAGACAGCAAGAAACATGGCCAATACTACCTGAGATGGAAGAATTCCAACTTGCCTAATTGAGAAACATTCCTGAAGAGCTGTCTCTGTTTGTCTCTTGTGGATGGCCAAGGGTAACCCTAATCCTCTTCTTGGAGGTTTATGGACAGTTTTCAAAGAGCTGGTTTTGTTTCCAGTTCGCAACCTCTACAACCTCCACTTTGTGTAACCTAGTTTATTTACCAAACCATCTGATGGAAATGTGGCTAATTTGCTTTTCTTTTTCCAACACTGCAAAAAGTTCACTTCAAATTTGCTTGACAGTTAGATGGAAACATGGCGACTGACATGTCCTTCTACTCAGCATGGGTGTGATCAGCTACGTACAGGTGGGTGCTGTTGCATAACAATGAACATTCAAGACCAAAGGCCTTCAGGTACTCCATGTGGAGCGTTCGCTCTGTGTAATGAGAAACATATGTAATACAAGGAAAAACAAATTGAGAGTGTTTTGTTATCTTTCACCCCTCAAGGCCATTTTTTCATTTTTCCTGTCAATGTATTTCTTGTGGGATTTTTTTCCCTGATAAAAGGTGGCCATATATTTTTACTTGTCTAATGAGAGAGTGAGACTTTTTTGTGATCAAGGGCGAGACAAATTATTCACACTCCAACCAATAAAACACTGATTTAAATAAAACACTGATTCTTCTATTGAACGTAATTCCATTCTGTGTATCTCCCTCATGCAGTAGTTTCCATGAATTCGTTGATATTAACTGGAATTTCCCCTCAATTTCAATCAAGTTACAAAGATTCTGACTAATTCACTGAAATACGAGCCACACAGTGACTCCCATCATCCCATACGCGCGTGTTTTTTCACATGCTGTAGTGACGTAGCATTGCTCTATTCCATGTTAGAATTTGTTACTGCAACTACTTAAGAGCTTTCTAAATGACTTCCATTCTATTCATGCTTCCTCTTTACAGAAGGTATGCCATAAAACAGGCTGATATTATTATACATCATCACCAATGATAGAGTTGAAGATTTGAAGAATCTGGATGAAAGTAGTACCCTCACTCCATCCTTGCTTGTGAACGACTGAGCCTTTCCTTGATGGCCCCAATCCTGTTACTATCACCCGTTACCAATGAACTCGTTTACATGTGGAATGTTCCAAACAGCTGTTTTGGGAGCATTCAGCAACTTTCCCAGTCTTTTGTTGCTCCTGTGCCAACTTGTTTGAAATGTGTTGCTGCATCACATTCAGAATAATTTACAAAAATCAATAAAGTAGATGAGATAAAACATGAGATATATTGTCTCTGTACTGTTTTCAATTGCGTCAAAAAGAATTAGCAAATGATCCCATTCTGTATGTTTTACACAGTGGCCCAACCTTTTTGGAATTGGGGTTGTAGGTGTTTCAGTGTACTTACAGCTAAAGCTAAGGCATTGAACCCTGGAGTAACAAGTTATCAGAAGCTCACAAGAGGAAGACTATGTGGTGTCACTGCTAGTTTCATTTTCAGCAACGGAATTTGCTATTATTGGTCCGGTCTGTGGTTAACACCAATCCCACTCTGGTTTACAAGGTTCTGGTAATTATAGAATTACATATGAATGACTTTCTATGACTAAGACTCTTTAAGGTGAAGCTCAATGACATGCTAGACTCCATAATGCAGCTATGAAGGTGAGTTGAACACTCATTTCAGAAACATTCCTAAGGTAGGAGTGTAACAATGAATACATGCAGAAAACCCAACGATCCACTGTCATGACTAGGTTCACCTTTATTCACCCTTCCGTTTGTTCAATTTTAGCGACTAGGCTGATTAAACAGCCCAACTATCTCACACTAGATGGTTGTATGAACATTTTGCATTGTGATACAAAGAGGAGTGAGAGCAGAAAGCCAGAATTTCTATTAATGCAGCAACAGGAGACACATGATGTAATTCATCACCAGTGAACTGAAGGGTTTATAGTTCACTCTGTTTACCCTCATTTGTTTTCAGGAACCGCTTCACACTAACCCACAAATGCTAAGCATTAGGGCATAGTGACTAAAACAAGACAGAGGCAAATAATACATTTAAGGGTTTGAGATCAGAAGACATCAACGGTCAAAGAGTCAAACCACAAAAGAGTCATACACAACCTAGTTGTGATTGTTCATTTGAAGAGATGAAAGTCTCCTACACTCTTAATTGACAGCGGAAGGATGCTTATACACAATGCATTGGCATAGGGGGGAAATTTGCCTTTGCTGAGTCACTGGGTGGCAGATATTCTGCGATAAGTTTCTGGGTAAGGGCAAACAAATGACCTAGATAACCTTTTCTGAGTAACTTTCAAGATAATACAGATGGCAGGAACTGCTGACTAAGTTGGCAGACAGACATAAATGCATTCACCACAACTGTCTAGTAAACACTGTTTTAATACGGATGTTCCAAGAGTTAGTTTCAGGTGTTTCCTAAACCTAACCATTTAGCTTTGGTGCCTAAACCTGAGCAAGAATTCATCCAAGTCTAAAAAAAAGTCAGTACTGACTTTTGGTTTCACATGTGACTCGAATCACGGCGTCCTGGGTAAAAGCCCTGTATTTGGCCCATTCATCCACCGCCACCTTCTCCCGATGTGGATTTTGTCGCTCTGTAACTACATCACCTGGTGGCTGCTGGTAACAGCCGGGGTGCAAATACACTCTCTGTTATTTCAATTGCTTCTTGCTGAAAAAGATTTCAATATTGGGCTATACATTAAAAACTCTCAACAAACTGATGTCTTTCCAAATTTATCTGGTCAAATTCAGACTCCAGACTTAGGCGAAGAGTTAAAATGAGACCAAATGATAAACTGACAATTAACAAATGCATATTTAAATGACAGGATTTAATTAACAGGTTCTAAATGATTTGTGATTCATTTCAGCGACATCATTTCTTTTCTGAACTTTAGAAACATGCTTGGATCAGTAGAAACACCCTCAGACTGATTTGGAATCAGCTGCCTTCAGCATCCCTCATGATTAAACTTCACAGGAGTGCTGTGAAATGCTGTCATTATCTGTCTACATCTCCCACATTTAGAAACAGGAACCAAACCCGAAATCTTTGAACATTGCCCTGGCAGGACTCATCATTTGAATCACAAATGTATTGAGTTTCAAGTTCTGACTTTGATTCCAACAAAGGTGGTGGCATAAAAACGTCAAGGCGTTGGACTCACCAGAGCATGGTCGAAGCTGAAGGTGCTTATGTAATAGGCGGAGATGTCGCTGTCAGCCAGAGGCTGAGATATCTGGGCCACTATACCACACTCATCTAAAAATCACAGAGAGAGGGGGAGAAATACACTGAAATCAGTATCACAGTTATTAAAAAGGTGTCATTAAGCCAAATTTAAGATCTGTAATTGCATAGAAAAATTAACCAGTTGATAAAAATAACTTGCGACACACTGAAAGTACAAAAAATGTAATAGAAAAACACAAAACAATGGAACTGACACTACTTGTGGGAGTTAACATCATTTTGCAAAAACTACCCACATCACATCTGTATCAAGATTAAAGCTAAAAAACAGTGAAGTTAAATACACCTGCAATTACTGTACATGTCACCAAAGTTTTTATAGGAACTGGGAGATCTTTAGCTTGCCCTGTCTGATAGGCACGCAGACATTCTTTAGATTTTTAACGTATTTGGTCTGAGTTGGATCATTTGTAGACGACTTCTGATCCAATTTAGGGGGTAAGCAGCTCCAAGAGCAGGTGGGACTGCATCATGTGCAAAATTATGAGGTATTTAAAAGGTAGAGGCCTCACCAAAGCCCAGCGGTTGTCCTCCTATACGAACCATTCTCCACAGCTCCCCAGAGGAGCTGGTGAAGAGGAGATCAGCAGGAAACCTACAGCACAAACATCCAGCACAATTCAATTAAACACAAAACTTTTATTACCTTCACTGACCCAAAGCAATTCCAGCATTTTAAGTGTGCATCATAGCAGTGTCACGGGTGGACCGGATCACTGTAAGAAATGAAGAATACTTACAGTCTCTGGGCCTCACTGTCCATCACCAGTGAGATATAGCGATCGATGAGGGAGAAGGAGAAGAACTTGATACAGTCCAAGTCCTGGCTGGGAGACGACTGTGCGTCCTCTTTAGGACTAGAGAAGAGGAGGAGACATCAGAGGCAAAGGTAGTCAGTAGCATTGATTTTAAGGAGGTAATTTCTATTTTAATAATACACAAACGCACAAGGGGAGACTTAAAATAAAAATCGAATATCACCTGCACATATTTTTCTAATATGTGTGTCTTTGTTGACAAATGGTCAGTGTGTCTCAAATTCAGGTTTTCAGATTAATTACCTGTGTGGCATCTGCCATGTTTAAGGTAAAACTATTAACAATGATTGGAAGCCAGTGAGCTTCTGTCTTAGTTTGAATCGTGTGCTGCCACCTTGTGTTTTAGAGAGGTACTGCAGCGGTGTGAACAAGGGGCTGCTCACCTGTTGGAGTAAAAGAGGACGTCAATGAGCGTGGTGGCGATGGACGGCAGCGTGTCCGGGTCCAGGGACATGACGCAGAAGTGGTTCTGGGGGATCAGCACCGGGTGAACTGTAGGCTGCATGGCTGGAAAAGTGCAGACGGAGTTAGTTTGTAGTCTGCAACAGAGGTACAGTAAATGCTGATTCTCAGGCAGGAATTTCCTCCTCTGGTTTGTGTAAGCAGATTTCTGGATGTATAATCCTGATGTAAGTCACACAACACTGAATCTAATAATGTGTGTATCATGTCTGTGTGTTCAGATTTGACGGAGTTAGACTGAAGTTTGGCATAAATTGTGGCAGGGTGTCACTCATTTCTTCAAAGTAGCTTCATTTCCTGAATGAGACACTTCTCCAACTGATCACAAGGTCAACCAGTGGGCCAAATCAGCGGTCCGAACATCAATCACTAACTTCCAGTTGTTTTTAGAACGCCTGCACGTCCCTTGCACCTCGCACAGTGTCTGTGCGTCACTCCCTCCCTCGACGCCTCCCCTTTAACTCTCCTGCTCGGTCCTATTCAGAGCCTTAAAGTTGAATTTGACAGCCACGTTTCATCATGTGAAAGCCCACAGCAGAGAGGGAGTTACTGAGAAACTAATTTGCCTCCGTCTCTATTAATTTAAGTTTTCCCAACTTTATTTTTATCATCTCCTTCACTCTCGCAGATGAAAGTAGTGAAATCAGAGCTGCATTTAGGTCACCTCTGTGCCTACAGTCCATCCGTGCCATTTGTACTCTGCATTCTGTTCTGTTTCTCTTAGATGTCGACACAAAGCCGACATCTTTGGACGCATTTCTCGGCATGTTCTGGCCTCACCGCATGGCATGTCCTGTACTTCAGTGATGTAAAAAGAACGTCCTGTAAAGGCCGCAGTGATTCGACAAGGTTCAAACATTCCTTTATGTTTGCATTGTTTGATTATTTCATGTCACATACTGTAACGTATGTTTAAGTCCAACATGGCTTTGTTAAGCACAACAGGCATCCTTGGAAAGCGGGTTCCTCTTGCTCTAAATACGTACTTCATTTCGTTCTTCATTAAGTGGTTTATTCAACCGCTTTCAGTTCCTGGTGTAGATGTGAAATGTATTACAGCGCCGCCTTAAGCTGCTGTGTGTGTAATACATGTTAAAACCGTAAACTTGCATGTGCTGTATTGCTTAGTGTTGCGTTACGCTGACTTCAGTAGGCAGAGAGCCAAGAGCGACTTCTACAGAAAAGTGACTCACGCTCTTTGTCCAAACATGAACACCAACATGTGAAAGTGCCAAAGTGTTTACAGCGCAGCGCCGTGCAGAGTGAGTACTGTCCTGTATCTGTTTTTACACTTTTACTTGATTAGCTTTCAATATAAGTCCTCTGTGAAAACAATACTTCAGCCACAAAACTGCTCTTCTGCTTGAATTACTCCTGAGAAAAAGCAATGCTGAATGGTTCACTAGCATCTGTTTTGTGACCTGTGACTAAGCTCGCCTCCTCTGTATGTGCCAAGTCTTTACACTTTGCACAAAGAGCCTGAAGGTGGTGCTACAGGATCTTAACTTGATCCTCTGAGACGAGCTCGATCGATACCTGAGAGATGCCCGAACGCATACTAAAGCGGACCGTGACCTCTACCTTCTTTGCCGTTCTTCTGGAGGCCGTTGGAAACATCCAGACGATGCACGGGGACAGACTCTCCTCCCACCTCCTTATAGATGTTGAACTCCTCCTCCAGAGTGCTGATGACTACAGACAGGTCTTTCTCTCTCACCTACGCAGCATTGAACATAAATATCGCTGGTTTTAGAGCAAACTCAACAGTCTGTGTATGTATATATAGTGTACAATGAGTTCACTCGCAGTCGTTCAGTACATCTGCTGTTGTTTCAGGGCACACTGACTCACTTCAACGGACTGCTGGAGCTCACCCAGCATGTCGACCATTGATATACTTGCTGACACACACGTCTGTCAAGGAGTCATCTATTTTTGCCCACTTAACACTTTCACATGTAATACATCAACTAACTTTTCAGTGCCCTCAGCTCTGTCGGGAATTAATCCTTCCTTAACTGCAGAACTGGTGAGTGGACAAAACGCAGACACCGTGGCTCCTTTTGTCTGCCGGAGCTCAGGAGGCGAAAGGCTTCACTGCGAGATTAGAGGTGTGGAGTTTTTATAGATTTGGCGAGTTTGAAAAATTGCTCCAGACAGCTCTAAATTATACAACAGTGAACAGCAGAGAGTGCCTCTTTCGTTTTAACAAGATAGTTGAGAGCGCTGGAGTGGAATAAAGTGGAGCTGAAAAAGTGAAAAAAAAAAAAAAAAGCAGATGGGACTCACCAGGATGAAGTCGGTCTGGTAAGTGGAAAGCATGAAGACGGAGACATGCTGCTGGGCCAGAGGGGCGATGACCGACTTGGCGATCTTGGTCACTCCAACAGCCTGTGAGCTGCTGGAGGCGTTGCCATTGGAGACAACGTTGAGCGGCAACCAGATGGAGCTCTCTACCTTGAGATGCTCTGAGGGCCGGAGCTCTGAGTGGGGTCAAGAGCAGAAAAGCTGGTCAGTGAGTCAGCGAGTCATACGTACAGCACGCACGGCTTTATGCTGAGTGAACATGTCCAGTTAGCCGTGATTTGGTCATTTGCAAACACAGTCATTCAGATGCTGTTTAAAGGGGCACTCCGAGCCATCTTTCCACACAGAGGTCAGTTTATCTATGAGAACTATTAGGCTTAAGATATCAAGTATTTGACAGAACATGTGCATCATAAACTGGATTCATGGAGTTTGAAAGACGAGGGCAGTTAACAGGCAGGGAAGGTCTGATGAAATATGCTGCTGGGTTGCATTATGCGAAATGTTGGATGCACTATTTTTGGAAGTTGAGCTAAAGCAGGGACTCAGGAAGTCAGAATGTCTCAGCCTTTGACACCTATTTTGACATTTTTATCTACACTGAAATGCAATTCAAATGACCAAATGGGTGGGTTTACTAACCCAGCTTATTTACTTTATAAAAGAGAGACTGTTTTTAATACCTTAAAAAAAAAAGACCACTAAAAATGGTGGAACTGTCGCACTAACAAAAAAAAATAAATAAATAAAAATACATGTTCCCATGTGGCAGAGCTCATTCTGCAGGTGCCAAACTTCCCAAATTGTGTGAGTGACAGGGCATGTTGAGAACATCTGAAACTGGTAAACAAAAGGAGGAAGGCAAAATACTTCACAAGATGAATGAAAAAGTACTTTGAAATCACTAATGCAAACACTGCTGGGACCGACTCTGTATTATGTGCGAGTATTCAAAGCCGAACAGGACAACAAAACTCAAAAGAAGCCCAATCAGCCACAAGCCAAAACAAAAGTAGAACGAAGCACCGAACGCCTCCAAACTCATGACAATTTATGTTGGTGGTGATGTATCTTTCTGTTCGTGAAGGTGTGAAGTGTGAGGCCGCTTTAAGTCACAACTTCCTCTTGTTTGCAGCTTTGCATAAACGTACACACACTTCCTACCCCTCACCGGCTGTCACCTAAAACGCCTCCTGCTATTTAAACCCCACGGCGACACAAGTAAAACTTCAGCCCAGCAGAGGCCATCAGCACCTGCACCACCTCGGCATACTTGGCCGTAGAGTGTGACCTGACACCCGTGAATTAATGGCTCCTTTATTAGGCTGCTAGTGCACCTTAAGGAGGGGTCAAAGTTCAAATGGGGTGACCCCTCAGGCCTAGCTGGAACAACCCGAGTCTCTGAGCCAAAGTGGAATAGCAGGATATTTGACTCTTCGTCCCAAAACAAGACCAAGTGGAAGCTGGAAGCTACAAGGGAAACAGGTGTCTATCCGCGAAGTAAACAAGCAGCTGAGAGAAAGAGCTAATGGGGTGAAGAGATGTGCTCTCCAACCTTAAAACCAGGCCATTCAGCTCACTCAAACATTACCAAAGGGTGTCTCCCTCCTGCAGTGAATACTCCTTTTCTTTTACTTCACTCCCCTTCAGAGGAGTCACTGTTCTGGTTGGCATAATTTGTCACAGGCGGCCCCTTGTGGCTTCGCTGCACCAGCTTTCACCTCTTAAAATAGGCACTCAGTCAGAAGGAGAGCAAAGGAGACAGGGAGGAAAACAGAGCACCCGGAGGCGATATATGCCTTTAACAAGTACATCTGTGTAAAAGGAGCTGAGAAAAAATGGCCGGCTGGCTGAAAGTTACACTGTTGACCGTGTCCCAGGAGTGATGTCAGACTGAAGGTTGCATTGTAGAGGCCAAACATTGAGAGAGGGCTAAACTAAGAAATACTTTTTGATTTTAATTTGTAAATCTATCAGTCATTTTTTGTGATTGACCTAACAAATGTTCAGTGCATCAAAACTATTCTAAAAATAAAGGCATCATAATAAAGGTCCAATGTGATGCCTTGTTTAAATTGTCTTATTTACCTTCAGAAAACATGAAAAAAATGGATTCAAAATAGCTGAAATTTGAGAAGTTCCGATCTAAAAAATGTTAACTGATTTAACTTTTAGTACCGCTTGAACTTCACCCCAAAGAGGGCAAAGCTGTGAAGCTGCACTTGACCTTTGTGAGTCACAGGCAGCTGAACTGCACACAGATAGAAACTAACCTCCTCTGTCTGCGACGCTTCACACCGAAGGGGACGAGCGAGGCAACAGGTCTACAAATGCAGGGTCTGGTTTTCTTTGGACAGGTGTAAAAGATCAATTTCACCAGAAGACGATGATTTGGGCAAATCTACAATCCATTTTTGAGTTTAAAAACTACTTCATTTAAGCTGACAAGGCCTATTTTGGCATGGACGCTTTATTTTCCTAGATTGCATGGTTGCATACACCCATTCCACCTCGTGAGGTCTGTGAGGGGAACAAAGAAGGAAGGAAGTAACATTAAACTGGTAAAGACAAGTCCTACGCCGCGGCCCGATCCCAGACTTCATATTGGTGACCGTGTTTTTAAGGTCAGAGGCACATTCAAAGAGAAAGTGACTCACAGCTGATAAATATTTTCAAAAAGAGTAGACAATGGCGAGAGACGAGGAAACCGATGTTGATGTCTAAAATGAGTGGTTCCCCTTTAAGTTTCCTAATTTGAAATTAGCAGCAGCTTCCCTAAATCGCTGTCTGGATGACGTTAATCACTGTGTGTCTTTCATCATGTTCTGTTGAGCACATTCATTTCTTGTATTCCAGCTGCCGAAAACTAGATTACAAAGATTAGAGCGGGGTGCACGCTTCTCGGCATCACTCGGAGCCGTCTACGCTGCGGGAGGACAAACCCCTGTCTGGTGAAAGTGATGAAAGATGTGTGCGCCCAACGGTGTTTTACCTTTGAATCCTTCCTCATCAAGGACGACTGTGTAGTTCTCCGGTGTCTCTGTCAGACTGAAAAACTTACATCTGAAACAAAAGAGGAAGTGCAGTTGGAAATCGAGAAAACATGAAGAGGCAGAAGATGAGGAGGAGAGAGGAGGGAGAAGGGGAGTGAGAGAACAGGGTTATTCATCTGTTCACAATGACCGTTACCAGGAATCAAGAAAATGGGGTTCTCCGAAATTCAAACCGGTTTCTGGACAGGCTGTCACTCCATTAGCGCGAGCTCAGGCTGAGTATTATGCCAGCGTCACGCCTTTGTCTAAAGCAAATGGTGGGTAACGCACCAAACTGGGGCACGGCTTCAGCTCCCAACTGCTGCGTTCAAGGGAAAGCCGGACGCCGCCGCTCTAAATGTGACGATATGTGCGTTTCAGAATTCAATTGCATACGTGCATCTGCTGTGAAAATCCAGTTTCTAACCTGCTGAAAGGTCTCTTCACCAGCAGCACTCTGGAAAGCACTCCGCTTTCAATCATCCTCCCTTCCTCAGTTTGTGACAGTTACTTCTGCTGCCATCTTCTACCTCACTCTAAAAAAAGAGCAGCTTTGGTTAAATATTTGAAATGGCGGTGCCGTTTTGCCAGCTGATAGAGCCCACTGGGGTTAAAAATTCACAAAGAAAAGACAGAAAAAAGATCAGCTGGTATCAAGTTGTTGTTTTTTTGGGATCTCAGAACTGCTCTCCACAAGACTGAACATCGAAATCCTTTGATTCCAGTTTCTTACACTGTCCGTCTCTAGTTTGGTGTTTCGGTCTTCATCAGGCTTCAGGCCAAAAGAATTTGCTTTCAAAGGCAGTTGCTTGGTCTGACCACAGTGCTCACTTCTACTGAATGTTACCTTTGTGAAAACAAATGAATAAATAAGTAAAGACCCATGGGATGTGGTACAGGTCGAGGAAAGACCTGGGCAGTGAAACACACACATTATCTTGGATTACATTTGCTTGTGAGGCCAGTATGCTTCAAATTAACTATCCGGATGGGATCAATTCCTCTTGTTCTAACATATTTGGTTTGTGTAAAAGGAGACCGGGACAGAACTGAATCATCAGGGGAGCTGTAGGCAGAGAACTGACTATTGTGTAACTCAGGACTTGTTGACTTGAACATTAATTGCAACTCTGACGTGACTAACCGGTGTTCAGTCTTCATCGGCCAGCCGGACTAAAGGCTTTCAATACCCTCTCGCCTCACACTCCTCAGGGCTGTTGACTCTTACATGCTCCGGGGAAGATTTGTCAAGACCAGGTTAACAACGGGTGTGTAAATTCTAGGAAAATATCCACAGGGTGTTAAACTATAATTGACATACATATTTCAGTGGAAAGTTTCCACCTTGAATATTCACTGAATTTGATGCAGCAACACGTTGAGACTGAGCTTGTGGAGTGTTCAAAAAGGCCTCTTAAATCCCTGGAAAAGAAGACGTGAGCGGTTTCTACGTGGATGACCTCTCTTTGTGAACTTGAAGTCCCTGCAAAGGAAGCACTACATATTCCTGTTTTCTTAAAACGTCTCATTGGAGATACACCTTCCTCTTCCACTGCTTATCAGTCAGCTGAGGCTATTACAGTACAGGCCTGTGTGAGACCGCCAAACTCCTGACTCAGCAAAAAGTAATCCCTGCCATGAGATGGGACAATCAGCCCACAGAGAGACAAAGAGGCAGAGAGAGCACACTGTAACACTAACTATCAGCTGTGCGAGTGAGCTGAGCCAGCCCATTGTGTTATAATACCTCCCTCATTTCCTGTTGACCCTTCACCTTCCCCGACTCGCAGTTTCCTGCAGGTAGTGCACGCCAAGCATCTATCCTGGAAGTGAGAAAGATCCAGTGTGCAGCTTTATCACATGTGCTGTGCTTTGGGGGAAGAGAGTGAAGGCTCTGAGGTTACACCTGCAGACAAAACTCGGCGGTGCATTGGCTGTGTGCTGTCAGGGGACCCAAGGGAAATTCATCTGTGTGCTAACTTGTTTGACTTCCTGTTTGTGAAGCAGATAAGATGCCTCACCTAAGCTTCATTACAGCATGCTGACAAGCACTCTGGAAAAGCCATTTACCAAACAGTTTTTACAACAACTATCCAAACATCGTGCTCCAAGTAAGGCTGCTTTTACCTACAGTAAGTGAGATATCATTATGTATCACTTAGTAGAATAGATGCATACAGAGGTTTGACAAATATGTAGGTCCGAGAACCCCCCTAATGTCTCCCCACTCCAAAGCTTTCTGCCTTTACACTACATCTACCCCTTTATCCACATCAGCACATAACACAAACAAGCAGAGGACAAACTGAGGCCAGAGGAAGCACAGGATGGAAGGATCAGGTTATGCTCGAGCAGAACCAGTTTGTACGATGTGCTGTCTGACCCCGGAATCAATCAGATGTGCTTATAGTTGTTCCGGGCGGCCATTCTTGAAGGCAGCATGAAAAGCCCTCACAGAGGGGAGGGAGGCATGATATCACTTAAATATGGAGAAAACATTTTCAGACAGTCTCTCTTGGATGATATTGATCATGTTGTCCTTGGCTGTTAACATGAAAAGTGACACAAATAGAGCGAGAAGATTACACCCTGGTTCTTTTCTCCCTTCACAGACCCGGCCAATCACGGCGTGAGTTGGTTGTGAATTGCCGGATCATCGCTTTTGCAGAGAAATGGTCGGACACAGCCCGTTGATGTTGGAGGCTTCTGCTTCTGAAGAAGCAAACTGGCAGCTGCTCAACCCCAAACCACTTTTGAAACAGATTCATTGTGCAAGTCATTTATCACTTCATCACAGACCGCGCTTCTCTTAGCTTCTCTAATGCGAAAAATTGCTGATTTTCACAGTTTCATAGTAAATTGAATATTCTTTCTGGTGTTGGACTCTTGGTTAATTTGGGCCATGTGAACTTGTGATGGGCATTTTCCACCATCTTTGGACATTTCATAGACTCAGTGATTAATTGACTAATCAGACATGTTGGTACAGCACACTGCACCAGCGCCACATCGCCTGTGATCAAACTCCTTCTATTGAGGCATGAAGTAACATGAAAAGGAGGAGACGGAAAATTACCAAAGGAGACGAGGAAGCAACAGGTAGCGAGGGAGCGGCCGAGTGGGGAAGATGAAAACCAAGTACACAAGAGTCTGGACTTTGATCCAGCTGCACAAACCAACGGGTGGTAGCAGCAGTGAGGGTGTGAGGGCTGGTGGTGCTGCGGTTTCTGCAACTGATGCTCCAGCTGAGAAAACACGATAAGAGCAGAGCAAACTCGTGTTGTTTAAGTCTGAGGAGTTAGCCTCGAGCCACCTCAGAGAACGACCAAAGCTTCCTACAAACACATCTATAGCGTTCTCACAGGCTCCTCTTTTTACAGGACAATGGTTTTTTTTTTCTTGAAATCCCTGTGTGGGGGGTGGGGGGGGGGGGGGTGGCAGCCTTGTGTAAACAAGGGGAGTGAGAGCCCCAACCATGACAGATCACTGAAGCAGACAAGTGGAAAACTCCCCACTGGGTTTCTGGCTCAGCTGAGGCACTGTTCCAAACCATGCTCTCGTTAGCGAGCCGCCAAAGAGAAGAAAGGGGGACTGTGTGGAGCCTGCAGGGCTGCATCCACAGCCCAGTGAGACCGATATCTGGTGCTGATACTGGTCTTTGACTATTACCACACCCATAAACTTCAAACAAAACTAAGCTAAGGGCAATATCAGACCACTGACTGACTACTTTGAGGTTCAGTCACATCCTTCTGAGTTTTCATGCATACAGTTTTTGCAAAAGTGCAACAGTAGTCTCAGTAACGATAAACACAGCTGACCTTCACAGATTAACAGTGTCACTGACAGAAGGCATGCTGTGCGTCCTCAACTATGGGTTTTTTATTTCAGACCAGCTGAAGTCTCTGATTCATCCTCTGCAGCACCACAGGTGTCTTAATGCCACAGTTGTGTTGGATGATACTGGAGGAAATTTACCTTCTAACAACTTGGGATAAGCCTGGTTCCCAGAAGTGACTACCTCCTTAACATTCTGCTCACTTTGCACACATTCGCTGGGAGTTGTTCTCTAATGAATAGCAGGGGCCTGAAAGAGGGAGATGTCTGAAGCCAACCGAGGCAATCAGGCTTGTTTTTGCTCCACGATTGTTTTGGGTTTCCATGAACTCAATCTTCTCCACCACTCCCCAATCTGCATTGTCTATAGTTTGACCAGAGGAAGAAGAAGAAGAAGAAAAAAAAAAAACACACACACACACACACACACCAGAAAAGGAACAGGAAAAACAAGTCAAAATACATCCACACCACAGTGTGATGTCATCGCTCCAAAGCATGCACAACAAAACACTGAACATCAGGAGCGCTAATCCAGAGAAGTGTAGCCTGCATGCATTTTCTGGATCATTCTGGGCTCAGCCTGGTTTGCTTTGTTTGCCAGACGCTGAATTCTTCACAGAGCCCGTTCAGATGAAAACGAAGGCTCGCGCCTCTGAATTAAAACACTGACTGTAAATCTGGATGCAGTTCTTTATCATTTACAATTACTCATCAGAAATCTGCTGGGCTGTACCTCAGAAATACTGAGGCAACAACAGCACATCCGTGTATTATTCACAGTCTGTGACTAGTTATGTACTCAACACAGTAGTTTATAGGGTGGTAATTCATCATGACACGGCGCGTCCGGCATGGACATGTCAAAACCTCCTCTATTGCCCAATATTCTGTGACAAATGAGCACTGATAGACGCAGCTGACTGTGAATGAATGAGTTTGACAAATATACAAGACTTCAGTCTCATTTCTCTGTGCCAGTTGACAATGAATGGCAGAAGTATTTTGCGAAATCATGATCTGTTCATGCAGACATGGGCTCATCCTGTTGCCTAGTAAACTGATTATTAAAGGGATGTTCCGTTGCTGATACTCATAGGATGCTTACGATGTGCAAATCCTCGAGGACAGTGTGATATCTGTACTTCAGACATCACAGAGCACAAAGGCGATCAGAGGAGGAAAATCTTTCCCTGACATTTGCTTACAACTTGTTACTTGACATGAGAGCAGGAGCTGAGCCACTGCCTGGCCTATATCATAGGCGGCGTGGAGACAGATGCTCTGGCCATGCATATGTGGGGCAGACAGCAATAAACAATTACATAACAATGAAAGGATATCCAGGGATTAACTGAAAACTGGCACTAATGCCAACGTGAGATCCGAACTTGCAAACTGGATGTTGTTTTGGAGTAAAGGAGTTCAGGAGTTGAGTTTGTGCTGGAGGAACAAGGTCCCACCTAAATACAGCGGAGGTGCACTGCATGCTTTTTTAAGATGTTTGATAAAAGCTGCCCAATGTTCTGAAGAAGCAGCATCTAAAGGCATTCATTGGTGCCTTTTGCAAGACTGCGAAATAAATGCATGTTAATGTGTGATAATGCACTGTGTTGACTAAGCTGTTGCAGATTTGTGTGCAAACATAACATCGAATGCAATCATATCTCCATTTTAAGAACGCATCCATAAGTAATTGTTGTCAATGTGCAGTTTTGCAAACGCATATGTCATAAACTGTTGTTTTATTACCTACAGCTACATGCAGTGCTTCTGCAGTGTGTCATTCACGGAGGCAGAGCGGGGCATGCACGGGCAAACACCCCAATAATGACTCTGCCACCCTGTGAATGAACAGGGGGTGTAGGTTATCTCACACGGCCTGGATGGGTTACCAGGCTCACACCGGGGACACACAAACATCTGACCCCGATTAATGCGTCTTCTTACCGTGTCCTATTCCGGAGAAATATCAGTTTAATCAGGGGGTGTGTGAAATTCACCAGCCCGTTCTTGGATATGCTGGTGACCCGTAGCCTGTGGTCCAGTATGTGCAAGTCCATATTATCGGTGGCGAGCGGTTCGGTCTCCTCTGTGATTGCATGCGGCGGGGAAAACGCCTTCCTATCCGGCCGATATCATTCAAATGTTACATACAGGCCTGGATGATGAGCATAGCAGCCTCCACGTCCCGCTGCGTTCAGCTCCCGAACCGAAAAACATCCGACGCAATCCGACTCCAGCCCCGTTCAACTACTGTATATTCAAACAGAAGGCACAGCCCCACAAACGACACGCCCCCTCCTCTTAAAGGGACAGGTACAGCTTTCGAATGTATCCGGTCACGCGGGCAGAGGGGTCGAGCGTGAATGTGCGAGCAGAAACTCAAGTTCCGGTTCAGCGATTTTTGGCCTCACAATTAAAGTATGGAAATCCCAGAAGTATGCAGACATCTGTGTCTGAACAGAACAGAATTTTACTTTGCAGAATGCTTTTTTTTTTCTTGTAGCCCCATAAATCATCTCCTGAACCCTTGTGGCAGTGCTGACTTCCAGGTCAGAAGCCACTGTTTCATGCACACAGTGTGCTGCCCAACAACCCTTTGGAGGGCCCTTTAATGCTTCAACATAACAATCTCCCTGTGCACAAAGTAAAATCCATCACAGAATAGTTTGACAAGTTAGGTGTGGGAGAATTTGACGGGCCTGCTCAGAGCTCTGACCTCAACCCCATCCAACACCTTTGAGACGAACCGGTACACCAACTACTAGCCAGGCTTTATCACCCAGTCTCTCCAATGGTTCTGTGGCTAAATGGGATCTGGGAAATCCTTGTAGCCAGGTTCTAAAAACCTGGTGGAAAGCCCAGAAGAGTGGAGGCTGGTAGCGACAGATTATTGGTCATGTTTTTGGAATGAGGCGTTCATCATATGGGTGTAACATTCAGCTGTCCACATACTTTTGGCTAAGTCACCTCACTGGACAGGACAAGCAAGACAAAGGAGTAATTGTTGATGTTGTATATCCTGATTAAGGTAAGAGGTGATGGACTCAGAGTTGCCCTCCATTTCCCAACCACAGTCAAATGAATAAATCAGTGAAATTGATGCCCTTTCTTGTAAAGATTTAATGAGGAGGACTTCAGACTCCAGCCATTTAGAATGCCAGAGTATAAAATGATTTACAATTTGTTTTATACTTACAAGGATCACTTAAAACCTTTTTACCCGTCAAGACAGCTCACTTTAACTTAGTTAGCTTTAAATATATTCATATTTAGCTTTCAGTTACATATCTAAAAACCTGACTGACTCAAAACCCCAAGCTCCAGCTTCCTATTTCTGAGTATTATAATAACAAATGACCATGCTGCTTTCTGTCAACTTTTATTTTGAAAATACTACCTGCTGCATACCAGAAGTCACACAGTTGCTCCTGGTAGGATCTTAACAGGTTACTCTAAATTTTAATCTGCGAAAAGATGATCACATATTTTAATTACTGAGGTAGTCTGACAAGATTTCTGTTCATCAAACATGTGTTTTACAGTCACAGATGTGAAGCTCAATGTGATTGTGTTCAGCGTGAGTCATATCCAGTCATAAAAGTGTAATCATAAAATGCTGGGTGGAGACGATCCCTTCATTGTGGAAAACAAATACATGGTCCATTACCATAATTCATGATAAAAACAAAAAGCAGGAAACATACCACACCTAGCTCTACACAGACATGTAATTGTCACCCTATAGTGTCATAGTCATGCAAGTAATGTAACACATACTGCACAGTCAGGTGTTTTGCCAGTTTGTCATTCCTTTTACACTCGTATTTCAGGATTCTCTAAATATATGCACACAAACAAACACTGCATCTTTACCTGTCAGGACTGGCTGGAAGCTGTGCAAATACAGAATCAGAAAAAGTTTCTGTTTACATACTTGAATGTAACACAGATCATCCGGCAGATAACAAAAATGTACATGTTGTTCTGGTAGTAGGTGAAGGCGTTTCAGTCAGGGAGGTGCTGCTCCCAGTTCTGGTCATCTTCTTATTGTAAAGGTGAAGTCTTGGTGGGAATCATTATTCTTGACTCCATGCTTCTGATCAAAGGCACTGAATAGAGAACGGGAGAAATATATTAAAGCATTGAACAATACCTCAAAGACCATGGAGGGTATCTACAGGGTATCTACATTATTTCATGCAGTGAGACTCAGGTCAGTCAGTCAAAAAAAGCTCCTTCCTAACATGCTAACTCGTATTGTGCTTTATATAACGCCCTTACCTGTTCGCTTTGCTTATGCTGCTACAAGGTGATAAATGAATTTGTGTTGGCTCCCTCCATTTCCTCTGCATCAACCTGTGGGCTCTCTTCTCTACAGTCCCTGAGAGGGGTCTGCACTGATCTCTTCCTGTGCTCTCAATACACTTCACAGGGGGTCCAGTAAACTTTACACTTTCATACGTGTGGTCTGTGCGAACCGCTAACTTTCTGCTTCGGTTGCTGTGAAATACAAAAATAGCTCTGATCTGCCATCCTGTCTCTATCACTTTAAGCCAACATGTCTTATTGTATCCTGAACAGTAGATTTTTTTTTTCTTGGGAGCGAATGTGTGGATGGTTTGCATTTCTCCTACCTGTATAATACACATTTACATCCCATCCCTCCTTCAGCCAGGCAGCGTTCCTGGTTTCCTCACGGGACTGGAGGCTTTCATAAGCTGTAAAGTAACCACACCATATGTTATATTTAGTGTGAAGGAATTTATGTCGCTCTCATATCAAATATTTAGCGTTCACATTCTTAAGAAATTGATTTCAGGCTAAACAGCGTTCTAGCTGTACAAGTAATTGGCACTGGCAGAGTCACTATGGAAGATGAAATTAATCTAATTGCTTGGGTTAAACCTCAGCAGCTGGAGAGCGCAGAGGAGGCAAAATAGCTGCAACCATGAATCCAAAATAGCTGGGACGCTGTGTAAAGCATATATTGAGAGCAAAACAAAGTGGTGAACCTTGCCAGGATCTCCCTTTCATACCCAATCATGATACAATTACCTGTTACCAATAAGCATGTTTACCTGTGGAATGTTCCAAACAGGTGTTTTCGTCACTTGACATTTTGAAGAGTTCTGCTCATTCATTCATGATTAAAGCCATTCATCTATATATAAATAGCCAAGGCTTTATATAGTTATCTATAATTATGCTCACTTTACTTCACTGACTACTGCATTATCACCTTCTTCCAATCATCACCCCCCAGCATATTACGTATATATTTTAGTCATCACACAACATGATTTCCCTCCAGTTTTACCTCACATGCCATCTGCCTGTACAGATTCAGAGCGAACATTCATTTGAGAGAATGACTAAAGCGTGTCCTTGCCTATACAAGAAACTAAAACAGCAAAACAGTATCTCTGAGATGATGAACATTTTGCACACTCACCCCACAAGTGATGAACAACATACAGGTCACCGATCTGTGAGAAGAACCCGCCCACCGCTTCGTTGTTTTCTTGTCTGTGTTCGATTGCTCTCGCCCTGTTGTAAGACATGTTATTGTCAGGGGTATAATGATCACCTGAACACCTGTAGTATAAAAAAAAGTTCAGGCAAATGATATCATTTATAATTGAAGCAAATGAAGCTTGTTTCAGTCTTACCAGTGGTTTCCCCATTCAATCATAGTTCCTGGCTGAAACACAGAGGAGGAGGTAAAATATTAACAGTTTTAAAAGTGAGATATGAGCGTAAATTAAATTTTTTTACATGTTTACACACAAAGCCTAATCAGGCAAAGTGCTGTGATACGAACCACCATGGTCAAACCAGTTTAACAGCACATCCATTGCTTGTTTATTTTACACAAACCATTCAACTATGTGCAAATGCAGATTTTTATCATCAATGTGTTTTGAAGCACTTTATCAGGTGCACCTCTCCATTTGTGGACAGCTTACTCCTCAGTACAATGACTCAGCAGTGAATAAGTAAGTGTAAATCACACAGTCAGCTTTTAGAGAGGCAAAACAGCAGAATGGCCAATATGTGAAAATAGTACGACAGCCTCTTCGGCTATAGGCTCCAGGAATTCAGCCTGTTTGAAAGGAAAATGTGGTTCCTGTCGTTTTATGACAATGCTCATAATATAGGCTGCAGATTGTGCATAGTCACAGTTGTATTCAGTAGATGTTGGTGCTGCTGTGTGATACAAAATGCTATATTATATACAGTTATAGTTCAAATTCTTCAAGCCCCTTGACCTGCAAGATCTATATACGTATATTTCATAGACCATCCTTGACCTTTATGGCCTCCAATAAACATTTTCAGCATTTTCTCCCTGAACTTTACAGGCTGACTTTTCCCGTTTCTTTTTGGTCTAGAATGGAGTGTGATGAGCTGTCTGGGTGTGAAGTCTTTGCTTGTTTAGTGTTCGTCAAGGAGTCTGTACTGACACTGATCAAAGGGGTGGATTCTCAATTGTTCTTCTCCAACATTTGATTCACCTAGGAGACATTTTGCTCTGACCTCCACGCCCAGCAAGGTTTGCTGTTGTATCATACCGTGCCTCTTGGAACTTGAAGTGTCTTGTAAATCTTTTTATAACCACTGCCTTTTTGATGTAATGATTGTTATTAAAGAGTTCCCAAAAGAAGCTTAGGTGTGTTTGTAACTATTTGGTAGCAATACTTGCTTCAAATGTATCATTAAATGGGGTTTTAGTTGGTACACCTTACAGGTCTCTTGTCTCTTAGAACTCGAATAAAATCTAAAGCGTGATATTTAAGTGTGTGTATGTCATGCAGTTTTAATTTGTGTAATATATGTGGATACCTTGAGGTAATAGGTGCGCATTTCATAGATGTTGGGTCCTGGTCTGGGCAAGGGCTCATTCCAGAAACTGAACTCCAGGAGGAGCTGATTTCGCCTTGAAATCAACATTTTCGCCCTCTCTTTCCGAAACTCCAAATACTCCTGAAGAGAGACAAAAAATTCTTTCAATGAAAAAGAAAGGAGTGCACACAGATATGCTACACTGTACATTTTTATTGTTTAACTGAGAACTAAAATAATGCAAAGTCAAAAGTATCAGCTTTGTCTTTGGCATCTCTGCACTGTGTGTAACAAAAGAAACGATTAAGAAAGAGTTCACAGTCAACCTTATTGTTGTTCAGCTTCTTCAGGCACTCAGTCAAGGCTGGGTACCCTCCTCTGTATCGCCACAGATGCACTGCAAAAACCAAACAGCAGATGTCACTGTATCACTGTGTGAGTACTGATGCCACCCACACGACCAGGAGGTACAGCACCTCCATTGCCATGTGAGCTCTTTTTGCTGTAGCTGGATGCTCTTAATGTCAACTGTACACTGTAAATTATCATATGTAGCAGGAGAGGTTCTGGCAGTGAGTCATCTGGTAGTGTCTGCACAGTTTTCTGTGATGCTCTGCCAAACAATTTACCACCAAACTGCAGCCACTCAAAGTAAGTGGTGTCGTTCATGAGGCCTTGAAACAGAAAAATGTGGTGCAAACAGTGAGTGTGATCAATAAGAGGTGACACTTTTCACCATGTTTTCCGTTCGCTCACCAGCTTGGTCCTGTTCTCCGTACCAGGTGTTCCAGCTTCCAACCACCTCACACGGGTAGTCCTGGTCCTGATGGAGCCTGTTTTGCACCTCAGCCCTAAGATCAAAATGAAACAAAGTACTGACTCTTCACGTGCTAATTAAGCATTGGTTCCATCAGGGGGCAGCAGGGAACAGTGCCCCCCAACACACTTCACTGTGTATTGTCATTTTGCTGTGACCTCCTTATGTGCTGCCTTATGTGTGTTATAAGAAAAACATTTGGGTCATTGTAAAATGTGCGTGTTCTTGCATTAATCCTCTCCTAAGAAATTCTGACTCCTGTTTTCAGGCAGAATACTAAGAAAGCGATGAGCATGCACTATTTTTGTACTTTTTTTCTTAACATTTTCTCCTGGAGAAAATACCACCAAAAGGTTTCACTTCCACTATGCCTGACTACATTTCCACTTGCCAGTCCCTTCGTGCCCCCCTTGGATATTTGTTGTGCTGACACTGTGCTGATAGTAAGAATGTACCAACAGTTATAATATACAGTCATCTCAAGACAATGACCAACTAGAGGGCACTCAGAAAGCATAATGTCCACAATTATCCAACTTGCTGTTACATCCAAAGACATTCATTCTATTACTTCAATTTTACGCTAAATTACACTTACGATTCTGCAAGAATACCATGAAATAAAGTCCATCTTGTGCATGTGGGGAAACTCTAAAATTGTATCATCAACAAAATCTAATTAGCTGCTCCTTGACTCAAAGCATAGCTTACCTAATTTATTTTACAAATGTAAGATTTTGTTAAATGAACTATTGACAGAAACTAAATTAAACAAGCAAAGGACTGAAAAAAATAACTTGAATGGTGAAGATAAAAAAGGGAATGCTTTAAAGCAGTGCTTGCACTCACTCTAGACTGTTGTACGTTTCCAGGCACTCTGGTTTGACGTTGTGAACTGAAAAACAGAGAACCAGACTTATCAGAAATGGATTTTTTTCTTTTTTCTTTTTTTTTTTTTTACATACAAGCAACAATCAAACTCTTCAACAAAAGTAATTTCACACTCTGAGTCAGCAAAGACTTTTATATACAAAACAGATTCGCTTTCAACAGGTTATAGGCTACGGCTGATAGAGTGATTCAAATTGAAATCCCTACATGGTGAGATGCACACCACAAAAAAGATCAAAGCCCGTGGAGGATGATAGATTTCTGTACAAGAGACAGACACAGTCATCACCTCAGACTCAAAAGAAAACCAGACAAATTATTTTGATATCACTTACAAAACTTTACAGACTCCATATATGACACTATTATAGAACAACTTGTTGCTGCCTGTATGTTGAACGAGTACGGTAACACACAACATGTTCCAGTGAGCCCCCAGCTTGTCTCTCGTGTGGCTTTCAGTTTTCTCTGAGGTCACTGAGGCCAGTGTGGAAAGAATTGAATTAACATGATTTATTTACTGCAGCGGTTTTCTGCAGAGACAAATGGACGAGAGACTGGTGACACTCCAAACAGAATCCATTTCATTATAATATAATGTAACTGTATCACGTTGACTTGTGTCTGGCCCAGTGCGACCCCGCTGCTTCCAGAAAATAAACCTTCACTTGTGAGTAAGTAGAAGATCTTATGCCTACATTGAATTTTATACAGGTTGCTGGTCTCCTTCTTTGACAGCAGGTTGGAGTGGGCATCTTTTCTGGCATCGACTTTGTGCACAAATAAGGAACGGAACCAGCCTTTGTCGCTGCTCTCCGAGAACCTCCTACACAGAAACAAGATGAAAGAAAGTTTCACAAAAGCTCAAAGCAACAAGACAAAACAGAGAAGTTACCGATTAAAAAAAAAAAAAGACAAACTTAAAAGAACATGGAGATGTGCGTGAGTTACGGGCTAAAAGATAGTCATGCTAATATCCTTTGATATGAAAAACATGCATACTGTATGAGTGAGTGGGCTGAATGCCATAGCTTGTGTCTCCAGCATAAAACTTCTTTTCATCCACTCTGGAGTGAATGAAAGGGGAATATCATTCACTTTAAGAACTATTGTTACACTCTAACAGGCTCCAATCAGTTTTTGAACATGAATAACTGTCTCTTGAAGTCAGGGAGCCTTGGATGTGACTTGAATCTGTCATGTGTTCAGGCTGTGCAAATGTGAACTGGGAAGGATTGTAATAGTGGCTTTAAAGCAAGCAGGGACCAGTCCGACCAGTAATACAACTGCATTAACATAAAGCTGAATTACTGATGGATCAAAATCACAAAAGACATGACAAAAAGATTATTGTCACACATAGCTTGCCTTTTCAGAATGAAAACACCACCCTGCTTAGAGACATAAAAACTAAAAATTGAAAGCAAACATAGATGAATAAAATTTCTCAATGAAAGCAGGAGAAAAATTGCCAGCTGCTACACAAAATATGTCCATTCATATGCAGTGTTAAAGCGAGCTCCCACACTCAGCTGGACATCAAATCCAAGGACATCTGAATGCCTTTCATAGCTTTCTATACTCTCATTACTGAGCCGTAATTCTGAAACCACTTTAAAGCTGCTTAAATGTCAACATTAACCTCGATTTTCGGATTTTTCACAGGATGTGAAGTGCTGAACCAAGAACAGCCCAAAGAGAATAGTTGGTATATGCCCACTTATGGATTAGGGAGCTATATTGTGCATATGTTTACTTCCATGTAGCACTTTCAAGGCCGTCTCTTAATTCATAAACACTTTCCAAGGCTTTAGTTTATTATTCCAAAATCCACAAACTTTCAAGGTCAGTAAGACTCTCTTTTAATAACCTTATGGGCCAGTGGCTTTAATTGGGGACTATAATTAGAAATGAATTCCCCATGGCGCCCTCTCAAAAACAACAAAGCAGCATTCAAGGCAATAACTTGCTTCTGGATCCAGAGGAAAACAACGCAGTGTGGAGGCACTGAGGAGCCGTTAACAGGCGGTAACGGTGGTTACATTTAGTGTAGCCTTACAGGACAAAGTTCAGAGGTCCAGGAAATGATTAAGGCTGGACTGGAGAAGGGCCTGGCTGTTTTATTTTAAAAATGATTCAAGTGTATTACAAAAAGCTATAACTACAACATAATGTAATCCACGCGCACATTGATTCACTTCATCTTATAGTTGTTACACTTGAGAGAAGATATATGGACATATGGAGGCCACCCGGTTAACAACGTACTGGCTGAGAAAACGGGTTAAAAAGCTGTTAAAGTTTGGTTTAATGTCCCGTTAGCCGCCATAACTTTATCAAACACATAAAACAATGTTTAATTGTGTTTTTTTGGGGTGTATTAGATGGCTGAGTGACGCCAAATGATGACAAATTTTGTTAAAGCAGAGCTCAACGTTTACCGTTAGCAGGAAGTTTAACAAGTGCTTAGCTAGCTAACGTTGCATTAAAAATATACGTCTTTACCTGGTCACGTGGTGCAGATTACCGAGCACAGAGTACCTGTACAACATCTGTCCTTTAGACCGCACTCGACTAGTCGTCGCCATGTTCCTCTATAAAGCAAAAACGTCTTTTAACAGGCAAGCACGCTGGTCTCTGGTTAATGTTTACCTCCCTGTCCGTGATGTTTTGACGGTTGTCTGATTCTGCTCGTGGTTCGCCCGCCGGAGGTTTAAAAACACCCGTGACTCTGTGACGTAGGACGCAGTGATCGATACGCACAATCGATCAGACCTGATTAGTTGAGAGTGGCTTTGAATGATAATGCATTTTAAATTAACTAAATCTACTAAACTAAAATTCAGCAAAAACTTGTCTTATTTCTGTTCTTTATGTGAGGTTATTTATGTTCATAAAAGTTACAACAAAATGTACCTTATCAGAAATTACTAGGCATTGTGAGGGATGACTCCTTTCAGAGAGTTAAACTAAATTAATCAAAGTATTGCATGGCTATCAATTTATTATCTAATTGTTTAATTGTTAATTATTGTAACTTTAGTTTTGCAGCTGGTCCAACAATTTCTCTGCCAGGAACTACAACTATGGCCATCACATAATCATCAGGCAACGGAGGAAAAAAAACAATATTTTCCCGAAAAATCCGTCCTCTGATGAATTTCAAACAGGTAATGTACATTAAGTACCTCATTAACGTACCTATAAACAGTGAAATAAATGCTTACTGAACTTTCCATCCCTACATCTAAAGATTTTAATGCCAGCTAAGGCATACAATGTAAGATTCTGTACAAATGCATTTAAGTAATATTCATAGATATTTGGGGCATTTTTATGAATAATATGAAAATAAATGACTGGGCTGAAGATCACTTTGGGTGGAGTGTGGGAGAGATACATGTCTCCAAACACTGTTTGAGTTGTCCTGCTGCAGTAAACAGGTCTCTTATCTAATAGTGAACCGTTCTTTCAGAGCTGGTTTCTCTATTAGACTAGTCATGCAGTACTTAAATCCTTTTTGTGCAACCCACTTTCACTTCTTTTCATACACAATGCGCTGCTCTCTGATCCTCTCCATCATTCTACCCACTGACATTATATAACATCAAATCAGATCATACCTAAAAAGAATCACACTCAATACCTGTATTGTATGCCCGTGTTCAGTGACTTCAACAACATGATATCTCAAGCACACACACATGCAGCGTATTTTCTGTTTCTTTTGGAAAATGAACAAACTATTTTTGAGTCACCTTTATTTTTAACTGATTAGGTATTTAACAAGTTTTATTTGATTTAAATACATATAATTCAGGGAAACATCTCATTTTTTTAAAAAAACGCACGCATCCATCCTTTGGTTCATCTGTCGATGAAAACGTCCACAGGGCTTTGACAAGACTCCTTCCATTTTTTTTGGCATAAAAGCTCAGCAATTACACTTTTTTTTTTTTTTTTTTTACACAATTTACACAAAAACACTTTTCAAGCTTTTGCTTTTCTGAATGTGCCAATTCTGCCCCCGTGATTTACTGTAAGAGCAGGGAACATTTCTTTCACTGCCGCATACAAGTCTTCAAAATCCTGGTTCACTGTGATGTCCTACAGAGAGTGATACAAGTGATACAAGAGGCAAGTGAATAAGTTCAAAAAAGCCGGGGACTTGAAGAAAATCTCATTGAGTCGGAATATGTGTGAGTTACCGAAAAGTCTAATGCTTCCATGGCTGAATTCTGGTTTTCCTGCACAGACTTGAGGATCCCATAGCACCCAGCATTTTGGATCGGGTTCCTCCCCATCTGGTCAAAGACAAACATTAGAAATGTAAAGATAATGCCACATATGTTTTTCCTGGTTTTGGTTATGCAGGTGATGAAATAAGTTTTTCAGGCTTTTGCGGTGAATCAAAATTGATTCCCCTCCCCGGCACCATCTCAACACAATCCTTCTATTGGATGTAGCTATTTTTAAAGGAATAGTTTGGGGAAACACACGTTTTCTGGTGGAGAGTTAGATTGGGAGATCGATGTCACTCGCCTATGTGTCCATTACATATAAGTCCACAGCTAGCAGCTGCTTAGCTTAGTTTATCACAAAGACAGGAAACAATTGGTCTGGCTCTGTCCGGTGGTAACAAAATCCACCTGTCAGCACATCTGAAGCGCACACTGAGTCTGCTTTGTGTAGAGTAAAACTGAAAAATCAGTGTTTCAGGGGATTATGTGCCGAACTATTTCTTGGCAGGGACCAGTAACTTCCAAGAGTCTTCACTAGTTGCCTGGTAACTGGTCAGAACCGAGAAATAATGGTGAGCCTTAGAGGTGCAGGTAGGCAGATTTTGTTGAATACATCCAGGCTAGCTGTTTGCCCTGGTCTCCAGTCGTTATGCCAAGGTAAACTCACTGGCTGTTAGTAGCTTCATATTTACAGACATGGGAATCGTATTCTCATCTCACCTCTGGCAACATTAACCTGTCGACTGCATCTGCACATTAGTATAGGCTAATTTAATGTGTCTTGTTCATATCAAACAGTCTAAATTAGATCAGGTTTTAAAGCAGACTGGTTGCTAGATGAAAAAGAAACAGGTTACCTGCCTGAGTTTTATTTTCAATTTAGGAGTGCACCTGTAATCAATATCAAGTGCTCAGCCTCTAACTCAATTTTAATGCAAGTCTTCACCATAACTTCTTTTCAATAACTAACTTGTTTCAGGCAGCTGAGTCCCTGAGAACTCTGCTTGCATGTTGACATTAAAGCAAAGTACAGTGATCCATTTACTTATCCCATTTTATCCACTGATGCCCCCCATTGCTTTTGAAGCTAGAACCAATCTCTTTTCAACAGCTTACATTCAGGGATTTGATTGTCTTGTTTACTTTGAGGCCCATGGCTAGGCGAATAGCTCCTTCAGGGGGTATTCGGTTGTTACTGTGAAGAGAGACAAATGCAGAAAGCAAACAAACAAAAAAAGTGTGCTGGAGTGTGAGGGGAAGCAATCATAAAGTGTTATTTTTTAAATGGCATTATTCATCCATGTAGCACAAATGTCTGGAAATTTGTGAGGCAAGCTTTGTGTTGCTTGAGAAGTTAAACAAGAGGCAGAAGAAACTGAATTACTTGAAATTTTCTGAGGGTAGTAGGCTCACATTAAGAAAAAAGCGGACCAATTTAGGATTTATTGCTACAAATACAAAGGTAAGGCTGGTGAGGCAATTTGACCTCACGCTGATGCTTATTTATTTATTTATTTATTTATTTATTGCATCAGAGTTAATACCAAACAAGGTAAAACTATGGTTTATGAAAGAATATAGTTGCAGTCTTCTGCTCCTTGTAACTCTTGCTGTAGGATAATCTAATTATCAGATAACTGAGATAATAAAAGCTCATACCTCACATCCAACTCCTCCAAAACAGTGTTCTCCTTCAGGGCCTGTCCTAAAGCGATGGCTCCCTCTTTACCAAAGCCATTGAATGACAGATCCACAGTTCTAAGGAAAATGTTCCCCTAAAAAAACAGGAAAGAAAACTGGTAGATTAAGGTTTCAAATGCAATAAAAACTTGAGCAAGTTCTCTGACAAGATTAACTAAGGAAAAAAAAAAGAACATGTTTAAAGTGAGAGGACAACAGCAGGCCTATCAGTAATAAGCCTCTCAGGACTTGAATCAATCAAACCTGTCAGTGCAGCTTACTGATCAGACTCCCCTTGAAAATCTTGGTCATTAAGACAGGGAAGGAAAACTGCTTCTACGCTGTCTCTCCTGCTGTGAGATGTTTAATGAATAACTGACCAGGGGGTTGTTTTGCTGAACAGGATAAGTGAGTTAGATATCCAACAGATATCCAGTGGCAATTATCAATCTACATAACTGAATCATATTATTATAGAAGTTAATATAAGTAACTTCTGTAAGTTTTGTTCAAAACAGTACCAACAGAATATATCCTAATCTTATTTTTACTGTCACTTTACTAACTTTCTAATTCCGGTCCAGGCATTCCCCCATGGCTTGTCCAACATTTTCATAAAATGTGCTGAATCCTGAGCAGCAGCTGTTCAGCCGTCGAAATCAATGGTCGTCAAGAAGCCCATAAATGAGAAACCTGCTTTTGTTTTAGGCATACTTCTGTGTAAAACTGGACACAGGCAAATTACTTCTCACTTGAAATTATATTGTGCTATGTACACTATGGTGTGTGGATATGCCTGTCCGCCTACTTTTCTGCACCTTTGTCTGGAGTTGGTTCCAGTTTTGTTTTTCAATTAAAATAGCGCACTTCCAACTTTATGGCAACAGTTTGCCGATGGCTACATCGGCAAAGCCAGGTCTATAAAGAGACGGTTTTCTGAGTTGTTGTGAAAGAAATTGAGTGTGTTACACCTTGCCCCTGACCAAAACTCCTTCCAGCACTTTTGGAATGAATTGGACTATGAGCCAGGCCTTATTGCTCAACATCAGTATCCAAACTCACTGATGATTTTGGCTGAATCAGAGCAAATCCCTGCGACCTGGTTCCAAAAGCTTGTGGAAAGCCTGCCAAGAAGGGTGGGGGCTCTTCAAGCAGCATATTAATATCTGCAGTTTGAGTATGAGATGTTTAGCCATCACAGTGGGGTGCAATGTTTCTGTGTGCTTTCATCCACTTTGTGACTTCTACATGATTTAGGCACAAATTCAGTTTTAAGAAGTGCTTTTCAATCTGACATGATTAATGTTCTAAATTTGATTTTGCATGATTGTTTATTTGATGGCTTCATATGGCGTGATAAACACAAAAGGAGTGGACGTAGCCATGTTACCCATTGCTTTGTGACCTCGAGTTTAGCATTTTGGTCGTTGCCATGTTGGTTTTTTGGGGCAAGAAGTGGCAATAGTTGGAAGAGAGGGTGGAGATGGGGAGGACTGAGGGGTGGATCTGACCAAGAACCTCTAAAGTGATTGACAGGTTAATTTCAAGGTAGCCACACCCAGAAGCATACGCTGCTTTATCATCTATTTTATTAGAAATGGGACCATCAAATAAGCATCATGCTTTATTGAATTAGACTTGATATGACTAATTGAAACCATAAACCCATTAGAAAACTGGTAAACTGAGGTCATAAATCAAGTGAGAATTAAAGTCATTTTCTCATAAGCTTACATACAATCTGACTTCTTTAGCTCCTGATGGCCAATGGAAAGAGTTTTACAGTTTTAAGGAACTTTTGGATTGTCTCCGCATTTCAGATCCAGACGCTATGTCCACTTCTTCTACAGTGTGTCCGAACAACACTGTTTCATCTCCTTTGCCGTGCATGAGTTCTAAAACTAAAATAGTGTTGACTTCCAGGTGTATTACCCCGAGGCCATTGGCCAGCATCACAGCTCCTCTCCCGCGAATGCAGTTCCAGGCCAGACTCAGTGATCTCAACCCCGTGTTCTCTGACAGAGAGTCTCCCAGGTTTTGCCCTCAGGATAGGGAAAAAAAAGTTCCATTATATAATTGTAAACCTAAAAAAATGTTGAAAATCCACAGTACATTATAGTGGCTTCTTCAAAGCTATATAAATCATTGTTATCAGTTGGTTTGTAACTGTTTCTCAAATAGTGGAGCAAATTATATACCTCTACACAAAAAAACCTCAAATGACAGATATCTGTTAAGAAATCATAGTCAGAAGTACTTATTAGAGTCAAACACTCATTTCTACACTCTCTAGGAACAACTTATCTCCAGTAGATTCCACTGAGGTGGTGTGATTGTGTGTTTCATGGGCTAAAATGCACCAGTAAGTGAGAGGTTTAGAGGCAGAGATCCCAAAGAGAAAGCTCCCCATCATCATCTCACCCACTTTATCATAAGGATAAGAAAGTGCATGGCACTCAGTGGTTCATAATCATAGAAAAAGGTGCTCTTACTGTGCTTGGTTGAAAAAGCAATAACACCAGAGCATGAATGTCAGAGTGTTTGATTGGTATACTTTCTCTCGGGGACCTACTATGTGGAAGAGTGCACTCAAAACGAATGAGGACGTTCTTTGATATTTCAGCAGTGGAGAAAATAGAATTGAATATGTGGGGATGAATCATAGCCACATGGCGGTGTCCCCTTACCCACAGACAGATTTATTTTCAATTACATACATTAGATGCTTCCTGGCCTGCCATTTTTCCACAAGGTGCCTGTCACAAAGCTCATCCACATCATAATTGAAAGAGGTTTTAATGAAGGCGAAATGTTCTTGACCTTTGAATGCCACAGTCTGCTGCAGCCTGCTGTCCCATGACGGCTTAGAGATAAGGCTTCACCATTACGCTGAACTTTTACTGCTTTTATGAGAATGGTTTTCCAAAAATCTAATGATGGCAGATATCAGAAATTTCATACTGTATTGTCATAATGTTCAATGAATCTGTACTCTTCACAGTAATTGGTCCATTTAAGAGAAGCAGACTTTGGATTCAGTCATACAGCTGCCTGTCAACAGCTACTTGTAGTTTTAAAATGGTCATTCATTCATGTGACAAAAAAAGAACATGTAAGTCCAGTTGTTTGGGTTTTTAGTAACAAAGTCATGAAAATGGGCCCTGAAGCTCAGTTATCAGACAAAGGCAGTACCACCTTATGTCGTGAAGATCTTGATCTGGCCAGCGTGTCCATTTGTTCTGGAAGCGAATTTTAATAGTACTTTTCTCTTTTAAACAGCCGTTTGCTGGATGCTAGTAATGTGGTAATGTAATGTAAATCAGGGTCAGTTTTGAATCCTGTCAAACCATGCAGGTCCCCCCGTCTGTTGAATGACCGACCTCGGCTGACTCTCACTGTCGCTTTTAGCTTTCTTTCATTTTGTACTTTGGACAATTCTTTTCTTTTTTTACTGGCAACATAGGCTCCCCTTGTCTGTATGTCATAAATCATTTCATCTGATTTTGTGGGGAATCTGACCCAGTGACAGGCATTAAGAAGAACTATAAAGAAAGAGCCATTGTTTTTGCTGGTGGTCTTGTCTATTTACGTTGTATAGAGACATCAGTATTGAACTGACACTGCTTCATAACCAGTAAAAAACTACTTGTGACTGCTTTACTATCAACTTAAGTAAAAATGGAATCTGCTTTGAAAGGCTAAGGCCACACAGAAAATATGAGACCTTTATTACGTATAACTAATTGCTATGGTACCTGCACGCTCTCTGAGAGCGTTGTGGCTGAGGTCAAGGTGCTGTAATTTGGTGTTGGTCATCAGTGCTGAACTGAGGTGTTCAGCAGACCGGTCTGTGAAACGGTTTCCTGACAGATTAAGCTTCATCAGGGTGCTGTTCTCCTTAAGCATACCAGCTATGGCTCTGGCCCCATCATCCCCAAGATTGTTGTCGGATAGATCCACCTCTGGGATTGACACACAGATACACAGATACAATGATACGTATAGTGCAAACAGGCTGGTCAAAAGAACATGCGAAAGGAAAAACTGATGTATTTCCAATCACAAAGAGGTGTTAAAGGAGAGGTACAGTCGAGTTTTTGAAAACTCAAAAGTTGTCTGATAGTTTTATGATGTACATCAGCTGTTGAAAGTCTGCTCATTGTCTTGATTGTAGTCAGATTTTGTAGTCTGAGTACGGCTGAAGAGGCACAACGGTGTCATGTCAGCAAAAGTCAAAGTAGGGCAATGTGACATGTTGCCACAGAAATGCTCTTCTATCTATTTTGGCATGTATTTCAGCACCATTGACACCCCTTCCCTTCCCTTCTTCAGTCTAAAGTTCATCAGATCAAAAGATTTACTTTATGCACTCAACAAATTAAGCCCCTGACCGCTTTTGCTGGTATGACAATAATGCTACCTCTTCTCAAGCCTTTCAGAATTCTCATTTGTTGTGTTTTCATTCATTTAAAATCAGAAAAATAGGTCTCCTTTCAAATTCCATGTTGGCTGATGTCTGCTGCAGCATCAGCAAAATATCTATAGGCAACTAATCTGCTATACTGTATATTCATAAAATTGGATTACCCCTGAAAGTTGAAAACTGGGGCATGACAAAGGATGTTAAAAATAACACCAGCCCAAAGAGCCTGCATGACTCACTGGAGTCATTCTCCATAGATGCCCCCATAGGTTCCCGAGCTGTACGTAGGACTGACATTTAAAAGATATTAAACAAGAGACCTCAGCTGTTAAATGGTGTGCTGTGGGATATAATTGGGGTGAGAGTGGTGTATGAGTGGGAGTCAGGGTGGCACTTTTGCAAGAAAAAGCTGAGACGGAGTGAGGGCAAAGGAAGAAAAAATGTGTGCATGCTTGAGTACCAAGTAAAACCACCTGTAATGTAACAATTTTCCTTTAACATCTCAGCTATAGCAGCTCCGCCCCTTCCTTCCATCCAATTATCTCGCAGGTTCAGCCTCAGTATTGAAGTGTTGGTTACCAAGGGAACCGCCAGTGCTTTGGTGCCCTGCAAACACACAAGCCCAACACACACACACACACACACACACACACACACACACACACACACACACACACACACACACACTCAAAGTGAAATTCTTATGTTTGTTGACTGCAGTGTATTTTCTTATCTGTATTCCAGTTAAAAGAGTAGATGTACTGATGCAGGTGGGCAGAGAGAGAGAGAGAGAGAGGAATATTAAACCTGTGTGAGACAAACGAAGCAGGAGGGAGATGTGTGGAGGCGTGGGTCAGAAATGAAGCTTGCAGAGCATGAAAATTATAGTTTCTAGCACTGCTAATGAGAAAGTTGAGTGCATGAAGCCTTATGTTAACTCGAGAGCAGACACAGCCCCGTCAGAGGATAGTGTGTTTGAATGCATGCGGAGTATCTTTCACTAAGATTTGAGAAGCCTATCAATCTGAAAGACATTAAATAAATAACCTTTTGCAGCCACACTTTATTGCTTTACTTCTACTCTGTGTGATTGACAGGCGAAGACTTATTTAAAATCCAGTTCAATCTGTCTGAATGATGTTAGCGAAGTCAAAACCTCGGGAAATGACTTGTTAGGAATGGATTTACTTTTACAACTTTCATTTACAGCGTTATGGGCCGGTAGAAGGCTGTAAAAGTGTCAGACTGTGTTGCTAAGAGCTCCAGGCAATGCATTTTCACATTTGCAGGGGATGTGCTCTTCCCTCTGTCAGAGATGTACAACTACAGAGCAATTTTACATTGATCAGCCATTTAAAAGACAGCTAATTGTTATTGAGTTGTGGGCTAAAACGAGGGTTTAAGTTCAACGTTAAATCTTCGATTTTGTTGTGTTTGTGCTTTTTGGGAGCATTTTTCTGGATTATGTTCATGTCTGAGTATATGTTGTGTTATAAGAAAGCTAATATATGTGGACACAATATTCACTTCACGCTCAACAGGACCAAATGTTAGACCTACTACTTTTACATGGATTTAAAGGTTAAAAGCATTTGATGTCAATTTTGATCAGATATAAGAACGTTTCCTCAGAGGTAAATTAGAATTTAGATCTGTATAATGAGCTCTCTGTGACTATAAATCAGCACTGCAACCTCCCGCTAAAGAGGTGAAGGATCCTCCCTCTTGAGTGTGTATTGGTAAGATCTATATAATGGAGTGGACTCATGCAATTTTATATGTAAAGTGTACCGCAAGGATATGTACATCTGTGATGTGTCTCCTCAGCCCCCCTGGAGGGGAATGTGACTTTGAATTAATGAGTCATTCACTGAGCAAAGGTCTGAGCTGATCTGAAACAGTGTTAGAGGCAAAGGAGTTCAATTTTTTTTTTTGGAGATCTTCAATTTACCTTCTACCAGGTGGAAGAGATCTAATGAGAGAAACAGGTGAAGACCCTCTCACATGCTGTGAAGCTGAGACAGACATTCCGAGGAACTGCATGAAAATTATGCAGGTGGGGGGGCTGAACCTTATCTTTCACTTCTTAATAAAGCAGAATCCTCCCTGGTGTTACTGATATTTTCTTTTGCTCCTTCTGTTGACTTAGAAAAACTGCAACATACCCGTCTTGATACATAAACCTGCAATAACTGATTTTTTGGTCCACTGGCTGCAGTAGAAACAGGTTTTGAACAGAACATTGACATATCGTGACCTTCAGATGATGTGGTGGAGATGGTTATCGTTCATTTGAAGTCATGTTTCTGGCCACCTGGTGAATTTAAGTCCAATATTCTCTTTTAGCTCTGTTTTTGGCATCTATCAACTCCCGAGGGAAACACCTGGCTCTTAGCTGATAAATAGCTCTACTATGGACATCATCTAGCTCCTGAGTCTGTTTGCTGTTTGGTACTGAGCAGGTAGCGTAAAGTGGGTTTTTAGAGCTTTTTCAATGAAAACAGCTGCCTGCTGCAGCCGAAAACTGCTATGAAAGCAGTGAGACTGAACTGAAACAGTAATTATTCATCACTACAACTGAATCCTTCCACATAGTCATGTTTTAAAGTTGGTACAGTTTATTTCACCATTAATAACTGAAGGAGGCAAAGCATATAAATGCAAGCTGGCGTAAACTTTGTGGTCTAATTTCAATTAAGCCACCAATGCACACATCACAAGTGGACTTACAAATTGCTAACTTTATGACAAAAGCAATAATGTTGAATATTACTGCCACTTAAAGGGAGACTTTGGATTTTTTGGAGCTGGATGGTACGAGATACTTATCAATAGTCAGTGTATTACCTTCAGTAAATGCTACTGAAAATACTGTAAATATAGTGTACACATAAACTGATACTGATTGTTTTTGATGGGAGTTTTTAGGTGGATAAAATAGGTTTTGCTGCTGAGCCTGTCCACAGCAGCACGATGCTCTGCTTCTATGCCGGTACGCTCCTCCTCTTCTCCAAACTGGGGACATGCCTTCCAGGATCGACTGCAGGTAATACACTGAAGTACCTCATCCAACCTCAGCTGTCTCTTTAAGTTTTGAATAAATTATTTTCTACTCTATAAGCAGCTGTTACTGTCACTGAATGAATGAATTGGACACAGATGGCTTCTCAGTGGCTGCTGAGGGACTTGCATACTGAATGTTTATTGGCTCTCACTGGGATTCCACATCATAAAAAAAAAGATAAAATAATTGTATGAAAAAAATGTAAATTTGGGATGAAAATAAATGAGGCCCTCTTTTGCTCTTACCATATAGTCGGACTAAAAAGCTTTCTCCAATTCTTAACTCCCTCTAATAATTTTCATACACTCCCTAACTAATGGTTGAAGTACCTGAGGCCCCAGACCGCGATGCATCATGGACAGCTCGCTCTTTTGCATTTGCCGCAGGAAGGAAGAGGCAGGTACCACCTGTAACATTTCACACGCCTCCATGTAGCACGTCTGCCCCGTGGGGTCATATGCCTCCTCCTTATCTACAACATGAACAAAGACACTCGCTGTAGTCTGTCTGAAACGTTCGCTATCAATACCTCTTTGAACAAGCAGAGATGTGGCACTCTCCCCCGGAGGAGGCCCTTTCGAGTGTGATTTTGAAAAGTCCCTCGTGGCTGATTTCGCCCAGTCAGAGGAGCTCATTCACCCCAGATGGTTTTCACTTCTGCTGGAAAGGATGCCTGACACAAAGACTGAGATGAAATCATTAAGATGCAGGGCAGGGCTTCACATGTGTGGGCAGGCGCGTGTAGGAGTTTCTGTTTTGTTTTGTTTTTTCTTCTCTGGAATCATTTCGAGATCGAGAAGATGGAAAAGGCAGACGGGGAGAGATTAACAGATGGGGTGACAGGAGGGCTTTGCCTTAAATTTGGATCACGATCAAAGTACTTTGCGCTGTTGGAGCCTGGTATAAAACATTATTTCAGGTAGAAAATGAGAGTTTGAAATGCTTTATTTCAAACATATGACTCCCATCACCAAGCAAAGTGCCCACTTTGTTATAAGATGGAACAGTGCGTCATTTACCATACAATGTCATAACTTTCCCACCTTATTTATCTCCTTTTTCTACCCTAAACCAACTGTTTCTATACCTCCGAGCTCCAAATCTGTGTTGTAGTCCTCATCAAAGATCGCAAGCTGCTCTCCTTCCCGCTCCTCTTGTTCGTTCTCCTCCTCCTCCTCTTCACCCTCTCTTTCACCTCTGTCTGGCACATTCCCGTCAGGACTTGAACGTTGGTCCTTCGGCCCACGCATGTCGACCTCTGTCCAGCTCGCTCTTCGCTGGGTGGACAATGACAAAGTAAGCCATCCTGACTCCTCAAAGCTGGCCGTTGTTGGCAGCCTGAGTGAGGAGATGTGATGGATTTGCTTCCAGGAGAATTAAACAGATACCTACACTTTGGAGTCCATCAATATGGATGGACCATTTTAAGTTGTCTCTTTAAGTCCGTATCCGTCTGCCCTTCTAGTCTTTGTGACCACTTTCCTTCCCTCCTACTCAGTTCTTCCCACCTCCCTTTAACCTCTTGAACCACAGGCTGTTCTAGCTGTCTTTCAATCCCTTCATTTCCAGGTCTATGGCATGTTCACTACACTATCTCAGTCAGCCATGCCATTAAGTATTTCAGGATTAAATAGGTCACTCAGAAATACCATTATTTGACATGTGAGTGATACTGCACATGTTCTAGGGAAATGTTTGCGTGGACAAGTTTCACCCTAACAGTTTTTGTATAAAATGTACTTTCATACTGTATTTCTCACACTTACCGCAGTGCATACAGCCGTGTGATTAGACGACATTCAAGTGTAATTAAAACAGACTTTCAGGGTGAGACTCTGAGTCCCCTCTGTTAAATGAATTCATATGAGTACACAGGTCAAAAGAGCCATCCATAAAAAGGAAATTACAGGTTTTTTTCAGCCTGTATTTCCTTGCCCTGAGCAAGGAAAGTGCTCAAACGTGCTGTGAGATGGACCTTCATTTCTAAAGCTTAATATACTCTATAACATGCTTTTCTTTCTACCCAAATGTCCCTCTCCTGTGTCGTATTTAGTCTGCACAAACAGCCTCTGAACAGTCCTCTGAGTCTCCACTTGCCTACCTGGTTGTTTCACACTTCGCTTAATCAACAGTTTGCAGACTTGGCTGGATGGTCAGCTTCCTACCTCCCCCAGCTGCAGCTTCTCACTTTCTGCTCCTGCGTCATCGTCTTCCAGCACAGACGGCAGCAGCGTCTCCTCGGCCAACTTCTTCCCATGAACCATGACTTTGACGCTGAGTAATGGTGATATTGATACTGCGAGGGGGATATTTTGCAGCTTTAAGCAAAAAAAAATCGCTTTTGAATTTTGCTTGTTTGTTTTTAGGCTTGATGCAGTGTACAATATTGATGCTGTGAGTGAAATCACTGCCCTACGTCTGACTAGCAGGTAGTGCAGCAATCCAGCCTATCTTGCTTGATAGGAGGGTCAAACTATTTCGGCTAATTAGAAAGGCCAGCGCTTCCCTGCATGACAGCCAGTCACCAATCAGAGTCCCCGTGTAAAGTTTGGATGGCTTGCTTTGTTGACAAGTTGCCATGGCACTGTGAGTGATCTCTGTTTTCTGAGTGCCGGCTCTCTGAGCCATGACGACCAGCACTTAAACGGGCAGGAGGAGGATGGGAAGCAAATGACTTGATTGCTGCAACTCTGTTTTTCAGGGCAAAAACTCTGTATCAACATCTAAATCTGACCTTCAGACTGAAATGCTTCAACCTTAAACAAATCCTACTGCAGGAATAAACCTTCCCAGTCTGGACTGTTTCCTATATAAACAAGAAACACAAACCAAGCGTATGTGTTGACATATTCTGTAAATGTTTCTCTTTATTTGTAAGTAAATGCAAAGTCCTTGCAGTTGATGCATTAAAATGGAATATCCTCAATCAATTACACAACAAAGGTCATTATAGCAGAGGCTGATTGGATCAGAGTTGTTGATAGCAGCAGCGATATGCAAACACAGAAAGAGAAACCCCTCAAGAACTTTTTTTTTTTTAACCTTCCAAAGCCCTGTGAGAAAGGCCGGATAACTTCACAATACAGTCTCACTGACTGACACAGTGCTGGTAAATAGAGAGAGCTTTTTTTTAATATGAACAGGAGACAGAAGATCACCATGCATTTATTTAGTGCTGCTGTTTTATCCTCATACCTAAAGGATATGAGAGACACCATAGAATATGCCTTTTTTTTGTTGATTTTAGATCAAGCAGAATCATAGTGCTCATTTACATAATCAAAATACATTCTTAGAAAAGATTGAAGTGATACTCTTTATATTTTATACTTTGTCTTTCAATATATATATATGTATATTTATATATACATATATATATACATATATATAGAAGCTATATATAGAAGCTATATCTTGTATCAATTGTTTTCCTGCTGCACATTTTACATCACAGACATTTTCTTGACGGCTCTCATTCCAATTCAACAAAATCTGTTTAAACAAATTATACAGAGGAGACATTCATCCAGAATGAACACCAGTGGGGACTATGGGACTCACCCATTTTCACCCAGCAGTAAAAATAGTCGACTCAGAAAAAAAGCCTGAAAAAACCTAAAACCAAATATATTCTCAGCAGCTGTTAGGGACATTTGAAAACCACATAGAAATCCATTAATCATGCTGACAGCTATCTTTAACTTGAATCAAAGACAAAGAAAGGGAACAAACAAGACTCAGAAGCTGACACGAAAAGCCACAGGTTACTGCAGAGTGGGTGATCAATAAACAGTGTAGCCCCTGCACAAATATATTCAAATTACAACCCTGACTCATTGGAAAGCAGCAAATGACCACAGCGGCAGCGTGATTGCCTCTTGTCCCTGAATGAAAACTTCACTGGAACTTAAAACAATAGAACTGAGCTGCTGAGATCAAAACTAAAAGCCATGTGGGCAGTTTCCTGTTACCAAAACACCATCTGTAAGATTAAATTTGCAGGCTTGTGTGACTCACAGAGCAACAAATTCATGCTTATTTTAAAAAATCTGACCAGTTTGACGAGGTAACAGACAACAAGCAGAATAATCATGTGAAAACACACACCTGAGCACATGCATGTTTTACACCCATTCGCATAGAGATGCACACAGTTATGATGATTTGTATGGCACGCACGCACCCACACCCACACGCACAGACACACACAGAGACACACACATGCATACTGATGCTACTGAGCAGGTGTCAGGTCACAGTGAAGGGGTGGCGTGTGAGCTGCAGGGTTGCACAATATCATGCAGAGAGAGAAAAGAAAGGATGAATGTGTTGCATGTAGGCAGAGGCAGAGCGTTAATGTAAGGCAAGAGGCAGAGGAGTCATGATGCTGATAAATGCTCAATTCAAAAGCTCAATGGTTGACAGTTGGTGCCAAGCTGACAGCTGTCTGATATGATCTGCTAAAACAGATCCGTTGACTTCCTTAACAATGTTTTGTTACAGATATGCTTCATTTGTAAAGGGATAGTTTGACAGTTCATTTAGGAAAAAGCCTGTTTGCTTTCTCAGAGGAGGCCTAAAGATGAGAAGATTGAAAACGTGGCCTCATGTTTCCTGTAGAGACATGAGAGTGGCGCTGATATTGTCACCTAGCTCTCGCTGATTTAATCATTGAATAATCATTCACAATTTCCCTCCACCACGATTAAATGATTCGACACATTACTGGTTGTCCTTCACTATAGTCAATACATGAACATTTTGATATTTCAAAATCTGAGAGCCCCGAAGAAGTTTATAGTTTTCACTATTTGTTTATTTTAATATGTGGCGTAGGTTGGGCCGGCCAGGACACACACATTATGATGTTATGAGAGAGTGGACAGGCCACTAAAAAGACAGCTGGCACAGAGGCTGATGCGTTTTAATGGACCGCCAGTGAAGAGCGAGATAATATGTTTGTTGAGGCTGTGACAGAATCGCTGTTTACATAATTCAGGGCGACCTGTCAACACGCCAGCATTTTCTATCTGCATGCCTTTACAGCTTCCACTTCTCTCTCCCTTTCAAACTTTTCCTGACGCCTTTGATAAAAACAGTCCAAACAGATTCGACCAGTGCTGATTCTTTCCAAAAAAAATAATGCCGACGTCTCTCATACTTCATACCAGCGCATACTACTTTGATTTCATTCCACCCTTTGTCCCATGTAAATATAAAACCTCAATAAAAGCCTTTTAACTGTAACAATAACACAGAGAATATTATATTTCTTGAGTATATTCTTGTCTTGGTCATGCATTCACAATGAGGCAGGTCATTACACTAGGTGCACACATTATGAATCAAAATGATCAATTTATAGTTTTTGGAAGTATCATCAACAAGCAAAACAGATTCTCAGAGAACAGAACATTTCCAACTTGCTACAGACAAAGTTGCAGAGCCCAAAAGAAACATTTAAGTGGTATAAAAAAAGAAAGAAACACCCCCCCCCACACACCTTTTTTTTCTTTTTCATTTTTTTTTTTTTAATAGTACAAAAATTGGCACAGTATTCTTTAACCAGCGTTGCCATGTCCTCTGGTTGTCGTCAGAAAGCCCCCGATTCATAGACCTATGAGCAGAAAACCCTGAGAGAGACAAGACAGACAGACAGACAGACAGACAGACAGCGAGAGCAACAGACACATAGGAATAGAGATGTTACAGTCATTACTCATCCAGCGAGCAGGGGCTTTGATGGCCAAATGTGAAATTCAAGTGACAATCCACGCAGGAACCATCGTCTGTGATGCATTATGTTGGTGCTTAATGAGCCATAGTGGCTATGTAGGGCCCTTGTTTTGCTCTCATGGCAAGGGTACATGAAGTGTCTCATCTTGAATATGCACAAATAACGACAGAAACAAAAACAGAAATGGAACAGAGCCACTCGCTTTTGCTCTAATCCTGTTAGTTTAAAGGGCCGTCTCCACAGGTTCCTATGATTCCCCACTGTTTTCGTGTGAAACGAGGGGCGATGACACAACGGCGTCGCAAACCACTACAGGTTGATGATTGGAATCGGACTTCTACAAACGACTCTCGGATATAGTGCTGCTCTGGTAATCTCGCTGGGTTGGATAAATCTCAATGGGCTGTGCCAAAACGCTTTTTTTTTTAATACATAAAATATGAACTAACCAGCTGGCAAATTTGAATGGCAACAAAAGATCTCCGCCAAAAACAAGCTGAATAATTAAGACCACACAACGTGGATCGTCAGCATCCCACACAGTTCAGGGGTGCTGCAGAGAAATGATCCTGGTTTTATGTTGTGTGTCCACAATAGACGTTACTGTGCATCCTAAAATCCAGTCAGAGACAAACAAACTAACAATGAAGAAGGGAAGAAAATTATGTATGAATGGAGGAAGGAAGAAATGAATCTGAGCTAGTTTTCAGTTTCATTTGGTGAATGAGGTGCTTTATATTAATTTGTTTTTAAAAAAAAAACAGAAATATGATACATCACTCTGAGTCAGCAGCTGACAGGAAACACAGGAAATTAAAGACACAAACACTTACTCATCTGAGTCCTTTTTGCTTTCCTCAATGTAGGCAATGGACTCTGAACGCAGCCGGTTGGTGACCTCGTAGGTGCGCAGGGTGACACCAAAGATGTCCTCGTGGTAGCGGTTCTCATCCTGGATACAGTGGCATGGTGAAAGTTGAGAGAGAAGGGGGTGAAAATGTGAGATGGATATTGTTTAACAGTGAATGACAGGGCTGATTTTAAAGAAACAGGAAGAAATGAGAGAATTAATAGACAGATCTTGGAAAAAGCCAGAATGGCCTTCTGTAAGAGGTTTCAGACTACTTCTTAGCTCACAGCAGAGGTCTTACTTGACGCTATTTAGAAATGTTTGAGCTCTGCATGCAGACTATTGCCTTGTGTCGACGGTTAAACAGCAGGAGGACGGAGGGTTGAAAGCATGCAGATCTGCACATTTTTACTGTCTTTGCAGCTTTTATTTCCAGGCAAGTTCTTTTGACCAATCCAGGAATATGTGTGTTTATTATACATAATGAATGTTAAGTATGTAAAGCATACAGAGTTGCAGTAGTCTTTCTATTGGGTTTGGGTATTTTAGCTTTTCTTCATCTGCTCTTACACAATAGAATGGTGAGACTTTGCATTATGAGTCAACATTTGCAGATAGACGGAGGCACATTGACTGTGTTTGGATGCCTGCAGTCACTGAATTTTACAGATTCACTGAACAGGACTGAAAAAAAAACCTCTGCAGTCCATTTGTATTCTACACAGGTACATGTGCTAATAGTAGGCTTGCTGACATATGTCATTATTAGTCTTCAGCCTTTTTACCCCTGAGTTGTGAGGGCGTTTTTTTTTTTTTTTGTTTACTTTCAGGTAATACTGACTCAACATGCCTTCTGTTTTTCACCATACTGTAGCACTTAGTTACATACATTCATATGAAGAAACTGCCCAGTAGAACTTCGCCTGTTCACCTGCAGACTGATTGCACTGCTCAGTGGCTGTCCCCCCTCTCTTACCCGAAGCTTGCTGATGAAGAAGCCAGCATCCTCCAGGCTCATGTTGCCCTGCTGCTTGATGATTTGCTGGACAGTTTTGAGAACATCCCCGGCCATTGTGACATCCCCACACACGTAGATGTGTCCTCCCTCCTCCTTCAGGCACTGGTACACCGTCTCTGACAACTGCTCGCGCAGTGCATCCTGTACATATTTCTGACAGAGGCAGAGGAGAAATGATGAGTGTGTATGGAGACGTCAAGTGTGAAAAAAGTAGGAAAGGAAACAATGTGAAAAGAGGAGTCAGGAGACCATTGACAGATGGGAATAAAGTAAACTGAGGTGGAATTTGCACACTGCAAGATGAAAGACTGCTGGTGTGTTCAGGGACTAGCTCATGGAAAGCTGCATTCAGATTTTTTCATACACTATATTCTGTATATTTCATTCTCTTCAAACTTACTTATTGAACATCTTTGCTATAAACAAAATAAGGGTAATTTATAACAGCAAAGACAGACCTAAAGAGTACTTAAAGGATGGCAAAAAACCAGATGATAAAAATTTTACCTGAAGAACAAGAAAAAACAGAAAATTGTCAAATGGAAACGTTTCATGCCAACTGAAGCGAGTGTACCAGAGCGGTCCTTACACAGCCATTTCTGTACTCAGCTCAGCGCTTGTACCTTTGGTTTGCCGGGCTCTCTGGAATAGGCCGTGTAGAGCTCCTTGAACACTTCTTTGTTCTTGGCCTGGATGGTCTCCTCCTTGTAGATGTGGTCCACCTCAGACTGCCGACAACCAAACACCAGGATCATGGGGCACGACTCAATTCCTACAGGTGACAGGCAGAGTTTCTGTTTTTGTGTGCTAGCATTTTAACTGGAAGAATATATTCATCAACTTGTCCTGCGTATTCAAACTGAAGTTTCTGCCTGCAGCAGTGAAAATCCACTGCAAAGCCTCCCTATGAGGCGCTATTAAATACATCTCACCAACCTTTGTGTTCAAGGTCATATAGTCTCTGCTGCCAGAAGCTTCTGAATGGGGCGATACCTGTTCCTGGGCCCACCAGGATACAAGGTGCTTGGTTGTCTTTGGGAAGTTGGAATGATGGTGCACTAAAACAACGCAAACAGACAGAACAGTTTAGCGCAAAGATCAGACAATCTCTCTCTGCTTTGCTTTCCAAGAGTTACTTGAGACGCTTGAGATCACGCTCATGCCTGAGTGTAATATCTCTTCCACAATACTGAATCATCTGACATTCTACAGTACAAAAGCATTGTGATATTTACCTTCGGACAAAACACGGCACCATCTCCCCCTTCTCTATCCTGTTGAGCCATGAAGAACACACTCCATGGTGGATGGGTCCCGCTCCATCTGGAAGGGATGATTACAAGGCAAGCACTTTACCTGTTTGTCTTCCCTCCACCTCCCACTCTCTGTAAGTGCACAAACTAACAGGAAAAGAGATGCCCGTGCACATTCTCCAAGGCTAAAGCCACTCTTCTCTCTCTGTCTCTCTCTCTCTCTCTCTCTCTCTAAAGGGAAATTACAGTCATTCAACCACGACTTATACAATCATAGTATCATGTTAGCACAAGTGCACATTACACATGAGGGAAAATAGTGGTGATAGAGTGGTTGTGTTTGCTAACGACTTCACAGGCTGAGAGTATAGCTGCTAATTTCAAAGGTAGGGATATAAAAGCCTTTTGATATAGCATGCACTAAAGCTAACTCTGAAACCGAAACCTGAACAGCTAATGTATTTCATATACTCCTAGACAGAGCGGTATACCTGCAGTGTTGTCTCTCATTTGTGTTTGCATCCATATCTTTAAATAGAACCTGTTTACAGATACAGAATCTTCCTGAGGTGTCTCTAAATCTACGTTTCTTGTAATTACAGTCGTGGCCTGGCTGCCCTATAAAGCAGACTGGCTTTCCAAGATAACTTGCAATCAATTTTCTTTGAGCCATCGGAGGGTTTTCAGAGAGGCTGAGTCATTTGACTTTTCGAGTCTTTGCAGCAACCTTGAAAGAGCCACAGCACACTGCCTTTTATCCATGACATAAACTGAACTGAGGGAAAATATATATACAGGGTATGTACTCTTTTGAGCTAGAGGTTACAGCTAAACACATTTACTAGCATATATTTTACTAGAAATCCCATTTTACTAGTAGTAGAATTTACTAGAAGTTATAGGCTATAATTGACTTTATTTAGCATTTTTTACTGATATCTCAAGAAAATTGCCATATGAAATGCCAGCAAATAAAAAGATAGGAATTTCAGAAAAGCCTGATGGGAGCACTAAAGTTCATCCTTTCCAGTGAGCAGAAAACACAATAGCCTCTACAGCTACACCTACACAGCCCCGACATCCTTGGAGAAACGTTAGCTAACGCTCCCGAACTGAAAAAAGAGCCCCAAACGAGCAGGTGGCCTTTACCTCTGGCACGGTAGGAGACCACAGCGACGGTGAGGTGGATCTCTCCTGGGTGCAGGTCTGGAGACGAGCTGATAGAGTAGTAGCGAGGCTGCAGCAGGGGCAGCTGGGTGAGCAGCAGAGTGGACGGCATCTGGATGGAGGGGAACTCCTCCAGCACCTCCACCAGAGTGGGATTGTTGTACCACTTCCACTCCTCATACTCCTGCAAGCCCTAGGATGAAGATAAGGTGGGATGAAAGCACAGGTGGATGTTTATTACATTAAATTTCAGCCTTGGTAAGTTGTTGAATCGTTGCCGTTCCAATTAAAAAAAAAAACAAAATAACTGCCACAATAACAGAAAATAACAGAGGACGGTTTCCTCTTTTATATCTTTAAACATTTCTGACACGAGAGCAGGAGGCAGCCACAAGCAGAGCCATTCACCATTCACTCCCTGACTGTGTTTGTGTGTCATCACTGACATTTGGATGTGATGAATTTAGAGCACTACCACCAGGCAGAAAAACTTTGATATGTTCCCATCTTTTGCTTTGTTCTCGTGCTGCTAATGAGCGACACAGTGCCCATTAAGAAGCCCCGTGTGGTCTCCATTCTGAGCCTGAAGCACCGTTTGTACAATTAGCAAAACTTCAACAGCAAAAGCGCTTTTGGGCCTGGGTTTGTCAACCTTGACACACAGATGGGGTTGTGGGTCTTTCCAGAGACTGACATTGTCAGTGTCTTCAATATGTTATTGATAAATCTGTAAAGTCATTTCTTCTTTCAATGTAATACAAAAAATAAAGCAAACATGAGAGCTTGATGCTTGTAATGAGAGAAATGTTTGAGAAGCCCTGCTTCAGTATTGAGTTTGAGGTTAAGCACATATGGAAATAAAAATGATCTGCAGTGCTGATTCTACTGTACTGTTTCTTTTCTGAATTCAGAAGCCTTCCATCTTTTCCTCTCGCTTTGGTGACAATGATTCGATGTATGAGCATATGAGTCACTGCTTGGCCTCAGCCAGCCTTTTCCACACATTGACAAAAATGGAGAGTGAATTGTGGGAGGCACTGCAAGGGGGAATGGCTCTGGGTTAGAACGATCAACGGCTTTAATTTGGCGCCAGCTCACTCCTACTGTACATATTTCCATCGGTGCAAAGTGCATCGAATCAGCTTTCAGACACAGAAAACTCTGTCCCATATTCTGATGAACGTGTCGGTTATTGTTGTGCCTTAAACACATGGTGAGCTTTTACAGCACTCCTTCAGAAGTGCTCAAGTAGAAAGTGTCATGCATACATTTGGCTGTGATATGGAAGAAAGAGAGAGCATATTTTTGGATATAGCCTACGCACATACATCGCAAATCCCTCATGTGCCTGGTTATGAACCAAACTAAGCACTCGGTGCAGCAGTGAATTACCTTACTGAGGATCTCTAGTTTCTTTTTCTGTTTGTCATTGGTTGCCAGAGCTGCAAACTGCTGCAGCAGCACGGGACTTGGTGGGGTGGTGATGTCCAGGAAGTACTGGAAGGCCTGGACGATGGTGCAGGGAGGGATACGGGTCTCATTTGTCCAGTTACTGATTACACCTGCAGAGAAGAAGAGGAGGTGTAGATTCACATAAATAGTGGATCGAATGAGTGACATGAAAGGGGACATTTGTGGTAATAAACCCACAGATCGCCTAACTTTGCTGTTCTCCTCCGCTCTATGGAGAATTTTAGCCTCTGACTCTTTGCTTTGTTTTTTTTTTTTTCCCCAGCCTGCAAACTCTTGTCAACCCTGTTTCCAGGTGCAGTGTGAAGGCAAAGTTAGTGACACAGTGGAGCATTTACTGCTGTAAAGCCAGATATAGAGAAACAGATATCAGATGACACTAGGTATTGGACTATCATGTATCTATCTAGTTCTATTTGAAAGCAGGATTAGCAACAAGTAAAGCTTGTAGAGTCAAAGCAGAGCAGCCAGAGGACATCAGAGGCAAAACCAGAAAATATTTTCACCATAAAATATGATCCAGTCCACCGAAATTAGCATATAAAGTTATAAAGCTGTGTTTTTGTACAGCAATCCATGTGGCTCGGCCCCTTAACACACTCTGCGCCGGCGGCATCCTTCTCATCATACATCCATGAGCATCATAAAAACTCAGAAAGCGTTTAATTGGACTGAAATTAATATATGTCCCTGGGTGCAAGATGAGTCACTGACATTTTTTTAGCATTTTCCAGAAAATGACAAACTCTAAAATACCATTACTAGCTACAGAATGACTTTTTTTGCAATGGTTAGGCCAGATGCTGGCATACAGGGAGGATCGGGGAGTAACTAGTTACATGTAATGTAACTAAAAGAAATTGTAATCTGTTACAGTAACCATTTCTTTAATTAAATTACAGTTACTGATCAAAATGTGGTTGATTACAAAGGGATTACATCTGAATTAGTTAGTTGCAGTAAAAAGCTTATATGTAGAATAACTTTCATTCATCTCAAACAAGTTACCTTACTTTGTTGAGCTAATTAAAATACTTGCATTACTTATTAAAGTTTTATCAGGGTAACTAGCAATCTCTAACCCATGACATTTCAAAAGCAGCCTTCTCAGTGCTGCGTATAGGTGACGTGTAGTGGAAGACGTGATGAAAACACTTCAACACCAATTTTGATTGCATGGGAACTTTATGTCACTCAGTTTCACCACAACTGTCTGCCAACATGCAGCTTCACTGAAAGATTTGTGGGCATAGACACCTCGCTAAAGTGTGACTGAGAGGCTGTTTCTTATTCATGTTTTGATTTTGACACCCTGCCCAGATTTCCAACCGCAACCCTTCTAATTGCACGCCCACAGTATTTGTAAAGTAGCGTGACGTTGCTAATAGCATCACCCACCCAGAGCAGTGTTCCTCTCCTCCAGGAACTCCACTTTGACAATTTGATTGACAGGTGGAGCATCCTCCAGTTTATCTATGAGAGCTGTCACCAGGTCCTCGTGGTTGCCAGCGAAGATGCCCAGATGGTCTCCGGGCTGGTAGCTCAATCCGTCATGGTTGTTTGTGTGGAGCCGCACAAATATGGTGGAGCGACTGCAAAAGAGATGAGAGATTTAGAGAACAACTGTAGTTCACACACCTCAGCAAACCGAATGACGGAGTTAGAAGCAGAAGACTGCAGTATAGCAATTAGATATTATTTTACAAGTTTATCAAAACAGACAAACATGTGACTCATTTCTTTGCTGTGAAAGTGTTTTTATGTGTCAGGACAAACTCACTTGGATTCGGAAGTTTGTAAGTTTTGAGATTCCAACATCTTTGCTCCATAAACCTTCTTCTTGTGAATGTTGTACAAAGCTGTTGGCAGACAGAAACAAAACTAAATCACAGATTCCACTTTTATTTCATTTGGGGACTGCTCTAAAACAATATGCTTATATATAGACTTAATCTGTTTTAAATCAAGTTCATGCTTATTTGATTTGTTATAGGTGTTTCTATTATTTTGACCACCCATTATATAGCTGTATATCTCTGTAATATAATACAGCTCAACAGCACCAAAACCTGCAGCCTCCAAAATGATCAAGTTGAATCAACACTTCTCATAAACAGTTTCAACATTTTAACCTTCATGAAGGTCGGTGATATTACAGAACACTTGCATTAGATTGCATAGTTTAAGCTATGTGTAACTAGATTTCTTTTTAATATTTGCAGTAAATTTAATGTTACTATCACAGTAGTCATTGTTTACCAATACTACATACTGCCCGGCATCAGTGTGCAATATTAGTACAATCTTTATCTCATTTGAAGTGCGACACTGGTCTATTTCAGACCTGGTCAAATAATTTGGACACTTGAACTCAGGACCTTTAGGGTAAAAAGGTGCTAAAATACTATTGCATTATCATTTTTCATTCCACAACAGAGCCATAAATCTCAGCTGTAGGTGACATAATGGATGAGCCACTGGTCTTGGTCATTAACATCACCATCCCTCCGCAGATACATTATGGTCAGTTTGTGCTGGCCCTTTAAATATCAAGACGCCAACAACAGTTCATCAATCCCGTCCCATAGGATTGTTATTTACCTTCCGTGAGGGCCGGGGCCTCGGCTGTGTATGTCAGGCGGAACTTGCTCTTCTTCCAGCTGCGGTCGTTGCTGATCAGGGAGTCGTTGGCCTTCTCAATGTTCACATCATCGCCAACACAGAACACGTCACAGGCAGCCTTGACATGTAATGGCAGATTCACAAGAGAGAACACGGCCATTATTCAAAGCTTCCCCTCACACCTACACGGGAATAACAAAAGATTTGGAAAATGATCTCTTGCACTCTAAGTAGGACTGCCTTCAACAGCTCAAGGTTATGTGTGGCCAAACACCTTCAACATGCTGCCTTGACGGTTGTTTTAAATTAGTGAGCGGGCGTTCTAATTTTATTCATGTTGCACAGAAAACAGGGGATCATATTAGCATTAAAACCAACATGCCGATCATGGACTAAAGCCAAAAACGTCATGCAAGGTGCGCCTGTTCTAAGAACACCACACCATAACGATGGACAAAATGAACCAAAGGGTCTTCGCCCATGAAACCGACCTTAAAAACCTTCTTGGCCCAGGTTCTGAATGACTCCTCCTGGCCACACAGCTCATCTCCTTCTCCCATGCGTAGGATGCGCTCCCCCCCTAGCTCTTCAAACAGCGTGTCCACAGCGTGGGCAAAGGCGCAGAAGTGTGGGTAGGCCCTGGAGCCAAGGCCAAACACCGAGAACCTAAACAGAGACACATACACATATGAAGGAAGAGACAGAGAGGCAGGAAGTATTAAAAAAGCAAAACACAAACAACACCGAAACTTGATCTTTCTTCCCTCTCGAAAAGCACCAAAACAGCTGACGCAGCTACGAATACTTGTGTTGTCTGGTTTTGGATAAATGTAAACATGAACTAGATCACTTCTCTGAGAGTGGACAAGCCACCCCTCCGCTGTGAAGCAGTCAACCCACATCAAGGTCAAGCTTGAGCCACATTTTTTGTCTCCTCTCCTTTGACAGGTCAGCAAACTGTCCTCTGCAATAAGACTTGCCATCTCCAAAAGGTTTTACAAGCAGAGGAGTCCAGACGAAAGAGGGGACACAAATACAATTTACTACATAAAATGTAAATTGTGAAGAATCTGTAGTTAAGCTTGTGCCTTTGTGTTCATTGAAACACTGTATAAGTCTAGCAGGGAATGTTTAAGGTTCCTGTACTTTACTTGCTGTTACTTCACTTCATTATGTTCCTTTTTATCCTCATTACAAACCTGCAGATTCACTTCACTGACTTGTGTCACCCACATACAGAACTGTTGAAATATGGCTTGTTTTGTCTATAACGGTTTCCAAATTCAAGGCGAGGCTGTCGTTCTGTTTTTCAACACAACCTCATGCATATGAAGAAGAAATATAATGACATTATTATAATTGCTATTTAGCACAAAAAAGTAAAGTGACAGCTCGAATGAGCTACATTTGATTAGAAACTGCCAAACGATTATCTTCTGTGCTGTCCTTGAATCAATATTTTTCATTACCCAATACATCAATACTGAAATTAAAGTGTGTGAATGATTTTATCGAAGTAAAGATTGATTTTGTGATTTGCACTGGAATTAATTGACAAGTGAATGTTTTTTAGACATTGAGGTTACATGTAAGCATTGTTTCAGCAGCATTTCAAAGATCATGATACATGTAATTTCAAGATGCCATTTTTACCTTGACCTCTAGGTTTCCTTTAACCTGCAAATTACTGTCATTGCTCACTGGTAAGGGTACCTTTGTTTTGACTGCTGAGTATAATTGCCTCCATTTTTTCAGTTTGGTTTGTTTGTTTGTTGGTCAGCAGGATTATGGAAAAAATACTGTGCTGATGTTCATGACACTTGGCAGAAGGGTGCAGCACAGGCCAACGGAGAACCAATTCTGGAGCAGATCCAAATCGGGCACATACACAAATTCTTTTACACTGGTGTTAACATTGCCAGATACAGCATTTGCCCTGATGGACTGAATGCCATACATCTTCAAATTCTGCTAATGCATAGTGGTTGCTTTTGCAGATTTGTATTTCATTGAAGAGTGGACTATTGGCCTAGACGGAGGTCTGTGCTCTCCCAGTCTCCCTCTAGTCTAGTTTTATGACTGTTTTTGACCAGGTTTGGTTTTGTTTACCTGACGTTGGCAAGAGGTCCGGTGCTCTCGAAGTTAATCCTGGCTTCTGGCTCGTCGCTGGAGGACTTGCGAGTGTCAGAGTAGGAGGACACACTGTTGAAACGGACCTTGTAGCTCCTGGAGAGGAGGCGAATGTGGAGAGATGAGACGTATAACTCATGGAAGAAGAAGGCGGAAGCTGGCAGGGACAGATACAAACACAGGCAGGCTGAGGGACTAAACTCACTTTCTGTCTTCTGTGTTGGATGTTGGGTGGTGCATCTCCATTAAGGCAGCTCCAAATTTCTACAATAACCAAAGAGGGGCTGTTAGTAATCTGTGCATCTGCCCTGTGCTTTGTCATCTGGGGATGTTATATTGCATGCATACCTCTCCATTTTCAGGTGGATCACCGTTACCAAATGTGCTGGTCACCACTAACACCAGCGTCTCGTGCTCCAGGTCCACCACATCGTAGTCATCCATTGAAGTGACCTGCAGATGTCACAAAAAAGAGCATCGTGTGAGGGATTCTTAGCCTTCGCTCACATGGTGTGGCCTTCTCCACGACACACACTCCACACAACAGATGACTCGAGCTTGTAAATTAGGGCTGAACATACAGCCGCTGGCAGAGGAGGAGGTTGTAATGACCACTCTGTCCTCGCCTCTAACGAGATGATAATATGCTGCTGCCGCACAGCGAGCGTCCATGATGCACACCACTCAACACGATGGTGTATGTCTGCCACGGAACACACTTGGATTTCACACGCACACACACACATACGCTCACACACCCACAAAGACACACAACCAAAGGCGTGAAGAGAAAACAGGCTTTAGCCCAACAACAACGCAGATCTGCCCCGGGCGTTCGCGTCTGCCCTGTGATCCATCTACAGACACCCACTCTCAGTGACACACACATCCGCACCCTTGCACGCACGCATCTTTTCTTGAATGATTGATCACGCTGGAAAAACAGGAAGGGAAAATATGATATGACCCGGAGGAAAAGCACACAGCAAATGATTGAGAGCAGCATGTTTTGCATTTTTTCCCTCTCATTCTCTCTTTTTCTCAACAGATTTGCACAGCCAGGGGTGCTTGAGGATCTTGTCTTAAAGTACTGCACTGCTCAACGCTTCACTGGTTAAATCTTGCCTCCGACCCGCGGCACTTTACCGCATGAGAGAAGAAAAAAATGTGACAAAAGACACACTTTCCTCTCCTATCCTCTCGTCGCCTGTACTCAGCAGGCATCTGCTTGGCTTCGTCAGCCAGGGAGCGGGAGGGAGGGGAGGATATCGGAATGATTTCTTTGAATTCCTCCTTTTTCAATTAAACCCTCCGTACAATAACAGGTAAGCTAACGTTCAGCTTTCAGATAAGATGATGCAAGGTAGGAGCAAATGTACCTTTGGGTCAAATGCGTGCTTGAAGATTTCACAGAGAGTTTTGGCATACTCTTGTGATTTGCCCGTCTCTGTGGCAAACAGTATGGTGGCCTTCACCCTCTTGGCCATGGCCTGGCCCATGAGCTTGGCTGAAAACTTCACAGCCCTGCAGAGGCAAAGAGAGAGACAATGAGATGGAGATGCACAGAACAACGCAGGACAAGGAATTGAATCTTTCAATCAAGGACCAGTGACACAGTGTGCGACCTTTAATCCACTGCCATGACCAGACAACTCCCACACGTCGATACGTCTGATAGAACATTTGTTATTGAAGCAAGTGTGTTTCACTTCAGCAAGCAGTGCACATGATGTCAAGGTAGCGGATGGATGACAATTGTGATTACCTAGCTTGTCATGTCCTTGAGGCAATTACATTAATAGCAGAACATACGCGGGAACAAGTGCAGACATACACCAACAAAACACTGACAAAGCTTTGATTACTCCCTGAGGGGTTGATTGGATGATTTTCATTGCTTAGTACTGCAGCTTCCTTCCCATATGTCTATCTTGTGTCAGGAAAGTGATTACTTGCTTGGCCTTAGATTATCATACACACATCCTACAGTATATTATCTTTGACATTTGGGGTTGCAATTCTGAAGAAGAGAAGGAAATCAAATCACTCATTTGACAAAACCAAGCATGGTTTTCTTCTCACATCTCTGCGTGACTGCACACTCACTTGGCAAGCTTCTTGAATCCGATGGCTCTCTTCTTTGTGGGCGTCCCATTGACTCCTTTCCACACGTGGGTATGCCAGGCATCAAGCTTTTGCATATGGGAAAAGAAATTAGAGTTCAGAGGTTGCCTTTGTTTAAGGTTCCAAGATGCTGAGATATCATCTGTGATGATATTCTGGGAGCGACTTGTTATAAAGGAGATGCAATTTGCAATGTTCTGCACACACTTTCCTTTAAGGTGACTGTTTTATTAGTACCCCAAGTAATGACTTCCAACTTTAATTTACCTTAATGACTTCCTTACTATACCTTAACAGCCAACTACTTTTTGTAAAGTGTGTGGTGCTCTCTGCCAAAGACACAACACCATTATCACATTAACTGCCTCCCTCACCTGGTACTCATAGGAAGGGGTGAGGCGGTAGTTGAGCATTTCTTGGTGGAAAACCGGTGTGATACTTCCTGACATGGGGGGGACAATCCACACCCAGTCTCCAGGACAGCCGCCTCGCACACGGTACTCATTCTCCATGTGCTTCATGAAGGACTCTGTGGCTGAGTGATGGTCTACTATGGTCACTTTGCAAGACTGGAAATAGGGGACACAAACCTCATGAGTGATAAACATAAAAAGCAAACTGCATCATAAGTAAACATTTACTCATATTTTGGGGAAAGTATTTTATACTGCAGAAGTGATACAAGGAATTTTTATGAAAGTTGATGGTACTTTTGCTCTGAAACTTGGTTCAAAACAACAGTATTTGTTGAAGTATTCCCTATAATGAGCAGAACTGTACCTACCTGGAAGCTGTAGAGAACAGCAACGTTGATCTCCACCAGTGCCTGGTCTTTCCAAAGGGAGGAAGTCTTCCTGGTGTCTAAGGCCATCCTGTTAGCAACCTCCTACATCATATGGAAAGAAAATTCAATGTAAAAGTTGTACGATGTACTGCATGTAGAACAGCAAAATGAGGCCTGAGGAAAGTAATGGGAGGTTAAGGTTTCTTACGTTTGTTATGCTTATATTGCGCTTATTATGAAACTTTCAAAAATCAAGTGTGATGTTCAACTATGTAGCTCATAGAGGCAGTTCATTTTTATTTATTTTTTATTTTTTAAAAAAAGAACATTTTCTGCATGTTCTTCAACATCCGTGAGAGTGACTCATTAATGTGAAGTAATGTTTTTTGTGGCTCAGTGGTTTAAGCTTAGGCCTGGAAATAAATTGTATTGTTACTCACCAAATAATTAATCCCAAACAAAACCCAAAGAACAGTACACAAACAAGTAGCCCTCTTCATCAACAAGTGCAAGCGCAATGTCTGTACTTCACTTGTAAGGCCAATCCACCAAAGCTGGCACTGACAGGCCCTGAAGTGCTCTTCACAATTGCACCACTCTGGTCTAAACTGAGATTTTACTTGTCTGAATAAGATACATGCAAAGATACCAGTCTGATTAACCTATTTATATGTCATATGAAAAGTATTTAATTTCCTTCCTAGATAATTTGGAGATTTAGGCAGAACACATCTCAATTCTATTTCGCCCAGCAAAAACATAAACATACAGATTTCAATTGTATCAATCAATGAATAGATAAATAAATAAATGCATATTTTGGCATTACATTATAATGAAAATGGTATATTTCACACTGAGAGTTCCTGACAAAGCACAAGGAGGATTTATTCTTTTCAAGTGCTGTTAATCAGCTTTCTCCTCACCGTACACAATTAGAAGAAGGGCATTCTGATTGGGTCATTTGCTGACACAACACATGCACAAGGCTTCAGTCAATCTGTGCCTCTGATTCCTCCAGTGGAGCATAACTGTATTTTGGCACAATGCACTACCTCCAGAATGTTGTAGCGTGAGCTGTCACAGAAGTCCCTCACGCCAATCTCTGTGCCCATGTACCAGCCGCTGAAGGGGCAGCCAGTGAACTCCAAGCCGCCGACCTCCAGCAGCATGTTGGAGACTGCCGGGAGGCTGTACCACTTCAGGTCCAGGTCCTTGAACCACTCGTACCTGTGCAGTGCAAGCAGGAGAATGACTGGTGGGAACTGCAGATGTTACAATTTGTGGCAGTCTTGTTGAGCACATACATGCATCCATGAGACACGGATCATGAAGAAGGAGTGCAGCCAAAAGCAGCATTAACACAAAGAAAACACTTTTGGACAGAGCAGACAGGACCTCACTGTCCATCCCACCACTCACTCTTCACACCCTCAACGGGGATTGATAACATAGCTTTCAGTGTATTATTTGCAGAGCTGGGTGTAATCTTGTGTAATGATGATGCGACGCTGTTGGTGGTCGTACGCCTGTGCCAAGTTGTTGCCAGAGCCAAGGGCCAGTTGATGCAGGGTATGGAGCAAGAGATGCCAATTTTTCGGGGGGGGGGGGGGGTGTGCAGTCTGGCAGCGAGATCAGTGTGTCAAGGGATTCTGAAATGCTCTCTGTAGCATGACAGCTCTGTCTGCGTTTGTGTCTGGTGATGTGAAAACTAGTGCTAGTGTAGAGGTAATACCCAGTTCTTTACTGATTATTGGTTTTTAGATACAGCGGCTTAATGCCTCAGATCTCAAGGGCATTATGGCTTTGCACAGTAGCTAACGTAAGAAAAGTTTTCATACAAGTAAAAACACAACAATAAAAACAGGCAACCTTCCTAACAAGCCCCATGGTTACCACAAAAGCTGGCATAGCAACAGATAAAATATGGCTAGCTGTGCTTTCTGGGAATATTCAGCACAGTTGGAATGTGACGATAACCCAATCAGACTCCTTGGCGTCAAAGTACCCCATTGTTTAAGAAGTGTTGTAAAGAGATGTGTGAGTGGGTGGATGTCTTTTTGTGCAGCCCCCTCTGTTCTTGTTTTGCTCGATTCTGTGTATTTTATGCACGCTCGAGAGGGAAGTCATAACTCACTTTGGGTGTGTGATGGGCACCTCCAGGATGAGGTCTTCAGGAATCTCAAACAGCTCTGGATCATTTCCGTTGGCTTGCAGCAGGAGGGGCAGGACATCAAAACGGCCCTTTGGAGCTTTCCATCCCAGCTGCATGCAGATCTAGTGACCAAAAGCAAAGAATAGGGTGTTTCTGCCAAGGTGAATTTTTCCAGCTTTACCTCATTGACTTAGGAATACACTTTGTCTTGTGTACCTCAGTAAACTCAACATTAGCAGGGTCTCCCACGATCTGTCCATCAGGCTGTTTGTAGCCTGCATAACGAATCAGCTGAGTGTTCCACACTCGAAAGTCATGTGAGCCATCTGTTCTCTGAGGAAATATGGTGATGGCTGACCTGCGACAAAACAAACAAACCGAAAAAGATAACAATAAAAGAACGTCAAGAATGTGTATACAACACTTGCATTTATGAAGTAATCGTCTGTTTACATTTAGAGTAAAATAATCAGATTCCTGCGCTCTGCCACAGTAATATCGCAGATCAAGATCACGCTGATGTCTGCACATACTTTTCATGAAGTGAGAGGCTGTGTGACAAAGGATTAAATGGTGTATATGAATATTTAAGTACATTAATCAACAAGATTGTTGACAGATGGTTTGAGTTGTGGATGTAATCTGAGCCCAAAGGCATTTTCAATCACGTTATGTCAAAGGGCTCGTAGTGGGACCAAGGCTTAGCTACCTTTGGTCTGTTCTATATCCCAGTTGGTTTTAATGCCACAACCGGGCAAAAGTGTTAATGCTGCTAAGCTGGTTGTAAGTCGCTGGGAGGAGAGCAGCTGGTGTGAATCTGGGCCACTTGTGCTAGCAGTCTACATCTGCATAAGCGCTCTCTCAGCTTGGCTTCAGAAACTGGTGTAAATGGTCATATTCTGTAGGCTCAGACTTCATTTCTATTTGTCCTCTTGTGGGCAATATATGATGTATTAATTGATGGTTTAGGCCATCAATATACAAAAAGAAGGGAAAAATATTGTACTCTATTTTCAGATACATGTAAAACAATGACATCACACAGTTATATGAACCATTTTAATTCATAGAGTCTAATATTTTTGACTGATTATTGAACCCCAATTCCTAAAAAAAAACATCAGACACTGTGTACAATATAAATATAAATATACACAATTGAAAACTTGAAAAGACAAAGACAATATTTTCAATGTTTTATCTCATCAGCTTCATTGATTGTTGTAAATATCTGCTTATTTTAAATTTGATGCAGCAACATGTTTCAAACAAGTTGTAATAGGAGCAGCTACAGACTGGGAAAGTTGTGGAATGCTCCAAAAACACCTGTTCGGAACATTCCACAGGTAAACAGGTTGATTGGTAACAGGTGATAGTAACGTGATTAAGTATGAAAGGGGCATCCTGGAAAGGCTCAGTCATTCACAAGCAAGGATGGAGCGAGGTTCACCACTTTGTGAACACATGTTGTGAAAAGGACATTACTACATGGGATGAGGAACACTTCAGAAAACTGTTGTCAGTAAACACAGTTCATTTGCAAATGCATGCATTCTGTTTTTATTTACATTTTATGTGGTGACCTATAACTACAAAGGATTAGTAAATAATTAATGAAGCCATTCGTTACAACTTATAACCCTTTATAAGGTGCCAGTATTACTATATTATTCAACAACTTGTAACATTCACTATCTTTTAGGTCATTAGCAACCTATTCGCTCTGCATCGCCTGTGTCATTGTAATGTTGACAGCTGACTTTGACTAAGCAAAGGCATTCCAAAACTATTGAAGCATGTTGCAATAGGACTATATGTTTCTTTATTTGTTTGTGTTTATTTATGCTAAAGTGAGCCAGACTAGGAGAGCCGGAGCCAGGATGTGGTGCTGGCTCTTATCAACATGTGTATCCGAGCTGTCCTTCCGAAGGCCAGGCTAAGTGTAGTAATGAGTCAGAAGCTATCCATCATCCAACAAGTAAATATGAGGTGTCACATGTGATTAGGACTTGGCAGAAAAAGTGAGCGAGCGCTGCGCAGGTCTGAAAAATGCTTGCTTGTTAGCAAGGTCCGCCGCCTCACCGATGGGGCAACGATAGGTGCCGTGACACTGACAGAGAGACAGGCAGCAGATAGTGTCAGAGACAGTGTTAAGAGACAGAGCATAAACTGACAGATGGGACAGTGGGTCAAGTCAGGGTAGCCAGAGAGGGAGAGGGGTGATGAGATACATGGAGTGACAGATGGACAAGTGTAGTTGGAGGAACATGAACAGAGTTGAACAAAAAGAAACGAGACTTAGGGTAAATAGTTGTGCAGTGTGTGTGTGTGTGTGTGTGTGTGTGTGTGTGTGACACAGTGTGTTTTACCTCAGGTTGCCTTTGTTGGTAGCATACTTGATGTGGTTACAGATGTAGTTGTACATTCCATGAGCTGTTGTGCAGTCTCTAGCATCAAAAACCTAGAAAGCAAATGTGAAAATGAACATTCAGCACCAGGTTTATGTACAGTGAGCCCAGCAAAACACCAAAACACCACTTTGTAAATGAGAGAGAAGAAAGATGGATGTCCACTGAAGAGGTGAAGTGAAATCGTCATCATTTTTTATGGAGTAGTAACATAGTTTGAGTACTGCTTTGCACAAACAAGTAACTACAGCATGGGTTGGCATCAGGATGGAGGGGGGGAGTAGAAAAAACATTAGGAGAAAAAGCTTGAGTTCATTCATTCATGTCTCCATTAAAGTCTATAATGGAGACATGAAAGCAGATAGAGAGTGCAGTCAACCTGACTGGATCAATCTACTATCTATGGTTGACGCACTTCCTTTCTGCCATAAACTGAGCCTTCATTTTCCTGGCACATCATACCCGATGGCAGACACGACTGTATAGTGAAAGTGAGGCTTGTAGGGAACTAGTCTAAATGCTGATAGTGTCATTATTCTACAGCCATTACATTGTGCAATCAACATTTACTTCATAATGACAAATTAAAGTCTTGTCTATTGCTAGTTTAAATATACTATTAAAATCAAAACGGCATGCATCTTCTTGTGGTAAAGCTGAACAAGTGACTGAACCAGCTGCCTTTTTTATGTCTCTGAATATCTTGGATATTATAAAAAATGTAATGCAGAGTCCATCTTGAAAACTATCCACAGAAACAGTAAAGAGTTACCTGAAGTTTGGACCACTGGATCCTCCCTACACATCGGGCAGCATTCCTCCAGGCGTGCTTGGCTCCATAAATCAGTTCAGTGTCTTTCAGCTGGTAAGTCCCTGAAGCTTCAATGTCCTTGGTCACCTCCTCCAGCCTGTCCACATGGGCCTTAGAGCCATACCTGGTCCACAGGCACAATAGGATAACAACTTGTATGTTGTCTAGCCTTGCAGGGTAGTTCATGAACAAATCTGGGCCTATCATGGTCATGTTATATAAGTGCGAAATCCTGTACAATTGGGCAGGTGCTGGAGTCAAGTGGCATCTCTGACTGCCAAAGTTAACAATTTACCTGCTTACAAATTAGGTAAGCGAAATGTAAAAATGTCTGTAACTTATATTCTAGTCGGAACAAAAGTTAGCCACAGTAACTGTACACCCATGAATGTGACCCAAATCAAACATGTGCATAATGTTCCTCGACCAACAGGTCCACGCTAGGTTTAGCTGAATGCTAAATGCTCATGGTGGATCCTCCAGCTGTGACCTCTGAGTTCACTAATGGAACCTCTAACAGCCGTGACGTGTTTGAGCTCTTTCTGCTGTTACAATTGTGACTGCCGAGTGCTGTTTGAGCTCAAAATTCTTAGAACTTGAGGGGCACAGTGGGACAAGAGAGGTCAAGTGGACTGCTTATTTTATGAGAATCAGCTACGAACAAGCTTCACAAGAACTTGAACCCAGAGCAGATCGAGACGGACATTGCTGTGCAAACGGCTCAGAAAATGAACAATAAACTCACTTATAGATGTTGCTCCAGAGGGGAACGTTGCTAGGAAACATAGCTTTGTCTGTGCACTACATGTTGTGCAAAAACTGTGCAGCTCTCTTTTTGCTTTAATATGTCTGTTTGTGAGTGCAGCAACTGTGGAATTTGAATTACTTATACATGTCTGTGTTGTCTACCTTGGTGATTTATTCTGCTGTTGATTGTAAATAGCGTCAGGCTAATTCAGTTATGTAGTCTAATAAAGCTTGTTGCACCCACTTTGGTTTCCACTTTTTATTTATTGTCGGCCAATTGTGTTTGATTGCCTGAGTTCTGTGGTCTTCAATTTAAAAAGGTGGGCACTGGGCAGCCTAATATTACCCAGCTCAGAATGTGTTGTTCTTTGGCTCTACCCACGGAGGTCGAACTTGTACCTCTGCAGGTGCTTCAGGCTGTGCATACCTTTTGATGGAGGTGTAGTACTGGTCTATGAAGTCAGTGGCCAGCCGAAGAAGCTCCTCTTTGCTTCTGACCTCATCTGGTTTGCGGGCGTGCAGGTTGGGCATCATCACAGAGCCTCTGCACACATCTTCAGTGCAGATTGCCATCTGAAAAGATAAGCAAAATGACAGATGAGAGAGGCGTCTTAAGGGGTGCTTACTTTTTTCTCCAGTGCCAAAATGCAACTGAAGAGCTAGGTGATCATGATGTATGGCATATGATGAAATTCTCTGGTAAAGTATCTGCAAATATCCTCAAAATTTACTTTGCAGCAGAGTATAACGCTCACAGAACATACCACGCTGGCTTCTTGGTGCACAGAACAGAGGTGTTAATTACCGTAGTTTTATTAGACACACACACATTTCTGTGCCCCTCAGAGTTCCTGTTCACTCACAAGAGACTGTTTCTGCATCCATCTCTGTGCTGTAATTGAATGCATCATGAGAGAAGCATGGCATCCTCTTAATTTACTAAAGACAGAGCTATCAAATTACCTTCTTTCTCCATTCTTTTTAGATTAACCGGCTAAGTCTTGCTCCTGCTTGATATGAAACAGACCTGAATGTTTGAATTATACTTTAAGTAAATGGAGTCATTCAAAAGAAAAGAGCTTTCCAATCCAATTTCCATACTTTTTTTTTTTTTTTTTTTGGCTTTGTACTTGAAGTGTGAACCATAATCAGAACACCACTTTTGCCCTATGAAAGAAGGTGTTATTTCACGGTGCCAACCCTGTGTAAAAATATATTTACCTTCTACCTCCTTGCTTGAGAACCCTATTAAACATCAAATTAAGAGCTGCTTTTAACCCCTGATAGATTTCCCAATTCACTTTCATTCCTTTCCCCAGGATAAAAAGACCAAAGCTTTTGATCTCAAATGAACTAGAAAAAGCCTGTATTTTAATATGCAAGGCCATGAAAGGTTTTCAAATTTACCAACTCAATTATATCATAATGTTATACTTGGTTCAAATTAAAGGTCAATTTTTATTATAAGTAAGACTGATTTTTATTATAAGTAAGGTCAATTTTTATTGTAAGTTCCAGACACTGAATGCATACAAGGGATCATAACTGTTTTACAATTTCTTTCATTATATTGCTCACACATGGCTGGCCCGCATGTTAATGAATGAGTAACTCGGTGAGTCATGGATTGGTATCCTTCCATTAAGCAGAGACAGGAAGACAGAAAGAGCGAGGAGGAAAGACAAAAAAATAAGAAAACAGACAGATGCAGAGAGAAAATTGCTCATAGCTGAGAGCAACCTTGTGTGGTCAGTTTAAAATGATTAGAGCTGAAGTCAGCTGTCACTTTGGTTTGCCTAAATGCCTTCAACCAGCTTAGAGAGAGATCGAGTGAGTGAGCAAGAGCGGACGACAGAAACGATAGCGCAGGCGTGCAGTCGAAGAGGAAATTTGACAATGACCCCGCTGCTAAAATTGGCTCGTTAGGCCGAACCACACACTTAGACCAAAATACTCAGACGTGGATCGGCAGTCTGTCCAAAATAAACTGCCCCCGTGTCCCTTCCAACAAGTCCAACCCTCGCTCAACAAAACCACAAAAAAATCTGTTTGAACAAGACAACAAACACACCATCGCAGCCAGTCAAAACAAAGGAAAATGGGAAAGGAAATTGAGTGAGAATCTGAGAAAGCGTTCACGAAAATTGAAGATAAAAATAAAGGGATAATTACTAATAAAAAAGAAAGCTAAGAGAAGATAATTGACAACAAGAGGGAACAACAAAGCTGAGGCAGAAAAGCAGGAACAGTGAGAGGTGACAGAGTAAAAGGGGGAAATGGATGAGTAGAGCAGGGAGTGTTAAAAATAAAACAAAGGAATCACTTGTGCTCCAGCACGTCCGCTCGTCATACCGCTCTGGGCATTCATGCCAGCCAGCTGTCCTTTTCGAGAAAGACGGATCATCCTCGAATACAGCAACGTCTGTGATATATAATAAATCTGAAGATGCTACTACAAACCATTCATTGGGATGCACAGTCCGTTCGATAAGTCACCGAAGTAATTAGACTGCTGTTTGCTGTTTATGAATGGATGCAGTGTTTTGGGCTGTGAATGCTTAAACAGTGGGGTTCACCTTGTGCTTGCTAGGCTGGCTTACTAACTAGAGAAGAAACTTTGGCTGCATGATAAAATGGAAAAACAAATGGATGGACAGAGTGGTTGATAGATGCTCGGAGGTGAGGAATCTGTTTTCTTACCAAAGTCTTTGCTTTTTGGAATTTCACCCTCAAACAAAGTTTCTGGAAAACTCGCAGTGTTCCCTGTGTACAGTTGTCAGCAGCGAGAGACCAATCATCTTTTGATCCCTTTTGAATTGAGCCATGGATCATTTAGCGACTCAAGAAAGTTGCAGTTTGGTGGTTTGTGCAAAAGTGAATTACATCTCTTTCATCTTGTACAATATAAGTCACCAACACCAACATGGTCGTCACTTTGGTGCATTTAACATGGAAAAAGTGTTAAAAGAGGTGGAAATCACTACAAGTCTGGCCATGTTGAGAACTGCAGCTGTTCGTTCCCAGGGGCTCGGACGGGGGATTGGTTCTATGAGGTTTTAATATAATTCATAGCACAAGTAGAGTACATAGTGTATTGGATGGTAAGGGATTTTTCTTCTCTATTTAGCTTTTCGATACCACACTGAGGGTGGAGACTTTCCTCCCAAGAGAAGCAGCATCAGTTGTTTGCCCAAACCTCCATGTGTGGCCAAATCTCTGTATGTGTACATGATAGTGACCTAGAGTCCTCTTGTGGCCTTTGTAAGGAGGCAGTTGTACGACGTTATTATACAGCCTGCATAGGGAGCCATTCAGGGCAGATGGATGAATCAAGGAAACATTCGACTGTAACACCGTAGACTGCTGTTTGTTTCCTTTTTCCAAAAATCAGCTTTGGTTTCTTGATCAAGACCATTATCCAATCTTGACCTTTGGTGCTCCTCTTGACAATAATCAGCTCAAACATTTCATTTGCACAGCACTTTGCTGTATAACCAAAATACCTGCAAAGCTAATGGCAATCCCATCAGCCTCTGCTGCACTGGATGGATGCATGTTGTTGAGCATTTCATGCTACAAGAATGCAATAACTTCAGGCAATCTGGAAAAATGTCCACTAAACATTACATGTTTGACTTTCTGAAAATGCTAAGTCATTCCATGACCATCTGAGTGGCTGTGTGACCATGTCAGCTGTCCCCATATAATGTCAGTAATCTGTTATTTTCCTCCAGAAGTATTAATTGTTTCATAAGCTTTACCCAGATTCACTGAGCCCCCTGCTTTGTGGCTAAATAGGAGCTAAATCACCAACATTTCAGGCGAGAACTCTCTAAGGTAGGAATAGTTAGTGAGAAGCAGTGAAAAGGCACACCACACTGTGCTATTATTCTTCAATCTACTTGACTTGCAAATTATATGTTCGTGAGTCTGCAGGCTAAATGTTTTTCCAGTCAACCAATATATTGTATTTGCTATTCATCAGTGCCTTTAAGGCGCCATTAAAGTCACAGATATCATGCGTGTCACCTTTGTTAGTTGACCTACAGTATGGAAGCTTTGCATGTGTGTGATTTTATACAAAGGCTGCCACACAGAACTTCTGCCTGTTCTGGCTGTTGTATTGCATTGCATTACAATTGCATCATACAGGTGTTTCTATCTTTCTGGCCACTTGGTGCCAGTAGTTTTAATCTTTTCCAATTTAGTGAAGAGTGTCAGGGCAAGAAGAAGCAACAGCACCTCAAAGCCGTCATTCAGATTCACCACTGGCACAGGAACCCCAGCTATTCTAGGAAGACTTGAATCATGACATCATAATCTTTCTCTTACCTCAGTGACAAATGTAAATGCTGCAGGCAGATGCTTTTTCCAAACATTAACTGGACTGATTCACATATGTATGCTTTACCTTGCTGGAGCTGTGGTGGAGGGTGTCATTGTAGATGGTGCCGGTCTCCCAGTTCTTGATCTTTAGGAAGCGGGGACATTTGGAGGGGCTGCCGTTCTGCAGTGATTTAGTGGGCGAGGTCCTGCCGGAGGCTGGAGGCTGAAAAGAGCACACAGACATTTAGACATGCATCATTACTTCATGCCTTTGTGCTGTGTCTGGCTTATAGGTTGTGACCTCTGAGACACTTTTAGTGTGAGGTGGATTAGCTGTTTATGACCGGGAGTCATACTGAGGAAAACTGAAAAGAGATGCAGCTCTCCCACTGTGTCCGACTGGATTTGAGCTCCCCAATGGGACATTGATTGGCAAACTTAAAATGGGAATAACATGAGTAATATCTGGAAGCACTGTTACGAGAACTTTTACAACAATTGCAAGGCGAAGCGCTTCCTCTGTGGACTTCCAGCTCTTTTTTCTCAAGGAAAATCAGTTTGTCATTGAGCTTAAGTCTGTCTCACACAGACTTAAGCACAGGAGCCACTTACATTACCTCATTCTTCCATTTCTGTTTTATTTCCTGCGACAGGATAAAGGCAATCAACATTTAACAGCAGGTTGATGGCACGCTAACTCTTGTCTCACAGGGTTTTCCAATACTCTAGCTATTGACTGATGAAAGCCTGCAATTTAACCCCAAAGCCAACTGTAAGCGTTGCTAGAGAATGGCACCAAGTGATTGCCTGAGATCAGAGTAATCAATCAAACACCTTGGAAGCCCTCTCATTATCTACCACAGCATTGTTAATCGCACAGTGGAGCAGCTTCTGAACAACAGTGACACAATCATCACGCTCGCCGGGAAGATGAATACCAACAGTGTCGCGCCAGTTGAGCCTCATTGTCATTTCGTGTCCCCTCAAACAGCAGAGCCGAATAAAAGGGGATTGGATTGAATTTGATTTTGCACACACGGAGTAAAGAGCTTAGTTCCTGTGTGTTCACGCTCCAACAGCAGTAACCCCCACTGTGTGGCTCAGATATGACACGTTGTTATCACTGAGGTCGTGGACAGGATGAAAGATCATTGTACCGTAAAGAGACTTTCAGTCGAACAGGCAAAGAAAATCAGATGCAGAGTTTTAAGCCTTGATGACATAAAAAGCAGAGCGAATGTGTATTGGAATATTAATATCATGCTTGTCACTCACTGACCAGAAGTTATAGCTTTGGCATTCACACTGAAGAAAACCACTTTTCTATTAAGGCCACATGCAGGTTTCAGAGATGCCTGTTTATGTGAATAACTTGCAAATGTCAGTTTACTTTATTCTTCGTTTATACATGGATGCTGATGTAAATTTTAAATGTCATAATCACTGTGGAAAGGACAAACATCTTTTTTTGTTTGGTGGAACTAAAGTCAATCTGGATGACAAAGACTATTTCCTGTTCCATGATGACGATATCCTCGGTAAATATGTCGAATGAGTCATGCCTGAAAAAATGCATTTGAAAGCAAGGTCAGCTAGTAAATGACTAATTTAATATTTGAGTGAGACATAAATAGATCGAGAGGGGCAAAGGGAGAGAATATATGCCAGATGTGATTGGCCACAAATGTCCAATTGACCTTTTGCTAAACCCCTCCCCCGAACAGTGACTGTCCAATAATAGCTCAGCCAGGGAAGCTGGCATGGCAGGTCTGTCAAGACCTGCTTTCGAAATCACTCCCTCATTTACTCTTTCACTATTCCTTATATAATAGACAATTGATCTATATTTTACGTAATAATACAGTGAGATTTCACTTAGCTCATCATCACTAACATCTGTAGAGTCGCCCAGTGGTAATTTTCACATCTGGAAAATATGGAGCATGCATTGTGGGATTGTTAGCAGAAAGAATGGGCATGAGTGAGCATGGATGTTGTTTTTTTCCTTCAATTGTGTGATTTTTGTGGGCTCTATATAGTGGACAGATTTCCAGACCCAAATAAAATGGCAGACAGTAGTGCAGTAGTTATTAATATGAGGTGATTTTGGACACAGCCAAGCTTTGGATTTCCTCACACGCATGCATGGGACTGTAGTAAGAGTGATACTTGGCATTTAAAGAGTTTTGAGACTGGTGACCTTTTAAAAAGAAAAAAATGCAGAAGTAGTAATGGAATGGATTAAATTATGTGTTCATTTGACATTAGTCTGTCTGGTAACAACATCAACTGTGTAGTATTTTGTCCAAAGGAAGTCGGTCCTGTATGCCAGGAGTTTAGGCCAATGTCAGCCGCTCTTTATTGGATTTGGGCTTTAAACTGAAAAAAATCAGCCAGAAATGGCATTTTCAACCAGCTCATGGAGCTACAATTAGCTTAATTAGCTATCTAGCTACAGTTGATAACATCTGCCAGCAACAGCTGTCATTTCAGTAGCAATGGACAAAAATAGTCTTCTTTTGTCCACCTTTGTCTGAATTCAAGGACTCATTGTTTCTTAAACGTGTAAAAATCGTACCATCTTTTTGTGATGTGCAAGAACAAAAAGTTTATTTCATAAATGGACAAAATTAAAAAGATAGGGCTAATGATTTTTTGTTTCTTTGTTTGCAAATGCACAGTAAAGTCCGGTCTGTCTTGACGACACAGTCTATCCTAATTCTACAGTTACAGTTCTTCCAAATACACTATTTCACTATTTTTGAAACTGCTTTATACGCTCCAGGCTCCATTCCAGCTCAGGCCGTGACTTGTCTTCATTCTGCCTTTGACGCTTTCCAATTACCACTCCTTAATAACAAACTAGTTTTAAATGCAGAGACCACCAAATACATGGCATTTTCCACCTCCACCAGTCACTCTGACTATCCTGCCATTAAAACTTTAAATGGCACTCAGATTACTCTTGCTGAGTCATGCGAATACTTAAGAATTTGGCTTGACAGCTGACTGTCCTTCAAGATTCAGATTCAACGTTTGATTCAAAAATCAAACTAGACTTCTTGTGTAGAATTAAGGGATGGCTGCCTCCTTCCAACCTTAAAACAATTGTGAAGTCAACCCTCATGTCTGTCTTTGACTATGGAGATATTCTGTATTATCATGCTGCCCCATCAACACTTCAGCAGCTCATTCCTGTGTATCATGGAACATTACGCTTCATTACAAATGAAAAATGTCAAACTCGCCGTTGTTATCTGTATCACACAGTTGGGTGGACTTCCTTACAGTCAAGAAGAAACAGCCATTTCATGTTATTCATCTACAAAGCTCTATAAATGACACAGTCCTCCCTGTGCAGCTCGTATTGCTGAGGAAAGTTGCTGAACCATCTATACACTTACAGCATGTGTAAATCCCATCAGGCATTAATCACCAGGCCTCAATGTCATGAATAAGGTGTGGATGCAACAGAGGGGAGCAGCCATGGAGCTAGATATGAAAATAATTGAAGCTAATCTGATGAAGATAATTTCATAAGGGGTCGCAATGACCAAAGTCTTTCTGGTAAATGCAGTTATGCAATAAAAGTTCGTCATTAACCCATCACTCAAAACTTCTGATGGGAAATGGAGATGACGGGCACAAGACAGGGGGTAGATGGGAACAGAGGAAAAAGAAGAAAGTGAGAGCGAAGGTCTGAGGAGTGGAAAAGATGCTATATTCATTAAATATTCATATGGTTTAGTCATGTTTTTTTAAGACAAGCATGTTATTCAGTGATGATTAAGCCATTGTGTGTAGAAAAAAAAAGAAGTACAGAGGCAAGATATTTTCTGATTTCAATGGATCCTCAAAGGTGGTGTCTCCAGAATTCACTAGCTGGTGGAATCTGACAGATCATTCTGGCACCTTTCCTTTGCAGCAGGCTTATTAAACCTTAAATTATGCAGAAGCAGAAACTCAAGCTGGAGGCACATGGACAATCCTTCACCAAAGTGAGAGAACTAATTTGCAGGCCATCGACATGTCACTTCAAATCCTCACATTTAATCATGCAAAATTTGTGCTTTTTAAAATAAAATGAACTTAGGGTCTGACTTGAGTCTATCGAATTAAACGCTTAGCAAAGAGCCATCAAGGTTAGCATCAGTGTCAAGCAAAACGCCTGTGATTTTTGCTTCATGACACACGCATGCACGCACACACACACGCGCGCGCGCGCGCACACACACACACACACACACACACAAACTGATTCCATTTCCCAAATACAACTTCTCACAAGCCCATAGGTTTCCTCAGTATGAGCACACACAACCAGGAAAGACACGTAGCTTTTTTCCACATCACACATACATATCCTCTCTAACTGCTGTTAAGCATGCATCATCTATATCCCCCCTCCCTCCTTCTTTCCAACACTCTCACACAAATATTCTCACAAGCATGCACATTAACACACTCTTCTCTGCAGGTCTGAGGGGCTGGATCATTTCAACAGGGGCCACATTCGATGGAGAGAGACGGATCAGCAGCTGCACGCATTCATTATGCCTGCTGGAATCATTTCGCCCCATCCGGTCCCATTGATGGGGCTCGAGCTACGTCACAAGTGGGTGGATAACGCGGACCATGTGCAGATTACGACACTATCCCTGTCATAGACACTCAGACCTGTGACCAGACTCTTCTGTGTGGAAGTCATAAGCTGGATTTAATGCTGCACCAGCTTTCCCCCGGAAGGATTTAATGCCTAGGTGATGGGATCTTAAGCAAAGGCTTTACTACTATGTGCAAAGAAGCAACACAGATGTGCGTGCTCAGTTTTTGAAAGCATGGAAAGTGCCAATATAGTGGATTATTGTACAAGGCTGAAGAGCAAAGACAGGCAAAGGCAGCCATGGATGCACATGCATTATACAGCTCTAGAAATTCACTTAGCGAGCCTGCTAATGACCACTTGCAAACATGTGCACAAACAGAAAAAAGGGCAAGGGAATCTTCATGTTATTGACCAAAGCGAACATAGTTGCTCCACCCTTTAGATAAATTTGAGTATCATATATAAAGCAGATCATATATAAAGCAAAAGTTTGTAGATTTGTTTCATTTTACCTCAGTGTCAGCGTTGTTGAGCACCACCGGCATGTTTTCCAGCATTTTGTTGTTATCTGAAGCCAGCTGGGGAGATGTGCCATTTCCCACGCCAAGGTCCCTAGAAGTCACACACAATTTTCTGTCAGTTGTGTGTGTTCACATGTGGGGCAAACATACTCATTTCACATTAAAATCACAACCAAATGCCACACACACATGCAGACACACAGACCTCTCTTCCATCATAGACATCAAACATAGACTTGTACACTCTCCAAAATTCTGTTTAATCAGGCTCTGCCAACCCACACAGGTGTTTTCTCCGGTCAAGGATTAGTGGGTGTCGCCAGGGCTTGGTTGGCATCTATCAGACTCTCCTGTGTTACCTGTTGGACCTGTTGTTGGTTGCAATGGGACAACTTGTTCCTGCGTGTCCTCGGTTTTTTGTCACCACAATTCTGCCTCGACTTATTTTTGACAGGAAGTGGGCATAAACCTAAAAAACTCTGACGAAAACAAAAGTTTTCATCCCAAGCTCACTTGTTTGGCCTTTACTTCTGTATTTGGACTGGTAACAGTGTGTCAAGACTGATTTAGCCGCACTCTTATTTGGTCACTCTAACAGACCAGAAACAAATGACAAGTCAAGATGACTCGACTGGATTTCTGTCATTCTTTGAAGATAAGAATATACTGGACAAACTACTGCCACTCACAGTGCGAGATCTCACTCTGAGCTGTAACTATACGATCCTCAGAGACTAAAGGAGAAGGGGGGAGGGGACATCCCTGTGGCAAACCATACGACACATGAATAAATACGGAAAACTCATTGGTGTGTGATTTCAAGTTTGCATCCCTCTAATGGAAAACGCCCACACACATATCACCCCTCACTGTCTTTCACACTCACCTCCCCCCATCTTTCTCATGTGCACGCGTCCATACTAATTGTAAGTCCTCACAGGCATCCCTTCTCCCTATCACACTCCCTGTCACACTGTTTCTCTTTATTTTCACATTTCGCAAGAGCATGTTTATCCCCACAATTCAGAGGTGGAGTTCAGAAATGCAGAAACATTAAGAGAAGTTGTATGTGCCAATTGTCAGAAACTCAGATTGTGACGTAGAGCGTCATCGGCCTCATGCTGGATTGTGAAACTGTAACGGCTTCTCCCCTGAAAGTTATTGCATGTCATTCTATTCCAGGCAAATAGTCATCAAGAAGTGATTTGAGAGATGTTACTGCACAAATGTGCCCAGCAAAAACAGATATTAATGACTATTTTCTTCACAATAAGATTTTTCATGAGCTTCTAATTAGAAGCTTTTAGCAAACCATCTTCCAAAGCTAAAACAGAATAAAATGAAGTTAGCTGTCTCCTTAATTGTGCTGACCAAATGTCAGGATGTTTAGAGACTGTCTGTAGGCTTAAAACCCCACACAGGTGGACCCATTAACAAAAAGCCATTTCAAGACCGCAATGAATCAGTCAAAGTGTATTTATGAAAGAGAGGAGGATGTGCATGGATTGGTCAAGAATGAGATATTAATTCATGGAGACTGTAGCTTCAATTTGATTTCAATTGGTCGTGGGAGTACAACAGCAGATAACTGAGATGCCAATATCAACAATACACAGTGCAGACTATTTAGGCAAAGTCTGGGATGGAATATTAGCCCAGACGTAAAAAGCCAGTCCAGAGTGAACACTTAAAACAAACAACAATCCAATCAATCCGCTCAGTGTTAAATATACAGAATTGTTGTCAGTTCCTCACTCCTCAGCCTGACCTCCGAACTGAAGATAGGCTGTTTGGAAGAAAGAAGGGTCTAATGTGTGTGACAGGTCTTTTGTTCCAGTATGCTAATTGTGATACTATGTCCCATTGATTCTGGAACTGACATCAATAACGTTGAATGCAACTGTCAGTCCTAATATATTAAGATGTGAACTGCTACAAAACTTCTTCAAATTAGGACAGATTATAGTGACATCTGATACCATCTAATCATTTTGTGGAAATTTTGAGACCAATCTCAGGCCAAAGATGCAGCTAAATAACCTAAATCCTGATCCAAGGCAGAAGTTGCATGAAAAAGCAGCCAAAGGCAAGCTATGTTGTTTGTTTCAAGACATTTACATCAACCTACATGAAGCAGTTGTCCCAGAAACTGAAGAATACCAACCAAAATGGATAAATGTTGTGAGCAATGTCATCTTAACTGAGGTTTGCTAGAGACCAGCATGCAGACAGTAATTACTGGGACTGTACACTGAGTCATATTAGATGAAGTAGAGCCTGTCTGTGGCAGCTAATGCAGCACATCTGGGTCAGGTAGTTTGGGGACTGCAGGGAGGCAAAGTGAGTCGGTGGACTTTCTTTCAATCAGAGGACCAGGAGTGGGATATGGGTCAGCTAATAACCACCTCGTTGAAGAGTTCTTGACCTAAATCCTGATTCAAATTCTACTGGCCTCAGACTCCAACACACACTGTGGAGGGGAACAAGCACAAAGACACCTTATCTAAGGGATCAATGAGGTAGCATCACATCACAAATTACCAGGCCACTTGAATCCCAGCGTCCCTTCTCCCCACATTCCTCTGGCCTTCTCCATTGATCTCCCTTTTGCTGTTTTTGATGAGGCGCAGCACTGGTTCGATCTCCTTCAGCAGCTCGTTGTTCTCCTCCAGCCCATTGCACAGGAGAGCTCCGCGACCCCCGTCCCTTATCAGCAGGGGGTCCTGTGCCTGCACGCCTCCCCTCTGCAGGGGGGACTGGGTAATGGATGGAGAGGACAGGTTCTCAATGGCCCTGAGCTGGGGCTCCTTGTTGACCTGCTGCTGCTGCTGCTGCTGCTGCTGCTGCCCAGGGCCAAATGGGCTGAGAGGCGAGCAGTGCTCGTAGGACTTTGAGGGTGGGAAGGCGGGGCGAGTGACCCTCACTGTGCGTTGGCGGCCATCTCCAGACAGGGTGGTCTCCAGGTGGGTAGTGAAGCCTTCAGGCCCACGGAGGATCAGCACGGCGTGGCTCTCGGGTGACACGTTCTTCAGCGTCTCCAGGGCCCGTTCATAGGACAGGTCCACCAGGGGCTTGTTGTTGACAGCCAGGACAATGTCGCCCACCTGCACTAGGCCACACTCCTCTGCTGCGCCGCCACGGATGAGGTCAGACACGATGACAGGCGGCTTGGACACCCTCTGCTTCACCAGAAAGCCCAGACCACCAACCTTCCTCTTGAAAAGACGCACGGAGATGATGTTGGGCTGCAGCTGGCACACTGTAGGCTCTGACTCCTGCATGGTGTCTGTTGTGTGGTAGTGTGTGTGTGTGCGCTTGCTTGTAAGTATTTGTGTGTCCCCTGGGATGTTTCTGAAAAGCAACAGAAGGAGAGGGAGGAGGGAAAATACAAGTTCTATTAGTTTTAGAGGAAATTACCTTGACTGCATGAACTGTTTACACTGTGTTGATTAAACATAAGTCAAAGAGGGTATATGAGTCATTCAGTGTTTTCGGAGGTTAATATTACACAAATAATTTAATCCTGTTGAACTACACATGCAGAAAAAACTATGAACCCAAGTACTGAGAACAATTTCATGGTACTTCTTGTGGTATTTCCCCTTTAAGTTACTTTATATGTTTATTCCACTACATTTCGGAGGGAAATATTGCACTTTTGAAGTCATATCAGATTTAGATTTTAAACAGAAAAAGCTTGTAGTTAGTTTAGAAAATGTGATGCATTAGTGTAGATCAAACAACCCAGCAGTACATAAAGCAGTTAACATGCTAATGCATCATTGATAATGATCCAGGTATCATTTTGCTGGCTGGAGTGCAGGATTTTATTTCTTTTTACCATAATGACGTACTTTTTTATGATAGGATCGATACATTTACTTCTGCGTATTTCTTCCACCTCTGGTTTCCTCCATCCCTATGTTTTTGTTTTCCACTATTATCAGCCAATTTAAGCTGAACGGCATTGCGTGGTTGAGAGTTGAAAGTAACCTATGAAATCATTATCTTTATTAATATTAGGTCGAAATACGTGATGGCCTGAAATTTCTTGGCATAGAAGAACATAAACTGTGATTATTGCTATAGAAATGTTTCCTATGAACAGAATACTCGAGTGCACTGCGCTTCATTGTCTCTGCGCTCGGAGTTAACTTGACGAACAAAAACAAGCAGCCCGGCCGTTCGCCAGACGCTACAATGATGACTTGTACCTCTTTTCATGCACAGCCACAATAAGCACGTTATCCGTTCGCCGAAGCGTCGCATCTGGTCGCGTGGGTGGCGCCGCGCGGAATGTACTGTACGTCAAAAAAAAGAAAAAAAGGAAAAAGAAAGAAAAAACACGCGCACACACAACCACATACACATACACGCTGCTGTGCGCGTGCTGCTCAGACAGTATAGGAGGGCACGCATGCGGCTTTCGGCGGGAATAATTCAGCACCAAGGTCAGCGCTGCTGCCTGCTTCAGGCTCCACTCGCCGGTTATTTGTGCTCCTCCGAAACAGTTCAGCGAGTTGTTTGTCTTCTAACTCTTTGAAACAGCCAGGAATATAAGTGCCAGTGCCCTTGAAAATAAAACAAACTTCTCCAGAGCTGACTTTCAAATGTTTATTCTTGCACTGGCCACAAGTGTAAAAGCGTCACACTCGGACCAGTTCAACGCTCCATCCACTGATCGTCCACATGTCGGTGAAAGCACACACTCACGGGGTCAGGCGTTCAGATCGCGGCTTTGGGAGAAAAGTGGCGCAGGTTCATACATATTGACTGAAGTGTCCTTGGGCACAGGAATAACTTCAGAAGGCGGCCCTTTAATCTTCACTCTTTGTAGCTGCACCCTACCAAGATGAGAACTTACCAATAACAGACGTGGATATTGATGGAAATGTGCTCCGAATATGAAGATTCACATCTTTTTTTTTTTTTTTTTTTTTTTGGGGGGGGGGGGGGGTGAATCTCTATTATATTGCTATAATTAGGCCTATTAACTAAAAGGCTTCAGCAGGCAAAGATTAATTATTGGTGAATGTTTCATCAAAACAACTGTGTGCATGCACATTCACACGTATCAATAATCATTACACATTTGCACATTAACAAATTATCTGTCAGGCTGTTCCCAAGCACATCAACCCATAATCCAAGATAATCAGAAACTACTTCCTAGCTAATCATTCATTAGCAGTTAATTCCTGGATTTCCTCTTATTGTATCTTGTTTTTGTTTTTTTTTTTAAGTTTTCCTACTGTTTGCGCACTGAGCTCGCCATTAGCATTTAGAAACCTGTGTTTTACTTTCAAATGGTCCATCAGAGAGACAAATCAGTCACATATTTCTGATTTTTGTACTGGTTACTTAAACATTACACCAACTTCTTCTGCATAAAGTCACTGCTGTATTATCATTGAAAGTGGGAAATCGCGCAGAGGCTAAATGTCAGATATTCTGTGGTCATGCCACTGGTTAGTCCAACTGGTTGGTCTTCCACTTAAAGTACTAATAACACTGAGGCTAGTTCGGCCACGCAGGTTCAGTTAGTTTGTCCGGTCTTCACTTAGCATGCAGCAGAAACAGCAACAAACTCCACCTAATGTCAACGAAAAAATAAAGCCTACAGATCACTGTCATTTGCTCCAATAACTCTCCATTCTTTCTGACTTCTGTTGTCCAGACAAGACAAAACACAGCAAGCTACATAGCTGCGTGTTGCTACGAAGAGAAAATCAGTAACCATCTTTAAAAAAAACAACAACAACCAAGAAAAACCAATCACTAAATGCAAAGAAAAGTGAGTGACAATTTAGATTTCACGAAAGCAATGTTTACATGTAGAACAACCAACGTGCAAGAGCAAGCAATTCAAATGTATAGCTTGGGATTATTTTGCACTGCTCTCCTCAGTGCAATCGGCCAAAATGCACAAGATGTTCCCATCGAGCCTGAATTTAATGGGTATTTCCCAAAGCAACAAGTTCTGGCGACACTTTTGGGCATAAAATAAGAATAATAACAACACCAATAAGGCTGAAAACTCCTATATGTTGCGTGACAAAGACATTTTTCAAATGAAATACATCCTGTCGTAGCCACAGGTTTGCACATTACTTCAGGAACGCTCCATCCTTTCTCAATGATGGCTCTTCTACATCCAGCAGGGGAATGCGCAGCCTAATTTTCCACAGAATCAAAAGGGGGGAAAATGAAGGCAGCACAGTGCGCGAGAACAGCGGACAACAACTCACCCCTGAGACCAAGCTGCAGTGAACTTGGGATAAAACTCCTGCGCTCCTGCGTCTCTTCCTCAGCAGCGGCTGCACAGGTCTTTCATCCAAAAAACGTCTCCAAAGTCGCAGCGACGCGCTCTGCCTCTCTAGAGACGAGGCACGCTTGTGCCTTTCCGCGCACCGGGGCGCCTTATAAATACAGAGCAACGAGACACAGGGACGAGCCGAGAGAGCCGTGCGCGGGCATTTAAATGAACTGTGGGTGGGTTTAGTTATGTCGGTTATCGTCATCACTCAGCATGCAACAGCCGACTCTCCTCACATACACACTCCCGTGCCGTAGGCCCTCGGATGGATGCAGGGGATAGGTAAGGAGTGTCACTGCTGCAACACTTTGGAGTGTGATCCTCTTGAACTTGCAGTAAAGTCGGATTAGGGGATGAAGATTTGTGCACTGATCTGTAATGGAAGTTTTGATAAAAATGCAACAAAAAACATCCAGATTTTGCACCAAAGACCACTCTTGTAATACAAATGCATACCAAAGAAAATATCTATCTAACTATATATATATATATATATATGTGTGTGTGTGTGTGTGTGTGTGTGTGAGTGAGTGAGTGAGTGAGAAAAAATGTGTCCTTATATGTGAAGAATCCATTACCAGAATTCCTGTTGCTCAACACACAGCCAGCACACAGATAAATGAGCATCAGGGGACCTTGAACAGACAATGCGGAGAGGCCGGGCATAAAATGAACTGCAAGCCTTTTTAGAGATTTTAGTCAATGTTTTTATTTAGCCTTCATCTATGCAAGAGATTAAAATCCTTCTTCCAAAGAGCAAGCATAGAGGCACACTACAAATACAAATAATAGGTGTTTGATTAACACATGAGACGCAAGTGAAGTGTAATGGCAATGAAAAGGAGGCAGAAAGGATGGAAAATGACTAAAACGAAACACACACTGTGGCATAATGGCACACTGTGAAGAGTGACATCAAGTCCAGAAGGCTTCAGTTGACAAAAGATTTGAAACTCTGAAATCAAATCATAGTCCAGAGGAACCACGTTAAGAAAAACTAAAATGAATCAGTCAAAGCAGGTGGCTGCAAACTCATCTTTTGCACATCTTTCAACTGCAAAACATTTTTGGAATAAAAGTGTCGTTTCTAACTAACCAACAGAAACGTGTATTTGAGGTTTAGTAGAAGTAATGGAGCTTGATCAAAACATAATATTGGCCCTCTCGGAATAGGAGTGCAATTGCAAATGTGATTTTGTTTCTCGTCTTACTTGTTGCTCGTTGGAGGAGGTGCTGACCAGTGCTGAGCTATTTTTAAAAAGCTGCTGTGTTAATAGAGGTGACTGTATGCAGCAGCTGTCATTGTTACAAGCCATTAAATACAGGAGGTTACGTCCAGAAAAATCTTCTTCATTGTATCTTTTAAAACTTTTAAAACGCATTGACAAGACCGAAACTCCCAGATGTCGTTGACGGTGTTATTCTACCATCCTGGCATATTATGTAAGCGTTTCTTCTGTTTGTACTTAACAATTACAACCAGAGCAAGCTCCTATTAGAAATCCATTTTGAAATACATCTACTCTGATGTGTGTAAATAGTTTCACCCTCGGGATTAATTGGAAATATCAATCTCTGTTTGATTAGTAATCACCTTTAAGATCCACAGACAATTATATGTTTAACAGACTGATGATTCTCATCTCACACTCAGTGCAAAGCAAGTATCACCCTCTCAATTTTTAATTTTGGGCATCAAAGTAATGTTATCTTCCAGAATGGTTCATAATAGTCGAGTTTCCCTCCAAATGTAACACAAATTAGGACTGAATTTCCAGAAAAAATGGCTGATTGTTTTTTTCCCAACCAACCTTTAAACAGTCGTTTGACAGCTGTCAGATTTTGAACAATGGGAAGCCACGTACTTGAAAATGTGATATGAATATGGCATGTTTTTGCCACATTTGAACTTTTTTGAATTTCCAGGGTTTTCACTGGGTTTTTTAATGTTAAATTCAAAGTGCACATAAAAAGAAGTGCACAGAAACACACTTACTAAGGGACTGTGTAACATGCTCAAGGATAATTATGCAATAATATGCAATAATTGCCACATGTATGAAGATGCAGTACCAGCAGGGGGCAATAATGACAGCAGCAAAGGACAAATGTAGTATAAAGGGCAAGAAAGTCTATATAAAAAGAAATTGTTATTTTAAGCGAAATCATGTTTTTTTCTTAAAGCTAACCAAGTTGTTTGGTGCCTGAACTTAACCAAACTGTGACAGTCACATGAAATGTTTCTCAGCAAGCTTTATTTTGAAAGTGTAACCAGACGTTGCATATTTATGACTGCTAACTTCACCTCGGAATAAGAAGGTGTTTCCACGCCTACTCAATGCAAAACGTGACACAGATGCAGTGGACCAGCATGGGCTGTGGGTGTATTACAGACTTTGTTGTAATATCAGGTTGAGACAGGATACATGCAGCACCTGCATGGTGCATGGTGATGGACACACCTGGCCCATGTCAGGAGTCAACCACATGACCTTTTGGTCACAGAACACCTTGTGTAACCCCTTCAGATCACCCAGATTCCCTCTTGACGTAATCACCCAGAATGAAAATTCAGCTCAGCTCTCTATCTCTGTGTCTACACCACTTTGCTACTCAAGTGATAACAAATGATGTGACACCAGACATTACAGCCCCGCTTCCCTGCATGTGCATGTGTGAGTTCTTTTTCCCCCAACAGTTCTTAAGGTTCTCCCCAGAATAGAAGAAAATAATTACCTCCATTTATCATAACGGGCTGAAAGTGGAGTAGTCTTCCCGGTGTCTTCTCTGTTATCTTGCAGATGACGCACAGACATTTGGGTAGTTAAATAGGAAGCCCACTGGCACAACAAAATGAAGTGCTCAAGTTATTTAGCTGTATGGTGAGATATAACCTGGTAAAGTTCAAAGTGTGTGTGGATATTCATGCATGGCCAGTGAGATGAGACTGACCTTTGCCTTGCATCAGCATGGCATGCAGACACACACACATACACAGACACACACACACACATTCACACAAGAATAACAGGGTTTACTGAAAAAAAAAAAATAGGAGCGATTTCTCTGAATCCACTTTAAGGATGTATCTTTAGACACACAGACACACACACACTCATTCAGTACACACATACACCCACATTCCACGGTCGGCCATGTCATCATGTCAATCACTTCCTGCTTGAGTGGTACCATCTGCCCTCTCATAAAGCCACACACCATGTGGATCACTGTGCAAAGCCCCTGCTCAGCCCTGTTACATCGCACATTGCCCAGAGTTAAGATGCCCTGGTTAAAATTACATTGGTTTGATTTTATATATCTTCATCTTTATGCATCTTCGCAATTTTATTACCACAGGACACACACACATGTGGGTGCATATACATACACATGTGTGTGTCTGCTATAGCTATAGGAGACCTTTTGTTTGCATGACTATATTTTCATGCCTGCATGAATACGTGTGCCAATGATTTCTTCAACACACGTAATCCAGAACGCCCATAATTCACATCTCTTATATTTTAGTTCAGCCATTTCCACGGCGTTCCATCAGCCAGTCCTTCACCAGATTTAGAAAAATATACAATGGCGCACTCATCCCCTGAGCGAGGATATGACTGTGTTTACTGTACATTTACAGAAACTACTAGCATTATCGCAGTAGGAGTGCAGGCATATCAGTGAATGTATAGTGAATATGCAGCATGATGATTTTTGCATCATGTGTCTGCTTCTTGGTGCATTTATTGAGACTATTTATGTGGAGATCTGCAGTCTCCCCTCCTTTTTCCCCTCTGTGCTCTGGTGTGTCCCCTTGCTGGCTGGCAGGTTGAGACTGGCCTTCTGAGCACACTTGCACGCAATCATCAATTAGTATATAGTATATTAGTATATAGTATATATATTACTGAGTATATAAGCACCCGGATCACTGTCAGTATTCGTCGTTTCGTCTATCTTGCTGTGTGGTAATGACTACACCTGAAGCTCATGCTAAGTACCCTGTCAGTTTTTGTCTCATCTACCTTCTGTAAACCTAATCGGTTGTGTTTTCCCTGTTGTACTCAGGTGTCGAGCCCACACCTGCTTTGTCTGTGTCCCGCTGGTCTACTCTCACAGAAGATCTTGGATCAGTCAGTTGCTCTCACCAAGGACTTGGACCTGTCTGCCAATCCCACCAAGGGACTGGATCCGTCTGCCCTTCAGCTCGGTATAAGGACTTAGCTTTGCTGAACTCAGTCATTACCTTTTAAATTTAGAAATACTTAAACTGTTTTCCCGCCTTCTGCCTCATTTGTCCGAGCCTGGCACTTTGGGTCCTGTAAATTGAGTCAAAACTTAATTTAACAGCGTTTTAGGAACTTGTCTGCTCAATAAATGTGCCATACATGAAAATAACTGGTTACAGTCAATATTTGCACTGTTGCACCAGTATGCAGTCCCTTTTGCCAATGTGAATAGGGGACTGATATGTGATTTAAACATGATGGGAAAGAAAATTGTTATGCAGATGGCACACAGCTATACCCTTCTTCCTTTTTCACCTGACTCAGTAATTGTAATTCTCATGGCAGTGAAATGATGGTTCATCATTGTCTATAGTTATATAAGGATAAATCTAGAAATGATCCTTCTAGAGGACAATGCAAACCTCTTACCCTACTGCACGTTGTCAAAATGCTAGATTCTGTAGTTGAGAATCTGAAGGTTTGATTTTTGTGTTTACAGGACCTCCTGAGAAACCATCATGCCTCTTCTTGCTGGTCCTCTTTTCCTCCAGCGTTTAGTTTTTCCTGCTTCTGTTTCTTTTCATCCTTCTTGTGCTTCTTGTTCTCCTCCTCCTGCTCCTTCCCATTGTTACCAACCAAGCCTTCCCCCTTTAAGAATGTGGCTTTCTGGGTAATCTGTGCATAAAAACTATTTAAAGGTCGTGCATTGTGTTCACTGCCACAGAAGAGAAACAAAATCCCTGTCCACCATTCTTCCCAGCAGAGTGGATCTGGATTGTTAAAGGCTAGTTACCATCTACGAGCCTTGGATTTGGCGCGATAACACTAAGGGCTCAACCAGGATCAATTCTGCAAGAGAGATGGAAGTTACAACATTCATCAATGAGAGAAAAAACATTTGCAGTGGACCGAGGGAGAAAATGGCGCTTCGCAGGAATGATGCTGCTGTTGGAGCTAAGAGTCACATCAAGGGAGCAAACCCAAATGTTAGCACCAGCCATTTTTGCCAGATGTGACCGAGACTCTTTGGGATAATATGGACTCAGTTAGTAAAACGGACAATTTCACACTGCGAGAGAGAGAAATGGTTGCCACCCGTTCATGGCTCGCATAGAGCTAGCATTAACCATGTGAAGCAGCGAAACCAGTGCTCGATGTAGCACGGTCACCCTGCCCTCCGTGCCTGCTGACCCCTTCACAACACCAGCAAAATGGCAAAAAGCAGCAGATGGTGAGTTTATGGCTTCTCATCAAGCGACCTGTGACTGCTACAGAAATATGACTTTCACGCCAGTTACAGCTTCCCATGATGGGATAAAAAGTCATCTAACTCAATCTTCTGCTCTCACTGCGAGCTAGTTAACCATTTGACTCGAGTGAACTCTGACTAAATGGTGAATGGATTTCATTTATATAGTGATTATCTAGTCTAACCACCCGCTCAAAGTGCTTTACTACTGTACAACAAACACCCCAGTTGCTGCAACCTAAGTATCATTCCCCCAGCAGGTTGTTTCCATTCACTATGAATGCTCCAGCCTGTGAAATGTAGTTATGGAGTGCAAGCTGGGGTTTCTAGCCCTGTTTCTCTCTGTGGTGTACAGCTGCCAAGGGGTACTGAACCTGATCTGTGTGAATACAGCCAACACAGTCTGAGGTGGGCCAGGTGTGCAGCACATGGCTGTTCACCACACACAGTGTGTGTTGATGACCGAGTGGACAGTAGTGATGATGAACTTTATGAACAGAAAGACTCACTTTTGATGGATCAGGCTCATCATGGACAGAGTTTCCTTACAGTGTCAGAGCTGTCTGAGCTGCGTAACCCTAATCACTGGTCAGGGAGGCCATGCTCAATGCATGCATATATATATATATATATATATATATATATATATATATATATATATATATATATATATATGTGTGTGTGTGTGTGTGTGTATATTTTCACACACACACGCCATTAGGTTGCTATGCAAGAGCTACTGGAGGAGCAGCCGGAGACACTCTTCATATCACGTTTTGAAGCACTGGGAGTAAGAATGGGCTTTCTATAGACGTCTTTTGGACTACCCTGCACATTGAAGAATGATGCTAAAGGGGTATTCAGTGCCTTACAAAGTGATGCCAAGGGATCCTGACGAAGCGTCTGTATGTGACGAGTTGGGAGTGAAAACGTGTTACACAAAGTTGGGGATGAGAACGTGTTGCACTGTGCTTGATGTCCTTACTCTGCTCATGCTTTTTCTTCCGCTTGTGCTTCTCGTGATTCTTTTTGTGCTTTTGTGACATTTTTACATTACTTCTAAGTTTTATTTTTCAATGTCCCTTTCTATGTCACTTTTTCTTTTTTATGAAGTAAAGGACTAAGAGAGAACTGTAGATGACGACTACTTGGAGACTTTGGATTTAAACAGAAAATGTCTGCCACTAAAGACAGCTTTGTGTCTGTCATGTGGAGATGTATGACGACCACTCAGCTTGTAAATGCTGAGAGAAATCCTGAGTTTATTCACTTTTTTTCAGACTTGCCAGGTGTATTGCTCAAGGCGGATGTACCACACTCTCTCTATACTTTAGTTCTATAGGCTTATCAATGTTAAATTGCATTTGAACCTAGAGAGAGTGAAAGTACAGATGGCCTCTTTAATGTATGTCTGCTTTTTGACCAGTCCCATTAGTTAGCCTAGAGCTCCTTCCCCCAAACACACTACTTTGGAAATCATGGTTTCGGAAATCATGCAGAAAAACACGGCATGGAGGATTTGATCCTTTAACAGTTTAAGACTTCAGCGCTGTTTTCAGAGAAATGTACAGCAAAAGTTAAAATTCAAAGTTTTCAATTTGGAGTCAAATAATAATTCTGTATACACGTCATCCTTCATTTTTGCTTTGTCTGTTTAATATGCTGTTTACAGTTTGTTTGTTTTCTGTTTTTCTGTTTATGTTTTATGTTCGTCGTCCACCCATGAAATATGAAAGCGCTGCTACATGAGCAGGGTAATATCCTTCATTCCTGAAAAGGTTAGTGTGTAATTTTCAAGTTTTAAATTCACTGAACAAGAGCTTTGTTTGTTCATGAATTATACTGAAGTCCAGATTCAGTGGATGATGATCTGTAGCCAATTTGGCATATGATTGTGCCTCAGCTGTGGTACATACAAGCTTTAATAAAGAGCACCGTGCAGACAAATAAGCCCATTTGTCAAGCTCAGGCTGAACGTTTCAGCTCTGAAAAAGAATCCATCGAAGATGACACCATTGTTTCCCAAAGCTCCACTTCTGCTAACATTTAACCAATGGAAAAGCTCTCTTTTACTCGCCTGAACTGATGGATCATGCCATCATGTTTAAATAGTAGCAGTGTTGAATGCCCAGACTCAGCATAAATAAGTACATTTAGATTTGTTTTGTCTTGATGCAAATTGTTGGCTTTGCATGCTTGGCCACTTCAGCAAATAACATGCGTGCATCCATATACTGTATGCATGACCTCCAAAAAAAAAAAAACTAATCAAGCATTTGATGAATTATTATTTCAAATATGTATGATCTGTTTTATTTGCACAACTGATTGTACATTGTGGAAGGCGTGTGTGGTCCTACATAGCCTCCCTTCCCAAAAGACCTGAAAATCATTTCAGTAAAACAGGAGGGAAATTCCCAGCTGGCACATGGTAAGAGGAATTCTTTTTGGCACCAACAACTCTCAGATAACACTTGTAATATATTTTCTCCCCAGCATGAGGGTGAGGAGATCAGAAATTCTCAGCTTTACTGTTTGTATAGCAGTGCTGGAGAATTCAAAATGAAGTGGGCAGTGCTGGCAAAATGTTGATAAAATGAGAAGGTCTGAATATATGCAAGACAGGGCCAGCAGTTTCCCACCGGCTGTGATGCAGAGAACTCGTTCCTTTTGATGTGATCCGAAACATAACATCAGTGTTGATTCCCCGTAGCTCCTGGGTGAAACTGAAATCTGTAAAGACCAGTGGGCCAGTGTGAGGCAGGAACACAGCCGGGGAACTTCATGCAAAATCTCTCACTTGAAAAGAAAACACCCACTCTTTGTTGGCATTGAGATCGCCTTGTAACCAACAAATTGAGCACAGCTAAAAGGGTCAAAGACAGAGGATTCAAGAGAGCCAAGGGCACTGCTGCACATGGAAATGTGCTGTTTGCACTTTGTCAAGGTCATTGAACAAAATCATTATTGACACAGATGAACTGCACTTTGTTTCGTGTTTCTCGGCTTCATAACAGACTGTTGAGGTTGATAACAATAGCCTGTGTGGTGTCAGCCCCAAAATGCTTGTGGGTGGCATGCAAGAGCTTGCACTGTTTTAGATGTGAGAAGTCTTTATCCACACTATATCACATTTTACCGCACTCTTCTTTGACATTTCTGAATATTTTATTACATGCAGCATGAGTCTGTGGCACATTTTCACATTCTCTATCTTACAGCCATTTCATTTTAAACAGCTTTAAACTACACCCTGGAGCGAGATATTCCACTTTTAGTTTTACTTCTCACCAAATCAACACAGTTGATGGTGCTCCTCAGTTGAATACTTAATGCACGGCACAAGACTTACAAAAATCTTTGCTTGTTTTTTGAGAACCATTTATTCACAGCAGCATTTTAGCCCCATTACACTTCCTCTGACTTCCTGCTGATCAGGTGACATGTTTTACAACGCCCCGGCACAGGTGTGATTCAGCTAGCAATCTACAGGCAAATCACGCTTAATACACTTAACAGCCTTTATCGGTGCAGACATTTTGACTTGTGATAGTGGGAAAAGCAGAGGTGTCATTACCACCGTTAACAATGGCTTCTTTCTTTTTAAGTGTGCTGGTAAACAATGACAGACTGACGGTGAGCCAACATGCACGATGCCAGGAACCTTAGACTGAAGCAGCTGCATGAATTTTAGCCACAGTGATTTTTTTTATTTAGGGGCTTAGGGGCAGTGGGGGCCACATAAGGCTGATTTCCCTGTTGTTAACAAATTGAGTCATGCCTGTGCCAGGAAAGTGTGGAAATGGACAGTGAAAAGGGGCTTATCACCTGCCACAGGTGTGATTCGGTTCACACTCATCGGGTGTGTACACTTATCTGCCCTGAAATATGTAATTATACACCAATATTTTATACTTGTAGCCACATTTTCTAACAAATGAATACTAAAATTCTTAACACAATAGTCGTAGATTCATAGAAAGATAGATATAGAAGATTGATAGAAAAATAGACATTTTGGGAAATGTGTTTGGGAGTTTGATGTAAAGATTGATACCACTCTCATATCTGTCCCCATACAGTGAGCAGCTGGTTAGCTTAGCTTAGCTTAGATTTGACAGATATGAGAGTGGTGTACATCCTCTCATCTAACTGTGAGCAAGAAAGTGAAGAAGCATGTTTCCCCAAACATCATGAACTGTAATCATATGGCTTGCAGCTGATCTTGCTTAAGTATGCAAGATCAATCTATGATGTGATGTGATGCACAGTGGCTTCACATTATTCAAGAGATGTTGGTGGAAGCGCACAGAGAAACGTAGCAATGCGCCAGCAAAGGCAGTGAAGAAGACGACTGCAAGCTGGTAAACAGTGCTGGATTCAAAAATGTTTAAAATTACTTCAAACTTTTGTTTGTTTACAAGAATACTCCACAGGCCACCTTTTAAGGACAAAGCAACACAGGAAATCAATTTTTAACTTGATTGATCAGATCATTTTAATGGCTCATTGTCAAATTGATAAGCTATCTGTCATGAGACATTATAACATGGCCACAGTGACAGCCTCTCTGCCTCATTTTCCATCTTTGCAGCTGTGTTTGCATGTCTGCAGGGGCTGGATCTGAACACAGCACCAGCAAACATTGCATGTGCCACGCCTGAGTCGCAGCCAGTCAGTGAGAGTTCTTCTTCCCACACACATCCTTGTATTGGCTTTATGTGTCTTTTGGGTTGCAGCACAACATTCATGCAGCTCACTCTCAATCATCCACTCTACACATGAATGTTATTACTTACTCAATGCACCCATTGGCAGGGTTGGGAAAGTTCAAGCCTCACAATAGCTGGTTCAAAGTTCAGTTCACACAGATTAAAATGAACTAGTTCACATTCATAGATCAGAATTCAGAAATTTGAACAAAGTTAACTGTCCCAAAAATGAATTACTTCCCATTCATTTCCTCTTTCAGGGTTTCTTCTTCTTCTTCTTCTTCTTCTTCTTCTTCTTCTTCTTCTTCTTCTTCTTCAATGAGCTGCAGAGGTTGCAGATCTCTCACAATATAGTCTGCAACAAATCTGTCTGATTCTGTCAGTGGTGGAAGTACATGTACTCAAACACTGTACTGAAGTACAAATTAGAGGAACCTGTACTTTACTAGAGAATTTCCATTTCTATTCAACTTCATACTTCCACACCACTACATCTCAGAGGTAAATATTGTACTTCTTACTGCACTACATTTATCTGACAGCTTTAGTTACTGGTTACTTTGGATGCAGGATGAAGGATGAAGTGTACTTTAAATACATTTTCCTGATAATATTTACAAATGTTCACTTAAGAAAGGCTTGGAGTGCAGGGCCTTTGCTTGTATTGGAGTATTTTCACAGTGTGGTATTAGTACTTAAGTAAGGGATCTGAATACATCCTCTACCACTATTACTTGTTGGGAAATGAATGTAACCAGTCCTTTACAAACTGCTCCTTGTATGAAACACCTTAACTCGCTCACATGCATTAGTTGCAAATGCATTCACTTTTGACCAAAAAAAGAAACATACTCAATGACGCAACACTGCTCATCGGTTTGTATCAAACTGAATCTGTTGTAATAAATTCAATCAGCATGGTTGTGACTGCCACATCAAATAAATAAAAACTGAGCTTGGATATCAATTTCTGATACATATATTACATTGTAAAAACCAAAAGCACCTTGAATGACCTGTCTAAAGCAACATCTTGTGTTATAAAAAGCAAAGGCGCTTTTGTACAAGACAGTCGCCTCTTGAGCCCTTCAAAGTGTTTCTTTATAAATTCAAAAGCAATCACCGGAGCAAAGACTGTGAAATCGTCTTGCATTTGAAACCGCTGGACATGACGAAAATTTAAGAAGGAAACAGTCTTTTACTGTGGTCCCTGATGACCAGTGAGATCACCCGCTTTGAAACAGTCTTTCAAATCATCCCTCTGAGACTATGACCATGAACACAATATGACCAGATACATTACAGTCCACACAAGGCCACTTTGACCTATTAGATGTTTAAAACTTAAGTGCATTAGGTGTTGAAATTACTTTCGCAAATTCCAATGAAGCACAATAATGGGTTCCGTGGGAGTGGCAAACAATTTCAAATTCATAATCTATAAGTCAGAGGATGAGCCCACTGGTGCTATTGATCTCCAGAACTTTAAATTAGTTTTGCAAAAACTTCCACCAAACGAGCGCGGGTATGAATTCTGTTTTGTGTTGCAATGGTCTTAAACAATTGATGTGATCGTAGCGAACAACCATAATGACTCCTGCAAACGTCTATAAATATTTTAGAATCTCTGTGGGAAAGAAGAACGACGCAAATTATTCAGACGATGTGATGTGGCTAATGCCATCATCCAGTGAATGCCTCACATTATCATCATTTCTCGAATGTAACTTCTTGATGGCTTGTGCAGGGCCACGTCCATTTTCATCCCAACAACAACCTCGCGCTGAAGAGACAGCGCCCTGCAATCGCCCCATCTTTCTATCTTAATGTGGATAATTAAAGCTTAAGACGTGCTTTTTTTTTGTGCCTGTGTATTTTAGCATGTTCCCATCTGCTGCTGCCTTCCTTCAAAAATGCTGCCAGGAAGAGCAACAACTCCGGTCTCCCCGAAAGGTCAAACTTGTCATTAGCTGTGAGGCTCTTCACTGCTTCGTCTCATAATTCAGAAGCCCTCTGCAAAATAATTGCTGTAGGAGTTCAGCGAGCTGTGCAGTGTCATAGAGAACAATGTCTTCTCTGCATGTTGCAGCTCAAATATGTTGCAGCAACTTAAAAAAAAAAAGGATTTGAGTCAGAGCCTCTATACAGTGTACTAAATTTCATCAACTGTTATTTACTGATGACATGTATAAATAATGCATATTTATTCAGAGTTTGAAGTAATATTACTTTAATATTGCTCAGCAATGTTTGAATTTATTTATTTCTTCTTCTTCTTCTTCTTCTTCTTTTTTCTCCAGTATCACTTTCCAAAGAAGTGTGTTTCCACCATGATCTTAGGACTCAGGAGTCCTGCTGGTGTTCTCTTATGAGCCGTCTCATCAGGGGAGTGATATACACAAGGTGAACGCAAGGTGAACCCAAATAACTGCAATTAACTGTAATTAACTGTGATTAACTGTAATTAAGAGGTTGGACAGAAAACCAGCAGTCATCAGGGGCAGGATGAGGAGCTGCTGGTTTGTACTCTTTACATTTCAGTAACAATAGCTCAGCTAATCCAAAACAAAAACACAGCATCATACTTCTGAGTATTGGATCGGAGCAGAAAGCAATGCCTACCTCAGCCACCCCCCACCCCCCCACCCCCCCAAATTGAATTTCATCCGACTTCGTTGTGCTATTGTTTCAATCAGCAGATATATGGAAGCCTAAAGCCTAAAAATGATGTGGATGCTGTTTTCATCAAATTAGTCTTCTACACACAAAGGACACTGCAGCTATTTCTAATTCACACATGGACAAGTAAAACCAAACAGGTATTGTTTGAGCATTTTATGCCTTAGTTAGAAAATCAATAGTTTAGAGATGACAGGAAGTAAAGGGAGGCACAGACAAAGCAACATGTCGCGGGTCAAACTCAAACCCTCAAAAATTGTGGCTCACAGGTTGCTTTCTGCTAATGCTTCTGCTTCTTCCTGTTGTTGCTCCTTCATCCCCATGACCTGGAAATTGATCAAGGTCCACCATCATTGAGGATTTTCCTTATCTGTCACTCCCTGATCCATGCTGGAAACCTGATTTGTGCCTGTGCAAAAAGCAGCCCTACAACGTAACTGTGGGGAAAGCCTGAATCGCGCAGTGACACAATCCCTCACATTGAAAGACGAGGCGTCCCAGAGGAGGTTGGAGTGAGGAACCACAAGTGTATCCTGTGCATAATTCATTCTTCATTCTGTGCTCTTGGTGACAAACAGATTTTAAAGTGTGTTATTTCTATCAGTCTCTACACATTTGACAGTTGAGACGGGAGGTAGAGCGGTTGTCAACTTATCAGAAGCTTGGTGATCCCTGGCCCCGGTAGTGTACATGTCGAAATATCCTTGGGCAAGATGCTGAACCCCAAATTGGTCCCGATGCTGTGCCCTCAGTGTGTGAGTGTGTGTGCTGCCGTGTGAATGGGGGAATGCAATTGTAAAAGCACTCTGAGTGGTCATCAGACTAGAAAAGCACTATATAAATACAGTCCTTTTACCATTTAATTGCAGACTCCTCAAAATGCTGCTAGAGGGGAGGATGTCCCGGTTGGTGAATAAAATTCCTCCATCACTGCCTCTTGTCTTCACATCTCCGTTTTGCATTTCCACTGAGAGGAGCTGTGATGGGAGGAAGAGACACAAGTGAGAGAAGCAAGAAGCTACATTTGCCAAATAGAAAGTTCCCATTGTCACGGTTTCTTCAGTCTCTTACCTGCTGCCATTCCTGTCATCCGTTCGCCTGCTCAGCCAATACCTTTTCACTCACACTCTCCTGGTCAGCCATGTCCACCTGTCCACTCACCTGATCCTTATCTGTCACCACCAACTCTGAAATTTCAGTCAGTATAAGAAATCCCTGTGTACTGGTGGTACTGCATTTGGGTCCTAAACACACCTGTTCCACCCATGGTCATCCTCTCAAACCTGTAAACCGGGTGCCCAAAACCTTTCCTTTCCTTGATCAAGCAAAGAAAACACACTTTATATAAAAGATCTCATCTTCTTGCTGACTGATGCTTTCTCTGATAATCTTCCAGTTTATGCAGAATATTCAGTTTCTTAAAAAATGACAAAATGACAGCAAAGTGCACTTTCACTGTTCGACACAGTAAAGAAACAATACACCCATCCACACTTGTCTCCACATGAAAATGAGCTGAAGCATCAGTGGTTGGTGGTCAGAGGGCAAATGGGTGTTTAAATATTGTATAATTACAATGGGAGTCCACAAAGGCCAGGAGGCAGTTTCAGTTTTTCAAACTATGACTGAAATATGGTGCAACACAACAGTGTTTGGCGCAATGACAGCCATGAAAAGAGCAACAAAAGAGGTAGGATATTGCAACTTCATAATGTACAAAATAAGTTTTTGGAGTTTCCCCAAAATACCAACTTTATTATGGATTTGGAGGTGGTATTACACCTTTAACTTTTTTGTTCCTTATCAGCATCCAACAGAAACTGATATATATTGTTTCCATTGTCTCCTTCATCTGAGTCACAATAACAAGCCTAAACTTAATAAAGTAGGGAGTACTCCTTAAATTTAACTTTTATATGGAACACAGGATCACTGTTATCAGTAGTCTTTGAAAAGTTTGTAAGGGTTAGCAGTTCTGAGGTGCCGCTAAAAGGATCTAACAAGGCCTCAGACTGTTTGCTCACCAACTTTGGTCAGTGTTGAAACAATACTTTTAGCCATACTAGCCCTCTGGCTTACGGATGGAAATGTTGGTCTAGCCATCATTTTGTACATGGTCCCCATGAAGCTGATCTTTGTTGATCAAGGTTTATGACCAAAAACCCTCAAAAGCCTCAGCTGTACTTGGTCTTTAGTGCTAATTGGCAAATGTTAGCATGCACACAGGCAAAACAAAGCTAAACATATTAAAGTTTAACACTTTACTTAATTATTAATATTCAATAATTAAACATTGCCTGCTACACCTGTAGCATGTTAAGATGTTTATTTCAGCATGTAGCTCAAATTACCGCTAGCATGATGGCAGACTGTAGATGAAAGTAGCGGATATATCCAGTGCTGTTTGTGAGTCTGCATATGTTTGCTCTCACATTTAGGATACTGTAGGTCAAATGGAGACTCTTAATTACCTGTATGTGTGAGTGTGAATGAGAATGCTTATCTTATAGGGATATGTGATTTATGAATGCATGAATTTCCCATCATGAATATTTAGCATTTTGATTAACATACTTAAGAAGCACACCTATTAATGGTTCAGACTGCCGTGTTTCAGATTTGAGATGCGGGGTGTCTGCGCTATCCTTCAAATTACCGCCATGAGCTATAATAGAAAATCATCAAATGAGTTCAGTTGGCCTTCCTCGGTCAATATCAAGAGAATAATAAATTAGCTTTCTAAATTTAATGTCAAGGCAACATAAACTGCATTAATAGTAACATTAATGATGTCTCTGGGCACAGTATGAGTCAGACTGTTGACTTTTTCGGAAAAAACATCAATCCTGTCTCACAGAACAGAGACAACTAACACATGAGGGAGTTGACTTCAGTGAAGTGCACCACATGAGGTGAAGCTGAGATATCCTGATGGTTTTCGAAGGCAGCGTGTCTTCCATTACCTTTCTAGATTCATCGTTTGAGTCAGACCATTTGGAGCGTACAAACACAATAGAAGGGACACAGCCTCCACACGAACGACGTGAAATTATCACTAAGTTTTTATTGACAATTTTTCTTCTCTTCTGGACAGTAGAACAAACCCAAGTGTTGCACAAAAAACACAAATTTTATAACAAGGCCTGCAAATTGTAATTCATTGACATTCAGTTGAACAGCAGAAACTAAATAATTTCTGGAAGGTTAGAAAACTTTTATAAACTTTACTGTACAAATTATACAAATGATGATCCATTACAAGCTTGAATGATAGATGTGCTCTGTCGAGAAAGGACAGCATTACTTGTCGCTGATGTTGTCGTGAGGACGAGGATGCTGATGGTCATGAAGGAGTGATGAAGGGGGTGGAGGATTTTTCAAAATCAAAGTCAGGAACCCAGAAGGGAAGTAGCATCATGGTGTTGCATTATGACTGTGCTGCAGCAAAGCATTTTAGGTACAAAATGACAACAAAGGAGGTGAAACTGACATGGTTTACAGAGAGATGAGCCCTGGACAAAAATACCTCTCCTATATAGCACACAGTCCATTCAAAGGATGACAGCAGATTCAGAGCACATTTGAATCAGCAATATGACCGTGAATCAAAATATAGACCAGTTGTGAGTGGTTGTCTTAAAAGAGGATGTACTGTATATATAGGTTGTTCATATTGTATGAACTCTTCCCTTTTGGAAAAGCTGCTTGTGTTTGACATCATCCTGTACATTCTCAAGTTTTCTTGACTTTGATTGGATGACAGCGTTAGAGTCACCTTTTAAACCTTTCCAAACAGAACTTGAAGAAAATAAATACTGACAAAAACTATTGAGAAGCCCTTTCAGTGTGCTCCCTTGTATAACAGTCAAACTGAGAACAATTTCATGGGATTTCTTGGTGCCAAATGGCACAACAGACTCCACTGCGCTTCTAGCTGAGTCTCTGCTTTTAAAGGAATAGTTTGATATTTTAGAAAATACGTATGCTTATTCTCTTGCCGAGAGTTAGATGAGCAGATTAATACTGCTCATGTCTGTACGGTAAATATGAAAGAATGTGAATAAGCAGCTGATTATCTTCGCATAGCATAAAGACTCGAAACAGGGAGAAAATGCTAGCATGGCTCTGTCCCAAAGTAACAAAATTCACCAACCAGCACCTCCGAACTTCACTTATTAACGAGTTATATCTCACGTGTTCAATTTGTACAAAAGTGTAAAAATGACAATTTCTTGTTCATGAGCTTTACAGGGCACGATTTTTTTTTTCTTTTTTTATTACATTTGGACAGTTAGCTGTTTCACTCTGTTTTCTGTCTTTATGCTAAGCTATGCTAACCAGCTGCTGGCTCCTGCTACATATTTACTGTACAGAAATCTCATCTAACTCTCAGCAAAAAGAAGTGAATGAGTGGACTTTCCTAAATGTCAGCTTGTTTCTTTAAAGCTAGCATAAATGCATGACCTTTAAACTGTATCATTCAATACATTTTGTTGTTGTTGTTATAATGAATTTGTTTAGGTCAGTTACACAGAACAAAGTTGTACATGTTTCTATGAAATCATAGGAGCTGGGATAATTCACAAACACATAACATGAAAATGAAAATTCCTGCAGCCTGACATGGTTGTCATCACCGCTGTCAACGACGAACCATGAACAATTCTAAGGACGAAACTAAACATCTGTTCATCTACATTTGTCATGGAAAGCTGGTTTCCCGTGGATGACTGTGTGGCATTAGGTGTTAGGTGAGCATGGGAGCTGAGGAGCACACATTTTGCAGTGTAAAGCTTCTTCTGCTAATTATTATTTTTTTCTTTTTGATGTCCTGCCACTGTGTTTGATCTCAACAGACCCCTATTAGCCAAGTCCATGTGGGAAGGTTGAGGGGAACTGCAGAGAAATGGGTCTAATGGGGTTCATCTTCTGCCCACATTGCATACACTCATACAGGATGCAGAGCTGCAGTGTCTATTTATGTAAAAGTTGCAGGTGTGTTGAAAGACAAAAACCACATGAAAAATGTTAAATGTATACTCAAAACTGAGCGTGTAGTTAAGTCTATTAAATCTGCCTTTTAGTAAAATATTTTCCTTTGTCAAATATTGAACTCATACAGAACCCAGAGCTGCAGTGTCTAAACAGTACTGTTTAAACAAGCAAGAGCTAGTTCGGAAAGGACTTCCAAACTCTTAACTATTGTGGCCGCGAAGGTGAATTTAGATTTGTGTCGTAATTAATATTGTTAAGCACTGTGGACAAATGACACCACCCCCAAAAACATAGCGGACATGCACACAAACATGTAAATAGGACAATTATGTGAGCAGAGCAAATTCTCTGTTAAGGCCATACTGTGTGCTCTAACATGCATACATTTCAACAATGAAATCCAAATCCCATGAGAAGATCCAAACAGTGACTTTATCCTACTGACAATTATTGATGTAGCTTATTCCTCTGTCTATGGTAATGTCTTAAAACTATTAAATAAATTAGTGAGCCACAGCTTTGCAATGGGTGACATGTTCTTTCACACCATAACATGGGCACTGTAGTTTGTTTTGAGTCAATCCAGCATACACCCATTCCTGTTTGTAAAACTGAACACCAAATCCACATCAGAAGGAACCAAAGGGCTTGAAGGCCGAGTGCTGCAGACAGGAAAGTCAAAAAGCATTGTGGGACAGATTAACACATTGTTATTTTCAGCCTTTTCGTGGGATTTGTTGACAGTAAAAATGGACTGACACCGGCCTTATCCTTTACTGCCACATGTGAAGCATAATATGTTGTAGCTTTTCTAAATGGTCATGCTGCAGGCTTAAAACTAAGACAGTATGGAGCAAAGAATGTGTAAAGCTGCGGGCAGAACACAGAAACATCTCCCATGTTTGTATTGTGTGCTCTGTTGAAAAATTTATTGGAGAAAAGCATAGTTCTAATTCACTTCAAATTGGAAAGTGGCAGGACAGGGGACATTTTAACAAGAGAACCCTTCAACAGTTCTGTCAGAATGAGGAAAAAATAATAATTACATCACTCCTGAAAAAGGTATTATTAAGTGGAAAGAGTTGTCACAGCATGAAACCATGCCAGTGGCTTAATCAGACTCTTGCTTTGCTCACATTATTGGTAACAGCAGCATTACTGTGTGCATGTAAGAGCAGCCATTCTAGCAAAAAGACGCAGGACAATGATAAGCCAAAGCTTTTCTAATTCACTCTCATTTGCATGTTTACATGGAAAGGGTACAGCAGAGATGTACTGCACCATCTGTGGTGACTGTGGCTCTTAAATGAGTGCTACAGACCAAGCCTGAATCACAAATAAGTGATTTCCAGCCTGCCTCAGGAGTGAAGCATCGGGTGCTTTCACCAAAGACTGTGCAGGGGGTTTTGGTATTAAATGTTCCTCTTTGATAAGCATATCAGAATCCGACCTTATTGGAAAATGTGTTCCCTGAACACATCAAAACATGCCTTAAAGTTATGTAAAAGCTGCAGGTGTGTTGAAAGACAAAAACCGCTAGAAAAATGTTAAATGTATACTCAAAATGTGCGTGTAGTTAAGTCTATTAAATCTGCATTTTAGTAAAATATTTTCCTTTGTCAAATATTGAACCGTATGATCCCTTTATTTTAATTGCATAGCATTGAGGTGATTTAGACACTTACAAGTGTGGGGGAAGAGTTTGAATAATCTATTAGCTCGCCGTCTCTCACAAACACAATTATGTCTTTTAGAGCCTGTGTAGTTTGCTCAAACAGGATTCAAGTTGTCATTCACAAAAAAAAAAAAAAAAAAATCTCAGAGAGAAATAAAACTCACATTCATTCCACTGGAGGTGAATATCAATGGAAGTATTTTAACATTCGTCTGGTGGGTACAAGGTTTTTGGAAATTCATTTCATTCTTCTTCACTCACTGGGAGAAGATTAATTTGTCTGTCCAGACAAATGGGTGCGCCGATTTCAAAGTCAGCAGACCATGTAATAGAATCAATTAAACTGAGATATTCTCATTGGAAGGTTTGATTCCCTCCACCAGTGTTTGATACCTCTCCATCTTTGCTCAAACATGGTGACTTGCTCGAGCTTGTCCAGTAAAGTCGAAAGCCTGGTTCAGGGTTTAAAGTAGATACGTAGGTTTGGTTCTTTGTCTTTGAAAGAAACAAAAATGACAGTGACCTGCAAAATGACAGCAGATCGCTACACTAAAGAGAGCTGCTGGCTTTCCTTGTACCAACTGGGAGCATTGTGGAAGCAAAGAATCATATCCATATGCATTCAAAAACTGGTCAAAATCCTGAACTGGGAAAATCTGGGTGACAAAAACAAAGAATCACTTCTTCCCCCTCATAACTGCTGCTGCTGCTGCTGCTGCTGCTGCTGCTGCTGCTGCTGAGGTGCCCTGGAACAAGGCACTTAACCTCCGGACTGCACAGATGCAGCTGCTTTAGTGGCCACCAGCAGAAGTCTGCTGATGTGCTGGGCAGCTGGCAGATCTCTGCTGCTGTGTATCACATGTAGCATTCACACAATTACACAGCAGAGTGTTGTGTTGTGTCAGCCATCCCTCTTAGACTTTTCCCCAGTATGTAGTGCTATGAAATAGAATTGCTGCCTTGTCTGGATTGTGTTCACAGGCAATCTGTTTCTCAATGAGTGATAGATGGGTAGTGTCGCTATTGTAAAGAACACCAATGAACATGGTGTCACTGAACATTTTGCAAATTGGCACATATGTTCATTCATAAAGTTTCTTCATTATGCTCAATATGCGTCATTATGTACTTCAGGTAACATTACATCTTTGCCCAATTGTATATGTGGTCATTTTTAGGAGATTGGGTGCATGTAGTGGTGTGGGACTGTTTTGGTTACACACACAGTAACAAAAGAAATAAAAAAAAAAACTTGATTTGAAAAAACAAAATGCATTGGAAATTGATGTATAAGTAATGCATTGGTTGAAGCACATTTTGAAGCATAGTGGCCAGGTTTCACTGTCCAGAGCAAACTATGAATCTCCAAATTTGGCGGATTTCAAGTTTTTGGATAAATTGAAAGAGTGAATGTTACACTCCGGGTTGAAAGTTTCCTAAATTGTTGATATGTATCTGAAAAACATTTGTGGATATATTATATTAGATATATTGTGGATCATGTCAATAGTCTAAACACACTGTGACAGAGGCTAAAACACGAGCACTCAGCTTAAATCATTATGAGTCGACATTGTGGAGATACAAGGTCTTCAAAGGATGCTGACCAAAAATACCAACCGTGATAACTTCAAAATGTGTCAGAATGACTCCTTTGCATAATTTCACACTCCAGATGTTGTAATTAACAGTTTGGGGGCTGCTGTGAGCTCCCTAAAAAAGCTGAGAATGATATGTTGCACAATCATGGTATTAAAAAACATATTTGCAGCTTAAGATGAGTTGGAGCATGGTATGAATGATGTTGGAAATTCCTCAACAAAAAGACAAGGTTGTCGTTTTGGGGGAAGGGCTTCAGGCATAGAGTGGAGAAAGGCCTCTCTGTTTGCGGCGTGTTTGTCACCCACTCTGGCAAAGTGGGCCAATATTGACCGCTAAAGGGTCCGACCAGGCATAAGGAGCGACATGTATGTGTCAGAGCTGGAGCAGAAGAAGGAGGAGCAGGAAAGGTGGGGGTTGTGGAAGCAGGGTGGGGCAAGAGAGGGTGTGTGGGAGGGCAGGCGGGCAGTGGAGCAGATGTGAGCAGAGCTGAGGACGAGCTTCACGCAAAGACACAGTCCCATCGTTGCCTCCGCTACAGCCTGGAGCAGGAAGGGGGAGGGAAGGAAAACAGAAACAACATTAAGTTGCAAGCCGTCTTAACACACAGCCCTGCAGGACACCACACTGTTAACAGGCTACGATCAGACAGACAGCAAACAGTGCAGAGCACACGAAATCAAATTTAAATCACATCCTGGCACTGTATTTCAGGCGTTCTTTTAATTTAGCCGATCTGAGATGACAAGACCAGCAGTGGAGAGAAGAGCTTGAGTCTGGACATGAGTGCATCGATAATGTTTTTTCTGCACTGTGAGTGAAAAATGCTGCCATGAGAAAGTCATTCAGACATGATAAATTACAAAAGCACGGATTTCTAGTGTGTTTATATCTTGTGCAGTTGGAAAAACACGATGTCACTGTGTACCGATCACAATTTAGCAACGTTTGAATCGTAATCTGACAACAATCAGGCCGTTATTTGCTTATATTGCCAGTCTAATCTGCCAGGCTCTGTATGGAAGTGACTTCGTCCAGACATGAAATCGTTTCAAAACCACAACTTGTGATTTTTTCACACATCAGTTTCCCCTCTGTTTCCAGTATCTATGCTAAGCTAAGCTAACCATCTGCTGGCTACATATTTACCAGACAGATTTGAGAGTGTAATCAATATTCTCATCCAGCCCTCAGCAAGAAATGCAAATAAGGACATTTCTTCTACTGTCGAAATGTTCCTTTAAACTCAAAATAAATAATAATGATTTTCTTTTATGAACTTTTACTTCCTCTTGATGATTTTTAATGAATGTTTAATGTTGAAGAGAAATGCTTTCAGGGGTTTTAAGGTCACATTTTTCAAAAAGGAATTTTATTGCCTGTTGACTGAACATAGCGATATGAGAATATAGAGGCCAGCGGCATTAACTCACTCCTGAGATTTACACGTCACTAAAATCCAAATCGTGTGTGAATTTTACATCACTGCAAAAAGAAAAGTAGCCGAAGTAGTTTTGAAAAATCTACACTATTTTTCTTCAGCAGAATAAATAACTTTGCATCCAGGAAAACCACAATGGATCTTGGTGAGTCTGAGTGGCACAGTCGTTGCACATTATCTGCCAGATGGGCCAGCACAGGGCCTGCTGGAGGGGAAGACAGGGTCACATCCTCCCTCCTCTTGCATTATGTAAGATTTATTTTTGGGATGTACAGTTCAAACCAGTGTGGGTTTGCCAAGTGGTTGTCAGACAGTCAACCACTTTCAGGCTCTTGAGCATGATGTGAAATCACCACAGATTGACCGCCAAAAACGTCTTCCTCAAATACGTCAGACACGATGCCTCGCCATTTGTAATTATTCAGACAGTAAAGACATTTCCACCTGAGTGGATAACAAGAGTGTTTCTGGCATAAGGGTTACATTTATTTGCTCACTGAGAAACAGCTGCGTGGGATTTATTGCTCCATACATACAGGTGTTGCCAGCATTCTTGTTAGCCTCAAGGCTTAACAAGCGTTTCCTTACTGGCACGGCTTTGGGCTCAGTGACGCTGAGCCTTTAGGGCATCCCCCTTATATGGCACACTTTGTAGTGCTTATGCTCTCTCTCTCTCTCTCTCTCTCTCTCTCTCTCTCTCTCTCTCTCTCTCTCTCTCTCTCTCTCTCTCTGACTGTCTTCCAAACCCCTGGTCTAATGAAATACATCTCCAGCATAATCAGCCACGTGGGTGTCTTTAAATGAATAAAGAGAACCCCACAGTCCTTTGAGGCTATATGGCAGAGCTAATCTGCTGCTCTAAATTGGCTATGTGGCTCATTAATCTAATCAAGATCCTAGAGGAAGGAGAAACTCTTCTGTGATTGTTATGTCTTCGATGTGTGATGTTCAACGCAAACTAAGAATTATTCACTGATATGTTGCTGTGATTTGATTTTTCTGGGGGTCTTTCTAACAGTTTGCCTTGTGTACATCTACATCCCTCAGTGATGTCCTTCATTTCCCAGAATAACTCATTAAAAATATCCAGGGGAAGGCTGGAAGAAGGTCTTTCAGTACAAGTAGGTGGAGAGAGCAACAGCCACAGCATAGTAAAAGCAAGAGAGTGATGTATTATGCTGGGTTCAGACTACACAGCATCAGTCTGACCTAGCGAGATGTCGGGCGCCGGGAATGAAAAAGGGCGTAAGGTGCAACATTTGATCGTTTTATCCTGTGTAGTTTCATGTGGGATTCCTGATAACATCCTGACAGAAAGTGTTTTTTGTTTTTTGTTTTTTTTCTGTCACCTTCCACACCAAATTCCACGACCTGTTCCAGATGTGGACCAATAACAGTCCATGCACAACTGTAAACATGGCGAAGCAAAGACTGAATGATGTTGTTGGTGATGTGAGGTTGAACTTCTTTTTTCAGGCTTTTTCAAGACAGCCAGTATCTTAATTCCTTGGATGCCATTGTTTGTTTACATTCTTGTTCCTGGAAGTCTGTTTAATTTATAATTTATGACTAATCTGACACAGTGACCATTGCAACAGACATAATTTTGTTTAGGCTGAAGCTGGCATTTGGAGAGCTGGTTAATGTTTGCCAGCCAGAGTTGTACCCCAGTGGCCAAACACAGTACTGCAACACAAAATATCCTAATTTTAGACGTGAGGCGACATACAAAGTGGGTGAAAATGAATGCAAAATGGCCCAACTGAGACAAAGACCCATCAATAAGTGAGAGGAAAAAAGTGAGACACCCGGGGAATCAGCTAGAGGCCGAGCTGTCACACAAACACACATGAACGTCACACACCCGTGGTTGGTGCGCATGTTGCTAGCTAGCTATAGCTAATGGTTGCACAGTCAGTTCATTGGCTATTTAGGGTGAAAAAACACAGACTGCACCAATGGTTTCATGGAAAGATAAGTGCGAATAAAATAAAAACTTAGCTTCTCTTTCTATCTGAAAACACCCTCTTTCCCGTTTGGGTAAAGTGGGTTTACTTGGTGTTTTGTTTTTGTGATTAAACCATTGGAATTATTATCTGAATTACATATTAAATGTTACAACTTTCATTTCAATGAGTCGGTGCCATCTTAGAACGTGGTATCAAGTTCTCATAAAACACCCTTGGTCACTCCGTTCAAATAACATAAGATGGCAGCATGGAGGCAATACATTCTGGTCATCTGAGGCCACCGCTCTTCCAATTACACATCCAACGGATTTGTTTGTTCCCTTCAAAGATCGCACTGATGTTTAAGAGAGCTGAAGCTTTTCTGCAGTTTACCTTGATTGAAGTTCAGCTGCAGATGCCTGACAGCGCTGTAATATTGTCAGTCAATTTTCTTTTCAGTCTTTTGAAAAATTGTGATGTTTGTTCGGTGCTGCCATGAAGAACTCCCACAGTTACATGAGCAGCGTTCAGAAGTGACGTTTTATTACCTGCAGACTTGTGGCTTTTACTGTACTCTCCCCTCAGCTTAGACAGTACGACAATTTAAAGGTGGGTTAAATGAAAAATGGTGACGATGAACAAAATATCATGACGAGACCAAAAAGGTTTCAAATAAAAGGGCATGCTCAAACATCTGGACGAACATGTTTTGCCTTTGAAAGATTCTTTTGCTTCTTTACGTGATCTCCATCTATGATATGTCTGTGAAATCGCGTTCAGCTTTCTAGTTAAATTTCCTTCCCTCCCTCTTCTTCCTCCTTTTGTTAATCCTTCAACAAAGGCTTTTTTTTTTTTTTCATTTCACTTGTAATTATTGTATAACCACAGTTGGAGCTATATATACGGAGCACTGAAATGATCTCAGCTCAGTCTGTACATGAATCTGAGCACCAGTTTGTGATGCCTTGGAGCCATCAATTCTTGTGATCCCTTTGGATTTGTTAGGGAGTTACACTCGTGTTTTCATTTCATAGGAACATGTTAGCATCTCATATGAAGTGCATTATCCATTACAAACTCAAGCCTGGAAATGAAACATCTTGTTTCATTGATTTTATTTTTGCTCTTTACAACAGTACCGTAGCTTAACAAGAAACGCACAACCTTGTCAGGTCTTACCACTTTTAAGAATCTGAACAGAAACCAAATGTTCATGCTCTGATGGGTGTCAGCCTCCCTGAGATTGGGTGAGGTGGATTTTTTTACGCTTCAGTGGAAGAGGAGAACTGGCTGTGCAGACGGGCACAGCTTTCATCTGTCTATCTATTTATCTATCGCATTTTCCTGCTCGATGCTCTCACTAACTCATTCTCTCTCTTCAACCAGTGACTCACAGGTCTGTCATTGTATGCCATACAAACACACACTTACACACACACACACACACACACAAAAGCATGCACACACTATCATCCGCATACCAGTTTGTTCACAGAAGAGTTTAGACAAGTGAAAGGCAGAAACGCACCAGATCCCGGGATTAGGGATATTATCTGAATAGGGGAAAAATGCACTTTAACGCAGGTGTAACTGCATGCAGAATGCAACAGCAAGACCATGTGATCAGATAATGATCCAATAAGAATAATGCACCCAGAGAGTTGAGAGACCTTCTGTTAAAGGATAGGTTCCATGTTGTCTGAAAACAACAGCTGGGTGCCTGCATCAACAATGAAACAGGTTTTGCTTTCCATGGAAAGAGATGATTAAAAATGTCCATGGCGTGGATCCATAACCACAAAATTCCACTTCAAGTTTTTGCTGGGCTTGTTTGAAGTACCAGGAAGGAGCTTTTTTTTGTTTGTTTGTTTTTTTGTTTTTTGATTTGTTTTGTTCAATCCTGTATGTGGTCACACTGTACACACCGAGAACACAATACCATCTGGCCAAACCAATCACCTTCTGACCAGCATGCGTTCTGCGTGCATTTACACCTTGCATCAATATGCAGTTTTCATTATCCAGATGTCCAGATACAGATCCCACATTAATGCTTAATATAACTGAGGTCTTGGATGTCACTTTCCTGAACTGTATTTTGTTTTGGATTAAGCATCCCTCTCAATCATGGAGAGCAACCCCAAAAGCCAAAAAGCTTCTTCTCTGTTACCCAAAGAAGCAAACGGCAGAGCAGTATTATTACACAATATTGCACGGCAGTGATACATTACCAGATCTTTCTGTTGGCTCCACTCTGATTAAATCCATTACTCTTTTTGTGTTACATTTATATTCAATTGTGCTGTTATGTATTTCTTTAAAAAAGGTATCAGTACAAGTGTGGAGGGCTGTGTCAGAGGCAACGAGACCGACCAATGCAGACTGCTCATCTCTAAGAGAGGGTAATAGGTTTATACTGCACTTAAAGGGATCATTTGGTTTCAGGAGGATGGTACTTCTATTTTTTTCCTGCTCTCAGAAAAATACAGTTATGGATAACACAACGGCTTGATTAGTGGAGTTTTTCTGTTTTTTTGCTACATGAGGATTATTAAACACTCTTGACCACACCGCATGCTTACTTCTCTCATGGTGAGGAACATGAATATTCTCACCTACTAGGAAGTGAATCGGTCTTTTTAGATCAGTGTTTGTTCATTGACAGAGAACTGCATTGTGGCTGCTAGCATGTCATGTATTAACTGCATGAGCAACATAACAGACATATGAACTGACAGAATTTTGCTTTCTTGCTGCGCATTCGATGAGAATATATCTCATATCTGTCTGGTATTTATAAGCTTCCAGCTAGCTCAGCTTAGTTTAGCACAAAGACAGTTAGCCTGGCCACTGTTACTGTGACAAATCATATTATAGCACACCCAGAGGCGCTGGCGTTTCATAGAAACCAATTTTGAATGGAGGTCCATTTTTAATTTTTTAGAGCACACACAGCATCAAATGTTGCACCTTTTAAAATCAGAGCAGAGATCGCCTCACTAATGATAAATGTTAAGATTTAATTAGGCAGTAAGCACTGACTCAATGCTAAATTTGCTCTTTAAAGACATGTTAAAAATTACAACCAAGGTAAAATATGAATAAGGGTTGACTAAGATAAAAGATGACATAAAAGAAACAGAAAACATCCAAAATGAAAACATCTTTTTATTGTCATACACTTTGTAAAGGATGAGTGCAAATAAAAGAGCTTGTGATCAAAATCTACTCATCACTAAGCCATGGACCATAAGGCATCATTAAATACAAGCTTTTTGGAGCTATCATCTACAATACAAGGACGGAATCAAGGAAAAAAAAAACAACATAGCATCAATGCTTATGCAATTAGAAGGAAAATGGAGGAAAAGAAATTTAAATGAACAGAAAACAGAAACAACAACCCAAAAAAAAAGAAAGAAAGAAAGAAAGAAAACACAACACAATTTGTACATTCAAAAGAAAGAAGTCAAAAAATTCACAAGGAATATTGATATTACGGCAAGTGACGATAAAACATAGTCTACAATCTGTTATGTACACTTGGCACTAATGTTAGATCTTTGATTGTTGTCCAGTCAGGTTGTTGTCACCTCTAGCATGTGCACAGGTCGCATTTTTTTTTTTTTTTTTTATTTAAATGCTAGTCTACTCATTTATATAATCTATAAATATTCTGAAACAATCATTCTCTCAAACAAAGCTGTTGAAAAGTTTTGCAAAGCCTGACATAAAACTTCATTAGGTATTGAGATCAAACTGCTCAATGGACAACAGTTCATCAGAAAAATGCTCACATACTTTTTATATATAGTGTAGAAGGATTATTTTTTTTTTCATAACAAGAATCAATCTTTGATAGTCCATCTCATGCACTTGAACGTTGTAAACAGTACAAATATAAATGATCCACTTACAATATTTGAATCCCAGCAATTCCAAAATAGACAGACAGACTCCAAAAAACAGCAGCAGATTGTTTGTATGCATTTTCCAACACACAGATGTGTATATAATGAGGTGGAAAATGGCTATTTAACATGACTAGATTGTCTCTATCTATTCGACTTGGCTAGAGAGAATCAAAAGCAGTATACAGCTCGAGTGACACCACAGCTTCCAATTCATGATGATATGACTCAGATTTGCTATATCTCTAAAACATACATTTAAAATATATTATGATATACAGTATGAAGTAGAAAAATGGCCTGGGGTGGTCTTCAGCATCCTGATATGTCTTTTCTGATATGTTAAAGGGAAAGTTCAGCCAGATTTAAGTTACTTACTTGTTACTTTAACTTTATAATCCAAGAACTTGATATTTCACACTTCTTTCACGATTTAAAAAAAACAAGAAGGCAAGTTTGCAATTCATTTGTCCTCCACAGTCACCCTGACAGCAGTGTTGTAGTCAAGTCTAGTTCATGCCAAGACAAGACAAAGTCTGTTTTAAACAGATTGAGAAATTATGAAAACCAAAGGCAGCTATGTTGAAGTTAAAATTTAAAAAAAAAAAAAAAAAAATTAATGTAATGTAATGTAAAAATGTCATGTGACAGGAAATGACCTATTGGGCAAGTTCTGCAGCATTTTTTCAGGTGTGTTCAGACTAAACAAAAAGCACTTCATTCCTACACAGCTGTAGCTAGCTAACAACATGCACAGACTCTGTGTGTGTGTGCGCACGCATGCCTGTGTGCACGTGTGTATTGTGCCTATACGGTATATGTGTGTACTGCAACGACAGAAAGGAACATTGCTCAGTTCAGTACAGCTGCTATGGTTCGACTCAGTGTGGTATCGCCATTGACTGTGTAAAAGAAGCGGATGTAATCTCTGCGTCTGAGAGGTAAAGCCAGTGTGAAAGTACCTTAAACCTGCATTCTTTCTAATGACCTGGAGGGGCTGACTCTGCTGGTTGCAAAGAGAAGTCTGGTGGTATAGAGGTCTATGAAAAAATGGCCTGACTGGTCAGTTGATTTATTACCTCATCGCTAGTTTCAAACCTCCTTCAATACAACATGAAGTTTATTTTGCGAATGATGGTCTCATTTAGAGTGAAATAGATGAAAAAGCAAGGTATGCATTCGGGCTACCTGAGCGACCAATCAATCAGAATAGAGGCATAGCAATGGATATTCTGTTATATGATATGGTCACTTCTGCCTCCAAAAAAAAAACAAGATGATGACGGCCATAATTCTAAACTCCAGGCTTCCAAACGGAAGTCACAAACTAATGGGTGACATCATGGCGTCTGCAGCCACTTTTTTTAGCACAGTCATAATTGCAGTAGTAGTGCTTCATTATTACATTATCTCTGTGGTCATTGTTCTGCAGAAGTTGCACAGTCTCACTTTAGCTCCACCTTGAGTGTAAAATTCACTTTGCATTCAGTCTGAACACACCGTCATACAGCTGATTTCCAAAGTATTGATCGTTACTAAAATGACTTAGCTAGCAACAAACAATACATTTAAAACTTACTTATACTCACAAAGTGTTCTTTATGAAGTTAATATTGAGGAAGGATTCTCAAAAAATACTCAGCATAAACGTAAATGGGAATAAGCTGAGGGATTTTTTTTTCCAGTTGAGCACGGCAGGATGGATTTGAAGAGCTCCAATTCAAAGTGACTACAACACTGCTTTTGAGCAACTCTGAATCGGAACAAACTCAAAGTTTCAGATTTGCCTTTCTAAAGGCCATGTGCTCTCCCCTCACGTGTCTAACAGTCACACCATCACAGAACTTGGTTTCTCTCCTCAGACCCTGGCTCATTGGCAACCGGTCTTTCATCCATGTAGGTTTCCTTTACTATTGTATAAAACAGTATCATACACTACTCAGAAAGCTAATGTGTCATTTCAATACTCTGCCAGTGATTAGGGTCTACAAAGTTAAAATAACTTAAAATTACTGCACTGACTATACAGTAGCGAGCTTTAGGTTTTTATCTGTATCTATGATATTCTGTATCTATCATGAGCTAGTAAAGTAAAATATACATTTATTTCTAGGAAACGGGGGATAGGGGGCTCAGTGGTAGCATTTCTGAAGGGTAATTAGTTCTGCAACAGTTGGCGAGATACATTTCAAGTGTCAGCGATTTCACAGAACAGCGTCAAGTGAGGGAGTCCTGGTCTGACCAGCTTTTATCCCCAAAGTTGTTGTTCAAACGTCTCGCTTATGTTCACAGGCAATATTGAAAGCACAGGCTGATCAGAGAACAGTCTCCCATCAAAGAACCGTGCCAACACATCCCCACACAAACAGGGACGCTGGCGTCTTCACATTCATATGGTACGGTGTAAATTAGAGGACATTTTGAAGTTAAATAAAGCTTTTCAGACAAACGTGTAACCTGTACAGACATCCACACATGAGACACCATGAGGGAACACCGACAAAATGACCTACACAGTTGACAGACATAAGAAATGGCGAGACAATGTTGTGAAAATATACAATGTTTGATGTATAACAGTTACATTCATTCAAAAAAAAAAAAAAAAAACATGGAACAAAAATCTACATTTGTACTCAAACGTGTTTTTTTTTTTTTTTTTTTTTTTTCTCTAAGTCCAGGATGACGTGATCAGTCGAAAGTTACAAGCAAGATACATCCAGGAAATAAATCAAATACTATGAAGGGATCAAGTCAATAGTAAAAGACAAAGAAGGTAAAGGAAAAAAGATCCAGTATGGTTTAAATCAAACCAAAGAAAATATGAGTCCCGACTGCGTTGAGAAGCTGGACAGTCAACTTATCTGTACACAGACATGCCAACATTCCATGAAAATACACACAGCATGGGCAGTTTTCATCACTGGGCTGGCTTTTGGATTCAGTGCATTCTTTAAGGAGGTGGGTTATTCATGTAGAGTTATGGCGGCTGTTTTTTTTTTGTTTTGTTTTGTTTTGTTTTGTTTTTATAGTTGCTGATTGTTTGCTATTTTGTGTCCCTAACTCATTTGACATACTCAGCTGACTTCCAGAAGTGCCCTGGGTGGGAAAGGCGACGGTTCCGTTTTGGCAACTTTTCCAGTAAATCTACCAGCTTGGAGAAGCTGGGCCGCTCTTCCTGCTTGTACGCCCAGCACAGAAGCAGAATGTCCTGGAAAAGACAGAAAAAAAACATTTTGATTTTGCATTTAAACATCTCCAGGTCTGTCGGAGAGAACACATAGTTACTGAATAAGTAAGCACTGTGCAAATAATTGTCCCTGTATTTATTTTTGATGTGCCTAACAAGACAGGAGCAAAGCCAAATCGTCAGGAATATGAATGCTGAGCTGGGTTTTAATTGGACTGAGGGAGTGACTTGTAAGACATGCTAATGAATGACAACATGTGACCCGCAAAACTTTGTTTTGCTAAGAAGTTCCTAACTGTTCTCTTCAGAAAGTTTTTTTTTTTTTTTTTCGCTGCAATTTCACTTCAATCCTCCTAAAAACTTTTCCTGTGTGTCATCTTAAGATCCACTTTTGGAGCACTTCTGTGAATCCAGCCCCAGATTGCTTATTGTCTCTATCATGCAAAGTTAATTTGTCAACGTTTATAAAACGTGTTGGAGCAAAATGAGTCCAGGATTCAGCGAGTGCTTGAGCATGAATGGGGTGACTTATGAATTGTGACAAATTAAAAAGAAGAACTTACTGATATCTCTTTCCCCATGCCAGTTTGGGTGAGGTTGGGTTTCATCCCGCTGCCAATCTGCCATATGATCACCTCTGCTGGCTGACTCTTGTAAGGCCACTCACGTGCATGTAACTCGTACCAGATGGTGCTGTGGAGACAGAGGACCAGAGTGGGTCAGTGCTTTGGCCTGTGCGGTCTGGAGAATAACACCACTGTCAAAACACACCTATGGACGCCAGCGCCAACACTGCCACTGTCACAAGCACTCAATCCGTCTCAATGATTTTAATCAGATGTTAGATGTATGTACATTTGCAAAAACTTGCATTTCCTGGATGAATTTTTCCGTCGACTTCAACTTTTGAAAGACAGTTTCCTCCAGAAGTTAAAGAAACAACACATTTTTAATTATTGCCCATGCAAACTTAGCACACACCTTGATGAATATGTAAAACAGCCATGGGTGTCACCTCTAGGTAACACAAGGGCTAACAGAGCAGCTGGACAGTGTGCGCTCTTCTTCCCTTAAGAATGATAAAGGGACAAAACCTCCATATGGGGAACCATCTGAAAATGCAATTGTGTAAGGAGTCAACAGAGCAGGGTACACCCCCCCCCACCCCCACCCCCATATGAATCAGTAATGGCAGCAGAGGAAGAACCGGAGCTGTGGGGACTTAATCAACTTAGTAAAAACGTAAAATTGGATTTTGAAGGAGGAGGCAGGGACACCTTGCTTTGAGAAACCTGAGTGACGCTCAGAAAAGCAATGTGTATGGAATAACTCTGACAGTCTGTGTTGGCGTTGTGCGTTTCTGCAAACCACAGACACGTTAAATGACTAAGTGATGCATAGTTGACGTTACTGGTACATGTGTATGAGCTGAGCTCTCATCAGGAGGGAGGAGGGGATGCCGGTGGAGTGTCACTCTGGGCAAGACGACCGCGAAGCAGGAGACCACTGTTCCAGCCGTGTATTCACTGAGACCTCAGGACATTTTCCAGCCACACGTGGCAACAAAACCAGGTATTTTAAGCCAAAACAGCTGTTCCTGAGAATACATTATCTTCCCCACAATCAGGTATATGGAACCAAATGGAGTCTATGTCAAAATCAGATATTTTTAAGCAATTAAGTTTTAAAATTGTTAATCCTGCACTCATTAAATGGTGACATAAGTTGAATATCTAAAGTCAGACACTAACCGAAGCAAAATAACACATATTATAACATATTCTTTGTACAGTAAGCAGTGAACATCTGTATCTATAATGAGATCTGAAAACCAGTTAATGAAAGTTGCCTCTTTGTCATGTGATGTGGAGCTGGAGTTGTAGGATACTGCTCTGTAAAAGTAAGTAAGGAAGAATTTTGTTTTCGCCATTACGAGTGTATTGAATTCACACACACATTTTGGGTGTGTAAACCTGCTGTGTCAACAGTGAGCTCTGACTGCCCTCCTGACGCTCCAGTATCGTCCGCACAAACAAACAGGAGTGCAACAGGTCAGAGGACACTTACCCAAAAGCAAAGACATCTGACTGTTTGGAGAAGGGGAGCTTGTCCTCCTCTGTGTCTGGAGACAGCTGCTGGATAATTTCAGGGGCCAGGTGACACAGCCAGCCGTTGGGGATCCTCAGTTTGTCTTCTCTCCGGCTGCAGAACGAGGAAACGTGGAGATGGAGACTTGTCAGTGTTTACTGATCTGCTGTATGACGCTGCCAAGCAAAAGATGTTATATTGCTGCATTTTCAGAACAGCACACTGTCACTGCAGATAGCCATAATAAGATAACCATTACAAGGGTCTCTTTATTTGAGCGCACCCTTACCAGAAAAACGACCACATAGGTCAACTTTCCAAGCAGGTTATTAGGGCACATATTTGATCACGGTGACCTCTAGTGGCCAAATTATGATGGCAGCAAAGGAAGAAGTCAGGTGACAGTATAAAAAGCAAGAAAGACCACATCTGGATATTCCATATTTCCATAGTTTCATTCCTGTCGATAATCACGGCTTTAATTGTATCCTGTGTGACCGTTTGACTACTTTCATTGAATATTGCTGCACCTCCAAATGTCAGCAGATGTGTCCCTGCTAAGAACTGCAACAAGTCATATTGATTGTAATCACTGCACCAGTTGAAGCAGATCAATCAGCAGTGAGGCACCAATTTAATGTGGTCGACTTATTTAAGAATCGACAAAGATGAATAATACTTTGCTCAATGCCAACAAAATACAACATGTTAATTAGTGAGCTTTAGAGGTGCTAGTCAGATTTCTGGTAACATTTTATGAAAAGGATACAAATCATACAACTCCATGAGTTAATGCATGAATTACTGCAGGACGTATCATGAATTCCTGTTGCTCACCATTAACAAATGATGAGGTCACTATGGCTATGAGTGATTAGTTCATACTTAATAGATCATCAGTTCAGGGATGTTAATTCATAGTTACTTCATCCATTAATTGATATGCAACTAACTTAGCTGGATCCCTCTATCATGCATTTGCTCAACATGGGTGGAACAGGATTTTTGGTTGTGTCTGAAATCATCTAGCAGGTACCAATTGAAAAATTAGATGAGGATGATGAGACGTGTTATGAGGTAACTCTGAATTAACTCTTAACTGATGATCTATTAAGTATGAATGAATCACTTCAAGTCATAGTGACCTCATCATTTGGTAATGGTGAGCAATAGGTATTCATGATACAGCCTGCATTATTTCATCCATTAAATCATCATGAATCATGCATGAGTTAAACATCATTGAAGTATATGATTTGTACCCTTATTATAAAGTTTGATGAGATTTTTGAACTGTAGCCTACCTAAGCCTCCTTCATAACAATATGATTTGTGAAACTGTGTAAAAATTTACATCTGATTCAGCTATGTAATCTGCTAATTATATATGGGAAAACATGACTATTAATATAATCGTGCTGTGCTGCAGATGTACATGTATCGAGGCAGCTCGCTGTGCCATTCTCACTGGTCTGTCTCAAAAACTCTTTCGCTGCCCTCAGATGGTTCCTGAAAGTCCCAGCTTCACGAGGTCAATCTTCAGCAGATACAATATGTGATTACTGGTTTGCTCAGCCATAACCTGGCAAATGACAGAAAATGTACTCTATTTGTTAGTGGAGTAAGAACCAATTTAGAGCATTTTGATCGTTGCCAGTAATTCAATGCTTTCTTTGTATGACACTGCAATTTGTACTGTCCAACCACTATTGGATTTCTCTGCTCATCCTTGACCTGTTCACCCTCTTTTTTTGGACTCTCTTTTCCTTCAAGACTGTTTGTGTTCTTCAGTGGAAAAGGAGAGATGTCTTCCACAAAGAAGAACTGAAGACAAACAGTTTTCACTTGATTGGCACCTATTTAAGGTGAAAAGCACACGCGTACGTTAGACTTAAGATTACACTCAAAATGATGAGCTTTGAGTTAGATTTCAACGCCTCTATCTCATTAGACATACTCCATGTTGTTTCCTGTCAAAACAGGATGTTGCAAATTACCCCCTCATGTTGGTCTATTTGTTTTGTGAGAAACAGGGAAAATTGGAGCCAGTAACAAAAGCAAATGTGACATCATGAGCAGAAAAGCTGACACGAGATTAAAACTTTGGTTAAAATAGCTGAGGAGAAGCAGGTTTTAAAGGGTTTGTATGACTTAAACCACTGCATGTTTAGAGACTGCCCCCATTTTTCATTCTTTTCCTGCTTATGGTCATTTAACAGTCTTAAATGAAGCGTAGTACTTACTTAATGTCAAAGAATACAATTACTGACTCACTGTCTTTTCCTTCTGCTCTATGTTTTGCTGTCCCTGCCCCATTTGCATATACTGTTATATATTATGTTATTGTCCATCTGCGAGACAAATTCCTGTAATGCACACGCTGAAAAAAGCACTCCTGTCTTGTATGTGTATTGAACATAATTACCTGCCAGCCTGCAAAACCCCAGATATAGTGAAGAGCCCAAAGTCGGTAATGACGACTTTGCCGTTGTCATAAAACACATTCTTGGACTTCATGTCTTTGTGTAAGATCCCCTTAGCGTGGAGATAGCCCATCCCCTGAGGACAGAGAGAGAGAGGGAGAGAGAGATGTGGCTTTTTCTGTAATATGATGTGTGCTACAGAAGTGTTCTCAGGAATCAGTGTTGAGTTGTTTTACCTTGACCATCTCTTGTGCGATCTGTCTGGTCTTGTTCACATCCAGTACAACCTTGGCATCCCGCACCACAGAATAAAGTGTCCTGCCTTTACATAAGCTGAGAGAGGGAAAAAGACAAGGACACGAGTTCAATTCACAGTGTTGACTTATGCAATCACTTTATTTTACTTGAAAAGATTGGACAAACATCACAGGTCGACCCTGTGATCACATTCAATCTTTATTTGTTGTTGCTAAATGCTTTTTGCCGCTGCCTTTGATGAAAACAATTTGGGACAATTCATTCATATTTTGCTTTGCATTGTAACTGCACTATAATTTGGATTCTTCTGTTTATTCTGTAAATTCGATTTAATCTTATTTTTTATATAATATATTGTTTGACCCTTATTCTATCCTCTCATAAGGCATTTTTTGTCCTTTGATTGCATTGCTGTTGAAAGCTGCTGTACAGATGAACTTCAGTGAGGTATTCAATCACGACCGTTTTTCTTGCTAATGCTGCATTCAGGCATGCCAGCAGAATGGGAGGAATTGCTCTTATTATGCACTATTAGTGTGGAGAACAAGCTAAATTTGCTTTCTTGTTAAATTAGCAATTTCTTAACATTTTAAACCAGATAAAAAAAAAGCCGTGTAGGCTGCGTGTCTTATCTTAATTAGGTATAAATCAATTGCATTAACGTTGGCAAACTTCTCCACGAGATATTGTGCCTGTCAGAACCGCCTCACATCTCCTATTCATACGTACAACGAGGCAACTGGTGCAGTCTTTCCAGGCTGTACGATATGATGTGAACATGGAATAACAATGCAATAATGTGACTGTCATGACACATTCATTGTCTGCTGGTGGGAGTGTGAACTGCAGACTGTTGCACTGTTTCTTGGTTCCCACAGCACTTTTCTTTAAGCAAACCACTACAGTGGATTCACCGTAAACGTCCAGTGTGAAAGCATCCATAGTCGGAATACGGACACAGTATTTAACCAGCCATCATGTGTTTTTGCCACTTTTAACAAAAACCCAGGCTTACCTGCAATTCATGTGTGTGAGACTGTGTCAGTGAGTTAGGGCAGTTTGAGATGTAGTTAGAGGATAAAATGTCATCAATCTGAACTGAAACATGTGCCCACTCTCTGCCAGGGTGAAGCTGCGGTGCGTGGAGCTGGTGTCATATTTCTGGAGGGGTGCCATCGCAACAGCGTATTAACAGACAGCTCTACAACCACCCCCTGCCTCACACCTAAAGCCCTCTTCCCCGACTGTGCCACGCAGGTGACCAACAAAGGACCTAAAGCCAACAGTTCATGCATATTCATTCCCAACGAGTAGCTGACAGCAGCTGCATTTTTAGTAGCTCTCTTCCCTTGGGCTCTTTTCAACGCAGAAATGTGGTTTTATGGCTTTGTGTCACTTCAGCCAAAACCTTTACGTCAATGTCACATCTTATGACAATGATTACCCCAGACGAACAGGATGTGTAGAAGATATAATAAGTACACAGCAGTAGCTTGTCATGGTACTCAGCTGATGAAAAGCTAATGAGGACACCTCAACTTAGTCAAAGCCACCTTTGTGCTTTGAAGAGGACTAATTATGCCATTTCCAAGGTTAAACTCAGCGATTGCAAAACAGACGACCCTGTGGTCTGCGATCCACTGTCACCTGTAACAAATGAACAAGCGAAGTAAAAGATATAATCAATATTTAGGTTTCCACTAATGCAGCTTGAAAACCCCCATCATTAATAAACCAATAAACCAAACTAAGGTTTAATGTTAGAGGTTTGTCATGTTGCACTTTGAGCTGCATGAGCACGATAAAGCTCGCGTTCATGCCTAAAGCTCCGTCTCCTCAATGGAACCAGTGCGAGGACGATACACTGTGTCAGTTTTCCAGTCGGCCCGGTTTGCAGATTCGACCATGCAGAAAAATGAAAACAGCCCAGATCGGTGGGTGGTGCTAATGCAGCTGAATGCTGTTTGCAAACCGCCATTAAATCCAAAAGAGGAAGAAGAAGACTGTTAACAAAAGCCATGTGGTTGGAAATGTATTGGTCAGAACAAGACAACAGACCCCTTGCAATTTCTACATGGAGGGCTGGGTTTGGTCCAGCCGGACTACACGAGCCCAGTGTGAACGCACCTCAAGACTGCATGTTTCAGTTCCATGTTTTTAAGCAGAGTATTGGTGGATGACAAAGCCACCTGTTGCACTGACATTTGATTTTATTTTCAGCAATCAGCAGCGAGGATATCTGAGAAGCCGCCAGCTCATCTCTCAGCTCCCCTTCACTCACGACAACTTCAGCTGGCATTAACTGCAATCGCACACGTCAATCAGCCGATCAATCAGTCATTTGTTGTTTAAAAGGTATTTACAACCACCGTGAATGTGAAAGAGCAAAATGATTACATTTAGCTTTGTTTTAACGCATTTTTTACACTCTGAATCCAGCATGGAAATCCCTCTCTGTCTTCTCTTTTCTGCCTTTCTGTCTTAATAGAGAACGGAAGACAAATAATTTAATTTTTTTTTTTTCCAAAAACAGAAGAAACAAAAGGGGGTAAATTATTTTTTTTCGTGAGACACCCGTCTTTGTTCACAGACTGTGTTGATGACAGTGGGAGAGTGGCAGATATCTGAACAATTTCCTTTTGAACATTATTAGCTGTGCTAATTAATTAAGAGAGTATTGTTAATAATGGTCTTTAAAAAGAACAGCCGTGTCCTTCTTATTACAAATGAGAAAATACTTGCTGCACAGAAATGTAAACGCTAATCTGTGAAATAAGTTTTCCACTATGTGAGCGAATTCATTCAAGCTCACTCCAACTGTGTGCTGTAGTCAACTGCACTGTAGTCAGATGCAGCAGGGGGTGTGGGTGTGGGTGGTTCATCCATTCAACAGCAGCAGCAGCCTGTTCTAATCATAACCTCTGCACGCTTCATTGTCAGCCACTCTAAACTCATTGTCCTAGAGGCGGGCCGATCCGTGGTTGATCTGAAATGGGTCCCAGGTGACGCTACTGACAGCCACCGACCACCCCGAGTTCAGAAGCAGAGCAAACGGTGTCAGCACACGACCGGCAAAGTTTTTTGATTATTCTTCATATTTTTCATCCACTCTCTTTTTTGGAGTACCAAATGATGTTCACAATACACAAACATACAGCGATAGCCTTCACCACCAAAGTCTGGGTGAATACGTCATTCTGATTGGCTGCAGGGTGTCCATTACACCTGCTAAACAGTTCCAGTGAAACCGTCCACCGTTGTGAATTAATGCTTCATAGTATCAGCCTGTATCTAAAATAAGTAACCATAGCAACAGGGATGCAATCAAAGCTTCTGTTTACAATTTACGGCAACACATTAACAAGCTAACAGCTAATGACAACAATGAGTGACGTCTTCACACTGCGGTCGGTCAATGCGTCATCCTCTGAACACCACAGGATGGTCACTGTAACACAGCTTTCCGTACAACACAACCCGTCACATCGTTATCCTTACCTGGTGATGATGGCCAGATGTGGTGGGCTCATGCAGGCCCCCATAAACAGCACCACATTCTCGTGGCGAGTGTTGCGGTAGGCCATCACCTCACGTTTGAAGGCCTTGAGCTGGTCCTCGTTGTCACGCTCGATGTCGATCAAGCGGATGGCCACCTCGCCGTGCCAGCGTCCGTGGAACACTTTGCCGAAGCGTCCCTTACCGATCATCTCCCCGATTTCCAGCTGCTCGAATGGGATGTCCCACTCCTGCAGGAAAATGCTGGTCTGGCTGGCCTTGCGCGGGAAGTTGCGAGCCGACAGGAGCGACAGGTTCATCTCCTCGAACTCGTCACCGGAGTCCTCGTCGTTGGCCTCCTCGTTCTGTGAAAAGGCAAAATGCAACTGTTCTCATGGAGCTCTAGGCCTGCATTTCACAAATCTGCAAGTATGCATTGTGATGAAAATGCCCTTATACAACACAAAGAGGTGGTGTTAAAATATTCTACCAAGATGTCAAATGCTTATATTCTGTTAAATGCCATTAAGCAGCTGGAAGATTACAATTTTGCTAAAACCTCCTCCAAACTACGTAGGAGTTTCGGAGGGCAGATACATACAAAGTTGTTTATCCGCTGGATGTAATGCCTTGTGGTGTCATATTATTGTTCTTTCTTTCTTTCTTTCTTTCGTTCTTCGTTCTACTTTGCTAGATATGCAGTGACATCAGTACTCAGTAATCATAAATATGCTCTGACATATACGTAAAAAGTACTATTACTCCTCATACACATATCTCGCCTCTGCATAAAATAGCATCTAATTGTTCTCAAGCTGTGTGCATTTGGAATACTGACTGCTATTCAGGCCATTACCGATAAAAAAAATAGAGAGTTATGAAAAGGGAAAACAGCCGCGGGAAAAACTGGCTGATTTAGTCTGATTTGATTTGAAATATAATGTACCGCACGAGTCAAAATGACCTATTCAGAGATGCCTGCTGGAATATCATTCAAGGCAATCTGCATCACATTTTCTCAAAATAAATCATTGTTACAGGAACAGCGATGACAATCAGTAAAGGTGCGTTTGTTTTTTCCTTCTCGCTGCTTTTGACGCATAACTCACCTGGAGGCTCCTCAGACAGCTGAGCCAAAAGATGCTAAATGAGAGAACAACGCAAATGACTGCGGCGAGCGGTGGTGAGAGCTGCAGTTTGTCTTCATTCGAATTCACGAGTGATTTCTACCTATCTAATTTCACACTGATATTATTGACCAAAACGTGGAGAATGGAACGGACTGAATGAAAAGCTAACAGGCACATACATTCAAAAGAGTAGAGATCACAAGAAGGACTCACATCTGATGTCGGTTCAACTTCGATTTGAAGTAAAGGGTTGCCCTCATTCCTAAAAGCAAGAAGAATAAATGTAGAAATAAATCCATGAGAAACGACATAAATAAAGCAGATCCTTCACACATTGAACTAATGAGCCTATGGTTGTTTTTTTTTATATATCTTTGATTATTCAATTTATTTCCTGTCAAATAAAATCAAGAAATCAATGAATCAATCATTAAGTTATTTAAACAGCTGTAAATCATGTCGTTAAGTGTGTTGTTACACGTGCATCAAGGATGGATTCTGCAAAACCAGAGATTCTTCGTCCTTTTCAAAATCTGGCTCCTACATTACCCACAATGCAACCACAGAGATTCGGGTGTGTTATGCTAATACTGCTAACCTAGCCTCGAGTTGCTAGCATAACGCAGATATGAAGAGCATGCTAGAGAGGCCTGGAAGCTCACTTCTTTCACACACCCCAACATATTTTTTCATTTTCAAAAGAGACATCATTTGAGGCGATTTTATCTGATTCTGCAGCTTCCTCTGGAGCCACAAAGGACTTTACAAAACTTTTTTGACATATGCATTGGAACTCCCAAAGACCTGTGAACAGACTCTGATAACTGAAGTGATTGACTTCACATGTGTGTTATATTTGAGAGAAGTGAAACTTTGAAACCTGAAACCATTTGTCTGAGTTTTTTAGTCACTTTTACACTGTTTCACACATGATAAAGTCGCATGGATGGATTTTGAAGCTGTCTGTTGTCCCTATTTTGTGAACAGGCGACTTTTTCAGTGTTCTTTTACCAAGACGCCGAAGACGAGAGACATTCTGTTAACACACAATCTTTTGTTCTAAATGAGGTCCTTCATTAAGGCCATTTTAATGACTGAGATGAGACATTTTCACTGTGACTTGCAGACTAATTTAAAGCCTAGATTTGCTTTATTTTGAATCATTAACATTTCTTTTCTACAGCTGCAGAGCCAGTGATTGACTTTACAGAAGATAATAGTTACATTTCCCCTCCAACTAGTCAATCCTCCAGCCTTTGTGTGTTGATTCTTTTTTAAAGGTTGTTAATTTTACCGTTTTTGTGGAGAAGGCATTTTCTTTGGCACTATTCTGTTCAATCAGGATGTGCATTTTACTCCTAAGTATGCCCACTGCAAAAAATGACTGTACCAGAGGCTTTTACACTGGAGATCACCTGCAGTGGCCCACAGGTGGCAAGAGCACATCAACAGTATTTGACAGATAAACGAATAAAATGTGAACAGGATTGAATGTGACAAAGGGAACTCCTGATTACTGGCAGCATTTTCTAACCTTAATTTATAATCTCACTGTCATTTATGAAGTTTCAAGTGCGTCTGCGCCCTGAGCCCTTATTAATATCTGACCCTGGCATGTACACTGTCACCCACACTGCTGGTGCCAAGGACACGACACAAATGAAGCCACTTCTCCTCCTCGACCCATCCTCCTCCGTCCACATAACTGGCTGCGTAACATCAGCGTGTAACCTCTCACAACCTCTCTCTGGTATATTAACACTGATTCACAAAGCAATCCTGGACTCATGGGCAAAGACCAGACGTGAGGCAGAGTAGAAAATAATATGTGACTCCTGTGGCGCCAAGAGCCTCTACCAGCGGTTCGATCTCTGCTCTAATGAGGGGTACCTGCCGGGTGTTGGGGTCTGAGACAGGCCCTCATTAACCCTGGGATGAGGCCATTAAGGCCAAAGAAATCTGCCAGCTGCCAGCTGCAAGAGCATACAAAGATGTAGGAAAGCAGGGACAATAGCATTAATTAAATCAGAGGACTATGGGTTTCATAACCGCACTAATGTATTCACATTCGTCAAAAGGCAGAGAACGAGTGGCTGAGAGAGTGAGAAAAGGAGGAACGATAAGATGGTGAAACTGTCCATCTATAGATACAGTAAACAGGGTTCACAAGGTTAGAGATGTATTGTGTACACTTTTTAGACAGATGTCTTCATTATCTCATATGTTTGGCTGCATGTGGCTGCCTTCATTTAGATTATAGCCAGGTGTATTTTTTTTCCAGTGCTTTTATTGACTGATTCCAGTGGAGAGTTTTTTTTATTTTATTTCAAAGAGGCTAGCTTGGAGAATGAGCTCTTGTAAAAGCACTTTTTAAATCAAGAGATTTTATTTTTCTTAAGAACATCTTTCTATTTACAGCAACAGCTCTGATGAAAAGCTTACTGTATTTTTCATGACTCTTCTTAAAGTACTACAAGTTAGATATTAAAATCATTTCTCTGAAAGGATAAAAGAACAGACCAGCATCACCACATACAAAGAAAGTGAGAAAACACATACAAGGAATTCCCTTCTTATCTCTTCCTTTACCTCGTTCTATTTCACTATTTGAATCTCTGTTTCTACATTTTCTGTGTGTGTAGCATGGAGGGGCTCCTGAATTGTGTAATGACAATAGAGCTGAACCTTGAACCTTGAAGAGAATTTATTGAAGTACCCAGTTTTCTCTGCCTGGAGTACACCTTCAGAAAAATCAGTCATCCAGAAAATTCAATGACCAGAAAGAAACCTGAAATGCTTCCTAAGGTAATTGAACCAAAAGCATTCTCTTACCATTCAACACTGCTTTCATTCCCCCTCCACTTCTTACCTTTCCTTCATCAGGAAATGAGTGGCCATTGATGAGTTTGAATTCAACACAGTGGCTGTCAGTTGAGTCAGCTGATTCATCCAATATTTGTGAGACACTTTGAAACGTAAATGTTTTGTTCTTTGCCTCTTTAATCAAATTATTCGGTGCATTTTGGTTCTCCTCAAACTAAGGGACACTGCATTACATTCATACATTTTATCTTAAAGCTTGCAGCTGCTACACGGATGTGGCATGAAGATATCAAATACAGCTTCGTTCTTTTTTTTTGTCTCATGCCCTATACCTCAATCTAAAAACCCATAACATTTGCCGTTCTCTCTCTAGGACCTTTTCAAGACCATCTTGACATTTCAAAAATAGAATAAACAGTGGCATCATTTCCCATCGATTAAACCATTACAATCTATGGGTACGGCCCGTATTTCATCACAATTGACCATCCGCCTATAGATGGAGGTTCTCTTGCCCTGTTTCTCATGATAGATTGAGATCCTAATCTAATTAACATCTGGGTCAAAAGGCATCTCATCACTCCTCCTCCTCTTCCGGTTGTTTTCCCGTGACCACTGGCTTCCTCAAAGAGCCAGTGAAAATCCAGTTGGCATCCCAAGTGTAGCGTGAACTAAAGGCCATGCTAACATTAGTCTCTGAGTATTCGTCATGTCGTCCTTCGCATTGAAATTGTCACCCAAATATCTGTGCTCCAATAAGTTTGACTTGGCCTCTGACCAGCAGCCACAGAGAAGGAGGAGAGGGAGGAGGAGATGAAGGAGCATGAAAGATGACTGAGAGGAGACATGGGCCTGATGAAGATCAGAAGTACTGTCTTCATTTCTTTAAAGGTAGACATGTGGTTTGGTTGAAAGGCTTGTGCAATAGATTCTACTCACCCTGGTTCAGACAGGACAGGGTGCAGGATGACCTGCGGTGCTCTGCTTGGAGGAGCTTCTGGAGCAACATCTGGAGATATTAGTCACAAAACATCAAACCAACAAATTAGAACAAAGTTGCACTCATTATTAAACCCTTTTTAACATTGTTAACATCTTTCCCTGGAAGATGTCAACTATAGGTAAGATAGATGTGCTATAAGGATACCACATAGAAACCACATTGTGCAGACAAAACTAGGTGAGGTGAAGAAAGGCTCAGTAGCTTGTTCAGTGACACACATAGCAAAAGTCATTTCCACTGAAATACCTCTGTTCACAGCTACCGCTGGTCTCAATCATATCATGAAAGAACGAACCTAAATACAATGACTGCATGAAATGAGACAAGGTCAACCTTCCCACTAAGGCTCACGTCACAGCGTTAATTAAAGGAATGAGTTATTGTGGGAGATATGATCAAAGTGCGATAGAGCCTGATCATTCATGACACTTGCGTCTAGTGTTGCAGCGGTGCTATCAGTGGGTGAAATCTAAGGCTGAACTACAAATCAAAATCTATGATGAAGGTATTAACAGCGGGTTAATCCCTTGTACCCGGCTTTAGACACCTCCCACTTTGTTTTGAAATTCTGCTTCACGTAGGAGTCCAGGCAAGAGGGCCAGATGAATCAAACTCTGTGTAGATTCATGACAGTGTGTACGGACAAAGACATAAATGTGATATGCTGTGACTCACTCTTTTCATCAGATTTACAAAGCTGCACGTACATCTGATTCTATTTTGTAAATCTCAATCATTGTGGAGTGGGCCAACAAAAGCAAGAGCCTTATTTCAACTCCCACAGTTAGTCATAAACGGGTGTAGATCGCCCTGAAACACACATTAGCATATTGATACTTGCTGCCTGTTCCACCACTCATTAGACATGTAAATGAGAGGAACGGCAAAGAAAAAGAGGTGGAATTTAACCAATTGTATTGTATTGGTGAGGATCTTCAACAGCATCAGAACAGCTATCATTATGTGCAATGGTTAGGCACAGCTGTGGCTATTTACAACACCCATACTAATAACTCATTGCAAGTGTCATCATTGGCTTGACATCTCAATCATCGTTATTCCATGACAGAAGGATGATTAATTACTAATCTATATATCACATATTAAAACAGGCTTCACAATGTGCTTCGCTATTCTGGATCAAAATGAAAACATCATTAAACAGGGAAGTAATTTGCCTCCAATATACAATTGATGAAATTCATCGATAATTTAAAATTAAGTACATTTAAGCCCCTGAGTGATATTTTACAGAACGCTGTGTAGGCTGCTAAATCATAACACAATGAATAACTCATCACTGCACCCACAACTATCTCTTGAAAACCACGTCTGGTCTGAAGTCTGCGTGAGGTGCACATAGCTTCACCACACATTCTCCTTCATCAATATTGGTTCAAGTGTGGGAAAAGGCATACACGTGACCCCAGGGGGGAGTGATCTTTGTAAGGTCAGTGAAGTCACTGTCTGCCATACTGTCTGGAAAAAACAACCAACAATCTCAATGACTGAATTGTTGCATTTTGGAAACACTCCTGGCTGACAGTGCATGGTTTGTTTGAATGCAGCAAAGAAAATGGGAACCCCTCACATCCCCCTAACCATATTCAATTGCCATACTTCTTTCTCAACACTATTTGTATGGAAATATCAGTGTAGAAAATGAGCTCATGGTTGGAACAGTGGCACCGGCTCTGTGGTATGAAAACACACAATATATGTCTTGATGTACGCCAATGTGATATGCTGCACAGTTACAGTATGTGTATTTAAAGCATGTAGAAAAAGCACATTTAATTTGATCACCCTAAAAGGACACGAAGCATATACAGTGTGTCATATTATCAGAGAAAGAGAAACAGCAGGTTGGATTCTCTTTGCTACTCTTGATGGGTAAGGTCAGCTGTAGTGTTGCATCTACCTCTGAAAGACATCAGAGGATTCGCTGCCACGCTTGCCGCCTGTGCTGGCACATGCTGACAATTTGTGACACAAAGTGGGAGCCACAAAAAACATTCCCTTTGTGGCACGGTGCATTAGTAGCTGGCAGCGTCGCCTCACAGCAAGACGGACGTGCTTTTGTTTTCTGTGTGGAGCCTGCATGGATGTCTGCATGGATTTACGCCAAAGACCAGCAAGCCAGGAGGATTGGAGGCTCTACATTGGCCAATGGTGTGAATCCGAGCCAGTCGATCTGTCTGTGGACCCTGTGACTCCTCTGTAGGGTATTCTCACTTGCTATGAACGCTGGGGTGCCATCGACCCCTTGTGAGACTTAAAATGAGCACTTGTGTGAAGATAATGAAAGAATAGATTTTAAATCATCTTGTAATTGGAGGCTTATGCTACCTTTTTTGTTTCCTTTTCTTTTCTAAATAAGTGCCAGTGTTTACAGTAAATTTCATATGACATGAATGTGGAATTAGTTCCACTTAGAGCACAACGGTTTCAGATTGATTGGACTAACAGTGAGTGGTGGTTTTTGACCATGCTGTTATGCAGCTCACAAAGGTAGCTGATGTAATTAAGCTGAAAAACAGACAACAGAGTGTGTGACTACAATAATCAGAACCTGGGTACCGCACTGCGTGCTGTATATTCATGCATTTCCTAAAACCTGTCTCCCCAGTCTCAATTACACCTTGTTCTTTTCCTCACACCACTCTAGGCTGTCTCAGCTGTTATAACCTGCCAAATGAGCAAAGACTGTGTGGTTCCAGTGCGGGCAAAAGCAAAGGGTCTGGGCAAATCATTAGGAGGGCGCAAATGAGACAAGCAATAAGTGGGTGTAGGGGCAGAGAGTCTTAAAGCAGGCCAAGATGTGGATATGAAAATCACAACCAACATCAAAAGAGCCCTCCTCTTCCTTACTTTTGGTGGGCTGGTTGCAGTGCATTATGGGTAATGATTAATTATGAGGCACTTACCTGGGAAGATAAACTGTTGTTTGTATTTGAAATAACTGGAGGCTGCGGGAGGAGACAAAAGGAGAGCTGGAGTTTGATCTGAAGTCATGTGGACTTGCCAGTCTTACATAGCTGTTAGCTCAGAATCTGTTCTCTTTGGTGATGTCATACACTCATATACTTATTATGAGACACAGCTTTGCTTCACAGCACAAATTTAGAGTGAGTACATGTTCTATGACAAAAATTTCATAATACATAATATGAAATCGAAAAATTGTTTACGTTTTTAGGCATGCTAGCAGCTTGACACTGGGGATGGCAATAAGTCCACGTCTTTGGTCCAAACTGAAATGTTTCAACAACATCGGATGGATTGCTCCTCCTGACTTTTATCTAGCTTGGTCTATGAAAATCATATTTCCATCAGACTCAACTGTAATTTGCATTTGGCATGTTTACCATGTTAGCATGCTAGAATTTGCTGTGCCAATCAGCAAATTAAACTAAGAGGGTGAACATGGTCAACATTATACCTCCTTAACATCAGCATGTTAGCATTGCCATGGTGTGAGTCAAGGCTGAGGGTTCACTGCCTCCTCTGTGATAACCCTGTTAAATATTTCAATTTGAGTATTATCAAGTCTTTCACATTTTTTTTACCTGTCAAATTGAACTGTTTCTGTTGTCGCGCCGACTGTGGTGACGGGTGTAGCGGCGAGGGGGGCGTGGCACTGCTGGGCAGGGGAGGAGCCGGGGAGGACGGGGTGGAGGAGGTGGTGGATGACGGATTACTGCTGGAGTCTGGTTGGTACGGGACCGGGATGTGATCCTGAGAAGAGACAGAAAAGAGGCAGGTCATCAGAAGCTTTACTTAAACGTCAATTCTGGTGATTTTGCAAGTTTTAGTCTGTTATCACAAAATGCTTGCACTCTACACTTCATTGTTGGCCTCTTTCTGAATCACACCAGAAGTTTCTTGATTGATTTTCTGCCTTCCAGGCACCACTTGGTTTTCATTAATTTCAGTTCCATATGAAAATCAAATTGCAGAGACTTGAAACTTGCCCGAAAGAGGTAATCCATCACAATGAGCAATACGCTGCCTTTACTTTTGTGACGAAGTTATGTTATCATCGTGTTGGGCAGCAGTTGTGAACAGGAAGCATTTTAAAATCTCTTCTCGGTGGTACGTTCAAGGACATGCCAACATCCAAGGGTTAACTAAAACTTAATCAGGAAAACTACTTGCACTGATCATACTTGAGTGTTAATTAATCATCTTTCTGCTGTGAGAATGGAAAACAGCTCTTCTTTGGGCTGTTTTTGCCATCTCCACCTCATCACAGCCAGCTCCAGACTGATCTCCAGGTCTCGTCCAATGACCTCCTCAGTAATCTGCTGCTGCTGGTCACATCTGTTCAGTTCACTTTAGCTGAAGACTTTGAACTTTTGTTAGCAAACTCAATTTTCTACTGTACATCCCAACCACTGCCTAGACTCAATTTCAATTCAAGTATCAACAAGTATCATCAATCATTTTTTTGGTAATCACTCACAAATAATAACTTTTTCCAAGAAGTCTCCTGATTGTACAGACTGTTGAAAAAGCACTTTGTCAAAAACACATTGTCAGACAATTTAATGAAAAAGACAAACAGCAAGCACTCAAAATAACAGATTTGTTCTTGTTCAGTTAAGGCTTAAATCTTAAATATCAGAGCATCTTTGAATGCACCAACAGTCAGAGGTTTCAAAATTATCCTCGCTCTTAACTGTAATGTAATGATGACATTACTGACAAAAAATAGACAGCACACTTTCAATCTGATGGATTATCTTCCTCAAAGAAGTTTTCAAGTCTGTGCTCGTTGATTCTAATGGCCCACTGAAATGAGGGGAAATCAATGGCTGCCTTGAAGGTGAGAAATCAATCTGAAGATTTAGGGTATGCTTTGAAAAATGGTCTGAATTGATGTAAGTATATGCAATTTGCAATGAATGAGCCAAAACTGTTGTGCAGCTATTTATGTGGATGATTTTATCCGCCCAAGTGAAGTCATGGACTCTGAACTTCAACCAGAGATCATCATCAGCCACAGGAATAAAACATCACATGAATTAAAGCAGAAAGTACGTTTTATTAACATATTAATCTCTTTGCTAGCCTTTAAATATTTACAAGGTCAGAAATTATGAAAGCTATAAAAAAAAAACCCTGACTGCAGTTACACCTGAACTGACCTGTTGAACTCAATGAAATCTAATAAGAAGCAATAACTGGAATTTGGATTATGCCAGTCCAACAGAGTCAGGTCGGTTCAGGTTATGGCCGTCCAGTGTTGTCCTCCCAGAGGTACTGTAAGATATTGCCATCCACCTCTGGTGATACATGGTGATTGTTTTACTTCAGACACGTAGACACACCTGTACTCAGAGTAGAGTAAGCAGCCATAACAGTACTAACTTTAAGTCATCAATCAAATGACTTAATGTGTTCCTATTTTTTGTTCATAGCTGAACAGAATTGTTAAATTCAAAGGAGCCGTGAAGAATGGTTTTACTATCCCAAAGCACAAAAGAACCATGAATGAGCCACTGAGTCTCTCATCAATACCAGGCAATCATTTTGCCAGATGTTAAGATTTCCAGGTGTTAAAAACAAACTGCTCAATAAGAATGGCAGTGCTTTGATAAACAGCGACCTGCATTGCAACAGATTCGAGTTAGTTTCGATCTGCTCTCATGAAAGCTGATTGTGTTTCAATAAACAGGTTAGAAAAATGTGGAAGCCAACATGCAGGGGCCCCTAGTTCAGAAGAGCCCTGCTCACCATAAACACACAACACAGTGCACTTTGAATACAATATCTAAAGTGTTGATCAATAAAGTGCAGTCCTACTCCCTATTAAATGAGTGATACTCTAATACACACACAAACACCCGAAAACAATTCAATCAATCCATCAACTTTTCTAAGCTAATTTTTCATTTTTCTATTATAAATATTCATGTTTATATGCTTGTAATACGTATGGTAAAAAGGTGTGCGATCACTTATTTTGATATTAATTCAATCATGATTTCTAGTACATTGGACTTCCAGTATTTGTGGCATGGTGGGGCATATTGGAGACTATTCATTGTTTCCTATATATCTGTCTTTAATTGGAGGTTTACACAAAGATTTTTCGTATTGGTTCATTGCATTTTGAGATTTCTGAACAGCAACAATGGTCTGAATTTCAAACCCACAGCCTGTGCAATAAATACTGTTCCAGATTGTACATCAGTGTTACCTTTGGTGTCACAAACTATGGTAGTATATTTAATTATGCACTGTAAATTGAACCTCATCTCCACATCTAACAGCATGGCAGAGAACAGCATAAAAACTCTTATATAAAAAGGATCTTTGTTTAAGGTATATTTCCACATTATCTAGGTATCCTTTATCATCCTTTTTTTAAGGAAAGGCATGAAATTTGTGCATTTGTAAAGGTCATATTTCGTGCTTTGTGCTGTGTTCACGATCACACTTCCTTAACACACATTTGGTTCACAAGATTTCCATCATAGTGTTACCATCATGGGAATCTTGTGATAAACTTTTTTCCTCTGGAACTGAGAAATTGTTAGATGCACTGGCTGCAAATATTCTCTGTATGAAAACAAATCCATCTGTGCAAACATCAATACTGCTGAAGATATTTTCGTGCGGTTTCATGATCCCCTGGGAAAGACACAGTGACTCATAACCATTTTCCTGCCCCCAAAAATGGAAGGAATGTGATATGTAGGACAGGTTACACACAGATTGTGATGCAAGGTTTATTTTTTACACTTACCTTGTTGATTTTGTTGGTTTTGGGGAGCGTCTGACTGATGTGCAGGTCTGTGTACCTGAGCGGGTTGTTGATGTCACATGGCACTGATTCAGTCCGTACCAGACGAGCTACTATAGAAAAGAAGCACAGAGCAAAATTAAACAATACTCCCATAATAGCTTCGGGAAAATTAGGAGTAACTCTTTATCAGGCCCTACTTCTAATGTGAAAAATGAACAAACTGCCCTTTTTTGAGCACCATCCATTCATTATCACATACAGACACTTTGTTGAGGAAAAAAGTTTCCTTAAGCAAACTATGTCATTAAGAAAACTGTCACTTTTTCTTATTAAAGAAAGGTTGAAGAAGTCTAATTAGCTTTACCTTGAGTTGTTCCTTGGTGGTCTTATTTGGAGGAGAAAGAGAGAGGGGGGGCAGAGAAAGGACAAAAGAATCTGAATTCTGATAACAGATAATGGGATTTTTTTCAGTGCTGTCTGTGTTAGTACAAACAGTGCATGACGCAGTCACTTTTGTCAAACCTAAGTGGCTTAATTAATCAGCAGATAACCTTCTATCTGTCTTTCATTTCATAAATGGGGCCTCAACTATAAAAAAATGTATCTTTAGTGGCTCTAAGAACTCATGCACATTCAAATACATGAATAATCATGAGAGCAGAACACAGCAGGGCTTACATCAGTGGGTCCTAGCCCACTATATTAGTTTTGTGCTCTGTCAAAGATGCTGCAAAGCCTCCACAACCACACATTACAGATTCTGTATTTAACAAGTGTAAGAAAATGTGACATTGTTGCCAGTCCCTACTTTGAACAAGGTGATTCCTGGAAGCAAAGCTAATGGTGGCTAGCTGGCAGCTAAATCACATGATTGATTTATAGCAAAATCTAAAAGCCAGCAGTTACACAGTGACATTCTTGATGTTTTTTCATAGTGACAGTAACTTATCTTGTAGCTAGCGGTCTGTTGGCTTTTAATTTTCTGTGTTTTTAATCTAATGCCAACTTCAATGTTGACGTTACCTTCAGAATTTTCATCACACCATTAAAAATATCAAAATGGAAAGTAACTTGTACTTTAAGTAACATATTAACCAGGTACTTTTTTCACTTTTACTTTAGTAAGTTTCTCAAATGGTAATTCTAACTGTTGATTGATTTTTTTTATTGCAGTAGGTGTCATCCTACTTGAGCAAAGATTGTTAGTAGCAAGCTTACAGCTAAAGTGTGTGCAGTTAGTTGCTGCTTGGGGGGGAATCACCAGGGGCTGCACAAACAGTCCAGCAGTCACTGAAAATGATGAAAATTCACTTGCTTTCACTCTGAATAAACCCTTTGACCGTACATCAAACCCCCAGTCAGACCGAAAAAGAGCTGACCCCCAGAATGTTGAAGTAATCGAGTGGTATTAGTATCCATAAAGTAATTACTGAATTACCATAGAAATGACAACATGCCACTGTTACACAAAGGAAATATCCATCTCTTTACTTTCTCAGGTTACTTCATTCGCACATAATACACTAAATATAACACCTGGCTTGTGAAAACTAAAATCTGAAAATGAAATAATCAAATACCTTTGAGGGATTCTCGTCCGCCTCGCTGTATGATCAGTAAATGGCAAGGTGGGGCTTCTTTGGTGCATTTGTTGTGGCACTTCAGCCTGAGTGCACACAATGAGACAGGGAATTTGATTAGTGCTAGTCTTTTTTATTATTTATCAGTTTAGTTATCATTTTAGTTTGTTAATTAACATGTAGAAAAACAAGGGAGGAAAATGGCATTTCAGGCAAAAATCAGTGCGGATACTTACTTGCAGTTTTTACATTTCAGTCCAAACAACATTCCCTTTCCACACACTATGCATGTCTGAGACATCCAATACTTTGTAGAAAACCTGCAGGCAAAAGTAAAGAGAGTGAGATAAGGATATTTAAAGAAGCCAGGACATCACTTTAAAGTTGTTGCACATTTGTGTGACATGTAAGAGCTGTGGATTATCATGAGAGTGTCCTGACCTTTTACCTTTAATGACATTCTCTCATTCTGACAGCTTTTGCCAAAGAAGGCCTCGCATCCCCTGCGTAACCTTTCTGCGAAGACAATAAATGCCTGCAGAAGCTACTTCTGTGAAAGTGTTTACCTTCCTAATCTCCCTAACCTGCTGATTTAATTTGGGCCCATTTCATTTTCATCTTTCAGTAACCCTCTGCGAACGAAGCGCAGCGCAGGAAGAGGCCACCGGGTTTACATCAATACGACCATCAGTCCGAGTGATGGGAGCTCAGAGGCCTGCGCCACTCTTAAAGAGACCAACATAGTCTCTTCTCAAACACGGAAATTCACAGCTTGCTCCGCAGTAGCAACCAATTCCCCGTAGAGATTAACTGAGAGATTCCAGCATGTATGTGACTATTTGCTGTATTTACTGATGCGACGCCTGTGTGCCAGCAGTGCTGCTGGCTGGCTAATGTCAGGTGACTAATGTAGTTTGACAGAGTCCGATTCTCTTTATTAGGCCCCTCCTTCGCCTCGGTTGAGAGACACGACTCAATCCAACCCCTGGCTGATTCTTCAGTGGACTCTGCTGTCAAATATGAACGGTGATGTGACATTAAGGGCAGATTCTGCATAAAGAAATGTTCTTTCAGCATAGCCGAGGCTCGAGAGCAAAAGTGGTGCATTGTGTACCGGCTATGCAGATGCACTTATCTTAACAGGCCAACAATGCGATCAAGGGCGCACGTTAGAAAAATGCAAATTGGCACATCAAGGAGATTGCTGGATGGAATAACGGCATTTCTCTTAAAACCAGCCTTAATCTTCAAATAACTGCTCTATAAATTCCACTTGCGCTCAGTTTGGCTGCATATGATGAGGATTAGAGCTTCTCTCTCCACCTCGCTGACTTTCAGCAGGCAAGACACCCACGTTCTGGAGGTTGCTGAGATCCCACAACTAATACGGTATTGTTTCACTTTTCAGATCACTAGCGTTTGGAGTCAAGCAGGGTGAGAGAGAAAGAGAAAGGCAGTCAAAGGGAGAAAGGGAACTGAGATGAGTTATGCAAGAGGCCCTTTTTAATTGGTATGAAACTCTATCACAGATGAGTGTTTGCACATAGGCAAACTCAGACACACACACACACACACACACACACACACACACACACACACACTCACCCACACAGTTTCCTTTAGGCCTACCTGTGTTTTATTGAGTTTCCCAGATCTCTTCGGGGAATCTGCGGGGACCAGCGAGGCACTGAGAGAGTGTCTGAGGAGGAGGAGAACATTTTTTTAGTTAAATGGTAATCCAGACAGAAAGTCTTTCAGAGTTGACTAAATGTCTTGAATCAAACATTAGGTTTAGCACATATGGCATTTTGGGGGAATGGACTAATTTTGTAGCAACAAACTGACACTTCGTTAATCTTAATCAGCTGTTTGTGTATCATACACACAGTCATTAGATAGATAGATAGATAGATAGATAGATAGATAGACAGACAGATAGATAGATAGATAGATAGATAGATAGATAGATAGAATAAATTTAGTGCTTTAAGTTCACTGTTGACAAAGCAAACGGTATGAAAATGCACTTTACAAGACAACCCAGCCTCCAGAGCATTTGCATCGGACAACAATAAAAACCACATCCGATCTATATGTGATATACAATGAAAGGCGGATTCTTTCTAGTGCACTCTCAGGCCAACCGGCTGAAACTCTTTTTGAATTGTTTGCGTGTTTTGATGCAGATATCTCGGACGATGGTGCTAGCTGTATTCCATTGTTAGGCACTCTTGCTTCAAAAGGTTTCCACAACAAAAACCATTCGCTTGGTCCATTAGTGCATGCAGTGACTGAGCGGCCCGACACATTTATGCACCACCTCTTCATACCAGGTGAGAATGGCAGCCTACACAGAGTTGCCTACGAAGGCGGCTGGATGTGGTGGATATACACTCAGATGATTGCGCGCTCTAATGGTGCGCTGGCTGCCAATAATTCAATAACAAAATAGCCATGCTGAAAAATGCTGAAAGAGACATAGGTCATACCAGACAGTGTACCATGCGAGATCATTTTTGTGCTTTATTTGAAATTGTGCAGAAACCTCACATATTACAGGTTTATTTACTGTAGGTTATATTCTGTTACGCCTTTGACAATTTAGACATGAATAAGTACAGTCAACCTCGACAAAACCTGAAATGGAGAGAGGTAAAACCCTGACGATGGACAGCAGAAAAAGAGGACCGCTATCGATGCAGGTGAGGAAGAGACGCTGTCTTTTTTATTACATGCATTCTTCTTCCTCGTCAAAACCTGGCACCTTCTTTACCCACAATGCTACTTGACAGCTAATCAAGCCACTAGCCCCAAACAGACTCCACATCAGCAGATGTTTTTCATTTTCAAACTTGTGGTCTTCAGCCCAAACGCTTCATCAATTAGAATAACAACTGTTACATTAACAATGTATGAGGCAATTTATCAGACTTGGTGCAGCTCCTTCTGGATCCACACAAGCTTTAATACTAATCTTTTCACACATGCAGTAGCACTCCCCAAGACCTGTAAACAGACTTTGATGTGTAAAATGGGCACACTTTCCCTTTAAACTTGTGTATGTATGTCTCATATTTGAAGAATAAAAGGGTTTAAATAAACAGAATAACTCTGCACACACTTTCTGCTATTCATAAGCACACACACACACACACACACACAAACAAGCACTGTCCCGTTTCGCCTTTTTGCATCTTTTAGGCTTGTCGGCTGTCCCAATTTTGACTCAAAGGTGTGCTGCAAAAAAAAGGCTCAGTCAATGAATGTGCAGCTTTGAACCGACAAAATAAAACCAAAGAGAAGAGGAAAGGATGGATTCAAATGTGAAATAAGTGCTATGCACAGTTATTATTACAGTTATTGTGTGTGGCTTGGTGGAGTTGGACAATAAATTGACCAATTGTGAGGAAAAAGAGAGAACCACAAGCAAAAAAAAATCAATGCGTCAAACTCTAATGCCTTGAAAATGGAACTGTAGGCTGAGGTGTGCACTGAGATTGATGTCCATGAGACAGAGGAGCTTCACTGAATTGTGTCAGAAATTGAGGTGGTCTTTGTCAATTTTCATATTCACAGCCTCTTCAAATGTGTTTTGCTTTGTTTTTTTATTCCTCCTAGAACACTCGTGTTGGCGATGATGATATTTTGACAGCTTGATAGATAGATTTCGTGCAGCTGCTGGCATATGTTTATTACTGAGGTCAGCTCTGTCACCTCACAGCAATACGGTTCAAGGTTCAAACATGCCAGCTGGTTAATTGGTGACTCTAAATTTGCAGGTAGGTGTGAACGTAAGCCTGTCCAGGATGAACCCTACTTCTCGCCCAATGTCAGCTAGGGTTGGCTCCAGCTCCCCCTGTAGTACTGAAGGACAGCTAATGGATGGATGAATATTCTGCCCCTTGTGCATGTATGTTAATGGGGTGAACAAAATTTCAGAACCATCTCTCACTACAATACACTGCGGGCCAATGCCACCACCCTCTCTAACCTCAAAAACACACATAAAGTACAACAATCATTGGTACTGTCAACAAAAACTGAAAATCCATAGGCTTGGTAAGAGTGGAATTCATGGAGGAGCTTTTCCATTGATTGCATTAGACTGTAAACGAATAAAGTGGACAGGCTGTGTTCAGCGTTCATTACAGGCACTTTCTTTTACAGCAGAAGGTCTGGATCACGCAATCTTCCAATTGTGTTCATGCAATTTTTGTAATTCGCTTTGCGTCTCTGTCTCTTTTAACAGCGGTTGGTTGGTGAGGATGACCGTCAGCTCTAATGAAAGCACTGACAGCATAGAAAAGAAATATTTGTGCGACTCAAAATTTTCATCCGGTGAGTGGCTCAATCAGTGCTATTGATTGATTGCGAGGCTGTGCTGTGCTAATTGCATGGCCCTGGTGCCATATAGCATTTCCTGGTTCCTGAACACCCTTCCTCCCTCCTCCTCCTCCTCCTCCTCCTCCTCCAGTCTCTCCAGAGGCTTGGTGTCTTACCTCCGCACGCCGATGCATCGCTCAATTACACTCAATCAACTTGATAACTCAATACAGAAGGGAAACTGACATCATCTGCTGTTTGTCAGCCTTGTTGGCGACTGGCAGATGATTGGACTTTTCAGCAGCGTGGTCAGAGCTATTCATCATCGTGTGTGTGTCCTGTTGACGTCCCTGTCTGTCTCTTTGACGACTCAAGCATCCCTCAAACAATGGAGGGAGTGTAGATTTATGTCAGTACTGTTAAGTACTCACGAGAACATGAGAACACACACATGCCAATCATATGAAAACGCATGAGCTTGAGAAATGTCAGACATCTTGAATCTGGGCCTTCCCCGTGAAGAATGGTTAGGTTTTAAGTGAGACGATGAGGAAAATTTTGTCTGAACTAATAATCTGTCTTTGTGGTATTTATTTGCATTGATGGAGATATTTATCTTTCGGTTTTTCGTTTTGGTTTTCTTTAATTTTGTGTTTTATGTCTGTCCTTTAAGGTTATCTGTCTGCAGCAGTAGTTCTCACCAGCAATGGCGAAGTCTGCCATTCATGTACTGGATGATTTTCTACCTAACACAAGGGATTCACAGGTGCATGCAAGTATTTCAGCACCATTCTGTCTGCCTGATAACAGCCTCACAATTACCTGTTCGCTCTCTTTACACGATGTTAGAGCTGTATTAAGCTACTGTTAATGAAGAGAGAACAGCCGACTGACGCGGCTCCTCATTGCAAGCATTCAAATGACAAAATACTGGATGGATTTTGAAGCAATCACAAGAGACGCATCTGTCACCAAAGTTAATGTGGACCATCAGAAATTCATCTACAGCAAAACAGCTGTCATTTGTGTATTTTAATAGAACAAGAAAGAAGAGCCTCAGTGAGCTGATAGATGAAGAGCTGCAGGTGGCACGTTCAATCTCAATGAGATGAGCGACTTTTACCTTGGTTTGCTGTTGTGGGGAAAACTACTCACGGCATGCACAGCAGTTACTATTGACTGCCTTCTTTAATAAAACAGTGTGAATTTGCTTGGCTGCACTCTAAACAGACACACTAGTTAGTCTCCTGTTGCACTTCTGACAAAGCAGCTGCTGAAGGCATGCCTGCTATAGTCTTAAACCACACTAGATGTTACCTGTTAACCACAGGTGTCACTAAATCAGCCAGGAATGAAATCTTAAGGTTTGAAACTTGAACGTTTTGAGATCATGTTGCACCGGTGTATTTTGTAGATCCAAAAAACTGAAAAAATCAGAATCCAATCACAAGAAATTCTCATTTCCTAGCCATCAGAAAATACCTCAACCATAGTGAGTCAATCCCCATAGACCTCCATATCAAAATGCTAATTCTACAGCAGAAATGAACATCTTCACAGCAGTGTAGCTAATCCATGTTCATGACAACTGTACAAGGCGTGAATTTCTATATAACTCACTCGTTAAAATTATCTTAAAGCTTAAAGTTATGCATAATCATGGTGCTTTGAGTAACAGCCAGCTGCTCGGTTTCAGTGAGCAGGCTTCATTCAGCCCACCTCAGCTCCACCCACACTCCACCCTCTTTGCTCGTATTTGGATTAGCTGGGAGTTAGGCAGCATCACAGATTGCCAATGTCCGGAGCCGCTTTCAATGAGCTTCACAATGGCTCTTCAGAAACCTCGGGGTGACGTCACGGAGACTACGTCCATGTTTTATGCAGTAAACAGTGACACATGCTGAACAGAAGAGCTTTAAACATGAGTTCACACACAGCACGCCTTCCAATGAGAAAACAGACGAGCAGAAACAAAGCTGAAGTGTTAATGAAGGTCAATAAAGTCACACTCATCCTCACACGTAAGCGCAGAGTGAACCAGTCACATAAATACAGCAAAAACATTTTAGGACATGCAATAACAACACATCGAAACAGATAATTGAGTATTGTTTATATGTGCATGTATGTATCTGTGTGTGTGTGTGTGTGTGTGTGTGTGTGTGTGTGTGTGTGTGAGATAGATGAGCCTGCAGGAGCCGAGAAACCCCGAGGCGCCAGACAACTGTGTCCTCCTCCATCTTTTCTGATTGGTTTCAGCCTAATTAAGCTGAGGCCTTCCTTTCCCCTCCTCCATTGGCTGGCCACATGACACACAGCAGGCCATAGGGTTGAATATGGTGCGTGTGTGTGGGTTAAAGAGATAAATGTAACTACACTGAAAGATGAAGGAATATATGTTTCTAACTCTGTGTGGGTTAAACAGAGGGGGGCGGGTATGTGTATGTGTGCAGAGCTAAAGGGACTACTTGAGTCTAGGAGTCTATTTCGAGCCAAATATAGTTTATTTGACGTTAGAGTGAGATGCCTCTCCAAGTGATTGACTGAGCGCTAAACACTGCTATTCCCCACGGAGGAGAAATATTTACTGCAGGTAAAAAAGAAAAGAGTGGAGCGACACTTAAAATGTGACACTTAAAACAACACAAGACGCAACACAGGGGAAAAAGACCACACAATTTTTAATTATTCTCATTGTTCACCTACTCCTGTCATTACCAGAATCATCAAGGTCCTACAGCTCAATGGGCAGAGTGCAGCACTCAGGCAGTTTGGATAAAAGCTTCAATCAAACGGTTGAACGCAATCAACGGCATAACTGGCACACAATCATCAAGAGATAATCAATGACTTAGGATGGGAATGCCAGACAAATTCAGAAGAAAACAACAGTGGAAGGCAGCATTTCGATGAGAAGCCTGTTCTTCTCCCTAAGAGTCTGACATTAGGGTATATACAGTGGACTGTGCAGAGCAGAAGAAGAAGTGAACAGGACTGTAAAAATGTGTAGGCGTTTGCTGCACAATGTGCTGCATTAAAGCACATGAGTGTTATATGAGCGATATGTTACAGGCTGTTGCTCACCCTACTCTCATCGTTTCTCATCCATGTGTTTTAATGAGGACTTCCCACAAGCTGAAAGCACACAACTGACCATGTGTCAGTTTGGAGTGGCAGCAAGACACGAACAGAGCGAAGGGCAGAAATCGACAAGGGGGCTTCTTTTTCCAATCTGAGTGTGAGGAATAAAAACTCCTCCGATGCACAAGAGACAAAGCCAGGTTGCTCAGTTACTATGGCAACAGCTACACGCTGATCAGCCTTTTTTTGCAGAATATTGTGCTGTCATCTTTGACGAGCAAGCACACACACACGTTTGCAAATAACCCACATACACTCACAAAATCCCTGTGATGAAGCGACAATAGCAATCACTGCGCTGGAAAAATAGCAATTATGTTGGATGAAACAAGTACGTCCGCACGGCCTCGCAGAGAGCGGGTGTCTTTTAAGAGTGCGCAGTCTAAAGTGTGCCAGTGAGACAGAGGGGGGAGGGATGGGAGAACAGATGATGCCTGCAGGCCTTATGGCTCAGTAGTGACTTTCTCAGTTGGAGAGCTCAAATGGCTCGGAGCACGCGGACAAGTAAAGCGGGCCGATGGACAGAGCAGGTTTTGGTGGTAAAACCACTCTGACGCTATCCAGGGCTTTCAGGTGATGTAACGTGCCCCCTGGGAGCCGTAATAGAGCGCCAGGGCTCTTGGACAACAGCGATGACCAACAGCTAATTGTTGTAGCAAATATCTAAATTTGCTGTCTCATTAGAACTGGGCTGCCCCCCGTGTGTTGTTCTAGCTCCTATCAAAGTGTGGAAAGGGCTCGAGAAACATCCCAAAGGTGGACTAGAAGGATGCTTCAGTGGCATTGACAGATGGGAAGCTCAAACATGCACGGAGCATTCAGTGTATCATGACCAAACAGTGCTTTTCTTCTACAGCATGCAGCCTGTTGGTACATGGGAATGAAAACATTTGATTTAACTTTCGTGGGACGTTGAATGTTGCTAACATGTATTGCTTTGTTACACTGCCCTGCTGGCTAGTTGGCTATTTAAACAGTTTGTTTAGATTAGCTGAGGTGCCAAGTCGCAGCTCTAAAAAGACTAAAGAGTAATTCATTGTTTCTGCCAGCACAGTTTGTAAAATTCCCAGTGAGATCAGTGAGATCTTTTACAAAAAAAAAAGCATTTCAGTGGTGATGTAGTAACAGCACAGCGCTCACAAAGACTACTCTGACTTGTGACAATGTTTTCTGATACTTGCCCTGCTTTCCCACCAGTAAAGTAACTATTGACCAATCCACCTCTTTATTGACTGTGTGCTTATGACCTCCTCTGCAGGGTTTCATTGGTTGGAGTGACCCAAGAGCTCTGTGCCAGAAAGAGAGTCAATTAAGCCCCACTTGCAAAACATACAGTACACTACCTGGAAAATACAATCCAGGTCCTCCTATTAGGTAAATCTCGCCTTGTTTACTGAGAAGACACAAACCAAAATACAGGGAAAAACACATCACATGGTGGTAGGAAAAGGCACCCTTTCGCAGAGCTACAGTTTCATATTTTTGGTGCGGAGAATAGTTGATAAGTTGACCTTGTTGCTTTTTGATATGTGATGCAGGGAGCTTGTTGAAGTCAAAACAAAGTCAAATCTCAAAAGGTGAGATTCATCTGTTCTATCCTCATCAAAAATACAAAAAAGCAGAATATGCTCTGCTCTCCAAGCATGAGTCAACACGTCAACATCGATCTCCTCATACCTAAGAAAGTATGAAGCGATGGCTGAATGACAACAATCTCATGAAACAGTAAACTCGGCTACTCGTTTTCCTCACCCTGTTTTAAATTTAGCTGTTATTTGTAGCCATTTTTACATGCCATTTCTCAAAGGGACCTCCATCGTGGTGCCACGCTTGGCTGCTAGGAGATAGGTGACGCAACTGCAAAGTATCTATACGAGGTTAGGGTGAGCGGGTGACGTCATTAAATGATGTAGAAATACACAGCGACTCGTACACAATGTGCATGAAGAACATTTAAGCCATTTATACCCACAAGCACTCACTCACAGACTCCCACTCTCTTTCTCTCTGCATCTCACACACATACATTTTGCATCAGGTGTGTGTGTGTGTGTTGGTCAAGTCCCAGGGATGGCTCTGGACCTCCAAGTGAACACAAGGCATCATCATAAGTCAGGGCGTCTGTCTGCTCCGACAGTGTGAGCTCAAACAGCCTGAGGTGCTGGATGTGAGCTGTCCGTGGAAAATGGCAACTTTTCAATCTGGCACAAACGATGATTATATGAACAATGATAACACCTGGAGCAAAAACCAGCTTATTATTCAACTTGAAAAAAGTCAAATTATTTTTTTAAAACATCTATTGTGCACAAACGTGAGACAGAAGATGGACATGGGAGTGTGCGATAGCTCATTTCCAGCATTTGCAGACAATGAACATTAGAGTGGCTGCACCAAAAATGCATCACGAAGTCATTTCAGTTGTTGCAGATAAGGAGCTTTCTACTGTCTTTCTCTTCTTTCCCTGTAGTTCACTTTAGAGGCATTTTGTTCCCATCGCATTTAATAAGAGTCGATACAGGTCTTCTAGACATGGAGATAAAGAGGTAGATGTCAAAGGCTCTGCACACCTGCACAGGTTCTTCTCACTTGGGCTAATAAGAGCTACTGAAATAAGTAAAATCGCCTGTGTGGGGTTTACCATGTGCAGGGATTTAAACACATGTCTTCAATGTCAGCACACTTCCAGGAAACATTTAAGTCTTCTGGCCGCAGCAGTAACTATGATTACCATCAATCGAGAGTGAAGGAGGAAGTAGTGTCACGTTAGGTCTGGGTGGATGGATGTTTCTTTTAACCATGACTGTGGTCATTCACTAACTTAAACCACTGAACAGATTCATTTTTCAGACAGATAAAATCTCCATGTGGAGTCTGAGCCTGAAGACTTTCTGATAAGACTTAATTATCACATATCATCTGTCATAATAAACAATTATCTTTACTTCATTTACTTGTCTCTCCTGATTGAAATTATGCAGTCCAGTTAATAGTGACATAAGGTCACGAAACACTTCTATGAGTTGCTCTGGAGGGTGTGGAGAAAGAATGTAGTTTGTCATTTCATTTGGAGGAATTGTTGCAATAAACCTCCATTTGTCACAATTGCATATGCGGGGGTAGAGGAAAACAAGGGGTTGGACCCAAATGCAGGACAGCAAGCAGGCATTTTGATGAAACAAAAGCAAGCTTTAATCATATAAAGCTGATTCCAGTCCACAAAGCAGGCGGGCGACAAAAACTGAGGCAGCAGGCTGAGGCAAATCCAACAACTCAGGAGGAACACAAAAACTGAACTAAGAACCAACCGGGGTGACGCGACTATATACACAAGAGGCTGATTAGCTTATGAAACACAGGTGACGCAGAAAACAGGAAGTAAAACAAAAAAGCACCCAGTACAACACAACCCCCAAGAAATGTACTATTTAACCATGTCTGAGTTTGTTAGAACCTACAGTTGTTGGCTGTTTTATGATGTTACTGAGCTTTGTGAACCAACCTTTAAAGATTTAAATCTTTAGGAAGAGAAAGTCATACAGTACTAAGCATCTGACTGACTCGTGATTGTTTTTAGCCTTTCTAACGAGGAAAATCACAAAAATGCAACCATTTCCAATGTGTAGGATTTAGCGGCATCTAGTGGTGCGGTTGCAGATTTCTCTGTCTGAGAGTCCTGTTCCCTGCTCTGTAGATATAAAAGATTCATTCTAAAGTAACAGAGACACAATTCTTATTTTCATGTGATTATACAATTAAGAAAACGTAATTATGAACATCAAAATTCATTTCTGCCAATAGATCCCGCTAAAGTCTACACACTGCACCTTTAAATAGACGAAACATCAGCACACAATATGAGATACCTGCAGATTTAGTACAAAACTATCTGCATTTTCTTTCCTCCAGAACCCAACTGTGTCAAAGACCACTCAAGCAAACAAGCATGACTATCACAAACAGTATCTCTGCTTAGACGGCCAAACAAACTCAGAGGACGGCTCTGACGTTTCATCTTAGACTGGGAACTGACTCATCCCGAGCAGACAGCGTTTGGTCACCTCACCCAGTCTTGTGGGTCCTCCTCCGTGTGTTTTGATTCAGACAACTGGAGAGATGAGTGATAATGCTTTTGGCTGGAGGGCCCTGACGTTTGAGATGGCAGTGACACCATAATCCCACACATAGACCCTGGACAGATGTTTGGCCTGGCTTACTGGCTGCACACACGCTCGTCCACATGATCACACACAAGCACACACACGTGTCATGCCTAAAATAAGAACTGGAGACCCCCAGGGCAACCGAGGAGCTCCACAGGAAAAGGAAAATGCTTCATTTATTCCTTACTCGGTTATTTACAAAAAAGCACGATGAGTATTGACCGGTCGCATTTCACCCTACTATTTTTGTATTATCAAGCATTTCGTCACGTGCACAGCATCCGGAAAACAACATTATCAAGTAAATTAAAAATAGAAACGCAAGTAAATCTTAGTGAATGAAAGCATGGAAAGTGCGGTACGGTATATCTGTGAGAAAACTGTGACATTAAGAGATTTTGAAGATTATGGTATAAATCTAAGCATTTTAATGTATTTAGAGAATAACAATAATCATGTCAGTGCCAACACAAAGATGAAAACTTGGCTCGAATTGGCCATTTTTGAAAAGACTCTTTTTCAGCTCAGTTCCTTAAAGCATTAAAATCACTTTCACTGTCAAACAAACTGAGCAGAGGAGCACAATGCAGTGCTTCTTCAGGTTTTGCCCTAAATTACCTGACAAGTGTTCTAACACCCATTACTCAGGTTCACATAAACAATAAGCCATAATGTAAAAGCTCCACATGGCGTGACAGTGAAAAATTTGTGTAAAGTAAAGTAGAACAAAGGGAGACACTTCAGCTCACTAAGGAAATGTGACTGTTTTGGCCAGGACCCCATGCAAGATAACAAGATGTATTTCTCATTATTCATTATTTATCTCATTATTGTGATAAATGAGGTATCATTGAACATTTTGGTAATCATCACTGGACACACAACTATCCGTGCCTCATTTCCTGTCCACAAGGGTTATGATACGCGAAGGTGCAGCATTAGAGAGCAAAAGGAAGGAGGAAATCTTCTCATTCCAAAACCTTTCACAGCACAATGACCCAGAAGAGACTGACCTCTCATGCATATTTATTTTGGACAAGGCTATATGCCCTGATGTGATCCTTCAAACAACATTGCACAAGGAGAAGACAATAATAGACAGTATTATTGTAATGTCTTTCTTATATTTCCCTAGTTTGTGCATGACACGTTGTGAAAGCGTATAGGTCAAAAGTTTGTGAGCTCAGATCTTGAACGCAGTTGCTGCTTCTGTTCCTGTGATGTAACTCGTAGTTATTTATTTTGACTGTGTAGGTGAATACATGGAATGTTATAACCAGGCCTGATTTTAATGGCACTGCCCAATCTTACTTTGAGAGGTAGGCTATATAACCAGAGCGCCCCTCCTTATTATTGCCATTTGAAAATGTTCTTAGATGATCTTAGAGGATTTGTGTCATAATACCATCACCACCGCGTAAGGCCAGTCATGGGTGCTTTGAAAGTGCAAACACACAAAAAAAATACTGACAACTGCCAGATTACACACCTTTCTTTAAAAGCATAAGGCGTAGTAAAGTACACAGAGAGAACACTAATTTTCCCAGGAAAAATGTAGATGATACTCAAACACCACTCACATGTCACTGTCACATTTACAAATATAATCAGCACCTTCACAAACAAAGCTGTTAGCATTCTAATCTGTATTTGGGGAAACAGTAAAACATGCCTGGGGTAGCAGCTCATACGAGAAGTCAGAGATGATATTTCTGAGCGAGTGTGCCCAGCGACTCCTCCTGGAAAGCCTGGAGGAGCGTATGAAGCAGTTGGAGACCTTCGGAGCTGTCCACAGTGGACAGCTTATCTTGGATTTCAGGTACACAGGCAGGTTTCCAAACCAAGCTGTGATACCCACCGTGTCTAATAATGCTTTCTAGTACAGCGGGATAAAAAAAGCAATGTGTACTTCTTACGTAGACGGAGAGTTTTTAGGAGTTGGAGGAAGTACAACCTCTGCTGTAGCCTGAAGCAGATGCTGTTAACTTGAACGCTCCGGCTCAGTGGGTTGTCAGTATGCACTCCCACACACGTACAGGTGGAGACACAGGAGATGGCTTCATTGTGAATGACTGGAGGCCTGTGATCATTATTTACAGCTTTGTGATCAAATATCATGTCAACATTCAGTTTTAGATACAACGCTGATACTTGCTTACCTAACCTCCAAATGGAAATACATATTCCCAAGAAGATCAGGTCTATTGTAGTGATCTAGATAATGAAGTAAATAACTAAAAAGATATTGTTTCCAATGGGCCAACACAAGATTTGCTCCTATAAAGGAGTAGTGAATGATGTATTAACACTTATAGAGCCAATAATTATAACTATGTAAAGAGCATCTTATTAGAATATCCTACCTTTTCACTATTATTTGGACCAAACAATGCAAATGTGTCATTGTACAGCTATTCTTAACACACATGCACACATTAGCAAGTGAGACTACACCAATAAATTCCCGTGTGCAGTAGTACTTGTCGTGCCAGCCTGTGTATTTTGTAATTCAAGTACATCCTTATTTGTCTGTCCTCTCATGCATAAGGTGTGTGATTATTCCATGCCATGCCTTTACCAACAAATATGCACTGCCACGCCCCATGTGGCTGTTAGTCAAGGTCTGCAACTATTCACAACACTAAGTGATGTCCATTCATCACTCCTTTCCTTGACACAGCCTCAATTGCTCTCCAACTCCTCCTCAGTCGAACGGCTGTGGCCATAATGCATCAGTCAAAAAGGCTGCCAATGTGCGACGACACACCACCTCCGGTCATTATGGCACGGCCTGATTGCTCATTTGTTGCACTTTCCAACAGAGCTGCACTTAAGCATATTGTTAACAAAAAGAATCAGGGTGGTAAGAATGATTAAAGGCATGAGTGCTGTTTCTTCTTTGAGGTGCTGTTTGGTAAAGGGTCAAGGCAGAAGGTTTAAGACACTAAGAAGTAGAACACAAAGTGAGACAACTGCTGCTAAACTGACTTCAGGACAAGGGTAAGATGTAGTCCACAGGTTCAAACCCCTCTAACCAAGCCAAGAACAGAGTGGCATCCCAAAAAAGAGACACTGCCCGAGAGCTAAACAGGCACATGGCAAAAGGGATTAGAACATGAAAGAGATGTAACAAAGGCATCTAAAAGCACACGGGAGTAACAGCTCACTTACTTGCAGAGGGTGTTTCAGCATGGACAGGAGGTGTGGAGGGGATGAAGGAGGGGAAGAAAAAGGATCGCAGAGATCGTTCAGTGTGGAGGGGCGAGCGCTGCGTGGGCAGATTCTCACAGCTGCCCACGCTGCTGTGGATCTTAAGGTTCAAGGGCTTGGTCTTCTTCTTGGCTCTGAGGGAAACAAGACATGAAAAGAAAAAATAATTGATTGACAGATTAGGGCTCAACAACCATGAGGTAAATGACATTTGGCACAGACGTTCATGATCCCCAGAGGATGAATACTGGGATGATCCCCTGGCTTTTGCTCTTTAGCGCCACCTTGAGATGCAGCCTCACTGAACGTGCCACTACACATAGTCTTGTTTACAGCATGGCTTTAAATACTTGAAACTATGTAGGCAACAGACAGGAAATTTGAAAGCATACCCACTACTCCCCTTCTTTTTTAATAAAAGATTCTTTTTACTATTTCAAACATCTTTTAATCTTTTAAAACCTCTGTGTTTCAGTCAGAATTCGAGGAGCAATCAGTCACAATCACACAGGAGAGATGACAATTTCGCCACCCACAGAAGTCCAGTCATATACATAGAATATAATAAAATGCAGCTGCAAGGCATGTTGCTTTTTGAGCTAGCGATATGAGTCTTTTATGGAAAACCTCTAGAACTGTCGTTATCATTCTCTCCACCTACACATTTTGCATACACCACAGCTGAATGCAACAAGTTCACACCTGATCTTGGAGGGGTATGAATGTTACAAAGCAAGGCGCAAGAAAGCAAAAAAGGTGAACAAGAAAGGTAAGTCACGATAACATATTTGCAAAATAACTTGCAATCCGATCATCCGTTGGTGTTTTTCTGTCTTTCTAGTAAATCCATACGATGAAGCTCTGATCAACTCGTATTTGCACTCTGGACCTCAACAGACTGACTAAAATCCACTGCAATAGACAGAGAACTACCTACTGTTTGTAGGTGTGACAGCACCCTAAGCCGCAGTAAGCGTGGTGTACTCTAACAATATAATTATGGCATTAAGCGATCATGATGTATGCTTGAGCGTTATGCCATAAACTGACTTCAAAGCTACTGGCATCAGGCCAGAGAGGAGGCAAAAAAGTATGCCCAATAGATGGAGAGAAAGAGAGAAAACAAAAGGCTGTTCATTTGACAAGCCATGCATCATTTGATTCATTGAAAGCTGGGAGCTAATGGTCGATTTAATGTTTGCCATTCATTGTGTGGCTGATACATTATTGTCAGTTTTATTAATTGCAAGATATTATGTCTTATATTTACATGCATTTGTGATCACAAAGCTACTCTAAAACAAGTAAAACAAGAGTCTACAGCCATGCTAGCAGCTGTGAGGTTGTCCAAATCGCTAACGTCAGCATTGATAACAGGCTCCGAATGACAATGCTCGCATACTGATGCTAACGTAAATCATCTTAGCTTAGCATGTTAGCATGCTAACATTTACTGGTTAGCATAAAGTAGGCATTCAGCAGAGACAGATGGGAGAGACAGATTAGTTTTCCAAATACTCTATTTGGTCTAGAGGCATTGGACAAGGTAAAAATTTGATCTGCTGGCGCCTATATGAAAAGTCAGTGGATCACCAAAGTGATTACAAATCATCCAGAGGGGGACACAAATGTCTCCACCAAATTTCAATGGAAATTCATTCAAATGGTGGGAAATGAAACTAAAAGCTGTGCTTGAGTAAAAGTCAGGAACACATTGAAGTCATTGGATTCATCCTCAGAATACCACAAAAGCCTGTATGAAACTTCATTAAACAGTTGAGATGCTTCAGTCTGGGCTTAAGTGGTAGACCCCCTCACATGCAGCCAACATTTAAATAAATCCAATACACAGATTCTGGAGCATCAGTATTCCAGTGGATGGAATTCAAGCTGCAGTATTAACAGTATTAGTAGGGAGTAACTGATTGTGAAGCAGCTTAGTCGTTATAATTTTAATGTTTCACAATACCCACACAGTCTGTATCATCTTACCCATCACATTCAGTCATATTCAGTACTTTTAATATAGCATTCCTGCCACGTTCAAATTGAAGATTTGTGTCTGCCTGGCCATTGTTAAGTTCCACCATGAAGAGTATTTGCCTTGAGCAACCCTCTCTGTTCCAACGTCTAATCAATAATATATGCAGAAAATGCATGCTGTACTCCAGCAAGCTAAAGTAAACTTCACAACCTTTCACAAAAGGACAGGCAAGTTTTCACTTTGACTCACAGCCATTAATTTTTCTATTATCGATTTTCCAGGAACTTTAATGCGGCTGAAGAATATGAAAGCTGCTCAACCCTCTGAGGAGCATTGAGACCTTCAGTGTGAATTTGAAAGGTTTATTTTGTGACAGGTCTGATGGGATCAAGGCTTAATGAATTGGCTCTTTGGACTGAGCTGAGAGGGGGGGGTTGCCATGTCATACCCAACAGCTGTCTCTGTGGTGACAGACCTGCTCTTTTGCAAAAGCTTGTAAATTATGAGAAAAGGAGCATTTTGCGTCAAATCTCAAATCACCAATTATTTCCCATAATCACTGGCTTCTGTTTGTCAGTGTGCTTCCTTTTGGGAGACCTGTCATTTCAGAAAAATGAGTTTTGTATAATTAAGCTTGCGGTGCAATTTGTCTTTGTTAGCTTGTCATCCAGTTTGTGCCTGTAAAACTTTTGTGCATTTCAGTATATCACCTGTGAGTAGACCCTCATGCGATACTGAGGTATCTGTGAACCCAGTGAACCCTACACAGCAAAAAAAAAAAAAAAGTCATTTGAATTTAAAACATCTCAACTCACTTACAGTGTAGAATAATACAACTGCCTGCTTATCAGTTGACTGACTGTGGGCTCACCACAAAGCATGATTTGTGGATTACCCAGCCATCTTTGGGTTTAACTCAGGTTTTCTGGTCATCACGAATTTGGCCTATTTTTAACCATCATAGCAACCTGTGCAGCACAGTTAACCTGCTCCAGACCAGGTTAACTGCAGAGGATCAGATCAAAATGTGTCAACAGCCTGACAGCTGACTAATCAGCTCACTAGAAAAACTGAGTCATCGTTCCTACAGGAGAGCAAAATGGACAACGTTAAATGCATCATGAATGGCTACATTTTAGCTAGAGATTCCTGACAGTATCAATAGCTTCTGCACACTTCAAGCAAAACGTTCTCACTCTGTACCGCTGAACATATGCCGAGTGTATTTAACAAGATGCTCTAATTCTAATTGATTAATAATTCTTTTTCTTAAATATTACACGCAGACGTTTAAAATGGTTTCGCTAATCTGGAAAGATGCCAACACCAAAACACAGGCCGATTGGGAACCAGTGTGTCAACAGAAAAAATTAAAAGTACCACATGTCAAAATTAGCTTTTAACAAATGTACCCATGCATGAATACACAACTCACCAAATTACGTTGATACTAGAGAAAACTACAAAAATGTGATGATCTCAAGCAAGTCCTAAAGGGTTTTTTGGGGGGCGTTATTTCATGGTGGATCAGAGATAATGATATCAGGGTGATAAGTCACACTGGCATCAATATATATCTTTGCCTTCCCTTCAACTCCCCCACCTGCCCCTGGAGAAGGCATCTGGCTTTGTCCTGCAGAATTTCCATATTACAGGTCATATCCTGTAATTTAACAATAGCTAAAATGCCGATGACGAGTTAAATTACAAAGGAGCACCATGAATATTTAAGTCCTGACCTCCCTCCTGTAATTTTAATCACATCCGAATGGGGCATGCTTCTTGATATAAGCCCCAGTGGGCAAACACAAATGAAAATATGCATAACTAACCTCAGCTGTGCATGCATACTGAAAGTCATGCAGAGACACAAAAATAAACCTCCTTTTAGCCCGAAGGCACAGCATTATATCCTCAGGCTTAGCCGAAGTCATATGACATGCAGAGAAGTGAGGGCAAACCTGAATGAGTTCTCAAGTTGGGCAACATCAGATTTGTGTGTCTATAAATTGACTCGGAAGCTGATTTCTGAACAATGCACAGAGACATCCCCAGCCTAGACAGTGAAGGACGGGTCAAAGAGATGTAGAGCCAGAAAGACAGGAAACAGATCACAATAGGAAAAGCTTTAGAGAAGAACCGGAAAGAAGCAACGTGGGTGACAAATGGAGCTAAACAAAAACCAAACCGGAGAAACAGAATGAGACTAAATCAGGCCGATACGCAGACAGAAGAGAAGATTTTGACAAAAGTCCAGACAGAGACAACCTGAGAGTGGCAGGTGGAAAAAAAGGAAGAAAAAAAAGAGCTGAACCATCAAAAACAGACTTTTAAAAGTAGAAAACTCATAAAAAGGCTGAGAGTCCTGACTTTCATGCAAAGTAACACTCATTAAGTGTTGAATCCCAAAGGAATTTTTCCTCCCATGTCAGTCTCTCGCTCCCTAAACTGAGTCATGCAATTAGACCTGTAAACCAGCCCAGCACTTCACTCCCATCTCCTGCAATAAGGAAGCAGCCTGCAGGTTATCACTTCTCCGTCATAGAGCTTTTGTCAGCTATTCCGATTAGCCCACTTTATGCCATTTGAATCTAAATTAAACCATTCATCTCCCTGTATGCGTGCCTTTATCCTCTCCCCGAATGATTTGTAGATGTTCAGTGGGGGGAAAAGTGTAAAATGAATGTAGAGAGAAGGGAGAGGATTCCCAATTTTGGTTTTCAAATGGCTGTCGGCGAAGGCGGATGGGCGGAGGGGGGAGACTGTCAACTCCACAGTTGTTAAAGCACCTATTCAGATACCTTTTTCTACTCGGCATATAAAAAGTTCAAGGAAAAAGAAACTTAGAGAATACACGATACAGAGAGACAGAAGACGAGGGAGGTGGGTGACTTGTCAAGTGTCAAGAGAAATCAGCGAAGGTGTGAAAAGTAGATTCTTCCTTTGATCTAGTCTAGGATTGTACATCACGACGCATTCCTCGCAGATGGAAATCACTGCATGTTTGTGTCACATTTCAGATAGCATTTTTGAGTCTTTTATCCCCCCAGGTCTTCCATACTGAGTAAACAGGAACACGAAAAGGTTTTTTTTCCACTTGACATATTGTACTGATTAAATTAGCCATTGTGTCATATTCATTACCTGCTGATTTCCTGATTTATTATTCATATTCTTTCTCCCGGATATATCCTGTTTTCTCGCGAATTATAAAAGTCCTATTGTAACATTTGTGAAGTGAGTGAGAGTGCAATCTAAAGTTTGCTTTGCCGATGATTGCTTGCTTTGTTTGCCTGATCATCTGCCTGAGGTTACACTTTGGCTTCATCATCACGAGCTCCCTCTCAAAGGGAATGAAGGGAATCCTGCTCAATGTGAGTCCAAAAAAAAAAAAAAAAAGAAGAAGAAGAATACTAATCACAAGTGTAACATATCACCACCAACATACAACCACCGACAATTTGTCTTGCAAGAAATTGTACTTTTTGGATTTAAGAACCCATAAAGTGGGATTAAAGCTTTATTTCAAGTTTCCTGGATGCTTTATATTTTCAAAAGATGAGATTTTCAGAGGGGAAAAAAGTGACATCCATGCATACACGCAGGCCTACACACATTAATCCACCCACTCCCTCCACGTCAACCTCCCCCCACACTTGCAGAGACACTAATTACAGTGACACCTTGGAGTAAAAGTTCCATTTGATCAAGGACAGAGGAGAGCCCAGGAGAGCAGCAATCATTCAAATGACATATTTTCTTTATATTTTGACATATCAAGAGAATTTTTAAAAGGCCGGGTCATGAATATTGCACAGATTTCTGCCTCACTAGCGAGCAGTTGCTCACTATCCAACTGGCATATCTCAACAGTGATGCTGTGATCCTGCAAAACACTTGAGCTCTGTTTAATTAACACTTTTGTCCATCTAGAAGAGTAAATTACTTGCAGGATTCCATCTGCATATCTCCATTTTTTACCTCAAAAGTATGCAGAGTGGTCTGCTGAGACCCATATGGCAAGAAAAGCACCCTGTTGCTTTTTATGCAAATGGACCTGTGGAATAATATCTCTGGCAGCCACTGCTCTTTGCTGCTTTAATAAAGTTGGTGGGAAAAGAAATAAAGGTGGCCAGAATAATGATTACAAGAGAGAATTACTGTGAGCCCTTTGAGCTGTTTCAACCAAAGCAGGTTGTCTTGCTTTCAGAAGTCTGCCGTGTCAAGCCTGAGTTGAATAAAAGCTGGCGGTCTGCTGTCCTAGGAAGCCTTTTTATTTTTCTTTCCCGAGGCAGCGCAGTAAAGCCGAAGCCAAACCTAATCAAAAGGGAATTTATTGTTACTCCACAGCAACAATCCAAACATTGCCCTTTATTAATTACAAAACTAACTGCATTTTCTGAACAATATTATGTATAAAGGTTATTCAAATATCTGAATTCATCTGAACACTGTGTGGTTGCAGAAACAAGCTGCATGGCCTAATTCTAAGTTTCCTGCAATTTAATGTGTAGAGAGTATATGTTATTATATATTTTCAAATTACTCGTATGGTGTAAAACGTTTTAAAAATCCTAATGATCATCTGTGCAGTCTGTGCTTTGCACGTCCGTGTAAGACCTTCATGGGAACGCAGCAACATCGCTAACAACAACTCAAATTATCCAAGAAACAAGCAAACGATCAAACAAGTATGGCATAAAATCCCCAGGTTAACACACAAGAGTGAAGTGTGACATTATTCTCCGTTTTAAACACTGTAAAACTTTAGAAATCAACTTCCTGGTTCAACTTTGATCTATTGCATTTGCCATCAGCAGTACAATGTCATCATGACCAAGAAGAATAATAACCAAAACTATGAAAATATGATCTTAGTTGTTATAAACTACAATTTTGCTTTAAAGTTACGTGGAAACAGGGATGTATTTCTGCATTTACAGCAATAAAAGAGTATAAAGTGAAGATGGAGCATTAAGATTCAATAAAATAGGGAATCTGCAAACAAGGCAATGAAATGATTGCAGCATCATGTCACTGCTGCACCTCCGCCGTTGTAGCTAGCTGCATTTTAGCAAAACTGTCTTACGTGCTTGCTTTGCTTCCTTATTAAAATGTTAAGTTTGATAAGGAGTTTTGTTTTGGTCGCTCATCTGCTGATCACCTGTTGAGATGGCCAGACGATAATAAAACATGGGTAAAGCTACTCTCTCTTTCTATCTCCTCTTTTACTGTTTGCGCATCTCACTGGGATACGGGTGGGTGTCAGTGGCCTGTCAGAGGCCAGGGGAGGCACGGCACTCTCAGGGGGGATGGGAACCATGTGTGTCTTTTAGATTGAAAGCAAACATGATGCTGAGGAGACAGCAAGACACCAGAGGCAGGATTAAAAAAAAAGAGTGAAACAAAGGACTGAAAAAGAGAGCAAGTGTGTGTGAGACAGAAAATGAGAGGGCAAAAGAGGGGGCGGGGGAGCCGTTGACCAGATGAGAAGTGAGACGAGTGGTTTGGGACCTGCGAGCTGGGACGGAGGAGTGACAAGTTGACAGGAAGGCGGACTGTGATGTGTGATGTTTCCAGCAGCTTCTTGGGCATGTGTGTTGCTGCACACTGGCACTGCGCAGCCTGTCCAGTTAACGTACTTTATTCCTATGTGCTGTTGCCATGTGAAAACATCAAAAATGGTACAGTACCGTTGCTATGGTAAAAACATGTCATTGTTTTGTTTCAAACTAGTAAAGCATCAGTTGTTCTGCACGAGAAAAACGCTGTGATAAACCCCCGAAAGGACCTGAAAGGTTCTCTGAGGTGTGACTGTTGGCGCACTTCAAACTACATCCATGTCAAATCAATGCATGAATGATCAGTTGATCAGTTGATGAGTGGATTGTGACAGTTTTGATGATTCTCTTTTTTTTCAATCATTGTTCTGGACCGTTACCTTTTGGTTGTGGGGAATTGAGAGGCTTATTTTTTAGGCACCCTGGCAGCATGGCTCTGGGGACGACGGCTCGTCACTTCATACTGACATTCATGGTTCCCAGATGATGCATCCTAATGACTTTGGAGATTATTTTTCTTCTCCCGACACCATCAGGTGTCAAAGGTCAAAATGATATTATTATTAGAATTATTTGTACCTGCTGAATATCAGCACATTGTCACTGTGAGCATGTTAGCATGTTTCTGTTGCTCAAATCAAAGTAGAACCTCACAGACTCACAGACTTCACACACTATTTCCTGACATTTTAACAATAAAATGATTTATCAAATAGATAATTGCCAAAATAATAAATTATAAATATACTACTACTACTACTACTACTATACTATAACTGCAACCCTATTTTCGAATGTAACTGACATACTACAGCTTTGACTATAAACCAATGCAGCAGAAAAACTAAAATCAGGAAAAAAAATCCTTCTAAAACATGTAATAACACCTAGAGTTGGTCAAAGTGCACAAATTTTAAAGGCCAATTCAGATCACATTCTCACTCACATTCAAACTTTAAGGAGAGGAAAGTTACAGTACTCTGAATTCCCCCACCAGAAGCTGAGGAGAAGAACATAAAATCCATCAGGGTCAAAATCAGGACTCTGTCGACAGTCACGACTTACCATGCTCCTCTGTGAATAAGCATGAGGTACTAAGAAAAGATCATTCACCCTCCATCCATGCATTCATTTGCCTGCCATAAATTCAAACTTAATTTGCACACTAATAGCTCCAGGCAGCATCCTTTTGGTATATTCACTTTAAAAACCCGATCTTTGTTGACAGGTGCGCTTGAAGACCGTGGGTGACACACACTTGACTCGAGTTTCAAACTGCATATACCAAAAGAAAGTTGGCCGGCTTGTGGCATTTCAATGAAAAAATACCATACCGTGATATTCATCAGGCAGCATTTACATTCACATACACACAAAAAGAAGCCATTATATTTATATATTTATTTTAAAATTGTCCTTCCCTGTGGGTGCTCACTCTGAAATGGTTGAGAACCTACAGGGAAGGACAATTGAAAAATAAATAACCCACGTGAAGGGCGCGTATGCATTGCATATTAGGCCATGCACTGCAATGCACAGCAGCTGTCTGTTTGTAATAATAAATGCAGTACTTAGATGTTTTTTTTTTCTCTTGTTTGCCTCTGATACAAGATGAATTTCAGAGGATAACAAAGTCTAATTTAATAAAGTATACAACTGCATGTGCACGTTCCTCTGGATGTGGCACATGTACATGACATCTTAGAGCTCAGAGTCTTCATTTGCCAACACTGAATACCTCAATAAAACCAGCAAAGAGCCTCTTAATCTCACTGCATCACCCATTCTTCTCTTTGCAGGATGTACTAACCCCCACATTTCAGACTGTATAATGGAAGCAAACCCCTGGTGAGAAAGTATAGGGAGCATATAGTAAGTGTCGACAAGGGAGAGGTGTTGTCATGAAGCTGGAAGAAAACATCTCTGCTTGCCAGTTGGATTTGGTCAGGGTTACACTGATGTTGTGCTATTGTCAGCTTTAACCTCTGTGAATCTAAAACACGAGATTGCTTGCAACATTTTTTCCTACAACATATTTTGTCGACAATTTTGTTTGAAGCCGAGAACTGCTTCTTCAAAATCCTCAGGCTCGGACCACTTCCTCAGGTTCCACTCTTTTCCGTCATTACCGGAGCTGTAAATCAGGCATCTCCGCCACTTGGTGATAATTTGTTGTTTAAAGAGACACTCTGTGGTTCCACAAAAGAGCTTGTATTTAAGTGATAGCTTGGCTCAGGATGACAACACAGCAATTCTGTGTTGAAATGCTCCAAAGGCCCACAATCAGGAAAAGTTGTGCAGGTTAGTAATGAAATATTCTTGGCATCCAGCTTCTGGATGTTTGCCACTGATGGACTGGATTCAAAAACCGTACTCATGGCTTTTGAACATCTAAACGCACTGTTCTGTCTAAGTGTGCCTCATTTGCCGCTGAATTGTTTGGTATGAATAGGAGTAAATAACCATTCATCTCTGAGGCTTTAAAATACAAACAGGTGTTCAAAGATCCTTTGTCACTAGACCACTTCATGCACAAATGTTCCCTCTTCCAGAAAAATCATAAATGGATATTGTTTGTCCATTTCCTTCTTAATTTGCAGCACACAGTCCAGTGATTTATGGCTAGTGTGTGAATTGAAGTCGCTCCTTTAACAGTTTTTGTCACAGCCCAGTCAGAGCAGCCCAGCCATCAGCATGAGAGGTCTACACAGGTCCACCTGAACCCGAGGACCCGAGACCTGACGTGGGGCCAGTGTGGGTTCTCATTCACATTTTATAAGGCAAGTTGTGTCCGGGGTTGGTTTTCAATCCATGATTTTGAAATGCTGGTACATTACATTAATGCATTAAACAGCGTATTTAAGCATCATCCCATGTTTACGCAACAAGCATGAGAGATTTCTCAGTCCTGGCTGATTTGGCGACTGCAGCTTCCAGATTTCTGTTTAAAAACAACATATTTTTATCGATTGTTTTGTGCAATAGAGAAACTTGTGTGTCTGTTTACGGCGCAGCCAAACAAACTTGGAGCTAAGACGATTTATTGCTATTTTCAAGTTCAAGCGGTTTCAATAAGAAAAGAGTGAGAGGACAATCAGGAGAGTCCTTCACTCTGGACTCATCATTGAACTTCCCATCACATCCTGTACATGCACGCATCTATTCCAGTTGAATCCCTCTTGCGTCAATATCTGAACACCATGTAAGAAAGACCAGTGACTAACTGAATGAAAAATACTACACGGAAAGGCAATCACAGAATGTAATACACTGAATGACTATTATTGAAAAAATAATAGGCAATATGTGCATCGTATTGGCATAATTACAACCACTATTTGTCAGATTTCTTCCATTAATAGGGCTGAAACAGAATCTCCCTTTGCACTGCACTTACTGAGATGGACATCAAATCAGACATGAACCAGATGCAGATAAGAAAATACAGAAAATGATTTCCTGACAGACGCTCAGAGCACCTCTGTCCTCTCCTTTTCTCTATTAAGACTCTTCTCTTGATAAAACTCCATTGCTCATGTAAGCACCTTTTTATTGATCGCTGATTTTCTTCAGATGTTTCCAGCTCTAAATGTCTAAATGTGTAAATGTGGATGGCCAAACTGAACTGTATTGTAAATGTATAAATTCAAGAGTTTTATTAAAGTGAATTAAATCTTTTTGTACAAAAAAACAAAACAAAACAATGCTTGAGGTTTCATCATGTTCCAGCCTCCCTCTCTTATCTGCCACGCGCGCACCAGCAGGTCTCTGTGCGTACTTGCCCGTGTGTATTTCCCCAACATCGAATTGAATGAGAATTTATTTTCTCAATTCAGCCAAAATGAAACCATAGCTCAAACCTTAAACTCTCTAATCCAGGTATTAAAGTAACAGCACTGAAAGCGAGAACAGCTATCTGGCCACAGCCAAGCAGGTTAAGTGGTAGTTTTGAAGCACAGGCAGAGCAGTAAATGACAGCAAGCCTAAAAAGAAGGAGGAGGTCAGGGACAATATGGAACCTGGAGCAGATATTATCTGCCTTGACTTTAACATCAAAGAGAAACAGTGAGATGAAAGCCTCCACCTGATGGCTTGAATGATGAACGATGGTAATAACTCCCTTTATGGTTGTCAGACAGTAAAACAATCTGTACTGTTCAATAAATCAGAGGGCATCTGTCAATATTGCCTGTTTCAGTTTGCTCGGTCTCTGTCGGAGACATGCTTAACATCATTTTCACATTTCAAATTGAGTATTGTGTCAGTGAGACAGATTGAAACTCAACTCAAATGATCATGCTGGGAAACTTCAGATTCACGCAATTATTCCGAAAGCCGCTGAGTTCCACAAAATTAACTAAATGTTTTCATTCTTTTTGTCATCTTAGAAAAGAATTACAGAACTTTTAAGGATAACTCCTAATCACCCACTCAAATCCTGTTATCCACCCCAACCAGCTCCCACTTGTTCACAAATCACCACGGAAAAACCGTCAGGCTAATAAATCCATTCTCCACCAGCGACAGTGGCATTTGGGCTAACCGCCACTCCTAAACACTCATATAAATTCATAATCATGACTCCAATTTCAGGGCCGCCGTTGGAGGCCAGGATGAGCGCTCATTACAACAAATATATGGGTGGATGGATGGAGGGGAATGGTGGCAGCATCTGGCTGTTAAGGGCCTGATGTTGACACCCCCTCTCACCTGACTTGTCATTAATGGCAGAGGGGCCAAAGCCCTGATTAACATGGATGAGCTTTTGTCCGTAGAGAAAAGAAGATACACACTAAAATTCCCCTTAAGCCACCACCAAAGCCACGTAACAACACATACATTATCTTGCTGCGCTGACATACATGGCCTGGTGCAGTGCACTTGACTACACAGTGAATGTCCCACATATGGGACCAATAATCCTCCAGGGTCAGAGGTTGTTGGCTAATGTGACGATGTGTGTGTCCCGGAGAGAGGCGGATCTGTATCTCAGTGGATCGTCTGGGGAGCATCGACTTGACGCAGGCTGAATTTTCAGAGACCACTCATGAAACTTCTTCTTGTCAGTGAAAGGCAATAAACATGTCTTCAGATAACAGACCACCAGCACCAGTAAGCAGTAACCTGAGTCCTGGTGTACATGCATTTAATTGGGGAATTTTTTTTACTTTTCGTACTTTGGAGCTCCTGGAGAGGTGGACATTTTTTGGTGTTTTGTGGTGTTTCATGTGGACAACCATAAGAAAAACAAACCTTAAAGGTCCACTGTGTTAGATTCACTGCGATCAGCTGGCAGAAATGGAATATAATATCCATAAATATGTGTTCATTAGTGTATAATCACCTGAAAATAAGGGCTGTTGTGTTTTCATTACCTTAGAATGAGCTCTTTATACGCACAGAGTGGGTTCTGACATGTTTCTACAGTAGCCCAGAATGGACAAACAAACCACCAGGGGTAAACCTGTTTGTTTACCTTTGGATCACAGATCATATCTTGCAGAATGCATCACCTCATAGCTGCCCTTCGGTGAATCCTCTCTCAGAGATGTTCAACTCTTGATCTCAGTCAACACCGCTGACACCTCATCACAGCTTCCTTCACACCACCGAGAAAACTAAATCCAATAAAAAATGTATTTTCTCTCTGAATTGGTAGATTTTACAGATGACTGTAAAATAACACATTGACAGGCTCTCAAAGGAGATGCATAATGAGAGGAGTGAGGACAGAAAGAAAAGGAAACAGAGAGAGAAAGGGGAAAGGAAAGGGGGGAGAGAAATGTATGGTGTGTACACCAGCTCAGTGAAAGCAAACAGCTAAATTAGTCATGGAATGGATGCAAATTTGCTTCCCCTGAGCGTTGCATGGTAGAATTACCCTGAGAGAAGCAGAGGGTGATTCATGCCAGCCCCCAGCGCCATGTGATTTATTAGCAAACATCCAATTCAATAAGAAAGTGCTTAACATTCAAAAAGCTGTCAAAGTCTCATAAGGTGGCATTAACTATATGATATTACCATTTCCACTGGTGGCGGGAAGGCAAGACAAGAGGCCGTGAAAAAACACAAACACGCCCCCTTGCCATACTGATCTTGGTGTGACGTTCCAAGTGGGACTGTGACAGACTGAAAACTCACTTGGCCTTTTCCACGAACGCATGTTACTACTCATTAACATAGACAACGAGGTTCATTAATTGACACTCCAGCCCAAAGAGCCTCTCCGCTTTGAAAAGGGCACGGAGAGAGAGAGAGAGAGAGAGAGAGAGAGGGGGATGCTGAGAAATAAATACAGCAGAGGGAGAGACATACAAAGGTTGAAAACATATACAAAATAAAATTTCTGTCGCACTCCTGCCTAGATATTAAAGTTTAAGTGGTGCTGGGGATCCGTCGCACTCGTGTTTTCTAAGTAAAACTGTTAACACTCCAAACAGCCATCGAAGCCCCTAAAGAAATATCCCTCCTGCAGGCACTTCTGTGTTGTTAGATGTCATCCATTTGTGGTGATCAACACATTTCAGAAGGTATTTTGTCACAAACTCCCTCTGTATATATTTTCTCTGAGCTGGTATTGTCAATTTCTGTGCTGCTGGGCTATTATAGCCTTAACTGATTCTGATGGGTCAAACACAGGCCTCGTGGCTGTTACACTTGGGTAATTCATCCAAACAGTCGTCTCTCTTTGAGCTTCTCCACTTGTCGGAAAAGGGCTGAGATTCAAAAAAAATTCACTCATCACAGCTCGTCTACCCACAAAATGATCATTTGGGCTGCACAATCACATCTATACAGCCATTGATCTATCTTTGATATATTTGTGAACTCATTGAACATGAGAGCTGCATTGAATTGGTTAATGAAACTATTAAAGTGATATTTTGGTTTCCTCGCTGTAAATCACAAAAATGGAAGGAAAGGAACAAAACAAATAATAGTCTAAAAGTTAAGTACTTGAGGTACAGTTGGGTTTTATGAATGCAAACTGATCAAAGAGAACAAAGTGTTTTGTGACTTGTTTCTGGTCAGTTTAATTCTACTAATTAAAAGAAAGTTCGACAGTAACCTGAAGATTGTTGCTTCTTTTCTTTTCTCTTTCTTGCTTTTCTGGTGTTTTCAGTCCCCCCTTCAACCCCTCCTTTCCACACCCATCACCAGACATCACACTCACGCAGTGTTACGTTACAAAAGAAGAACATGCAACTCGTTCTGTTCCATCATCGCGTGTCTAAACCATAGCTGTTGCGTCATATATTCAAATATACCATTTACATTGTCTTTTTAATCATTTCATTACTTTTCTGTTTCCGCTGATTTTTTCATTTTGTAGTCTAAGCATGAAGAATCAGTATTTCAGTGCAGTGACAACAGGATAATCATCGAAAGAAAGATTAGAGAATGATTAGCGAATCTCTTGGCTGTGTCAGAAAAAGGCACTGTTTGTTCGACTGATTGTGCCAGTGTGTGAGCCTGTACAGTGTGTATGTGACGCAGTGTTTGCAGGTGCTCAGTGAGGTGGGTAGAAATTGACTGCGGAAATTGGGTCTCACATTTCAAAGTCAAATTAGTAAATGTGGGGAAAGGATGGCGTCATTAAGCAATTACTGATTTACTGACACACAAAAAAAAAACATCTGTCTCTGTTGGAAATATGAACACACTGAGACAAGTTTAGAAAAAAGAATCCCAACCCTCATGTGAGCCACACCTTAGTGTATTTCCAGTGTAATTGATCTCACACTGGACGCAATCAGTCACGTTATATGAAGTTAACAGTGATGACATTTTCACGGTGCACCAGCAGCCATCACACCAGAACAAACAGTGGTACTGGCACTGTACTGATCACATGCAGCAGCGCTCTTTAAGCCTGTCAGTGGCAAAGATGGATGAGAAGATGGATGTGCCTGTATGGGTCACCTATGCAAGTAGGTCATTATGGTCCTTATTTCCATTCATTGTTAGGCGGCGACCTCGAGTGGCTGTAGTAAATACGATGGAGGCAAAGGAGGAAGTCAGGTGAAGTGTAAAGAGCAAGAAAGTCGGCATGTGGATGAAGGTGGGGCGGATGTTCATGTTCTATACTTCAGTTACATACCATACGTAAGAGTAACGTACTGATTTTAACCCAGAGCATGATGTTTTCCAAAACCTAAAAATGCAGTTTTGTTGCCCAAATCTAACCAAACAGTGACTGTTAACCACGAAGGTGTAGACGAAGGTCTGGTCCGCCTGTCAGTGGTACCCTCCAGCATTCTTACATGTAGTTTTAGGAGTTATTGGCAATGACCTGTTCAGTCATTTAGGTATGAGGATGCGTTGTGTATCAAGATGAGGCTAGCTCATATTTCAGACATAGAAGCAACGTCCAGATGAAACTCTCTTGACACGAGACTTTTAACAGTGAATCAGACCTTTACGAATCTATGGTTTTCAGTTAGGGTTTTGCTGTACTAATTGACTGGTGCTCTGCAGACTTCCACTAAATTAAACCAGCATTTAAATGTGACATGTAGTCTCCCACAGCATATGCATGTTTACTGTGAGCACACACTGAATGACTCAAACTAATTACTTCTCTAAATTCCAATAAAGTTGGCAACATCCCCGGAATCAGCAAATGTATTTTTCATGCTGGGATACAACTTATTAATTATAGGATGGGGAATGTGTTTTGCTACTGTGCAGTCATCACAAATTGAAACAGAAGGTACAGATGTAAACAGGAGGGCAGACAGTAAAACTAATGCGTCTTCCTGAGCTGCAAACTTGCTTCAAGCTTTGAACAAAATCTTACCTTTTTGACCTTTTGTCAAACTGCTAGTTGAGAGGTTTTGTTTTAACATACAATAACACAAATGATACAAATGCAATCGGCTAAACAGTCTGAGAGCTTAAATGCTAATGCAGGGTTGAAGCAAGTAAAACTGAAATGATGTGAGACTTCTTTGATGGCTTCAGCTGTGAAAGAAAAGAAACCGTATCACTTGCAAATGACTTCACATGCTACTAATTGGCAAGATTGTGCTACTTGTTAAAGACATGCCAAGGTCTATTTTTACATTGCATCTATCAACCAAGAGCCTGAGTCATCACCATAGGAACAAGAGGAATCTGCTCAGTATCTATTGCCAAAAATCTGCTGGAAATTTGCATGACATTCGATCTTATGGAATATGTAACACCACAGTGAGGAAATATTATCAATACCAGCTGTGTCTTCACTTTCCATTGAAGGACTGTTACGCAAAAATGTATAGGTGTAAAAATTTTTTACATAATGTCGACATGTAATATGTAGTTACATCACACACTTGATGCTATTGATATGACACAAAGGTAATTTCAGCATTTTCAATTAACCATAGGCAATTCTAGTTAAATGATCATCTTCGCTGTGATGGTTGAAAGAACTATTGACTGTAGGAAACAGTCTCCTGTGTTATTACTGTTTTGTTCAGGACTTTTGTCATCATGGTTACAATAATAACCACTGTTATGTCTGCCATGTTTAAGTCTGACATTTTGTCTTCTCGTCCATCCGCCGACACCTTTGCACACTTTGTGGCTCTATAAAAAGCATTAGAGTATTTCACAGTTACTATGGCCACTAGACGTCTTTGTTACTTGAATGTAAACGTTATGTCGATTTTGGGAATTTGCTGAAACGACTGACGAAACTCTCACTTTTCTTGAGAGGACAGTCATGATACGACAATGTTACATGCATATATTTATGAAATGTGTTTCAATTTAGGTCCAGATTGCAGAATATAGGGAGAAAAACAGTGATATATAAAGTAAACACTGATTCCTCCTCCTTAGTTAAGAGCCAAATGACTCCCTGTAATGTGAGCATGGAGTAAATACTGCTGATCCCTGAGAATCAACATCTCAGTCTGCAGCTCTGTACAGCTCTCCGCTCAGTCACTTAGAAACTTCGGTCAAAACTGATCATATCTGCCCCGTCCAGCATGGCTAACAGTAAAGAGCTGAGCCAAATATCTTTGTCAAGGCTGAGACACAACTGAACATATTTGAACCTGTACTTGACAGCTGGTGAGAAAGAAGAGTCCAATTTTGCCACACAGGTGAAAGTTTGCTTTTTTATGCATTGCAACTTGCAAAATTGAAAGCTGTTTCATCTCATGGTGAGATGATCTTGGATTCATAGATATTACAGAACACGACGGGAAGGAGGCAATTTACTCATTATTTCTTCAGATGGTTCACTGCAAGCTGAAAGGAAAACACATTATCACACAGACAAACACATTAAACCAGGATGCACAGAGCTATAAAGCAGAAGATGAGGGTCCACACAGGCAGAGCAGAGCATTACAGTTTTTACATTAAAAGTGACTGGAAGCAATTGTCAGAAAAACACATCTTACAACCGTAGACAAAAAACGCATTGTAATAGAGGCTATAGTGCATGTGAAAGGCCAGAAAGATGACCTGAAAGCACTTAATGCCAACTTAAGAGATGAAGCACAATGTAGCCAACCTTAATAAATAGATCTTTTAGAGTGTATTAAGCCAAACACATGAATAATAACCAAACCTGAAAATAAATCCAACTTACCAGTGTAATTTCTGGAGTTTTCACATCGCAGTGACTATAGTATACCAAGAAGCCAAACTGCTCGAGCAATGCAGAATATAACTTACGTCATGTTCATGTATAATGTGTGGTATGGCAATTAAGTAGTAGTGTAGTAATTAAGTAATTTTCTATCTCTAAAGTTAATGGAAATACTTGAATGTTTCCAAGGCAAAAGGACAACAGCCAATTATGACATTTCATAAAATGAAAAGTCACTTATCTGTCGGTGCCCAAACCAAACCTCAGTTTCCCCTCAACACGGTATGCTGAGCATTCTTGCACATTCAGCTGCACAGTCTTTGTGCTGTATTATGCAGTGATAATGAGATATTAGGCCATATCTCATTAAGATAAAGGAAGAAACATGTCTCATGGGGTCAGAGGGTAATCCCTGGTTACTGTGTCCTGGCCACAGTGCCAGGCAATTAAGCAAGAGAAAATGAGAACGTAAGGAGCACTGTGAGCTTATTAAAATCCTGAGGTTGGTAATGGGGGGAATATGGGTAGTATGGAAGGAACAGGGTATCACAGAATAGCAGCCATTAAAGTAAGCAATAGGCTTTTGTGTGATATTTTAGAGATTTTTTTCGTTTGCTCCGGTGAAATGTTTACAAGTTGTTTTTCATCCTGAGCCATTAAGTGAAAAACAAGGCGAGGAACAGCATTCTTAACCCAGGATTTAAGAAAACGTAGCATGGTGTGAACTTTCAGGCTACTAACTTTCGATATTTACTCTTGCATCAAGAAAAAAACAGACGCCGACTTTGCTACGAAGCCAATTCCCCTGCACACGCGGATACGAAACAAACAAGTACAAGTGCCTCATGCCAGAACTGAACCACCAACTTGATGCTTGCCAGCACCATCCTCCAACCAATTATGATGTATTATGAGAGGTACTTGGCTATCACAGAAGCCAGCAGATCTGCCCTGTCTCGATGAGTTGCAACATTTCCTGGCACACACAGGCCATTGATTAGAGGGGCTCAACTCACAGCCTGCAGTCTATCAGCGCTCAGGGACCGGTAATCAATTCTCTAATGCCGTTTGAGCCTATTCACTGCAGCTATGATCCACTCCTCACTGTGCAGATACGGATGCAAACACCCACATGCGCGGACATGTGTGGACGCAGCCCTGTCCGCAAATCAAGCACACGTCAAACACAACCCAGATGGCCATCGTAAAAGCAGAGGACAACTCCCAAATATTAACTTACCAAGTGTAGCAATGATAGGGCGCTGTCGTCTAATAGCATTATCAAAATGAGTGCAGCTCTCCTGAGGCGGACTCTGGTTCCTGATTACCTAGCAGTGGTGGCCCCTGTTCGTGGCCAAATCTGATCAGCATAGTACCAGACGCAAGCGTGGCCGGTCAGGAACTCAGCCACGAGGCCCCTTATCTCTACCGGCAGGCTGTAGGTTCTGTATGGGCAATGATGTCCTCCTCAGAATTAATCTGATTGGACTCTGCTGGAAGATTATGTTCAAGTAAAACTGCTGAAAGGAAAGGTGGGGACCTAACTTCCGCTCTGTGCTAGTTGGATCAGATGGAATTACATTGTGAGGCCTTGTACAGATCAGAGAGAGACAGGACTGAATCTCTCAATGTTGGCTTCAAGCAAACTGACCAGTAATAACTTGGATTATTGTCTCCAAACTTTATAAAAAAGATCATTTCGACAGTCAAACAAATGCATGCTTTAAGAACAACTGTCACAACTTTATCATTGCCTCCACATCATCTTCCTTGCAGATATACATAACTTTAAAGGTCAAATACTTTAAAGGCAAAGTGAGGCTTTCTCAAGTATTGTCTATAGACTCATTACTCAAAAGCTCATTTAACACCTACTGGTGAAGCTATTACCATAAAATATAATTATGTGCTGATGCAACAGTGCAAAAATTACTTTTACTAATTACTTTTACTTAATTGTCAAATTCAGGAATTTAATGCAAACTTTACTTATGGTTGAGTATTCATATTGCAGTACTGCTACTTTTACTCAAGTAAAGGATCTGAATACTTCCTCCAATGATTATATCACTTGAACAATTATTAACTCTAAGGCTGTGTTTGCTGTTCATCAATTCATTTTCAAATATATATAATATTGTCAAAAATATAAAGGCCATTTATGTTTAGGACTACACTAAGAAATGGATTAAAAAGAGGATTAAAAGGAAAAGGCCAACATTTATGTGTGAGGTTATAAACATGGTGTATGGGTGCAAACAAACCTTTGACTGCATCAAAATGCATTATATACAGTTTTCCTTGGTAAATGAAAAGAGCTGTCGTTCAGTTTGGGAGTGATAGCAGCTTCATGGACTGTGCTTTGAATTCTGACCTTCGTATCATGGTTCATGGCTATGAACACAAAGCTCCAAGCCACAACTGTTTGCCATTGAAAATCCAGAGGAGTATAAGACTTACTTTGGTGTCTGCGTGTCATCCAAGCGGTTCCCCAGCTGGAACTCGTGGGATTTGCTGCGGTGCAGCGCGGTGAAGCCTGGCAGGAGATGGATGAGCTTGCGGCTCGGCGGAGGCGGCGTTCCTGGGGCCTTCACTTTGTTTCTTCGCCGCATGGGAGGAGTGCCAGGTGGGGTCATGGTGTTGACCACCAAGGGAGTCCGAGGAGGTGTGTGGCCAAAATGCCTCTGGCGGGGTGACGGGGGCAGGGAGCGATGACCAGAGTCCAAGGGGGGGAAGAGCCCTGTGGCGGGGCTGTCGACGGTTAGTCGATCGGCATATAAAGGGGGGGCCAGGGCCTGGGGGCTGTGGCACATGTGCTGGTTGTACTTGGACTGGACTTTGGGGCTTTGGGAGAGCTGGAACCGGATCCACTGACTGGCCTCTGGCTGGCACACCGGAGTGTTTTCTTTGCCTGATTCAGAGGTGGGCCACTGGATGGACCAGTCCTGCTTCGCCTGGCTCCCTGTTGGAAGAACACAGAGATAGAGACTGATTTAATTTTTAAAAAAATACAAAAGAACATATTTTCTTACTCATCTGTGAAGGTATTTCACCATGCAAATAGTTCTGCTTTCATTTGCCCAGATTTTGAGATATCTATCTGTAAGCTGTCTGCCTCGAAACATACACAATGGATGTGAATGGAATTGTTTTAATGTTGATAAAAACTTTCTAAAAATACACTCATAATTTACAAGTCAATTTCATTTATAGAGCCCAGCATCACAAATCATAATTTGCCTCACAGGGCTTTACAAACTATACAGCGTACGACACCTGCGGTCCTTTCTGTGAAAACTGCTGAGACTCAGTTCTTATGTAAAAAGACGTTGCTGTTGAATATTCCATATTTTTTCAGGACAGAGGGCACCTCCACTGTAGAAATATCAGGGGCAGATTTCTCCTATAACCTGAGCAAATGAAACCAAAACTATCTGCATGTCTAGATACCACTTGGGGTGAGTGAGAAAATATGTTTTTTCCAAAAATTTGGGTGAACATATTTGTGCTATATAGTGCATGAAGTTTAACTAAATTGATTTGTGTCATGCACTTAATACCAAAACATCCATTAGTTCTATTTCCGGATTGCAGCAGTAAGAGTAATCCTGGCAGCAGACGGACACTTACGACCAGCAAATGTGCTCAATTTGGGTAATGAAGAATTAACACTGCTGTCTGACGTGAAATGTATTAGTAGTACAGCGTTGTTCAAATATGCTGATGTGGAGCAGATTAAGCATGAATGGATGGAGCGAGAGAGTGAGAAAAATGGTGCCAAAAGAGAACAGCGCAAAGCTGCATGAGTCAGAGCCCAAGCCGACTTCAACTGAAACTAAACTTTCTGCTGAATGAGAAAGAAAGAGAGGCACAGAGGCAAAATAGTTGAAGGTGAGCAGCCAAAATGAGTGTTTTTGAGCTCAGATGACGATACTTTACCTCCATTACTGTGCAATTTATCCTCCTCAAGTTGTTCTTCAGAAAGAAACAAAGAGAGAATGTGTTTATTGATCTGACAGAGACACAGCTGAAATAGTCTGAAATATTCTTCTTGTCTTTCCATCTGCAGTTATGCATAGCCGAAAGGCTGTTCAGCAAAACAAAACATAATGTTGGTAGAATTGATCCTGGATACATTTCAGCAGATGCAGCATCTCATGCACGATGGAGCGAAACTGACCTCGCAGACTTCAAAATCTGCTTCTGACCTCTGAGCCACATTTAATGCAAATTTCGATCAATATCCCAACACATTTTCTTTTTTTGGTTTGTGTCATTATTTTTCTTGCCTGTGACACTGTCTCTGAGGAACTACAAGCATCAAAAACACAAACTTCAAACACACAATCAACACCAGCAACATCAAATGAACCACGAAAAATATCTCCCATAAAAGGTCCCGGCGGGATTGCAAAACTTGATGGAAAAAAAAGCCTGCAGCCTTTCTTATTCCGTAATGTTATGAAGAAGAGGCCTCAAGGAACGTCGAGTTATGGGAAGAGACGGCTGCAAACACACAGGGGACAACATATACAGGGATTTTCAAGGCTCTCGTTTTCTTTTTTTAAATATACGTACTCAAATTTCTTGTTAAATACCCGCAAGAAGACGCCGGGGGTTGAGACTCTGCAAGTTTTTGACCACCAGAGGTTACGTTTAGCACTACAGGAACACAGCAAAACATTTTGATTTAACAGAAAGAGCTCCAATGATGAAGCTTAAAACTAAACAGAAGCTAATGCTAAGCTAAAGATACCACTTTACAGAAACCTAATGATATGTTAAGCTGTCATAAGCTGAAGGGATGGACATATTTGTATCAACGTTAGGGTCAAATGACCACATGAACTGTCAAAGAACTTACAGTGACATTTTTATCTCATTATTTTGGTTTTACGGCTCACTCCTTTAATGCTATCATTTAGATCTCACCTCATCAAATCTGTTTCCAAAGCAAACAGCTATTTTTAACAAAAACTGAGTTAAGAGTTGAGCATTTAATAGTTAAAGAGTTGGACAATTTTCTCAGAAATGGGTGGAGACCAAAAACAGAGCTAAAAAAAGGAGTGAATATTGCACTTACATTTGCCAGGTAGCCACAAACAGATAATGCTAATGATGCCCCGTGTTTGCTAAATGTGGAAATCGTCAACTGTGTGCTACTGTTCACCATGTAAAGTTTAGATATCTGATAATATATCAATGTCGTGTTCACGGCCACTCTTGAACACCCATAAATTCCCCAAAATAAGCTACTACAGGTACGTTAAACCAGCAGCTAGCGCTTTGTGTTTTGATTTTAATTACAGTTACATACTGTAGCATTCTGCTGGACGCAGCTCACAGCTTCACGCCTAAGGCAGGCTTCTCTCAGGCTCATGGGTATCATAGAATTTAAAACCATCTGCCACATCAAGCTGACAAACAGAATTTCTTAGAAACACAACTGAAACAGCCAAAAAACCATCACATAAACCTGGAGTATCCTTAAAGGGGAGCACTTTTGTGGCTCTTTTGTGGCTCCAAAGGAAGCTGTGCAATATCTGATAAATCGCCTCAAGTGATGTCAGTGCATGGTGGGTAATGTAGGCATCAGGTTGATAATGAAGAACATAATGAATAAAAAAAAATGACATCTGTGGTTCTGCTGCATCAGTTTTGGTCCTTTTTGGACTTTAAGTCCAGCGGCGTTATAGAAGTACAAAGCAAAATCTGTGGAGTAATTTAAATCATCCATGTGAGAACTCAACTGAAAATATCAACTTTCAAAGTGGAAGTTAGTTACAATAGTAAAAATATTTCCAGAATCAGCAGCTACTCCTACTTTGTAACTCTGGAGTTTGCCTGTGACTCCAAACAGGAGCAAACATCCTCCGAAGGTGGTGGAAAAATGTACCCCAAACATAACATCACGGCAAACCTCGCTGCTTCGCCCCTGCTCTGCGGCTGAAGTTTTCTCATCAGCGAACCTGCTGTTGTCTCTGGTTGCCATAGAAACCTGCTGGTTTTCAGCATTGCATGGCACATGCTTATCTGTCCCCTGCACAGAACATGTCTGTGTGAAAAGTACAAAATGTGAAATGGATAACTCGAGAGCTCACTTTTGAAGACATGCAGTCATATTAATAGCATGAGCTGCAGATCTACAGAGCTACAGATCACATTTGCAAGAATCGATTAGTCTCATGAACATAAAGCCTGTTGACAGCTATAATTCACACCAATGGATATTAGTCAGCGGGGTCTCTCGAGCTGATACCACTCTGCCCTCAGTATAGCAGCCTGAGGACCACACTCACTGAACCCCCATTAACAGGCCCACATCTCAACCCCTTCAGGAGGACATCAAGATGCAGAAAGGACGAGTGGGCTTGAAAGAGTGCTCATCAATAAATGTGGGGAAAGATGAGGTGTGCACTCAATCAAGCCTCCTTTATTAGCAGGAATAAAACCACAACAGGCCACTCAGAAATGTAAAAGTTCAGCCTGACCCCACATGAATGACTAATCAACAGCCAGTGAAGAGTTCACAACACCGAAGATGAGATTACAGATCGGAGGCAACAGCGAGCTGATTGCTTCTGGTCAGGTCTAGAGGTGGTTAATACCTGACACGAGGCGCCAATTTGTGCTGTCCGTCCAGAAATTCATACCTTCTAAAACCTGAGACAGTTTTTGGAGAAGTTCACCAATCACATTTGATTTAAATAATGAGCCTCCCTTTGGTAATTATATTCTTGCATGAGGCGGCCTCACTGTAAAAATACTTTTGACAGCGCTTATCAACCTGCTCCCCAAATGAAATGTCTCTGCAAGAGAAGCAATGAACTTGAATCACACTCATGAAACTGTTGCTTCAAGTAATGAGTCAATTCATCAAGCACACTAGTATCTTAGCAACTGCTCCAGCAATATTGTAACAGGACTTGACTTATGAATTTCTTGTTTCACATGATCTCACCTCAGCAAACGTCTCAGGCACACACACACGCACACACACACAAAGCTCACTGCTAAATGAGATGAGAGAGCGAGCATAACCCCTTCGAGAACTCTGATTTAAGTTAATTTGTGTGGCTTGTGCTTGTTAGCGCATAAGTTTTGGAAGTTGATGGGAAAGGACTCTACTGAGTCTTGTAATTTATCACAACTTCTGAAGGACAAATTCAACAGGGCGGTAACTTGCTGATATCAAGCCCTGACTGTGCTCCGTCATTTTCTGCGACAGCATTCGTGCTGCGACCTGAAGTTCACATTACAATATTGCAATATTACTTTATTGCTCCTTTCCATTGTGTTGCAGTAAGTAATATTTAAACTGTATCATGCTGCAAAGTGATCATAATACACTCGCAAGCACTTTTCATCTTCAACGGTACAGAAAATGGTGATGGTGCAATGAGCAAGCAATCAATGTCACATCCTCCAGCCAAATCACAAAATGGTGTAATTGTGCATCTTGAAATATTACCTCTCCACTAGACATTTCTGCTGGATGTCGACTCTAATTAGGTGGATTACTGCCTCTAATAGGAATGGGAAAATGCAAATAGGACAGTGTGACTTGAGAAGAAAGATTGGTGAACCTGGAGGAGATCTGACATCCATTGAGACTCGTTTTAGTGCCAGTTGTACAGAAACTCTTTACACATATAAACGTGTGACTTAATGATCTTGTTAGATAATATATGCTGGTAACTTCAACAGGTCACAGATATAGATTATTTTGGGGAATATACTTCTGCCCTTTTTTCCCAGAGAGTTAAGATGAGACTATTAAAAGCACACTCATGTTCGTACCTGAGGTGGAAATCACATGCTGCTGATTCAAATTCGTTCAGTTCAGCTCGAAGCATGACAGTCACCGACGATGTCGTCCTTTCACTTTTTTCCCTCGCGCTCACATCACCCTTCAAATGCACGTCAGCATATACGTCAGTAAGCGAATGCATCACCGTTCAGAGGCACTGCATCACGCACGGCAGAGAGTTTATGATCTGATGCTCACCTTACTTAATTCTGACTTAAGACCTGAAGGCTTAAGTTCAGCTGTGCGTTCACTCTGTTGCTACAGTCTGCCAATGAGAAACAAAGTGTTTTCATGTATGATCCCATCAGTCACAACAAGAAGTGAGAAAACGGGAGATGAGGTGATGAAAATGTGTGTTCTCAAATGCTGGTCACATTTATTCAGAACTTCAGATGTAATTTTGGAGCCACATCATCATCAATCTTCCATTCTCTCCTCTCACCTGAATAACCCCGTATCTCCACATCAACTGTCGATGCAAACAATGCGCCGAGCGTTTGCGACGGCTTCTCCTCTGCAGCGATTAATGCAAACAGCACACCTTAATACCATTAATAGGGCAATCTTAACATGCAGTGAGGCTTTGAGAAAGGCAGATAACAGCCTCATAATTGGACTAATTACCTCTAGATGTGTTGCTTCTTTGGGCTAAATGGCAGTGAAATGCCACTGGGACAGGGGCTGGTCTATCTTACTGCCACTGTAAACAGGATTTGGCGAAAAGGGCAATGGCTGCGTTCAACAGATGCAGTGGCCCTTTTTAATCTTGACTCTTTTAAGTTGAGGGTTTGTGGACGATCTTGCAGTGTAATCAGTGGGACTCAAAGTTAGACTCTGCTAATTACACAAACAGCCAATAATACCCAGGGGTGTTCAAGAACACAGGTGTTGGGGGTTCAGTCAATGCTTCTAGTCAGTTTCCTTCCCTGTTGCATCTGCTCTTTCCTTCTCGACATGATCTCATTTCTTCTTCACCTCCTGTCGTCATTGCCTCTTTCTCAACCTAATTCTCTCTCATGTTATTCCACGTCCTTCTTCCCCCACATGCCTCCTTCACTTTCCTGTCCTCTCCTCCAATCTCCTCCCTCGCATATTCTGTGCCTCCCTCTCCTCTGCCTTTCTTCATCTCTTCTTCTTCTTTTTTTTTCTTTTTTTTTTTTGCTGATGGCATTTGAAGCCAATTAGGTGTTTTGTGTGCGTGTGAAGCTGTCACAAGGCGGGACATGGGGACATTCCTTAAAGCTAGCAAAGATTACAGAGGAAAGGCACCAAGGAGACTTTGCTAAACAAAGATCAACACTATTAGCCTGATCAACAGAACAACTCATATTCAAGAAATTCTCCAAGTGAAAATGTTTGTGTGAGTGTGTGTGTGTGTGTGTGTGTGTGTGTGTGTGTGTGGACTTGTCTAGAGGGGCAGGCTGGATAATGTGTGTATATTGCGGCACAAAGGACTGACTGGCTGCCTCCAAATTGTATGACTCATCCTCATTGCAACTCGTGGACTGCAATCCCAAGAGAGTGTAGTGAAGAATTCTATTAACTTGCATTACTTTCCTTCCTCCACCATTACACCACACAGCAACATACATTCACTCCTTATGCTCTGTATTTCTGCAGTTACGTGATGTATAAACTGCCAGGATGTAAAGTATATGAATGTCCATGTCTGCCAATTTTAACATAATTCCTCATGACTCATAGACTGGAACAACATAATAAAAACGTGGCATAAATCTGTAAATCCTTTTCTGTGCTCTCGTTCACACCGCTTGAATGTATCTGTAGTTTTGCAACAACCTCCAGATTTTTAAGAGGAAAATATAACTCTTTCAGTCGACTCAAGACGGGAGAACATCCTCCGCTTCTTGCTTAGCAGCGGTTAAGTGCTAAATGCTCTCATGGGGCTGTGTAACCCTTCAAAGGCACATACACGTCTCTTACTCTCGCATAGGCGCTGACACACAGGTACTCGCACGATCCCACCAACGCACACACACACACACAGATGTGCAAATGTGCCGATGTTTCGAAGCTATGACATATCTCCCTCTGCAAGCTCCATCTGGGTAAGAATATGAAAAAACTGTGCTGCACACCCTTTATTTCTCTCAGCTGAAAGTGCCTCTCACCGCTCTGTGTGGGGGTTGTGGTGTTGCTGTGGTGCATTCACACATCTCTAGCCAGTCCCCCTTGTTAGAGAGCCCATTAGTGGCTCTATGTGGCCAGACCTTGCCTTTGGAGAGTCAGGGAGAGAGAGAGGGGAGGGAGGGAGGGATGGGAGTACAGTTGAGGGAATGGTCGAAGAAGAGAGGCTGATGATAAACAATAAACAGGAAGACAGGAAGAAGAGAGGAAAAAGAGGTACACAGGGAACAAACAGAGAAGGACAACTAGAACCACAGCCTGTTTTGTGCCTCTGCCATCCTTTGAGTCACTGTTTACATCAGCTCAGAAGATCTACACAATCAGCACAGCTTCACAGGTGGACACCCAAGATTAGAGTCACCAATTCAGTATCTGACCAAACGTGAAATATGGCCACAATCTCCCCTTCTGTTCCTGAGTTATGGTGTTGAATAATGGCCCAAAAAGTGTTTTTGTAGAACATTATGATGTCACAGTGAAGTTGACCTTTGACCCTTTGGACACAAAATGTCACCACTTCTTCATTTTATCCTATGAGACATTTGTGTGAAATTTTGTCATGACTAACACATGAATTATTGAGTTGTGGCCAAAAAGTGCTTTTTGTGAGGTCACAGTGACCTCTGACCACCATATCAGTTCTTCCCTGAGTCCAAATGAAACTGAGATTCCCTCAAGGTATTCAAGGTTCCTCACAGGAACAGGACAGATGGACAAACCGCAAACACAATGTTCAAGTCACAAGGAGTGATCACTTTAACACCACACTGTATGAGCACAGGAAACAGACAATGTCTGTGATCACCAGAATAAAATCAAAACCAATCAGGAGGGGGTCAAAGGTCAGCAAGCAGGGGTCAGTGGACAGCTGGAGAAAGATCAAGCAGGTCATTCACGTTAAATCTTTGAACAGAAACAGGGGTTACCAGGTGCCATGCTTAGGTCATGTGATGACAACTGAGGTACCTCGATCTAATGAAGAGGGTGAGATGCAGTTGAAAGCTCCAGAGAGAGCTAGCTGATCTCCAATAGATAATCAGACAATTTCAGCGCTTTTCAGCATCAGGTCACAAAAGTCAAGAACATCCACCATCAACACCAATATGGACTAAACGTAATGGTAAATGGTGTGAATTCCTGCCTCTGTGTTTTGACTGAATTAAGGTGTTTCTTCCCTTTAGGAATGTTAATTATTTCTATTTATTATTATTATTCTCACCGACTCTCAATGCTGACCATTTTCTCAGACAAATGGCAAGAGATTAAGTTACTATCATCTCCAAATTGGGCTATTTTGCATTCATTCCAATTACCCCTCAGGTGCAAAGGGGGGGGGGGGGGAATCAAAATTGGGACATCTTTTCACTTAGATGCAGTGTGAACACAGCCAAAGTCCTAGACAGTGACGGCAAAAGAGAGCTGGTCTCCAGAGACGCCTGAAGCCTGACTGGTCTGAGCCCAGCTGGACTTGAGGCATCGGGCCGTCTGACGGACTCTGGCAGGGGGCATCTGCCTGCCTATATGTCTGTCTTTCTGGGCAACATCCGCCTCCATCCCCAATGAAGCCGATGAGACAGACAGATAGGAGAGAAGTTGGAGGAGCACGCAGGAAGGCGAGCTACTCCTGCAGTCTGACAAATGAGCACAGGGACCAACAGAGAGGTGTGAATATTTTGAGAGGACAGCTGAGCACCTGCAGAATCACAAAGAGCCCGCATTTAGGCTGTAAAAAAAAAAGAGAACCTGTTTGTCTGAATGCGTATTCATTACTCAAAAAATCAACAAATGCTTTGAAAAACAGCCAATTTAAAGCTCCTCTAACAAAACACTCTTTTAATAAAGCACAGTTCTGCTGAGGGCACACTGAAGAAAAACTACTCATCAAGTTAATTTGCTTAATTATTTAGCAGAACCTTCCTTCTGAAAGGACATCTGTAACAGAACAGTGTTTAAGTGTGTGCGCGCATGTGTGTGTGTGTGTGTGTGTGTGTGTGTGTGTGTGTGTGTGTGAGAGTGAGTGTGTGAGTGGGAGAAGAGGAGAAACAGATATGTTATCAAACGGGTTTACTAAAGGTTGTTATTAAACCTACCAACCCAGTTTTAGTGATGATCTACTGCCCCCTTCTGGTTCACTTGTATCATTGCAAAAGCTTTGGCCTGACAGGCTGAAAACAAAGTGCGGTGTGTGACGCCACCTGGTGTGCAGCCATGAAACAAAAGAAGTGCAATCAACAGAAGACGCCTTCGCAAGTCCCCGCTGCTTGTAAATGCCGCTTTTTGAATTCAATCCATGATCTAAAAATGTGACCTTGAGCAACAACACAGGAGAGAAAATGCCTAATATGAGTCCTTCACACAAACACGCACACACACACACACACACACAGCATCAAACATAACCTGACCCAAGCTTCCTTGTGAAATTATTTGTAGAAATACCACCATAATAGTGTGTGAGTGTGTGTGAATGACTATATAGCAGGTTGCATAAAAGCACTATATAGATGCAGCCATTTACCATTGACTTTACTATATGCTCCCTTGTAAGCAACATTTACCAACATAAAAACCTCTGCAGTTTGACAACTGTTTAATGAAATAAAATGCTTCAACATGTTGCGCGTGAACACCATACAATACATGAAGTAAGGCAAATATTCATATAGTTTCTTTGTCACATGCAGAGGTTGAAAACCATGAATTTAAGGACAAGTCTGACAGCTTTCTTGCCAACAGTTGGATAAAAAGACCAATACCAGCCTCATGCCTGTGTGCTAAGAATGGAGCTACAGCCAGGAAGTGATCAGTTTAGCATGAGAGTATAAATTTACAATGCACTGCTTAGGAATTTGAAATACAGTGTAGGTCTGCATAATAAAGTACTGTAATGGTATAAATATGCACATTTGTAATTCACCTAAAACAACGGGTTCAAACCAGTCACTGTGTTAAGTAAATTTGGGTCACTGTGGATGAAAACACTGCAGGATAATAGAATAAATATGTTCATTAAAGGGTTCTTAAACACCCACAGGTGTTTTCACTTAGTGTGGCTGATGAGAGCCCTGCTCAGGTTGAATGTGGTTAGAAGATGAAGAGCTATGTGCACTCACCAAAACTCTGTGTACCAATAAATGTAAACAAATATTGAAAGGAAAAAAAAAACAGTGTTAGGGAGATGTCAGTCAAGCACAGCGTGCACACACCCACACAGACCTGAGAAGAGGTCTAATAAGGCAACATGAGGGAAACACCAAATGAAGACAATGCTCTGTAAATGCTGATAGAAACACTATAAATATGTTATATTATAATAAAAAAAAAAAACTAACACAGAAGCTGAGTGGTTTGAAAATTATGCCAAAGGAGCAAAAAGACCATCATGCATACTTTTTGCTGCACATTTGACAGTTTGACCCGTTCGACACTGTCACATCAGCCTGTTTCTTGTGTCACATTTACAAGCTGCTCCCTGCCTTTGCCATACAAACCCCTTTGTTCCCACCATTCCTCACCACCTGACCGGCGCGGTCCACCTGCACACCTGTTACCACTTCCTCATTAGCCTGGCAGTATGTGCAGGCCAATTTCCATTTATCTGCTTCTTAGAGGACCAGTCTTTGCTCCGCCTGCCTGCCTGGGCCTTCACCTCATCCCTTCGCCTGTTTCTGACGACCAGTAACGCTGAACTTTTCACTTTACCTGCCTCGTCTCCTGAGTGGTGCTTTTGGGTTCAAACCTTGTCACTGTGGATTTTTGTTTTACATGATTACTGTTACACATGACTACATGACAGACATTTGAAGTAACACCCCACAAATCTTTTAAAATCCCATCAACCATTGCTGTAACGACGATTCATAACTTCATGAAAGCTGTAGTTCTAAACGGACGGAGTGCTGATTCAGTTTAATTTCCAGTTTGGGAAGAATAAAGAAGAACTGAACCACCATGGCTGAACAGAGGAAGAGAACAGTGCCACCTACAGAAACTCAAACAGGTCTGGGCACACTGACTAATACATTCTGTCCAGGACTGACAGCAGATGAACACCAGTGCAAAGACTGACGAGAAACATACATGACAATTTAAAAAACTTAAAACTACATAAACGCTGAGGTTGCATTTTTGTTCATATCCTTAAGATGATGATGAATTCTGTAAATTCTGATCTTGACTTGTTGTCCAAAAATCATCATACCCATGCACAATGGTTTTGGTGAGGGCAGTCTCATTCAAAGATAACGTCACAGATCAGTAATAAACTAGGCTTTTTTTTTTTGCTTTTTTTGCTTTTTTTTTTTAGTGTCATGAGATAATAAACTGTACCCTGTATGTACAACATACATGTACATATAACATACATGTGGATGAAGTCTATTCTTAGCAAAGCTTTCTTATTCAGTATCTGCATCACTGGCACAGACTCCTTCATCTGGACACTATATTTATGATAAATGAAATAAATTGTTTGCCTGTCCTTGTCACTGTTATGGTGAGTCTTTACTACACACTGGGGCCTGTACTGTAATAGAGTGCACTCTTCATAACCTATGTGCAGTACAAACATGCGTACAGGCATCGATAACATGCAGCTTTTCCACTCCTGTTCTTGTCATCTCTCTCTCAAAATCCCTCACAACAATTCCCTTCTTCTGAACTAATAATCAATATCATAACACGCCTTAAACATAATATAGAGTCACAAGCAGGCTCATTAGGTAATTGTTGGTTGTTACTGAAGACAGCAGGATGTAAGCAAGCATCCTTCTGCTTTTTCACTGTGCTTCACCGCAGCATCTTTGAATGTTTTGGCTCATTAACTACAAATTGTAAATATTTCGCATCACTGCACATCTATTTCTCAACCATACTGTAGGTTTGTAGGCAGCTATTGGTTCTTGAACGCGCCTGTTATGAAAAGCATTAGAAGAATTTAGTTGTTTCTAATATTCAATAAGTTGCTATTTTGCATACTGGTCACTTGCATGTCATCCCCTCACTGTCCCCTTTCAGCTCTCTGCTCTACACTGTCTAACAGAAGCATAAACTGCCCCATAACTACTTTTTTAAAAAAGAAATTAAAAAGTAAAACTAATAACGTGCTCTTCAGCAGCTGTTTCACAAGTCTCAAATGCCAGAGTGTCCTTGAACGCACCAGAGAGAAGTTTCCACAAGGCTCCCTGATTCAAACTGTACTAACCTGCAACAATAATGTAACTTTCTTTTTTTTTAATGATAAATAAGATGATGTATTATCTACCTCAGTGAAGATTTTAACATCTTGTAATCATAAAGCGATGGCAATGAGCTGCAACCTGGAGGAAAATCAATCAAAAACCCTTCTGACATCTTTCTGAGTCAAAGCTAATGTTAAATACTGTATATATGATTTGTATGTTAGTGTGAAACCACCAGAAGGATCCTCATTTTTTTTTTTTTAACCAATCATCTACTTTGTTCTTTTCACATATTACATTATTGTTGGCGATACAAAAAAAAAATTGTCTGGAGTGAAATTATTGCCCACAGTTAACATTTAGTTTTAATTTCTTTCTGTCGAATGTGTGATCCCAGTACAGTACATTCATCATATGGTCAATCACCAGGGAAAAGCATGTAAAAGGGTTTTAGGAAATTAGCAAATTTCAATGTGTTTCTGTGTCTGTGTTTGTGTGAGTGCTCGTCTGTGTGTCTTTGGGGGACCCTTACCGAGCTGGTGGGCCTTTCTGAGGCAGGAGAGGGAGGCGTTGAGTCGGGCGCACTCCTCTTCGTTGGCACCAAACTTCTGCAGCAGCTCGCACACCTGCTCCTCGCTCATGTCCAGCAGGCCCTCCAGGGTCACCTCACCTGGGATCATCTCCTACAAACACCATGACACAGATACAATGACATACACACAGAGACACACATACATCATTAAGATCTCATATTAATACATGGAACGCTTGATTTACTGTTAAAGTTGCACCGAATAAGCAGCCTCGTGACAAGAAGCAGAGGGGAAACCTTTTTTCAGGGACTTCAGGGCAGTTTTTGTTTGCCACAGTCTTTACCAAATGAGACAGAAACACCTGTCAATCAAGCAAAAATGCCTGGAAACTGAATTATTTTTCAATTATTCTGCAAATTACCAGCAAAGTATGGATAAGAAGGTGTGATATTAACTATTGAGAGTGTAATCTTCTGTGGAAAATCTTGGTTGACGTTTGTTTTTGAAGAGCAAACTTACAGGGTGTCCTTGAAGTCAGCATCTAGTGGCCAATAGAGGAACTGCGGCTTAAAACCCTACAGCGGTTTCAACATGACAGTGAGAGTTGCTGCTTCTTGACAGAGAAAACAAAGTAAATGATGAAGAGAAAAAAAGTGATTTAAAAGGTGAATACAGACAGCTGACCAATCAAATGACTAATCTAAGAAAACATGGAAGAAAAATAACAAATCCAACTGCTTCCATGTAAGACACAAGCGTTCAGTGAATGGTTTGAGGAGTATGAAAATGAAGGTAAATCATATAATAAGGCCGTCACAGTCATCAGATCTCATCTCAGTTGAACAGACCTTGTGTGACAGCACTCTCTGTCACTGATCTGTACATTATCAGACACCAGATTTTTCATTTGTGCCATTATATAGTACATCCCTGCATTGTAATTCTGAAAGATAAGTGTCTCTTAAAAAAAAAAAAAGGGACTGGACATATTACCTGCGTGACCTCTTTCCTCAAGTTGACGATGCGGAACCAGTGGCCGAGGCGAGGGAAGTCCTCCAGCTCGACACTGCGCTCCTCTAAGGCCACTTTGCACTTACAGGACAGCTGGCGGCTGAAGTACTTCACCAACTTCCCCTGAGAACAAGAGGGACACATACAGTAAGAGAGGCCTGGAGATACATTACATTTCCTTTGAGAATGTTCAAAATATAATAATAAATACTGATTTCCTGCACAACGTGAAATCCGCGTGTACGGTTGTGCTGTTATTGTCCTGACAGGCAGCAGCAGCAGTCAGAGCTGTTCACTGTTTACTGCAAAGTCACTGAAATGCCTGGACAGCCTGGATTACCAGCGCAGGGATCAGACACGCAACGCTCTCTGTTCCCTCAACCAGCGCTACTACGATCACTCACGGAAATCTGCCTGTGGTGAGCTCAGTAGATCACCCTGACTTTGTGTCTGGACACAGACGTCGCTGTTGAGGCTTTGTCTCCCTTAAAGTATTGTGTTCCAGCTGTGGCTTTTGTCTGGAGATGTAGTTTCAGCAGCACAGATGCTACTGAATAATCATACAAATATTATAGGAATACTGCTGGCAACAGTGTATCTCTGATCTTCTCTCTCTTTCACAACTATGTATTGCTACTTGTCACTTCGCCCATGAAGGTGGCAATACTCTACAGAGTACATAGGCTACAATATAGTACAGAATTGAGTATTTAGAGTTTAGAGTTTAGAGAACATTATTGATCCAAGATGAAACTGACAGAAGGGGAGAGAGAAAGTGTGCTACTTCAGCACCACGGACAGCACCATCAATATCAATTCACAGCTAGGCTGCTGCTGGGGGGCAAAATATAACACAGTTAAATAGTAAAGTGTATTACTCTAATGTGTTTACTTATTAACAGTTACTCCTACTTTTACTCACTTTACATAATGTTACTGTAACACAGCGCTCCTGTTCAGTGACTCATCTCTCAAAACTCAATATTACTTACAAAGCAGTTTGGTTCTTGAATGTAACTTATCTGGCTCTGCTCTTGGGCATGATTATCGCTGAGACTGCTGGCACACAAACTTCATCAGACCTGGTGTTAAATGTCTTTTGGTAACAGTGGCCCAATTATTATTTATGCAAGCATAATAAATCTCCAATACACTTCTTGCAGCATCTTTAGTGATGCTGTCAGAGGGGAAATATCATGCTTCTGACAAAAAAAAAAAAAAAAACTTTTATGGATTCAAGGAAATCCTTCTCACCGTATTTCCCTCAGGTTTTATTTGCCCTGCAGAACAATGCCATGCACACTCATAACTAACCTGATTATCACAGTATTTCATCTCGTGATAATCAGTGTAACCATAATACGATAAACACCTTTGAGTTACTCAACCTTTAAATTACGCTGCCATGTAAACAGTTTACAGCCGCTCCATCAGAAGGAAATGGTCTGAATCGTTTAAATGCTCTAATCTGTCGATCACTCCATCAGTTCTTCAAAGACAATGGTGATTATTCCAGTGTGCCAGTAAATGTACTTTTCAGCTTCATGTGTACAGACTATTAAAACATTCAGTTGTTTTATTGGGAAACAGATCTTAGAGAGAAGGAGGGAGCAGTGACTGCAGAGCAGTGAAGGAGGAAGCGTTCAGATCCTTTACTCAAGTAAAAGCACCACACTGTTAAAATACTCTGTTTCAAGAAAAAGTACTGCATTGAAAATGTAACCTAAGTAAAAGTATGACTAAGAAGGATTACAAGTGAAAGCTCTTAATGCAGAGTGTGACTGTGACTGTTATACTGCCATTTATTACACTATTAGATGATTATTACTGATGCATTACTGAAAAAACTGAATTTTACTGTTGTAGTTGGTTGAGGTAGAGCTCATTTAAACTATTTAATATAGGACTGAAACTAATCATTATTTTCATTATAGATGAATCTCTCTATCTATCTAATTATCAAAATAGTAGGCAATTAATTTTCTGTCAATCAACCAATCGACTAATCATTTCAGCTGAACTTGTATATACTTTGTATATATTATTGGCTAGTTTCATTTATAACAATACATCATATTTTATAAGCTCTTGGAAAGCTTTATGCAAAAGTCTTTTGCAACGTAAATGTGTATCAATTGTAGTGAAGTGAAAAATACAATATTTCCTTCTGAAATGTAGAAAGTAGAAGTAGAAAGAGGCATGAAAAGAAAGTACTCATGTAAGTTAATCCCATGTATTATGATAACACCTCGATATACTTTATGCAAACATGGCAGGGCAATGTAAAGGCATCCCATTATCACAAAACTACAGACAATACACATATTTCAATTACAGAATAAAGATGTACTGATGTACTATATTTCCTTTTTTCTACTTTGTACAACTCTTTACTTCTACTCCACTACGTTTTTTCCTCCACTATATGTTTTCGAGTTATTAGTTACTTTACAGATGATTTCTGGATTAAAATACCACACAGTATACAAAGCAGTCACATTTAGCTCCACCATGGGCATCTATAATGGTAAAATGTTGCTTACACATTAATGCATCAGTAACAATAATCTAATAATGAAACCATGTCTCTGAGTATTTTATACTGTGGTATTCACACTTTTGCTTTAGAACATGATCTGATCTCCCACCCCTGCTTATATCTTGCTAACACTAATAGTCTTTTCCAAAAACATGTCCCTTTCTAACAGTTGAATCCCACACAGTTAGAAAGGGACATGTTTTTTGGACAATGTGTACATGTTGTGTCCCTTTCTAACAGTTGAATCCCACACAGTTAACATTTTTCTGTTCTTAAAACATGGCGACTTTTACCATTTATTTTGAGCACAGCGTGCAGCACATAGACCAGCAGCCAAAGCCTGCCGGGAGCAAATGATTAAAGAATGAGATAACTGCAAGCCTGACAGGTGGTCTTCAACAAATTTGACTGACATCTTTCCATCGACATTTCTTATTACAGAGTTAACGACTCACACCTTGAAGACAGATATTTCTTATTTGTTCCAACTGTACTTAAGTCTTAAACAAGAGCTACAGCGAGTATATTTGTAGTGAAGCAATTCTGAGCTGAAACTCTGATTGGAAACGATGGTAGAACAAGGTCCACAGTGGGTGACGTGATGCTTGAAGACTTAAGGATGATACATTTTGGATGGCCCCATTCCAAGCATACACCTACAAAGTGACTGCTAGAAATTAGACAGCGCTGGCCTACATCAGTGCATACCAAAGTAGAAACCAGTGGAGGAGGGACTCGCAAGTCACCTCTGAATGCAGAAAACCCTACAGCAGCTGCCCACGGCTGCTAACGCTCTGTCCGATAAGGCGACTGCTCAGTCCACACCTACAGAGAAACACACATTTATCCTGGCTGGATGTGCTGACTTCTTACTGTATATCATATTCTCACAATACATTACGAGTCTCATGCTACTTAAAATATATGTCGCCATATGTTCTGACAGCACAACATTGTATATATAAAGTGACTGGCATTCAGAGCAAATGTAAGAGTGTGAGAGAGAGTGAGACTTTCCAAACAATACTTTTATCATCAAAGTATATTTTGTTCTCAAAAAGTTACCCTTAGAGATCTTTGAGGTTCTGTGAACTGACCCTACATTTCTTTTTGCTCAAGGGACGGTGATGTCTGTCTGTCAAGCTGTCGCCACTTTGGTCCAGAGTGAAATATCTCAACAAATAATGGATGGACATTTGGTTCAGACATCCATGTCCTCCTCAGGATTCATTGCACTCACTTTAGTGAACCTCTGATCTAACCAAATACTTTGATGTCATGACCAAACACCTGCTAAACCAATGACAGAACTACACAATAAATAAAGACTGAGAAAATGTTTCCCCTTCTTCAAAGACAACATATATTAGGCTACTATTATGTGTGACATCTGGACCAATCACAACAGGCCATTTCACATCATTGCAGCAGATGACTTGATAAAAAAAACTTGATAAGAATAAAATAAACTAAGATAGCCTGGTCGATATCATGAGCATCACCATGTCAGCACTGTCACTGTGAGCACGTTAGCATTTAGCTCACACAACTGCTCACACAACCATTAGCAGGCAGAAATAACGGCGAGAGGCTAAAGCACGGTCCACAAAGTCCTGGCCCGGGGGCTGGAACTGAAAACAACTTAATAAGGCGACATGTTTAGATTTTATTTCAAATCAGGCTCACAAAAGTATTCAAAACCTAGATCCTCCCCCACCACTACCCACTTTAATTTCACAAATAAAATCCCTTGCATGGCCAGTTTCAAGAGAGGTTCTCCTCTCTCTGTCTCCCCTGCAAGGAGAAATCTGCCGTTATAAAGAAACACAGTCTCAAGTGGGGTTAGGCCTTACTTGACTAAACATATAGAGCAGAGTTCTACGGAGGTACAGGGGAGAGGAGAGAGGAGAACTTGAAAAAAGTTTTGTTTACACAAAGCATTCAAGAAGAAGTAGAAGGGAAGGACAATGTGGCCTGTGGCCCCTGATCTAACGTGTAACACCAAGCACCAAGTGGCCATCATCATGCCCATCGCCATCCTAAAGCTCCATTCAGAGGAGATTTGGCAAAGCAAAGTTTACTCCCTTGCTGTGGTGAAAACCAGAAGGGACTGAACATACTGTACTGTGGGCAGGTGTACAAGCATAAGCTGCTAGGGCTAGCAGGCTAACAATAGCACACCACGAGCTGAAAATTATCCCTGTTTTTTACACTTTGCTATCTTTACCTTCTGTCTCTGCCCGGCACAGACTGCTAGACATGCAGAATCCTTCCGCTTGTATTTTTTCACCATCAACATGCAACAATCGGTGTTTTCTGAACAAGAAGTCGAGCCTGTCTCCTGTGTCTTAAAGCACATGGACATCAGTTCGAGTCTAAGGTGAACATGGTTGGTCAGATCTATGTTCTTCAGAGGGATTAAAACATGATTAGCTCAAAATGCATTCGGGTAAGGTTAAGAAATTGATCTATCAAAGGCTTAGGAGACAGTTTTTAGGTTTGAAAGTGGCTATGATTGGTAGATCATGAGGAAGTAGGTCCTATCTTTGACAATCACAGTAACTAAACGCAATTTCACCAGATCTGATTGTGACTGAAGGCACTCTGCAGATCTTACCAGCTCAATTTTCTTCAAGCTTATCTAAAAAAAAAAAAAAAAAAAACTATGTTCCAGGTTATTCCGGTTCATGTTAAGAGTCCTAGATGCAGTTTTCTGATACTGTCTTTTACAGACAGGAGCTAAAAAGGATCTTTTTCTGTTTATGAGTGCTTCCAAAACAGAATCAGTAAATTCCTTAAAATGATGGAATATTCCTTTAAGAAAACTGTTGATGGTGCTATATGGTGCTATTCCCATTTGAGACATGAGCTAAATTGACCTCTTCACAACTGCTACACTCACAGTTAATCCAGATCAACTGAAACACTTAATGAATGTACAGCAGATGATAACTACCACACCAGCTTCATCTGATCCTGCCCTGTATTAAAAGCAATCATTCAAGCTTTCAGCAAAGGTTGATGTAATTTGTGAATTTCACTTCAGTTCAGGTAAAGGCACAACTAAAAGTAACGTAACTTAAAATGTGTACACATTTACTATTACATAGTACTTTAAAACAGCAATTCTTTAACTGGTAGCACACAAATTTAGCACGCTGACCTGTAGCAGACTCTGGTAATTAATAGTTTATTGTCACATCATCATCACATGAAGCTGTTCCTATTACTCTTCTGTACAGACAGGTGCTAGATCTTCAAGAAAACTATTCATTGAAGGCAGATTCAGAAACTTGAAGGGGCCCCAAACACCAAGAAAACATTTTTCATGGTCTTACTGCTTGTGTTAAATTGCAGCATCCTGGAGTTTGTTATACTTTGTTCAACATTGAGACGGATAAACCAGTGTAGTTTTACAAACAGTCACATATTACATAATCTCTATAAACAGATGTCTGCATATGAATACAGAGTCTGTAGGCAAGGGACAAGATTTGGTATCAGAAGTTTTATTGTTTCCATCTGTAGTCCGAAGAGCATCGACCAATTATGTTCGAGCAGGCTTTGGTTGCATGCAGGTAAAAATGTAATCTCGGAAACCAAAAACCCATTCTCTGATGACAATTTAGCTTTTTATTAGCTTTTTATTTGTTATCTGCATTCATATGCTGATATCTGTTAATAGAGATTAGCTGATGTGTTCTTTCCATCTGAAGTTGTAAATCGGACTCAACAATGACATCCGATATCCAGTTATCCACTGGCTACACAAGAAGCCCCAAAACACTGGAAGTTGCCCTTGGATGCTAAATTTTCATCAGACAATAGCCAATTGGTTCTGAGACTGCATATGACACAGTGATTCAGGAGTGCACTTCCATAAAGTTGGGGGACTCACAAGAGACATATTTGAAAAAAGTGACTCTTTAACCATTAACCTGATGACAACTTGAAAGTTTCTCTAGAGGACATTACACAACCATTCAGGTAGTAGTACTCGTCACATATACAAATACAGATAATGGCAATGTATCAAATGACGTGAAATCTGACTCTGAATCTGAAAACCTGAATCTGCAATTTCTCTCAGCTTTACAGAGCTTAATAGCAACCTTGAGCTCATTGTTTATCTGTCCAGCCAACAACTTTACTGTTTTAATTCACTCTCACTGCTCTCAGAGCATCATTTTCAGCAGGCAGTTTTCAGTGGAAAAGCTCTAAATACCCACTGTACACTGTTACTCAACGGCAAACAGCAGGATAACAGTGTTAGCAGCGAGCTGGGGAAAACAGTGGAGCATTTAGCAGCTAAAAAGGCAGATATTTCCCTCAGGAGTTGGTGGAGACCAAAAGCAGAGCTGAAAGTAGAGTGAATATTGGACTTGCATGTGCCAGGTGGCCACAAACACGACTCCAAATGAAAGATAATGCTGCTCCATAACTTCTGGATGTGTCAATAAGCAACTGTTTGCTCACAAGTCCATCATATCGACTGAAAAGAAGATAATACATCAGATGCAACAATCCTGGCCTCACTACACAGCCATTGCTCGGATGCACATAGATGTAAAACTGAGCTACAGACAAGAGCAGGTTTTAACATAGGCTTCTACTGGAAACAGGAATAAACACCTGCCTTTGGACATGTCGGACAACACTTAGCATGGCCTAGTTTGCTTTCAGTACAATGAATCCTTTGACCTTCTACGCAACAGTGTTTTAACTGTTGCTCATAGCCTTTGATCTTCTGACTCGTGAGCAGAAAAACACCATGGTTCTACCTTTGAAGCAAAAACAAAAAGCTGATGCTAACATGTCTTGATCAAATACCTTAAAGCCCATCTGATATACTCGAATATGAATGAATAACAACACTTGCTTTGACCTGCCCTCATCTCTGTTATTTGAAATAAATAACTGGAGCACATGTCATGCTCTATCATGAGCCACAAAAAAGGATCATTCATCATGTATGTTGATCAATCCAGTGTATCCACGGGATACCGCTGACAATGCATAATTATAATAATGGAAACCAGTGCGAACACTTCATCCAGGTAATGATATAGGCTGCTATTCTTGGTAAAGCTGCTGGCTAAAGCAAGGTCAGCACTCAACGCCTCTAACAGATTGTGTCTGAGGTGCAATCTGGGTCCTTTGGGTTAATTATAGAGATTGAAAACAGAGATGTCGTAGAGGAATCTCCCATGCACACACTCATTAAAGATCAGGACAGGTTAACGAGGAAGGCCTTGCGTATGGCTGACGTCATTGCAATCCTGATCAAAAGCCCATGGTGTACAACCCATTTGTCGCTGAGGCAATAAGAGCAATGCCATTCTGAAAGGCTCTCCAACTCAGAGGATTTGAGGAAGATTAGACGGTTCTCAGGGGTAACTCCTTTGTTGCATTTGTCAATTAACTTTTGAGTGTGTTTTCTTTTGTTCTCATTCATATCTAACACTTGTTTCTTTCTGTTGAGGATTTCTTTCACATATTAGTTTGTTTAAGTTGTGCAGAGAAAAATCACACAGAACTAAATAATACAAACGGCAAACAGATACGCTGTTCCATCCAGACCCAGTTTTGGCAGGAGCCATATCTATATTGGTTCCTGTGTATTGATAAAATATGTTTTTGTGTCTTAAATGTAACCGCTGAAGAACAGCAGCCCACAACAATACGTGACTACCAAAATATCTCACTCTGACCTGAATCCATATTGGTGTTTCTATTATTTTGTCAGGTGGGCACACACTTAATAAAAATGTGGTCACTGACTGTATTCGGGCACTATGAATGTTCTAGTAGCACATAAAACAACTTGTACAATTTTTCTTTCTTCTTCACCCACAAGTGTACTGTGAAGAGTGCTACAGCGTGGTCAGCATTAACTTCAACACAAAGGTACAACTTGTGGCTGCAGCTGAAGGGGTCAAGCTTTGCTTCAACATTCATTGTTAATGTGTTATTTAAAGCTTTAGGATGCCTGCAACAACTCCAAGTCATCACTATGGACTCATAGGCAGTTATCAAGGGAGAGACAGAAAGGGCAACCATAGGTGGGACATAAGCTGGGACATTAATAGTCCTTGGGGACTCACTACTTGGACACAAGGAGTGGTAATACTGGAAAACATGCAGCAATGGAGATGTGTTATAATCAGTTATCGATAATCTGATATAAATCGAATGACTATGTGTAATAGGAAAGGCCCACAAAGTCTGCCTTCCTGCAGCTGCAGGACACATCTGCAAAACAGCATTGATAAACCCACTGCGCCCTATGTGCCTATGAGCAATAAGACAACAGAGAGACACTACGAGCTGGCTTGAGAGCCAGATATTCTTCTGAGGAGCTGATGGAGACCAAAACAGAGCAAAGAAAAAGGCAAAACTGGGTTGATGTACATCAAGAGGCATTCAAATGAGTGCAAATGTCCCTCTATGTCTGCTGAGGCAACTTTTTGATTCGTCTATAACAACTTGTAAGCTGATATGTTAAATATTGTGTCAGGAATTATTTCCCCCCTACTGGCCACAGAAATCTGTTAATGCAGCTTTAAATAAGAATTATTCTGGACATGCTGGATCACTGCATCCAAAAACAACTATAACATGTTAACCGTGAGAGGTATGGGGACGTGTAGAGGGACAAAACTTAGCTGCAAAGCGTTCATAAGATGATATCCGACTTTGCTTACTCTGTAGAAACAATGAAAGCGTAGTAGGTGTGAGGCCAAATTATTATGTTGAGGAAATGTTGCTGCAGAGCACGGTGTCACTTTGAAGAATTACGGTATGTATACAAAGTGAAGCCAGATGTTCCACTATTGTGATGTATAACAAAGACGACAACACCCCCAACGCATTATATTTCCAGCATGCTATGCAATAGATCAGGTATAAACAGATGAATAACTTATGAATGTTCTGAAACCTGTATTGTCTACACTAGCTTCTCCTAACTCTTCTTAGGCACATCACTACCATGCGTTACTGCCCTCGGCAGTTCCAAGGAGTGTGTTTCACATCACCCCTCCCGCTCCTGGCGTGCCATCTGGTAGAAAGAGTGATACAAACAATGCAACCTCATTAAAACACTCCACAGCACCGACAGTGGTCAAAAACTCTGTATGGTCCTTTTCCCTACGCACATAGGTGTCACTGCAAATGTACCAGTTTGTACTTGTCGTTTAAAGGATAATATCTTCTTAAAGTGCACCATCACTGGACACATTAGTAAAACCCTTTTTAATAGAACAATTTATGTAACCATCCCCAATATTGCCAAGGAAGGCTGGACTGAAACATAAATTTAGACGCTCTCCTGCTCTCTCAAAAGAAGTCTGCCCCTTTCCTGACCTCCTTTACAGACTAATTTTCATGTAGTCCCTTAGTCGCGCAACACAGTTTGTGGTGGAGTTGAGATACTTAGCGCACATGCTGATGATTTAAGATTACAGGTATGTGTTTTATATGCAGTATGCGGATATATCTGTACCTTGACTTTTAGAAAAACTGAGAGATTCATCCAACGAAAAAAGGCAAACTTATGACTGCATCATCTCTTTTTTTCAGTCAGTTGTGTCAAATCTTGGATCTGCCAGGATAACATTACTGATTACAGAGACACAGTTGTAATTTCTCTGTAACGCTTCTAACAACTGATGCAGTACCCACACTGCTTTGCAGGGCATTCAGTGAACATTCACGCTGTAGCCTGCTCATTGCTGGCAGCGCACTTGTACTTAATATTAGTTCTCTCTCCTCTTGGATGACATTCCTGTGCCCTGCCTGTGCAACACTTCGCCTTCAAACTTCACTCACAGCTCAGCCATACAGCACCACTGAACATATGCTTGTTTCATGTATAATATACAGCGTCGTGTCTCTGTGGGGTTGGACAGTGTGTGGCACTCACAGGTGACTTTCCTTTATGGTATTTTTATGTAATATCTCAATTATATCCCCCACTGGGACTGAGAGTGTGTTGATGGTACACACTGATGCTCGGTGCTGAGTTTATGGCGACCTTTATGGCACTTAATGGTATTTGTTTTAATCTCCTGAGGCATCACCATAACATTCTTACAGGCCCTTAACGCTGTGATGTGTCTGCGCTGCTCAGTGCTGAGCTTTCAGTGACCTTATCGCACTTTATGGCATTTTTTTTTTTTTTTTTTTTTTTTTAATGTCCCATCACAGCCTCTCAGTGGTGAGGAGGGGATGTTCGACTGGTTTAAGCGGTCTCAACACGGACAGTCTGGTATTCTCAAACACAAACACCCGGAATATTATGGCCATTACGTAACGCAATTTACGGAACACCCCCACGGGCCAATTAAACGGATAACGATATTTTGGAACAATTTCAGTAATCTGCTCGCCTTGCGTAACAGCGGGGCCTGGGTGCGCTGCGAGGACAGATGCGCAGGCTGGCGTATTGTAAACACGGGCTGCCTATAGGCCTCGGCTGCCTCAGATATTATTCTGATGGAGAAGAGCCACCTTCTCTGCCCGCCACCTGCAGAATGCGCAAGTCTATAACAGCCCACTGCAGCCCCGTAGCCTCTTGATTTATTGCACTGCACTACACAGATAGCGGTGGGCTTTAGCAGAAATCTTTGCATATTTATGCAACGACAACAGACAGACAACAGGAGGGGAGGGGGGGCAGTTTGTCGTTGAAATGGCACTGAAAAATATGCACAGTGGCCTAGAAATACAATAACAGACGGTGACAGCCCTCCGTATCGATTCAGATGGAGGCGCACAGCAGAGATTCAGTCATTCCGCTCAAATGGTGCTTACCTCCAGCGTTCGTATCTCTTTTTGTGTCAAGTCGTTGGATGTGGCACATTTGGTCCGTAAACCCTCCAGACTAGAAATGCTTATGTCTATCATATTTTGCACCAACTCGCACTGCTGCAAGGCTTTCTGCAAACTAAGATGCTTCTCCTCGCTTTTGGTCATCTCCTCGTTCATAGTTTTGCGAGCAGTGGTCCTTATTTCCCTTTGCACTTTCAAAAATAAATTCAAAATAAAAATTAAAAAAACAACAAGAAAAAAATAGAATTCAGTAAAGAAACGTGGAGAAGCCCACGGAGCGGAGCAACCTGCAAAACGCCATGAAACGAGATGTTGTAGGTCTACAGACGGTTTTTGAGCCGTGAGAGAGTCGACTCCATTGCAACAACAGTCCTCGTAGTTCCTGCTGTTTCATCAAGGTGTCTCTGGTCGTGGGCTAAACCAAACACAATATGAAAATGCCGAGCGGGACTGCACGGTTTGCCACAGCATCCATTGGGTGCCCCTTCGTTTCAGATGGATGTTTAAAAAAAAGCGAGAGAGAGAGAGAGAGAGAGAGAGAGAGAGAGAGAGAGAGAGAGAGAGAGAGAGGAGCTGGTTCAGCGCATCACAAGCAGACGTGTCGGCGGGGGAAGCCTGGTGCTTTTAAAGGTGCTGATGTGTGGACTGGATGCAGGTACTCCCTGTCTCCCTTGGCAGCAGCTGCATCCCGGTTCGCTCCCACCACACCGACATGTTTCCTGTCAATCAAACCCACAGCAACAGCATCGCATCGCTCAGGCAGGCGCCGCCGTGAGGGGCCGCTCTCGCGAGATCAGCGCCGAGTGCAGAGGGGCTCGCGGTGTCCAGGCCTGCGAGAGCGACACAGCTGACACTTTCGACATGTTTTTGAGGAGAGATGTGCTATTATCATGGTCTTTACACACACATTTAGCTGTGTAGCCTACACCACCATGCAGGATACCTACACACCTACACTCAGCGACAGCCCACACACACACACACACACACACACACACACACACACACACACCTAGTATGTTGTGTTCAATAGGTCTGTTTTCTCTCTCTTTTTTAATCTATTGACAAAATATTTAAACATTAAAGGTCTTACCATGTTTGGTTGAATGTAACCATGCATATACATTTACTCAAGCACTGCACTTAAGGGCAGCTTTGAGGTACTTGTACTTTACTTGAGTATTGCAGTTTTTTGGCCATTCAGACTTTTCACCCCAGTACATTTGATAACTTCAGTTATTTTCCAGACTGTGATTGATAGTACAAAATATGACCAGCTAACAAATTATGATGTATTTTTTTTTAGATTAACAGAGGATTGAACCTGATCAATCCAGCAGCATATAAACAAATAAAAATGAGCTCCATCTTTACCAACTGCAACATTAAGTTGCATTGTCAATGCAGGCCGTTTCCTCCCAACAAAGTATGTCTACGCTGTGGTATTGCTGCTTTTACTTCAGTAAAACATCTGAGTACTTCTTCCTCCACTGCTTGTGCGTGCATGGCTGTGTTTTGTTGAGTGTCTTATCTGTTCTTATTTCTTCTTCTGTACTCAAGTATCTCTGACAAGATCTCTATCTTGATCTCAGTGAGATTACCTGTTTAAAAGAAAAATATCGAGAGCCTGACATGATCAAAACCAGGAATTACAGATGAGATAAATTGAATAATATGTATTTCTGTTACACAAAATCATAGCTTTTTCAGACTTTAATCTCAAAGTTGCTTTTTTCTTTTTACTTTTTTTAGACACACATACAGATATAATATATAAGGTGATATACTGTATAATATTTCCCATATAAATGAGAATACATATAAGGTCAATGGAGAAAATGCTTCATTAAATGTTTCAAATGATTAGAGAATTTCTCTTGGGACCTGATGCCCGTTATGCAAGAGTCAAACTCTGGACAGCTGACTCTCACACTGTGAGGGCTGATTATCTGATTTTGGCTTATTCGCTTGATTTTTGAATTAAGAACTGCAATGCAAATAAGGCCATGTTGGAGTAAAGTGGAGTCAAGCTCATTTGAGAGATGAATGACTGGGCTTTATTTTCTTAGACTGAAATAAATTCTAGATTAGTGTGTGTAGAATATTAAGGCCGAGCCAAGCCTATGAATTTCTTACTCTTTTCAGTGTTTCACCAGTGATGTAAATATCTTGTAAATGACTTGAGAAGTTCTTAAATGGGCTTATTAAACTCTTAATTTTTACAGTTTGCCCCCTTTAAAATGTTGGTGGGAGTGATCTCAGCGGGGGGGGGGGCAGAGAGACAGTGGTGGGACATTTTCTGTGTCACCTGCAGAGACTTCAGGCAACATTGGGTCCAGCCAAACTGAAAACACTGGCTGGTAGCATAAAATCAAATGGTTTCAAAAGTGCGTTTCCTCCAGACGTGTATTTACAAAGAGGACCAATATTATGTGCATGTATTTTATATACTCTTTCTTTTTATATTTGAAATTTCATATATTTTTATGCCATACCACACACTTTTTACAGTGGAAAATTATGTCACCGATAACCCGCCCATAGAAGCTAAAAGAGCGATCCTATTGGTTGTACGCTATGACGTACGACGCACAGTTTTGTAGTGGAGCGCGCCAAACACCGCCACCAACAGTAAGCGGAGAGTGGAAGTACTTTAAAGTCTGAAAGTATTAGCTCGATTTGGAGCATAATTCACATTTGAAGAACACATGGCTTCAACAAGCAAAGCGCCGTTACAGAGCAGGAATTTACCATGGTGAGTTAAAAGTCGGTGTTTATCACAGAAAGGTTAAAATAGTTTGTGCTATCTAGCTAACATGTCCACTATGGATCCAAGCTAGCAGCTAGCTGTATTATGCCTGTGGACCTCTGTCCTCCATGCTGTCTTTGCTGGGATTTACTCATAACGTTAGATATTCCTCATAGCTGTGAAGCGAGTATTGAATGTGAAGTCATGTCAGCTTCTCTTTATTTCGGCGTATGTAGCGACTAGTTACTGCATGAAATGGCTCGCAGGAAATGCTGAAGCCTCTTCGGACTATAAAGTTGACATTTGGCAGATATATCAGTGCATGGGGCAAAATATCGATGCCGAACTGAGAGGTGGCACCAAACAATGTGAAGACTCTAATGTTACTCAAAGCATATTTCATACGTGACTAACATGCTTTAATACAGGCGCATTGTTATTAAGTTTGGTTGTAGTTGACACCAGTGTTCAGAGAGTGCTACTGTTTACGATCAGCAAGTTGCTAATCTGTAATTTTGTTTTGAGTTTTCAGTGTAAATAAAAATTGTGCTGCATTTCCGGTAACAACTCCAAGCGTAATAAGTTTAACTATTAGTAATTGAAATTCTTATTGATAACAATGCTGATGTGTTTCTTTTCCCTGTTCCAGGGTAGAAAAATACAGACCACAGAAACTTGATGATCTGATCTCGCACAGAGATATTCTAAGCACCAGTAAGTATGCGGACTCTCAGAGTAAATGTGGAAACTCCTCCTTCCTAAAGCGCCAGCACTGCAGGGGTCATCTGTGACAATTTCCACCTATGGATAATAACTCTGCCTCCCCATTTAAATTCATGTTTTATCATCTAACCAACTAAACAATTCACATATTTGAATGACGAAGTTGTAAGAGTCAGCGATGCTGACTGACAGCAGATACCAGGGCATCTCCAGACTGCTGATTTTGTTTCCTTGTTTTTCCCACATGTCTTCAGTCCAGAGGTTTATCAGTGAGGACAAGCTTCCCCATCTCTTGTTCTACGGCCCCCCTGGAACAGGCAAAACCTCCACCATCCTCGCCTGTGCCAAGCAGCTGTACAAGGAGAGAGAGTTCAACTCCATGGTGTTGGAGGTATGCTACAGCTCCTCATTACAAGCTTTAGTGTTTTTTGGGATATGAGGGCCTCTGCTTCTCTTTGTCTGACATCTTCAGAGGAGACTGTGTGGCTCTTGGATTTGATATTTGACTCATCTTGCTTTGCAGCTAAACGCATCAGATGACAGAGGTATTGATGTTGTACGAGGTCCCATTCTGAGCTTTGCCAGCACCAGGACCATCTTCAAGTAAGACTGAAAATCAGTCCACACTTGTCACACACCTTCTATCCAGAAATGAACCTTATTTAATGCTCTTTCCTTTTTTCGGCAACCCACAACTACAAGGGGGTTTATTTAATCTGCTGCCTTTCTGTCCGTCCCGCTTGTCCTCCAGGAAGGGCTTTAAGTTGGTGATACTGGACGAGGCCGATGCCATGACCCAGGATGCCCAGAATGCATTGCGGCGAGGTAAAGCCATCTGTTCGGCCGGGCGTCGCCCACTGTGAGCCACACGGCTCAGTGAGCAGCCAGACAATTTGGCTGCGGGTGAATTACAGGCTATCTGCTTGTCCACCCTGATACTCAGTTTAAACCAATACCTGTCTGAAGATTTGGTTAAACTGGAACATTCTGCCTTTGTGAGGTCAATCTCACCTCTGTTTTGTGGTCACAGAGCCTGGATTTGTACTGCTCAGAGCAATGTTAAAGCTGCAAGTGGAAGCACGGGTAGAGGAAATGTGCATTGTGCTTTCAGCGAGTGCAGTTTTGTAATATAGAGTTTGAATTCAGCTTCTTCAGAGACAGAAGTCAAATCATTTTGACGTCATTTGTTTCAGATTTAGCGAGAGCTGCACAGTTTACGAATATTGAAAGTGTAGTACTGACACCTGAACACTGAAATTTCCCAAACAAAGAGTTTACAGCGCTTCAGATTACTACTGTCAAGGATGAACTGATGAGGTTTTGGTGGTCAAAGGTCACTGTGACCCCTCCTTTCTGTCCAGACACACATCTTTCACATTTCTTACTTGCCCTGACTTCTAACTTGTCCTCTCTGTCTCAGTGATTGAGAAATTTACAGAAAACACTCGATTCTGTCTGATCTGCAACTACCTGTCCAAGATCATCCCGGCGCTGCAGTCTCGCTGCACCAGGTTTCGCTTCGGCCCGCTGTCCCCGGATCAGATGATCCCTCGGCTGGAGCACGTAATCCAGCAGGAGAGGTGAGCGTGTGTGGATTTGGATTATATCACTGAAGATGAAGAAGATCTCGGTTTGACAGTAGTACAGAAATGTTTAAGCATGACACCTGTCACGCGGTTCAGTTTTGCGCTGGTCTGACTGGTGATTGACAGAGTGAACCTTTCTGTCGCAGCATCGATGTAAGTCCAGATGGAATGAAGGCCATTGTGACCTTATCATCAGGTGATATGAGAAGATCGCTCAACATACTACAGGTATGACCCAAAGCTCCTCTTCATCATTGTGCCTCAGTGTTTTTTTTGTGTCTTGTGTCTTAAAATAGCTGTATTACAGTTACACCTCTGTGTGTTCAGAGCACCAGTATGGCATACGGGAAGGTCACGGAGGACACGGTGTACACCTGCACAGGTCACCCCCTCCGCTCAGATATAGCGAACATCCTCGACTGGTCCCTCAACAAAGACTTCACCTCAGCATACAAGGGTATCCTTCACCTCGCCCTGGATAATTGGTTCTGGAAGCTTCACTGTATAATAATCGCCCTATATTTATGTTCCCTATAAACCCACAAGCTGTTGTTTTATCTTGTGAAACCAGTCACGCCTGTTCAGTCTGTGTTCTTGCAGTTCCTTAACACGTTCTCCTCAGAAATCCTGCAGCTCAAGACGTTGAAAGGTTTGGCCCTGCACGATATCCTCACTGAGGTCCATCTGCTCGTACACAGAGGTAAGGCAGAGGGCAGCACGTAGCACTGCTGCTGGGGAGGTTCAGTGTTTTGTAGCTCGAAAACCTTTACTTATAGATTCACATGCATTAGGAGGCGTCGCACGTGTGGCGTGTCTGTCACTGTACAGGCTTGCAGCTTCTCCAAGCTTATGTTCATATTTTCACTGTGTTAGAATAATTACCTGAGCCGTGGCTGCCTTTGTCTGGACTGTACAGATTAAATCCCACTGCATCAGCTTTTTAATATTTCTCCGTTTAGATGCCTTTGAGCTCTTTTGGCTTCTCGTAGATGTGTGGGTGGTTTGTGTGTTGATGGTCACATGACTTTACAGTGTGTACCAGCAGAACCACCACGTGTTGGACTCATCTTCATTTTGACTCTCACTGCTTGATTCCCTTTACCCACATGCTCATGTTGGTTGTGTGTGTTCATTACTAGCAAAGGTTTAACATCATTTTTCCTCAGCTGCCTTTATTTTTGGCTCTTTGTCTGTTGATCTGTTATCTGATTTTTATTTTTTTTTCCCCTTCAAGTGGACTTTCCTCCAGCTATTAGGATTGGTCTGCTCATCAAGTTGGCTGATGTTGAGTAAGTAGGATCTCTCGTGCTTCCTCTCATAAGGGAACATTAACAGGAACACACAAGTAGATGAAATTCAAATATCATGAAGGCGTCTCGGTGTTGGGAGATGTTGCAGTCGGACTCATCATGTGCTACCTCCTCAGACACAGACTCGCCTCAGGAACCGATGAGAAGATCCAGCTGAGCTCCATGGTTGCAGCTTTCCAGGCAGTGAGAGACCTTGTGGTCAGCGAGGCCTCATAGATTCAAGAACAGTTTCACCCCACAGACAAGTCCTCTCAAATGCAAACCGCTGGTGGAGAGAAAGTCTTTCACTAACTCCTGGATCACTAGCATCACTTCTGCTTGAAAATGCAGCTCCATCCAGAATCCAGGTGATATTTTTGCATAACTGTTATTCCTCTCAAAGACAATTTGATCTTTCATTTCCTACTCTGCCATCCAGCTGCCTCGGTCAGTGTAACAACCCCTCTCTGGAAGTGTGTTTTCAGAGTTCACTCGTTCATTTCCCTCCCTGTGACTGTGGTGTGCAACGACGCCACAAAGACCTGAGAATAGGTAGACTTTCAGTTCAACCCTTTCATGCTGAAATCACTCAAGTTTGTTTATTCTGAGAGAAAACAGATGCCCTTAAGGGTCCGTGGCATGGTTGCCCACCACTGCTCCACAGAGCTGATGTACAGTGCAGACACAAACGCTCACAGCTATGTGAGTCACACATCTGCATACAAACTGAGCAGAATGGACGTTTGTATCTCTAGCAGCAAAACAAAAAGAGCACTTAGAAAACTGCAAATTTAGTGACCAGTGTAGGATCAGCTACTGTCACCAGTCATTTAAAAATGAGGTAAAAGAAAGAAAAGTCACACCACACCACATATACGACTGCAACAATACGTCGTGGACATGTACATGTGTTTTGAATCTGTTTAATAAAACTATTTCCTCTAAGTCCAGTTTTTCTTAACAATTAACATGTGCTGATGCAGTAATAGTGCATGTGCTGTTTTACAATGATAAACACATATACATTCTATATTTACACAATAAATTAAGAGTATAAAATTGTGATATTCAAGTCAAGCATGTGAGCATTGGGTTGATGCTTGGTCTTACAGTAGTAGTGCAATAAATGAATTCTTTAGAGTAGGAATGTTGCATCTAAAGTAGATTACAGTGAGAAATGCTTCCTGTGCTGAATCGGGCATTGAGAGCGTCTCAAAATCTGCAAACAAAAGCATTTGTTTTTTTTTCCTTTTCATGAGGGTGTGTAACAATCACTTGCTGTAAATGTCAGTGGTTGCATTGTGTTAGCGGTCCTATTCAGCCTTCCCACTCCTCGTCGTCTGAGGAGCAGCAGGTCTTGAGGCGGTTGGGGATGTTTCTGTAGGTGAGGTACTCGAGGATCCTCTTGGGGAGGGGCAGCGGCTCCATCTGGTGCGTGGATACCGAGTGGCGCAGGATGGATCGGCACAGGTGGCACAGGCTGGGCACCGTCCGGGGAGCCTTCCAGAACCTCACGTGGCCGTCTCTGGTTCTGTCACAAGAGGGCGTGGTTAGTGTTAAGACGTACCGTGGCTATTTTGCTGGAAATCATGTGGAAACACTGTTAACAGGTTAAAACGTCATTCAAATCAAGCGGTATTCTCACCCTGTGGCGACCACTCCCCCTTGTGGATGGTACTTGCAGCAGAGTCCATTAGAGTCTCTGTCCGCTTTGGTCTGCATCACCATCCCTTTCTTTCCCGGCTCCCAGATCCGAAGAGCTCTGCTAACACAACACGTTTGTTTCAAATGATTCTGTGCAGATGCATTTATATGATGACAAACAGATGAGATGGAGCTGATAAACTGCTGACCTGTCATCCGTCACGATCGCCAAGTACAAACCATTGGGGGAGAACTGTATTGCTGAGATTTGGTTTTGCCCGTAATCTTCAAAGTAGTCACTGTGGATTAAAAAAATAAATGATATAAAAACAGGTTCCTCCTGATCAATGCCATCAAACATAGAAGTGGCTACAGTGCCAGAGATGCTATTTATTGTCTTCATATGTATCAAATAAGTCTACGACACATTCGCCACCAGTGTGAAGGCTCACATTTGTTAGGGACGCACATGCCTTTCATTTACAGCACCAAATATTCTCGACACGTTGAGGCAGGAAAGTGCAAACCTACACCAGAGTGGCCAGCTTCTCTGCAGTGTACGGGTCCCACAGGTCAATCCACCAGCTTGAGCCGCTGAAGGCGGCGGTGGCGAGCAGCGCGCCGTCGGGAGAGAAGTCACAGGAAGACAGGAGGTACAAGGTCTTATGGGTCCCTCCTGTCAGGTTCCTCATGAAGGTATATGACCGCAGGCTCCACAGACACACCATCTGATGAAGGTCAAATTGAAGATTAATGAGGATTAATGGAATCCTTGTTGTAGGTTCAGTCAAGTGACTGCTGCGTGTTCCAGCCTGTCCTGCTGGCAAACCGTTTAACGTGCTTTTTGAAAACCAGACCGTGATAAATTAGCAGTTTGACAGGAGTGAGAAAAGCTCCCTGGTGCTGCAAAAGTCTCCAAACGAAGAGAACAAACTGCTAAACCTTTCTGTTGAAGACAGACAAACGCACCAAACCACTTAAAGCTACATGTCACGTAATTAAACCCATCAAAGAGTTTCACCCTTTTCTGTCACAAACCAACGAGTAAATAAAGATGTTAATGCAAATACAATCTTTCAAACGGATGATCGGACCAACAGGCCTGTGACCAGAAGCTTGTAAAAGCTGAATGAATGTTTGCACAGGTACAAAGTTCAGCAGGGGAAGCCTTAGAGGAACAATTAAAAACACGTTTTCCCCCTCAGTTAAGAGCTCTGTTCAGTCAGACAGATTTTGGACAGCTTGGAGAGTCTGGGCATGTAGTGGCAGAGTAGTTTTAAATACGCATGGATGAAGAGTCTAGAAATACATAACTACACATGCACTGAACAGATACAGATGGAAAATACTGTCTTTGAATATAAAACACACTTTTACAATAACGTAACTCACTCTGTCAAACCTGCCGACAGACGCGATCATGCTGCAGTCTGAGGACACGCTGCAGCAGCTGATCCAGTCCTTATGCCCAGAAAGCGTGTGCACCTTTTTACCTACAACAGACAGAGAAAAAAAATCTAATTGATCTGAAGGAGAAAGACTACAAAAGCACTGCCGGATGCAAAAAAAAAAAAAAGTGAGAGAGAACGTGACTTGTATAAGTGTAAACACGAGCATTTGTTTGCTTTAACCCCTTCTGTTTGAGCAGAGGGTTTGGTTCAGTTGGACTGTGTGGTGAGAAAAAACAGAAGCAGAGTGATAAATACACAGAAGCAGAAAATGTTTAACTGATGATTTACAAACTGAAATCATACACCCACAATGCTTACTTCCCACTATTTGTCAACGCACAACACGAGCCTTTAAACATCCTCTGCAGCCGCTGATGTCAGTCGATATCAATGCAACGTGACATGCAGTTTGCATAATGAGCATTTAATGGCTCTAATTTTGTGTGCAGCAGGAACGTCCAAGCATGCTCCAACATTTGACAATTCGGTCAGCTTTCAAAAGGCCTTGCATGTTGGCTGCAAACCAAAAACTGTGCACGTAACACAGCAGCACGTAAAGTTTGAGCTCTCTTAACTTTTACCAAAGTCTCTGACCTGAATCTGCTTGATAGCACTATGGCTTGTCCACAATCATCGTTAGGAAAGGCCAGGTGATGCTAATTATATGTAAGAAGACAGGAGAGTGTTCTCAGGTAGTTTAGAATGTAATTGAGAAATCACATTTAACAGTGGAGGTCAAGCTGAGGTCTGGAACTTTCTGAGAGAGCTGCTCATTGGATTGCTAGAGAGGCAATCACACCCTCAAACCCTCAATCGAAGCAGCAGACTCTGGAGGGGCGGCCCTCTGTTCTGCTGTGCAGCTACACCTGCACCTATCTACAGTCTACGTTAAACAAAACATGCACCTACGCGAATAAAAAAGACTACAGCTCATAATGTAAGGGCCGTTGTAATGTAATGTCTGCCCAGAATGTAAACAACTACTACTTCTTCAACTGTTTACCCATGAAACAGTGTGTTTGCATTGCATTTTGAATCACAAACTCAACTCATATTAGTAAGAATTGGCTGTGAGCACTCAAAATGATGTTATCAGAAGAGGAGGTGGAGACATTCTGAAACCTTGAAAAAGACTCAACCTATGCAAAGTGCAGACTCACCTGTTCAGCAAAAAAACCCTTGAGACAATCGGTCATCAAAATACTCAACAAACGTGCACGTACCTTTGTGAGCCAGGTCCCAAATCCTCAACGTCTTGTCCCGAGAAGATGATATGAGTGTGAGCGTCCCGTTTTGAGGGAAGACCAGGTCCCTCACAACGCCTTCGTGGCCATGGAGATCAAACACAGCCTCACCTGACAACACACGAATAGCATTTTAAAAATCAGGAACTGCAGACTGATCTGAAAACAGCGCAGATAACATCCTCCACAGCAGACATCTCACCAGTTAACACGTTCCAGATTTTGATCACCCCGTTCTCCAGGCCTGTGGCCAGAAGCAGGCTGCCGTTCCCTTTCGGCGGTGTGTTAGCTGGGCGCGCTGCTGCTGCAGATTTTGGAGGTCTGGGTCCGAAGGCGAGGCCCCAGACTGGATGACCGCAACTGAAGCTCTTGTCTCCTCGGTCAGTGTCTCCGTTCTGACTGTCTCTGTGGGTGAGAAGAGCATCAAGTATGCAGATACGTGAAACACTCAGGTAAGAGGTGTGAAGCTGCAGCTGGCCACTGTATGATGGTGCCTTCAAGTGCTGTTGGAAATGTCAACATCCGAATTACAGGATGTTGGCGTAAACAACCTAACAGCGAAGTTAATACAACTAAGGAAGTTTGTAATTACATTTTGTGACAAAGTTATCTAAAGGGTACTGTTTTGATATTTGGTACCTAAATGCAAGTATCATATTGGCACCAATATCCAAAATTTCCAAACAAATCCCCCGGCCATCGTGAACAGAAGGAAAAGGAAATCCTTTCTTGGCACTTTTACTGAATGGAGGGCCAAGGACCTGGGTCACAGCTATCAAAGCCAGATGTTTATTCACTTACACAGAACATAACAAACCCAAAGTGTTCAAAATCAAATCAACAAATAAGACACTTTGAAATAATGGCATAATGTGTTTACAGTTCATAATTCATAGTGTGTTTATGTGTGTACTACAGCTATGAAACTAAAATAATCCAATACTTTTCCAAATTTCTTCTCATTGTAATGAAATGTTATTCTTTCCTGCTTCTTTTCACAACAGCACAGTTTACTGCTGCACATTTTTAGTCCAACATGTCTTCTTTCCAAAAATGCTTTAGATTGCACAATATTAGCTCTGTGGACCATTTATTTCGTAATACCAGTTCTCTCACACTGACAAGACAAACAGGGCAGTTATGTGGTTGCTTTTTGCTGTATTTTATCTATTCATATGACTATTTATTACAGTGTTTTGCCTATTTTCTAACATTAAACACTGTATGTCTCTGTAGTATTAAAGATAACTCAGAAACTAGTGGTCTATGCTGAGATCTATGGGACATTTTCTTAAATATCTAATGAAAAAAAGACACTATTCCATGATTACATTTCAATTACTTTCATTCTTGCTCTAACTGGTCTTTGAACAGTCACATCAAGCATAAATACATTTGTTCTACCCCAAAGTAGCTCGATTTGTCACACGACTAACAGTCCCCATGAAAAAGGCAGAATGGCCGAGGGACACCTGAATGCACCATGCGTGGATTACATGTCCAGGTAAACCTACTCGGAGTCGAGAGGCCAGGCGACCACCCACACGATGCCGTGTCCCATCGACCAGGCGAACCAGGCTCCGTCCGGGGAGAAGTCCACGCTCCAGGTCTCACATCCCGCCCGGCCCTCCAGCGACGGAGGACGCCTGGTCTTCAGCTCCAGGATAAGAGCCGGGTCGGACGCTGGAGGAGGACGGAGAGGAGACATAAACTCAACGCTTGACACACTCACCGTCCGCTGGCATCTGACAGCGTGTTGCTCCCCCTCCCTCCCCTGAGTCTCGCCTTTTCTCTGGAGCTTTCTCCTGAGACTCGCCTGCTTACGCGTCGCGGTGACAACACGTCTTGCTGAGAATATGTGACTTACGTGCCGCTTGTAGCTCCTCGCTGTTTTCCGTGGAGCACATTTTGTCCCGCTTCACATCGTTCGCTTTACCGCTGTCTTCCTGAATGCGTCCTCGCTGTGTGAGGAGAAACTGTCATGTCCGGAGAAAGCAGACACCCCTCGACGCTCCTGCGATACTCTGGCTTGTTATGGGCGAGAAACAAAACGTTCAGCTGGCTTCCTGTTCTCTGACTCACTCTGTGCCATTGGCTGCAACGTTGGCAGACGTACTCACGTTTTTCTCTCATTACGTAACACCAAGGCACGCCACACCCCTTCGTGGAATTAGAATGCATGCTAATGATCCCTGACGGCGCGTGATTAGAAAGTGACGTCATTATTAAAAAATCTCGCTATTAACAGTCCGGAAGCTGAAGACTTCTGAAAGGGGCTGTCTGATGTCTCTGCACGAGAAATGACTTAAATGATTAATAAATAATTACAGCATGAGTCATTTTCTGTAGATGAAGTAACTGATTATTTGTCTTTAGGGAACTATGAAGGGAAAATTACAGTTCACAGTCACACAATTTTACTTTTCATAGCAAAGTGTCTGATTAAATATTTCTATATATGAAGACTAACGGTGATTTAACGTTCAGAGCATATCACCAGCCCCTAGTTTAAATATTTACAAAGAGGAAAGTCATATACAAAATATTGCTGTATTACTGACACTCACACACTGATTCAGAAACACAGGGCACTTTCACTATGACCCAGGTCTCATGTTGTAAATTTCAGGAAGGCACAACTGACTTCCGGTTGTTTCCACCATTACATTTCACACAATGCAACCCCCGACAAACTGACTCCACCACATTTTTCAACTGGTTCCAGTCTAGAGCTGCATTCAGGGGTAGTCACAGCTCGTCTGTAAATGTTATGAGCACGATACAGGATGCAGATATCCGTAAATACGAAGTAAGTTATGGATGAGCGAGGACATTGATTCATCACCACAGAGATTCCAACAGTCACATTTTATTTAAACAGCTTCATTTACTGCACGGATCTCAGGATCAGAGCCACATATTCAAAATGCTGTACAAACAAAATCGTAGAAATAAGCTTACAAACTCCTTTTTTTAAAAAAAAAAAAAAACACAAATTAAAAGAGTTTTTTTTTTTTTTTTTTTTTTTTTTTTTTAAACACAAGTCTTCCACCGATTCTGTTCACATTCTCGTTGGGAGTAAATGTACCTAAAATAAAACACTTCTCTAAAAAAAAAAACACCCAATACCTAAAATGTTACGAGATCCACTGGCTCTTCTGTCGGCGCAGCTTCCTCCTGCTGCTCTGGGCTTGTGTCAGCCGTGTCTGCGTCCTCATGATCACCTAAAAGCAGAAACAGGAAGAAAAAAAAAGGCCATTTTCACTTTGCAAAGTTGTAATTTTACTCACTATAAAATCAATGGTGTGATGAGGTCATACTCGATGGGATTCGGTGTATCTGGACAAGCGTTGTGTGGGATCCGTTGGTTAACGGGGGCAGCCGGGGAACGGCGTCCTGAAAGATCTGCTCGTCGTCCGACTCCACCAGACTCAGCACGTCTCCTCTGTCCTCCTCCATATGCCTGCAGAGCAGAGATATTATGAGATCAGAGTGCACCAGCAGGTCAGGAGCCAGACTGTATCATAAAAAACACCTGAGACTCCTCTACACAGATACACATCATCATTTTACAAGGAGGCAAATGCAACACATTAATCAAGCATCACGGTCCTGGTGCTGCTAGGTGCATTTCTGTCATCCTCGGCCAGAGCCGCGCCAGCTTCCACTCTTTATGCTGAGCTAAACTACCATCTGCTGGCTGTAGCTTCATATTTACAGTACAGACACAAGAGAGGTATCAGCCTTCTCATCTAGTGCACAAAAAAACGAGCATATCAACAAAAATGCTGAATTAATCCTTCACAGGCCTTGCAGCTGCATTGCATTCTGGTCTGCTGAGGCCGTGATAAGTGCAGAAACCAGTGTACGACAAGCTCGTGTTTGCAGGAATAAGAACATTATTGAAGTACAAAAATAATAAAGTACTACACAAGGCCATTAAAACCCAGAGTGCAGTACATAACAACAAACACAAACATGCAGTGTGAGATAAATAAATGTGAGACACTCACCTAAAACCATCTCCTGAAACAAAAAGACAAACAGAAATTGTGAAATTAGTATGAGTGGGTTTTCACACTTTTTATACTGAAAAAAAAAAAAATACATTAAGCACTAAACTACTGCTTTCAAAGGACTAAGGCTACAGGTACGGTTTCGCCTCATGCCGTGCGACACATCTGGTTTGCATCGAGCTGATCAGGGTGTTGACTGTGTCCCGGAATGTCGGCCCACTCCTCTTAAACAGCTGCCTGAAGTTGCTGTCTTACACGGCGATCAGAGCAAACCAGACATGCTTGACGGACGACACGTCGGTTGTGTGAGCAGGTCATACAGGAACTGGGATGTTTTCAGCTGCTATTGTGTGCGCAGACCCTTGCAACACGGGGCTGAGCATTATTATGCTGCAACATGAGCTGACGGCGGTGAATGAAGGGCACGACAATGAGCCTCCGGATCACGTCACAGTATCTCTATGCATTCAAATTCTCATCAATATGTGTCCGCTGTCCGTAGCTTGTGCCCGCCGAGGACAACACTGCACGCTCCCTCAGCGCTCGTGATATCTGTGGCATCGTGTCGTGTGATAAAACTGCACATTTTAGAGTTTGTTCAGTGTATAATTCATGCTTTTCTGAGTGTCACTTCCCAACATTACATTTCTAAGATTCATTTGTTGCATGTGTTTGTGGTTTGATGAAGGTGAACAGAAGTTACCCAGGCAAATCCGGTGCCGGCTGGAGTAAACGGTTTTAGCTACGACTGCAGCGGATCCCACAATCAGTGCAGCTATAAAGATGCCGATGATGGCTCCCGTGTACGCAGAGGAAGCTGTTGAGACAAAACAAGGCGACAGGGAGAGGATTATGAAGCAGAAGAGGGGAGGAGCAGCAGGTTTATCAGCATTCCAGAGTTGGAGTCAACACCTGCAGTGACTGGCTCATTGTTTGTCTCATTCACGTGTAGTAAGAACTGTGAGTTCAGCTCAGTCTTCGTTACTCATCGTTCCCTCAAACTTTCAGGTTTCCATTTGTTTACATTTTTTTCCACTGTTGATCTCCCACGCTCTCAAGCTATTTTCTCCTGCACATGTGACTTTACTGCAGCCCAAACCCTTCCCCTCATCCCAAAACTCACTCCTCACAGTGAGGTAGACCTCCAGCTCGCGGACGGCGAGGGGGTTCTCGCTGCGGCAGAAGTAGGTGCCTTCGTCGTCCTTGCTGATGTTCAGTATGGTCAGCTTCTGGGTGGGGCCGTCCTCGGACAGGACATACTTGGAACCCGGTACGATGTTCTCCTGCTGGAGCCCCTTTCTCCAGGTGGTGTTTGCAGGGGGCATGGAGACGGCCTCAGTGCAGATCAGAGTTATGCTGGTCGCCTCCTGAGCCGTTACCAGCGGCTCGCCTTCAGGATACGGAGGCTCTGGGAGAAAAGGACAAACACCGATTGAACGGTTTTCAAACTCTATCAAAAACTAAAGTGTGAAACTGGAAATTTGTGGTTTTATGTGGGTGGGTCAGAGCCAGGCTAGCTGCCTCGGCTGTTTCCAGTCTTAATGCTAAGCTAACAGTCTCCTCGGTATAGCTTTGTATTTACCGTACAGATGTAAGAGTGGTATCCATCAAAATATCAAACTATATAAAAGTGCTACATCTAATGATTACTTTCTTTATCAATTCACATCAAGAAAATATGAATTGAATAATCAATGACAAAAACAATCTTTAGCTGCAGCACTGCTTTGTCGAAAAGCAGTAAATCCTCACATTTGAGGGTTAGGGTTTAAGACAGTTACATACTGAATCTTAATTCATATTTCAAGGTGTGTCTTCATAAAACACTTCAAATCTTTCCAAACATCGAACAATGCTGATAAGCTGATGCAAACATATATACTGTCAATCACTCATCACAGTATTTGCGCAATCCTGTTCTGTGATGATAACCTTTCCACCACTGAGTGACTCACAAACTGTCCACATGTGCTGCATGCAACACCGAGTCCTCACAGGACAAATGTGTCTAAGGTAAGTACGAGCACTTTGACCCACATAAACAGTCCCTGTGAGAACTGTCCACAGTAAGTTCTGTAGGTTATCCAGAGTAACAGGGACATTTAAGCAGAGAGAGAGAGAGAGAGAGGTTTCTTTGGATTAAAGTTTTTGAATGCTGTGAATGCCTGGAAAGAATCCTCCATTGCACTGGGGTGTAGACAGAAACCTTAAGAGACGGATATCTCAAAGCCTCAGTAGATAAACCCACGTTGACCTGAATGTTAGAAGCTATCTGCACGGCTAGATAACATACAGTGTCCACATGATGTCCCTGCTAATCTGGAGAATCCACAGAGCTCACTGCAGACAGTTTTCATACTCTTTGTTTCAGAGCAGGATGCTGCTGCTAAATATCATTTTTCAATAATGCAAGTTTGAATTTGGTCCACCCTTAAAATGAAACCAAGGTCAACACGAGGAATTCTGAGTGCAAGTAAACACTGTCCACAGTGGCTGCTGGCTGAAGAGTCTCACTGTGGCTCAGTGGCCTCTAAAGTGGAAAGCACATAAAAGATTCAACGGTTGGACATCTCAGGATTGTCAAGAGGCTCATTTCACCGCAACGCGCTTACTGAGGGTAAATGAACACGACTTCTCCGTTCCCGGAGCGAGCGCTAGGTGCCTGGCCATGCACCTCAGCGTCTGCCCGTCGGACAGCGAGGAGCGGTTCAGCGTCACCGACAGGCTGTCCGTCACCTCCGATGCATAGACGCGCCCTTTCCAGTGAGCTGCCTGGTCGCCCTGGTCGTCCCCCCAGCGTAGCGTCGGGGTCGGGTACGCTCCAAACCAGGTGCAGTTGAACTGGACGTGGGTAGGGTCCAGTGCTGGTGCCCACATGCACTCAGGGTGTCTGTCTGGGACATCTAGTCAGGACAAACACACATCAGTGAGGAAGATGACAAAAACTACAGGAGGCAGCAGTGGACTACGGCTGTGCGTCGTGCCTGTATGTGCAGACAGATCAGCACATGTTGAAACATTTATCTAACACTGTAGCTTTAATTTTCATCTTCTTTTTTTAGATTGTGTCATACACAGACACCTTTCGTACTGAAACATGACGGATAAATAAAGTAAAGAGATCATGAACAGTGTGTGTTCCCTTAAAGTAACGATCCCATTTCATGCACTTTTAATATTCTAAGGGTATCATCATTATTTCCATGGAGCACAAACCATCAGCTACCACCTGATGACGATTTAGCCTCTGAGGTCAACAGTAGATGTTTCAGGTCTTCCAGTGCAGCCAGCTGGTATCTGGTATTTGGACATTTGCACCAACACTTCCTCTTCCATTGTTCACAGCACAATGAGCAACTGGAGATGCTGAGACGACATTTTGGCTCATTTCTATAAACAGATATCTACATATGAATGCAGATGAATGCAAAAGCTATTTCCTGAAGCCTATTCTCATCAGATGTTAGCTGATGGGTTCTGAGCCGTCCACACCGACTGTTTACTTGCAGACAGAAAGATCTTCAAGAGGCAGAGATCACTTTGATACAAACCATTTGGAATATTTATAAAATACAAACAGGATTAAAACGTCGATACTCTAGTATCCCTGACATTAAATGTCCCACCTTCACCCAAAAAGGCTGAATATAAGAACAACACCGACAGAGATCTTCCCCCTACTTTTAGTAGTAAAAGTACACTGATTTTCCCAGACTTGTAGCTCCACTGGCTCAGCTATTTTTATGTCTTTTAATTCATGGAGTTGTTATTCGCTGAGGTAGTACTCTGGCGCTATAACTTTCCTAAATAAAACCTATACGTAATCAACATCTTGTTTAGTTCAGTTCTTTGTCCGTGTACTTTGCTTCCTCTTCTTAATATTCTGTGACGAGACACAGAAGTTCCGTAGTTGTGAAGGACAAAAAAAACAAAAAACATAAACAACTCATCACATACGGCAGATACAAGCTGGTAAACCTACAAATATCTGACTATAGTTTATTCTGAGAGCTCCTAATTTTCGTGTTTTACTTTGGTGCTAATCATAAGGAAATAGGGAAATTCTGTGGAAACCCGCTTTGAGTGGGATTAGCAGAGGACATAACAGAGGACGCGCAGATGAAGCTACTGTAACATCGTAGTGGATTTACTGTGTTTACTTGATCTCTTCATGTTCAGTCTGGCAACATTTGACTGAATCGTTTTCAGTGACGGTTGAGAAGCCGACCACAAGTCTCTGCATAAGGATTATGTGCTGATACTCTGTGGACTCTTTGAGGACTATTTTACATTTGAAAAGACATGAGTATGGACACAGTATCTAGAAAACTGAAATCTTCATTCCCTCTCTGGAAGTTGTCCTATTTTATTGCTTTACAATATTCAATCAAAGGGGATCAAAAGGCTCTTCAATCTCAAAGTGAAAACTATACCAGGACAGGCTGTCGAACCCCAAACACAAACATCAGAATGTTCATTTTCATCACAATATTTCTTCTTTTTTCACTCCCTTATTTATCCCATTTTCAGATTTTATGAAAAACTTTCTTTTCTTTGATATCTTTTACATTTTTTCCCCATTATTCTTAGTATACTCAGAGATATTATAATGGTTTTCTATTTAGAAGAAGTGGATTAATGCACCCTTAGGATTGAGAACATCTCTGCTTCTAGCCCTCTATGAAAAATATTACTACTACTACTACTAACAATAATAATAATAATAATTGTGTCTCTGTGCACATGATTTATGACTTTGACTTCCCACCAAAAATTGAAAAGAACTGAAAGTTGGCACTGAATGCTTCGCCGTGTTGTTTACTTTTTGTTTGATCAGATATTTCCCAATTAAAATCAGCATTTCTCTTTACATTTTCTTGTGCAGCTGCTTGTATTACAACAACATTAAACACTGATGCACTGAGAAGTGTTTTGCCAATTTTTTCTTCCTTTGGAAAACATTCAAATTCTTCAAAATAAGGTGTGTATATATATATATATAGATAGATAGATAGATAGATAGAGAGAGAGAGAGAGAGAGAGAGAGAGAGAGCCTTTCTGCATTAGTCGGAGCAGGGTATTCTGGGTATTCTGCTCGTGCTACTTACAGTATACGAGCAGCTGTGTGCTCTTATTGACTGTCTGGTGAGAGACGGTGTTGTGGGCCCGGCAGCTGTAAACTCCCTGAGCGCTGGGCTGAACGTCCTTTATCCTGAAGTTCAGCCAGGATCCAGAGGTCGAAACCAGCGACTCGTTGCTGGACGAGGCTCCGCTGAAGGCCCAGGTGAGCTGCTGAGAGGGGTAAGAGGAGCCGGAGCAGTTAAAGGAGACGCTGGAGCCCCGATAGGCAATGAGTGTCCCGTTGGACAGGGCAGTGGCTGGACCGATGGACGTGGATACATTTTCTGGACCACCTGAAAGGAAGTCAAGCAGCACATGAGTTAGAAGTAAATAATGTGAGCAATTCAACAGTTTCCGGGAGAAAATGATTGAAATTATTTATATTTACAACACCGATAGCTAGAAGTGACTTGAAATGTACTGTTCCACTGCGGGAGCGTAACCTGACATGTAACACCACTGTCACACATTCTGCTTTACAGCTGAAATGATCAGCTGATTAATTGATTCCTATTTCATTCTGATAATTTTTTAGGTCATTTTTTCTGGGAAATTTTAGCCGGTGAGAATTTGCTTACATGATTTAATGTTTGGTATTTTTTTCTTAAAAAAAAAACAGATGATTGCTCGGCTATAAAAGTATTTTACATTTTTTTTCGATTATTCAATAGATCAGCAAACTGTTTCAGCTGTAAACTTAATGATTCATTGAAAAATCATTTATATACTCATTGATCATTGACAGCATTTCTCATTATTTTCTTCATTTCTGCAAACCAAACAATCAATCAATTAGCGGAGAAAATATTATTTTTATACTTGCGTAGTTTATAGTATAATATAATATTTTCAATGCAGGACTTTTACTTGTAATGCAGTACTTCAGATACTGCAGAACTCAGCTGCATGTGTGCTGACGAGGCCCAGACAGAGAGCTCATGTCAAACCAATTTCAAAGCCTCTGCACTGGCTGCCTGTTTACTTCAGAGTTGATCCTTTTACTGGGTTGTGAAGCTCTTAATGGTCTTAGTTCTACCTATTCATCAGATTTGTTTTTATCGTATGGACCCTATAGACCGCTCAGGTCCTCTCAGTGAACTTTAAATTATCCCAAAAGTCCAAACAAAAACCCACGCTGAGGCATCGTCTTATCGCTCTGGTCCTCGTCTCTGGAACAGCCTCCTGAGGAGCTGAGGGCGGCTGAGCGTGGTGCTACTTTTAAAAGCAAACTTAAAACCAACCTTTTAAATATGGCTTTTTGTTGAACCTTACTAATCTCATCTACCGGTACTTCTCTTTCCTTTCTTCATTTGTTTTAGCCTGTTTTACTTGGTCTGTCCTTTTTATTTTCTTGATTTTTTCCCTCTTCTTTTCTTGTCCGATTTACTTCATCACATCTCTTCTTAGCATTTTCCTTATTTTATTCTTCCTGTTGTTTTCTTTATTTTCCTTATTATACCCCGTCTCACACGTCTGGCTTTACTCACATTATTTATTTAGTGAGTTTATGTTATTATCTTTTAGTCTATTTTGTTTGGCTATTCTGAATCCGACCTCTGGTGTTTCCTCATTGAAAAGTTATGGAAGCGCTTCCTCATTTCCTGTTTTTTTTTAATGAAAAGTGCTGTACAAACAAAGCCTGACTGATTGAGTACTTCCTGAACACTTCCTCCTCTACTCCCCATGCGGCCTGTCTGTTATGTGGAAGAACCAGTTTGTGTTTACTGGAAATGCTTCTTCAAGGATTTCTGCATACTGGCCTCATCACTGCACCTGTGCACGTTCACTTACTTGTTACTTGAAGCAGGACACGTGCCTGAAAAGTGCTGTTGCTTGGCAGTGTGGAGTTGCACAGGTAGCTGCCCTCATCTCCAGGTAACACCTGCCTGATGTTCAGACTCCCATCATGCAGCACTGTGAAGCGCTGGCCGGCGGGTGCGGGGCTCGGTGAGGAGCCGCCACCCCGAATGATTTCTCGTCCATCTTTCATCCATGCCGTTAGAGTCGGTGTCACAGTACCGACGGTGTAACACGGAAGTAGAGCGACGTCGCCCGGTGCGGCTGTCAGCGCCGTTTCGGTGGAGACATTACCCGAAACTGCCGCTGTGAAAGAGGAGGGAGGAAAAAGAACAGCTCGTGAGCAGGGTTTCACACTCACCTGTGTCACCTGGCCGTCTGCTCTCGATTAAAACTCACCTGTGGCAGGTAAACACAGCAGTAGAAGCGCGACGTTTGCGACTATTTCCATGTTAACTTTCCAACTGGCTACATCTCCCTCAGAGGAACGAAAGGCTTCCAGTCCAAACCTGTCTGACTAGTCCACCTGTAACACGGTGGACACCAGTCCGCCCATTAGAAGCCACAGCAGACAGACTAGAGGGCGAGCAGAGGTGACCAGTCTGACATGATGTGACATCTGCTCTCCACCTCTGTTTACTAGAGCATGCTGATCCGGAAACTTTGGCACAGACAAACCACACCCTGACTTCACCTGGTTAAAGGGACAGTGACACCACGTCTATTAGCAGGTGGTAAATGCTTCTTGGTCCCTGTCAGTGTTTCACAATGTAGGATGTTTTTGGATTAATATTGTTGCATTGAAGTGTATGATGCATTTTAATTACTTTATATACTTTTTGGGTAGTTTAAATCTACAGCAATGCATCATGTTCTGTAAGACTGTCATATGTTTCTCGTGTTGCTGTCCTGTGAAATCAACGTGTCTCTGAAAAATCAACTGTTTCCGAGAGGGGTTTTAAATAGTTTATTTATCTGAAGAAGTGGGAGAATATTATCAATCTCTAAAGGAACACTTAATCCTTCAGTTTATCAGAAAAATTCAAAATCACTGCTTGAAGTATAAAGCTGCACAAAATGTAAACATCAGGTACAAATACATTAAAAAGTACTTAAAATTTGTACTTAAGCACAGTATGTGAATGAATATACTTTGTTACATTCCCACCACTGTTGTTGTTGTTGTTATTATTATTATTATTATTATTATTATTATTACAGGCACAAATTATAGAATTCGGCTAACATTACGTCATTACGACACTGTTATTCACAGACAGGGAGGCGAATCTGTGTTTCTTGTGTGTGTTTTGGGGTCTGTGGCATGCAAATTTGAACCACCACCCATAAAGGCAATTACAGGCATCACTTATTTACCTCGACTGGGTGCTATCAACAACAACACATTACCACAGACCTGCTGAAAGGCCACAGAGGAATAACGTTGCACCTTAATAAGTGGGGGACGCACATTCCTCTGTTTTGTCTGGTAAAATATAATATAACAGTACTCTTGGAGTCAGTCGTCAGTTTCTAAAAATGGGATGACTGAAAGTGTGTTAATGGAGCATGTGAGCTGGAGGAGGGACGAGCTCAGACGGGTGATGTAATTGACAGAAACTTTAGCGAACCACAATCCCTGTGATACTCAGGCGACAGCGCCTTCTGCTGGTCACCTACATTTTGTGCTGTTTGTGCCATTCACGTGTGCTCTGAGTGCTGGGAAAAAACAAATTTCCCCACACTACTAAACACAGGATGCATCAGTAAGTTAGTTTACCTTTCATTTGACTTAGCGCTGGAATCGTGAAGGCCTAACAGCATATTTTACCTCTAATATAATAATAATTACTAGAACACTACAATGATCACAACGACCAACGAACATGGTAATAATTTACCAATCGGAATTTACATCAAAAGGGGTTATTAACCCTATAACAGCAAATCAACTTACAAAGTATCATCAACACTTACTGTTGTTCGTTTAAGGCTAAATTTCAGATTCACAAATCAAGATATTTTGGATTCAGATCCAGTTCAATTTGTTCAGTAGTTCCTATAACTTCTGGTGGTACTTGAACGCAGCAGTTTTGGCTTTTTTTTCGGTGCGTGTCTGAGTGGCTGCAAGACTAGCAATCAGCAGTTCAGTCAAAGGCGTCTGCAAACGGACTAGAAGTAGAAATGCCCGTGGATTTGAGCCAGTGGACCGGGTCTCTTGCCCTGCTTGAGGTCGAAGAAAAGCCTGCACAGCCTCTAACTGTTAAATACGGCTCTGTAGAAATCGACGAGCTCGGAAAAGTGCTCACGCCAACACAGGTTAGTGAACTGACTAATGTTGCTAGCCCAAGCTAGCAACTCTGCTAGCTTGGGCTAGCCAACTTCGTTACTGGGTGTTAGTTTCAAAGCTATGTCCGCAGCATCATGCCAGTATGTATTTCTTAAAAAAAAGAAAACGCGTTTCTTCAGCTGATTATTTGCTGTCAGCATGTTTGCATTTGTTGGGCAACAATGAATTAGGTTACATAATGCCTCCAGCGTGTGTGCAGCTGTAATAGATGGCGTATATCGCCCCCAAGTGGGCGTCAGAGCTGCTAAAGCTCGTGCATGCAGCCATCCCAACGTCAAGTTGACGTTCAAACGCCTTCACCCGTGTTCAACTGCAGGTGCAGAATCGACCCACCTGCATCGAGTGGGAAGGATGTGACTCCAGTAAGATGTACACTTTGGCCCTGACCGACCCAGACGCACCCAGTAGGAAAAACCCCCAGTTTAGGTGAGCAGAGCAGGTTTAAAACAAATACAGTCATATATGTGACAGAAAATTATTCATCGTCATTGCATGGTAGGGAGCCAACAGGGGGTCCAGTCTTGTGGTCTGGCCCCTGGTGGACCCATGACTGGAGTAAAGCGGTACTGGGGAAAACATGAGATCTGTGGTCTTCTTCAACCCCCAGTGTAAGTGCATTGAGTATGAACGGTACACCGCTGCTTTCAAGTACTCATAGAGCACATAGAAGACTATACATACCAGCTGAGGTTTATTTTGCCTGGAGTACTACCACTGGGTTGCATTGCGTCAGTAGTTATTTAATTATTTACTTAGTTTGCATATGGTAATATATATGAGCACTAAAATCACTCTTCTTAGACTTAGACTCAGGCCTCGTCAAAGACAGATCCTCAAGTGCATGAGGATTCATTTGTTTTGTTTTTTGCCTTTCACGAAAGGGAGTGGCACCACTTCCTGGTGGTCAACATGAAAGGAAACGATGTGTCCTCCGGCTGCGTCATGTCGGACTACGTGGGCTCTGGTCCTCCTAAGGGCACAGGTAAGAGACAGTGAAGCTTAGACACTGTTAAAGGATACAGATGGTTTTCAGTTCGTCCTGTTTAACTTGCAGTTTGACCAACGTTCAATTGGCTGGATTTGTGTCCGTGTTTTGTGAAATGTTGCATATTTGGGGTTAAGTTAACCTGTCTTTGTCCCCCTCAGGTCTCCACAGGTACGTGTGGCTGGTGTATGAGCAGCCAGGCAGCCTGTCCTGCTCGGAGGCCGTCCTTACAAACCGATCTGGAGACGGCCGTGGCAAGTTTAAGATCCAGATCTTCAGGCAGAAATACAACCTGGGAGCTCCGGTGGCAGGAACCTGTTACCAGGCCGAGTGGGACGACTACGTCCCCAAACTGTACGAGCAGCTGGCCGGGAAATAGATGAAATGATGCGACTCTAAAGCATTCAGCACTAGGAATTCCCACAGAGGCCGCAGGTTTGTTGGAAATCCCATTCTTGCACGGAGCAAAAACCCCAACAGTAACAAAGCATTTTTTTGTGTGTGCCACTAAACAGTATTTTTTCTCCCTGCGTTGCCAAACCATGCTGTCACAATAATAGCTGCACCTCTCAGTGACATCACCTGTACTCTTCTGCAATAAATCTGTTACACACTGAAATGTTTGTGTTCTTTGTAAAAATGTTTTCTGATCCCGTGGTGGCCGATAAATGCTTAGAGCCCCATTCAACCAGCTTGGATCCTCCATCACATCTTATTATTGAACATTTATTACGATGCTGATTTATCATAAAGGTCAGGAGGAATTGGAGGAATGGTTCCATTGTGATCTATATAATTAGAACCAGGAGCTCAGTTGCAGAAGCAGAAAGTACAGCATCATTTACTGTGGAAGGTGTCAACAATACACTATGTACATTTCAGCTGGAAGAAGTAGAAACTAGATTTAGTTCCTGGGTGAAAGCTCCTGGCCCTCCCAAAGGTTTTTGCTTATCTAACTCCACATGTGGAGCAGTCTAAGTTAATAAGGGGACTGCAGACAGGAGGAGCTGCCATGAACTTTGCTCACTTTTCTCCAACATACCTTTAGCAACCTTTGTTCCTGCCAACAAGAGGGGCTTCAGTTTGTGTACTGTGACCTCAGTTTGCTCTCACCAGCTCAACAATATGAAATACGGACTTGTGTCAGATACAGTGGCCTGATCGACTGAACTGACACTTTGTTTTAAGTTATTTGTACCATGTAATACTACTGTTAATAGTACAATTCAAATCACTGAAAAAAGAGACAGAGTACAGCAGTAACAGCTGGAGTTCATGCTCAAACAGCTTTGTTATTGGGGGGCTGATGCAGGCTCTCCTGGTTTATTAATCTGCTTTTTGCTTTGTACACAGTGAATATGATGATATGAGTAATTTGAGTTGGACATATATAACAACAGGTTCTTAGTTTGTGTGATGAGCACTTTATTTACAAATATAATTAAAAGCTCTGACAGATTCATGCTTTCTTTTAACCTGGAAAAAAAAAATTAAAGTGCATGCAATAATAAAGCATCATACTGGTCTGGTGTATAAGAAAATACACAGCTTGAGAGTTGTGTAAAGCAAAAAAAAAAAAAAAAAAAAAAAATCAAACGAAAATCCCATTGATAGATGACTGAAATAGTATCTGAGGAGGGGGGAGAAAAAAAGCTCCTTTAAAAATTCTTTTCTGATTCGAGTGACAGTTAAAATACAATACGAAAATAAGTAAAAGCTCTCCATAAATCCTTCTATACACAGAGTACAAGTCCCCCCCCCCCCCCCCCCCCACGAAGCCCTTTGTGCTAGCTGGGAGTTGGAGTTCACGTGTCACATGTATTGTTATTATTATTATTCACATTGGCTGCCAGTGCAGAGAAATCAGTACGATACACATATTGAGTACCACGATTCACCCTCCCATCGGTAATCAAATTCACCCGAAGGAGTCACATTTATCAGAAGCGTACCTGTATGTACATTGTGATATTCGTCTCTCAAAGTATCAAATTATTCAAATTTGTCATAAAAATGTCCTGATGAATAAATACCAAAAACTGTTGACATAAGCAGTGCAGAGAGCGGCTGCAGAAGGATCGGCTGTTTGATTTATCACTTCGAGAGAGAGCTTTGTTTTTTTTTTGTTTTTTTTTTTTGCTCTAGACTGAAAAAACAAACTAACGAAAAAATGAATCACTTCTAAAAATGCATGGTTGTGGAGCGATACAGCTCATCGAACTTGCCCTCATTTTTCTCTCCCTCCTTCTCTCGTCTTCCACTTTTAGTCACACCAAAAGTGTCATCATTGCACAAGACACGAGAAACACTGTGACTATGTTATCATTATTCTTACAAAAACATGACAACTACAGGAAGTTATCCAGCATATTTTTTTGTCATCTTGTGACACCATGAGAGGCAAGGAGGGGGAGGAAGTTTCGGTGGGTTTGGGGGCACTAAAACCTGCCATCGACTCCGTCTGACTGGCCCAGAAAACAGCCGATTCTGGAGCCGTTTATTGTATATATTTTTTTTTGCGTCTGTGTGTTTTGAGTGACGGCGTCAGCAACAGTGAACACCTGCACTGTCAGGTCAGGTCAGGTAAAAGCAGAGGAGGGGTGTACTGAGCCCGGGGATCACGAGAGACGGCGGTGGCGGCGGCAGCGGCAGCCCCTCATCTGTAGTCGTCCTTGGGGAGGTCCAGGGTGCCAAGGTTGCCGAAGCCCAGCCGCATGCTCTCCATGTCGAAGCTGTCGGTCTCCCGCTCCTGGCGCTCCAGCAGGTGTTTGATTCGATCGGTTCGCTCCTTCTGAAGGGAAACCAGCTCCTCTTCAATCTGTGGGAAACACAGAGGGACGAGGGATATTCAGGGTTAACGTGATGGAGAACATGTTGCCAATTAGTTAAAATTTGATATGATTATGATTACTACTACTACTACTACTACTAATAATAATAATAATAATTATTATTATTATTATTTTGATTTATTTAACAGTCAAGTTTTTATTTCAGCTTTACCACCATACGCATAGTCTGCATGCAGCCATTATCATTGGTGTTAATTACACCTGTCTTTGCCAGGTTAAACTGCAAAGGTCTGCTGGAGGTTCAAACCTCTACACAGGCTCATGAAGAAAGAAAAAACAAGAGAAAGAAAGAAAAACACTGCAGCTGCAATGTAAAACCAAGAAATGCTAACTATACGAATGAACCCACACAGTTCAGCTCCAGGTTGAGTGCAGGTTTGCTTGATTTTATGAAACATCACCAAATACATATACACACATGCAGACTTGTTATCATTTGTTATCTGAAATGCCTGACGAAGACACACTCCTTCACCCGACACATCCTACTTTAAGAAGGATAGAACCTCATTTTTAGGCCTAATATTTAATTTCTTTTGTTGCTATTTGCCAGGTAGACACGGATAAGAGAAAAGGTAGTTCAATAGTACAACCTGCAGCCTCAAAATGTACAAAAGAGTTGAACCAACTTCGTACGCAGTCACACTGCAGCCTCTGAAAATGCTGTATTTGTTCCATTTGTTATCTTTCTTTCATGACACTGCAGAGGCGTTCACGATGTCTTTGTCCACCCCATGAAGCGATATCCTGATTAAATAACCTTAAAGATGTGGCATACTGTGTCACTGGATGCAGACTTTGATGTGCACTGTTTCATACTGTGAAGGTGTAAATGTGTTAAGCTGTACTAATCAGGTTCGGTGGTGGCAGGAGACTTTTAGCCGAACACCCACACTGACTCGATACACGCATCCACAGGTGCAGACAAAGCACTGCGTGGTGCAATACGGCAATCTGGCCAACTACTGAGCATGCACAGAAAACTCCAGACTTTGACCATGAACCGAGCCGGAGGACAGTGGTGCTTCAAAAACCATGACATCATTCCAGTCACAGAGTGCAGGTCTGGACGCAGCCTGGAGATGGCGACATACCGCCGCCGCTGGACCCAGCAAAACTGGATCAGGGCAGCATTTCAAACGTCTCTTCCTTTGTTGTCGGAGTGCTGTCTACTAGACTGTAGCAATGACGTCGGTCACTTTGGAGGGAGGCATACTGGGCCGTTCTCATCTTACGTTGTTGGTATACATGGCAGGTTTACCGAACAGTCCCGTCAGAGATGCATCTCTGTCAGGTGTTTCACGCAACCAAACAAGGGGACTCAGATTGATAAAACTGTCACATTAATGTGAAAAAAGTGCAAAGTATGAAAGCTAGTTGCCAGCTTGCAACACAGCTGCAGGTTTCATAATTACTCAGACTTCATAATTGCTAATTACAAAATAAAAGCAATGAAAATGTCACAAGCTTACACTGGAGTGATTTTAGAGGATCTAGGCATAAAAGGTTTAGATTGGACACATACAACAACCTCCAAAGAACAAGCTAAATGTTTCATTATAAAGAAGACAAACATGTCGTAATAAGAGAACCATACTGTCGTGTCGAGATTTCATCACCATTAGGAGTGTGTGAGAGAGAAATGGTTGTCTGCTCCCCGCAGGAAAGCATGCCACTGTCATCACCGCCTGTGGTGAGGGAAATCTGTGTGTGTCTGTGTGAACTCATGAATGTGTCTGTCTGGGTCGCCTTTCATGCCCGCACCGCCTGCTGAGGTGGATGCAAATGCGTATCCGGACCTGTTCGCTTAAGCATCGAGGCGTGCTCGAAAACCGGCACTGGACTGTTTGCATTTCAACTTACTAGCGCCTGTTTGTGTTTGTCTACACATGCGTCAGATCTTTAAAAGGTTTCTTCACATCCTGTGTGAGATACTGCAAGAAGTAATCTATGATGCTAAAGAGTTCAGTTTGCTTCATGCGAAGACATCTGTACAAAGTATTGTCTCAACACACGTAAGGCGAAAAGCCTGCTGTCAGAGAGGAGTGAACTACACAAACAGGGACGACCACACACACTTTCCAACAGGCTCTCCTCAAAGGCACTCCTGGTCTCACATTTGGTTGTAAAAAGAATGAGAAAGGAGTTTGAACACTGCTCAGTTTCTCTCTGCTGGTTTCAGAAAGTTACGTTCTATTGCTGCTGTTCAACGATCCATCAATCTTTGTCTGAAGCATGTGAGCGTTTTGAGATGAGACCAGTAAGAAACGCAGAAAACCAACAGAACCTTTGTATTATAGTGGCCTCTGACTGACTCACAGAACGTCAAACAACTTTAAAACAGACGTTAGCAAACAATTCAAATACACAGTATCTTAAAAAACACTGTTACTTATTGGCCTAAAACTGTGCTGAACCTAACTTTCTGTTTGTATTTCTTTTATTTTGAGGCCTTTGGTTGCTTCCTGTCATAAATTTGTATTTTTCCATTCTTCTTAATTCTTTTGCTTTGTTCAGTTTTTTTTCTCTGTGTTTAAACAACATTTTAGATGAAACATTGTTGTGTTTAATGCTAAAAGTTAGAATTTAATTAGGTGGGTGGAAGGATTGGACGTGCCTTGAAACTCAAAATGGTGGGTGTTTTTAAGTGACACAGAAGGTTCACGCCAGAAGTTGTTTTCATACCTGAAAGCGAGTTCATTCTCAGCAATTTGCTTTTTAATCATGTATCCATGTCAGTCAAGTTTTGTTTTAATTGTTTATACTTTTAAGAAGGAGTATGACTTGAATTATTTTGGGAAATAAGAAACACTTACGCTAATGTGTTTAAGTTGTCTATATTGCTCAATAACACCTGCACTAAAGTGTGTCCTAAAAGGAGTAACACAAATCCAACGTATGGCTCCTTTAAAATGACCAGAGAGTTTCGTTCACCGCACCTTTTGTTCCAGGTGAGCCCGGCGTAACGACACCTTCTGCTCCAGCTTCTGCAGCTCGCGCTCGTGCTGCGCCTCGGTCTGCATCTTGATCTTGCTCTGGTAGGCATTGAGCAGCTCCATCTCCTGCTGCAGCTGCTGCCTCAGGGCCTGGCACTCAGCTTCCTGGGCCTCATCCAGACGCAGCTGACACAGCCGACCATGGTCCGCAACAGGAGAGGGAGAGGGAGGGAGGGAGAGAGAGAGATGGGTAGAATTGGGGGGAAGGGGGCACATTGACACGCAGAAGGAGAGAGAGAGGAGAGGAGACAGAGGGGACAGAGACAGACAGGACAGACAGGAGGGGAGGGGAGGCGGTGACACGGGGATGGAAGAAAGTGGAAGGACAACAGGGACAGAAAGGACAAGGAAAAACAGTGGAAAGGGATGGGAGGAGGAACGATTAGGGATTTGACGAAGACATGAAGAGAGATTTTAAATGAGGGTGAGATAGAAAGGGGAAGGAAGAAGAGACAGGTACAAGACAAAGACAAAAAGAGGACAAACAAAAGGAGAAAAATGTAAAAGCATAAGCAACAGGTGGAAACAAAGGCCTTCAAAGTGCCACATTTCTTAGGTGGAAATATGCCCTCTTGCATGTACAAGACCGTTAACGTCTCTGCACTCACCGCCTGTGAGGCCATCATTTCGTTGATGCTCTGCTCGTACTGCTCAGCCAGGATGGCGAGCTTGCGTGTCTGCTCATCCTTCAGGGCCTTGAGCACCGTCTTGTGCTCGGCCTTGGGCGTAACTTCCATCTGGTGGTGGCGCAGGGCCTTGTACTGCTTGGTCTGTACCTTACACGTGTCCTGGAACTGCTTCTTGATCTGCAGCTCCAAAGCCTGGTGGAAGGGACGGAGGCAGGCAGAAAAACACTGAGATGAGGACGTAGACTGTTTAATTTTAACTTAAGAAATCTGCTGCTTAAGGTTAAAGGTTTAAAATAGCCTGGGGGCAAAACTCAGAGTTCTACTCTTTGTAATCCTCAAAAGCAAATCAAACCAAAATGACATTCAGAGATGGCACATTTTGTATGTTCTCTCACCATTTTTTCCAAATTAATTTGTTACATCCATCTTGCATCACTGTTTTATCAAAATCTTCCAAAAACATAAAAGATGTTGCTCATGGCTTGCGCCATCTTAGAGGTGGATCCAATTCATCTTTTCAAAGACACAAGAAGTTTTAAAAATGAATCTGGGAACAAAAGCGTTTCAGTTTTCTACCGTCAGCCCTGTGTTTCCAGCACCCGTGTCCTCACGACAATAAACTGTGTCGCATCTATAAAATCCTGGATGGAAAACTTAACCACCTCTGTGCCGACTCACTTTGAGGTTCTTGGGCTGCTGTCGGAGCTCCAGCACATGCTTGCGGTGGAGTTCACGCTCACGTCGGTTGTTATACTCGATCTGGTTCTCCAGCTCCGTCTGGTGCTGCAGGCGGATCAGGTCCATCCGCAGCTTTTGCAGGGTCTTCAGCTGCCTGTGCTCCAGTTCCTGCATGGACTCGTCGTGGCGGATCAGCATGGCGTGCTCCATCTCTTTCTGAGTCTTCTTCTTGTTCAGCTCCTAGGGAGGACCAGGAGGAAAGATGGAGGAATGGGAGGACAGGTCGGGGGACAGACGTATGGATGATTTGCAGTGTGGTGCTTTGGTTTGTTCATCTTGTTTTCAATGTGACATTTTCACATGCAGAAATCAATTTTCCTGCTTGTTTGTTTCAAGCTTAGAACATTATGAAGAGCTGAGCAATCAATAAATATCACACATTCAACAAGCAAAACATCACAACTATCTAAAGAATGACTCGGAGTTTTGTGTATTTTCCCACAGAAAGCTCCTGGACCGTCTCAGACTTCCCCCAGATTTACCCAACAGCTTTGCAGATTATGACATTGTTGCCTTGCTTTACTCTGGATTAATAATCTTCTTATCGTTAATAGGAAACACCTCACAGACCCAAAGAACAATGGGTGTAATTATTAAGGACATACTGCTGATTGCTGAGAAAAAAATATTTTGCTTTTCTAATCACGTTGGGCCACTTCACACCAACATCACAAACAATAACAACTAATTAACACGGGTGTTACTTTACAATTCAATCTCAACTAGATTTATGTGGTTTGTTGAACTTCAATTGTACATTTAACAGTTAAATGAACAACCAAGTCCATTTTTATGACTTATTTAATTGCACATGATGTATTTAAAGCTGTGCGTCCTCTGTACCTCTCGGATCTGTTCCTGCTCCAGATCGTGCCTCTTAATCATGACTTTGCGCTTGAAGGCGCGGCAGTTCCTATCGTAGAAAACCCTCTGCTGGGCCAGGAGGTGGGCCTCCTCCTCGGCCTGGGAATGTTGCATGTTCTCCTTGTGCTTGGACAGACGCTCCTGCTTCTCCTTCTTAGGTGTGCTATGGTCCTCGTTCATCTCCTGAGAAAGGAGCAGAGCAATTGAGTGAAGTACAGGACAAAAGTTATCAGTTCATCTGAACTGTGACTGGTACAGGTGGACAGTTTATCAGTTATCAAAGGTTCATTTATCCATGTGAATATCAATCTAACTGGTAAAATAAAGACAATAGCTGGTTGGTTTAGGACTATTCATAATAGGCAGTATGTGAGGAGACATTAGTCTGAACCAATGGATATGTAAAAAGCATAAACAAGCAGAAAATGTCCAGATTATGTGTTGAATGTGAAAATAAACAAAGCCTCCGTAAACACTGCCTAAATAAAGAATAGTGTTCACAGCAAACTCCAATTGACCTTCTGTCTCGAACTACAGATGACTTTCATAGCCAGAGGAGGGTTCAAAAACAAGAAAAAAAAAAAGAGCAAAATCTATGCCCCCTTAGTATGAGTTCTCTTTCTCTTTCATGGGCTTTAAGGTAATCTACAACTCGAGCTAATGCACTTAACACATGAGCCTGATCCCCGCTCTCTGTGGTGTCTAATTCCGTTATAGCCCTCAGTTGGTGGGAAATATCTCTCCCTGCCAGCGATGCTTTCTTTTAACTGTGCTGACCTAATTTTGGTCACTTATCTTGTCGCTGAAAACACAGTGTATCACACTCCCAGCCCACAGGAGTATTCTCTGGACTCAGTTTCAAGGTTGTGGAGGCACATAAATGCATATTGTGCACATCGATTTGTGGTTTTCCATTGTTTGTGCGTATATACAGTACATGTGCAGGAACACAGTGAGTAGGCTGAGTGACTCAACACAACTTCCAAAAGACCACTTCGACCGTACTGAATGTGCGTGTTTGTGTGGAGGAGGGCTGATTCAACGGTACACGGCATACGGGACCATGTGTCACACACAAGAGAGGCGTACAAAGGAGCTCGCCTGGGGAGGAATAAGGAAACCAGCAAACATGGCACACCTCCTTAATCTTCTCCTTGCAGAGTTTGTACTGCTTCTTTTGATTATCCAGAAAGGTGGTCAGTTCCTTCTTCTGCTGGGCCACAATCTGCTGCTGGAACTTCTTCTCATCCGCCAACGCCGTCTTCATCTGGGGTACACATGAAACAGGAGGGAAACAGGGGTGAGGGGCTGTTAGCTAAGCATGAATACAGGCTACAAACTCACCAATAAACAGTGAACAAATAAAGTCATAATAAGTAGGGTTGTACAATAGAGGTTAAAATCTACAGTATGTCAGGTTAAATGATCAGACTGACCTTGATAACGATTAGTCATTTCTGGTATTTTTGAACCGAAAACGGCAAAACATTCTCTGGTCACAACTTGTCTGATGTGAGGATTTGTTGTTGGCAATCAAGAAAATGATTTGCAGATTAATGGACAAATGGTGAATGAAAACAGTTATTTGTTGCAGCCCTAAATCTCCCATCGGCGCACTTTTGATATGTTTGTCATGCATTTTATATTATGACCAGTTAAAGACGCTGGACATTTTTCATTGCTGGCTGTTGTACCTGATGTAAGTTTATAGATGTTTAAAGAAAACTGCAACATCAGCAAATTTAGGTCATTGTTGGAGTCATAATGCCAGTTGTTTGGTTAAGCTGATTTACTGAAAATCATCACAGTGCTGTGGGTGCTTTGAATAAAAGTATCCAAACAAAATGGCAGAATTGCCAAAACAACCCATTTACAGAGCAGAAACATGCTGTTGATGTCGATGTCTAGTGACTTATTGATTTAGCTGACTGACATGTCACTCGTGTGTTTATGTGGCTGTTTAGGGGTGCGTGCTGGTCTACTGTATATGAATAGATATACTATCTGTCTGTCTGGTCCGGCATGCTGCGTGCTAATCACAGAGATATGCAGCTTGTTTTTCAGAGCCTGACATTCTGTGACCCACTTCTGTTGTTGTGTTTCACCTTATGTATCATTGGGTGGCAGCAGTGTGTAAAGTCTTGACAAAACTTTCCTTGGCATTCAGTGTAAGACTGAGGTTAGAGTTTAAAGGGTTCAGAATAACATGATTTTTCAACAGAATTAACAGACTTTCCTCTAACAGCTATAGAATCACTTAAACTTCAACATGATGGCCTCCTGTTTTTCCAAAACAGACCTTATCCCCCAGCCACCTGTTGCATGGTACATGAAGGTCACTGTGATCATCTGTGAAATAACTTAGGGGTAACTGTACTTATGCATCCACTCATATCCCACCTCCTTCTCGGTGTGCACGGCGTGGCGTTTTGCCAGCTTTTCCAGCTCGATGTAGGCATTATTGGCCTGTGTCTCCACCTCCTTCTGCAGCTTGAGCCGGTGCTCGTCCATCTCGGCCTTCAGCTTGTTCTCCAGGGCGATCAGCTGCTTCTGGTGCTGTCGCCGCATGCGCTTGTAACCCGACATCTGCTCCCGCAGCTCGCTCTCCTGCTCATGCTCGTGGATCTGCTTGGTCACCTGTGGAGAAAGTGAAGTTTTGAGATCTGAGCTCTGCGATATCTGATTTTTGTGATCAGTCAGAAAACCAAATGATCAAACAGATGTATTAACATGTGGAGTGCATCCAAACAGCAATGTTTACATGTCACCTGATCAGAAATATGCAAATATGCAATATTTATTTATCTGGGGTATATTTTCCAGAACTGAAAACAGAATTTATTCAATACTGTAAAGCATTACAGTTCAGCTGCTGCAATCAGTCAGCAACACATGGAAGTCTTAAAGAGGGTAGAAAGAGGTGATGGAAAATTAAGACCTTAAAGAAGAAACACTGTGAAATCCCTTTAGATGAAGTAACCACTAGAACCCAACAAAAGCTCTTTCATCTGACCATTGCACATACACAGTCACTGCATAGACAACCACAAAGGATCTGAAATATGTTTAAGTCCAATCAAACAAGAAAAAATAAAAATAAACACCATGTTAAACTGCTACACAATTAAATTAATTTTTTTTTTCTTCAAAACCTGCACCTGACACACCAACCTGAGGACAGAAAGGGTTCTCCACATCTAGGTAGTATTCGCTCCGCATCTTCTCGTAACTTCCACCTGAACTCCTCAGGCCAAACATGATGGCGACTTTAGCCAAATGCACCAGCATCCAGGAACCTTGTGCAGCATCCTATGCCCGACAGAACCCTGTCTGCGCTCTGATGCCACCCTGAGACCCCACCCTTACTGGACAAGGACCCCCCCTGCCCACCCCTCCTTGGTTCGCGCCCTGGGCACGCAGCGGCCGAGGCAGGCGTGTGAACTGTGAATGAGGCAGGCCAACCACACGGGCCAAAAAGAGCACAGAGCGGCTCTTTAGTCGGGCTAACGCTAAGCGGCGGACAGCAGGTGGGTCACATGAATACCTCATTGAGAAAGAGTGAGAGAAGTTGGGGGGTGTTGGGATAGAGAGGAGCAGGCAGAGAGATGAGGGGAGGGGGTGGGGGGTGGTTGCAAAGGAGAAACAGCAGATGGAGAGTGACTGGGAGAGAGTTAGAAGAGAAAAGAAAAAAATGGAAGTAATAAGACGTAAAATAAGGGCATCTAGAGGGAATAACAGGAGGGGGGTGGGAAGAGTAGGAAATAGGTGGAGGTTGACTCACTCCCCCCCCTCCTTAATCTGTGTTGAATCAATACCCCACTGTAACAGCAGCTCCAAATCCTAGTCACTTGCCTCGCTGCCACCCTGCATGCTGCCACAAAGGGCCAAGTCACGTCATGTGACGACCTCTTTCACACAAGGCTCAGGGACTGGAAAGGAGATCATATTCAGGGAGAGGAGGGGGTGGGGGCATGCAGGCTAAAGGTGAATGTTGCTGTGCTCAACAGTGGAACTGAGCAGCTTACTATTTTGCTTATTTTGCAATTCAAGGTGGTCTGTCTTAAAGAAAACATGTACTTTAAAGAAGGGATTTGTTGAACAGAAGAAAGGCTGTGGTGGTGGGGGTCGATGTGGCCGATATGTTTAGTAGCAAATAAGTAAGGCGAGCACTCACAAAGTGTCTTCTTGTATTTTTGCTTGCATTAAATGAATGGCAATAGTCCACTTAGACAGTTTGAACTCTGTGTGTTCTCCAGGTGTCTGGTGTCAATGAACATGACTTGACCTTAGCTCCGCTCCTCAATAACTAATCAGGGACTATCACCAGTTTTAAACACACATTTGTTCTCCTGGGTGAGTGCACCTGAAAGGACTTTGAGAAATGTATTCAAGAACAGAATGAGTGGAGCTAGTTCTGTTCCTCATTTTGCCCATGATATGAGTACAAACCCTGTAACGGAGCTGGTCATAATGTTGTCCTTCAGTGTTGCAAAGAGGACATTCAATGTGCTGAAAATGGAAGACACTCTGCACAATACTGAAATTACTCCAAGCCAAGATAAAAACAGGAGCACAAAATAAAATATAACATGATAGAAGTGAGCAGCTCTTTCATTTATAATACTGTATTTGAAAATTTAAGAGCACATCTTCCTTCAAAAGACTTGCAACACTCATGTTCTTCCCTATTAGATTAAGAAGGAGTACAAGCTTCAAGTCTGAACTGGCTCTTTGGCAGCTACAAGACAGAAGGAGAAGACATGGCTGTACTTTTGAGTGTTGTTACAGATGTATGGTAGCATATGGTGAAGTCATCTGGCTAAAGAGGGGAAGCAAAAAGCCTCTACAGACCCTCGTTTATTGTCCTGTTTTCCTGTAGGTGCACGAACATGGGGGTCTCTGTGTTCTCATATGTCATCTCTTTGGGACTCAAAAGGTGCATCTAGTTGAAACACAACCTCTGACATGCACCTGTGAAGTAAGCTTTATAATTCATTTCTGCTGTATAACTGCATATGAAGTACCAATGAAGCATACTGCTATAAGTCACCAGCTTTAGCTGACTGATGGGGCAGGTGCGTGTTTTGATGCGTCTTAAACTTGACTGTAATCTGCTGCTCTGCTGCTGACGTGCTGATAGGTTTGCAGGTTGTCAGGTTACAACCTTGCATCTGAGAGCTGAAGTCGAGTCAAGCGACGGATGAGATGAAATATTTTACAATGATGTCGTATCTCTCGCAGCCTCCAGTCACCTACTTCATCTGACCTATAATAACCTCTGTCCTCCCTCTCACATGCTAGTGATGTCTCACATGTGTTCCTCTTGCTTTACATCCATCTCTGTCTGCTGTTTCCCTCCCCCCTCATCCTTTTCCCTTTCCTCCCATCTCCCTCGATAATTTCTCATTCTGCTCTCCTTCTCTCTTTTCCTCTCTCTCCATATCATCTCTTAATCAAGTTTCACACTTTGCTTTTCTCTCTCTGTGTTTTCCTGCCACCACATCAGATCAGACTCTTCATGTAACCTCTGGACGACAAAGCCGATCACCTTCTTTTTGCCTCTGTCCCCCCTTGTCCCCCCTGTCCTTCTTTGTCAGTCCAGATTTCAATCTCCATGGCTCTTTTGCCTCACCTGTTTGTCGATGTGTCCTTCTCATCCCCCTGATATGTGCCGTCAGCGTCCACTATGCTCTTTTATTTCATTCACCCTTTAATCTCTTCAGATCTCCCTCCATAACCATGTTTTCCTCCTTTGTCTTGTGCAAATAAGACAAATGTTCATTCAACATAAATTTCTCCATGCAGGCATTTGCAACAGGATGCAACTTATGTATGTCTGGCGGTATGTTTTTTTTAATTTTTCTTTTCTTCTTGATCATGTTCTCTCTCTTTTCCTGTCCTCTCTCTTCCCCTCTTTGCTTTATCTGGCGATCCATCACCGCTCACCATCTGGACCCCCCGTTCTTCTCTCTCCATCGCTCTTTGTCTACCTGCTGATTCCAGTCTCAGCGAGTCGAGGCCAATCTGAGGACGTCTGCACTTGACAGAAAAAGATGATGTCATCTCTTTCAGAGCCGGCAGGCAGGACCGGCGCTATCACGCCACAGAGATACTGTGGTTTACACAACGCCGCCTCTTTTCAAGACAGACTCAGTTACACATAGCTGCCGACACAGCGTGTGCCACCTCAGCTGCTTCATCTGAGATATTATAGTTTGACTTTCAGCCAAAAATTTGTAACCAGCCAAAAATTCTCATCTGACAATATTTCTGTGATGTAAAGTGACACTTGACAGGAAAAGCAGTTAAGAAAAAGAATTACGCAATTTGAAGAGTTGGGGAGAGGGAAGATTTAGTTAAAGTTTATTTATGTGAGTAGAGGACACAGGATACAATTACATGCCTTAACTGCAAAAGAACAAACTTCCTTAAAGTCAAGGCTCTGTCCTGTAACCCATGTTCTCTGGTAAGATCTCACCAGAACACCCTTCTAGTGTAAAGCAAGGGATAAGTAGGCTGATACCACCATACCCTGTCAGCAGGAGAATGAAATCTGCTGGTGCCAGGTTTGCTATGTAACATTAAGGACGTTTGGTGTAGCTAGAAAGGAAGATGGGAAGGTCTGGCAAACGTTACTGGGGTTGGGCAGCTATGGTAAGCTACATGGACCTAGCTAGTGGCGAGTTTATGCTAACTGGCTTTGTGGCCATTTGCATATATGACTATTAGCTTGGTCAGCAAACAGTGCTTGATGATGATCTTCACTGTGGCATGTTTTTATTTCCAACCCTCAAATTTCAGGTACACTGTGTCGCTGGACTGAATCTTACAGCACCTACGGTTGTCTTCGTGATTAAAAGTCACGAGTCACCAAAAAGGAGACTTCTGGTCAACCAAAAACATTTAAAATAAATGAATAAAAATAAGAATAAACACTAAACAGCACACATAGTCCTGGACTATCAGTGGTTCATGCTCTGGTCAAGGACAGCATGAGGACACAGACGCACATTTTCTTTGCTGTTGCATGTCCTCTCATGTCTGTTTAAGACCTGGCAGCAGAAGGGACTCACAATTAAAACCAGAGGGTCATGGATGAGTAAACACACACACACACACACACACACACACACACACACACACACACACACACACACACCACAACTACTTACTAGTTACTAGAGCTGGTTTCCATGACAACAGACAGGGAGGGTGAGAGAGAGAGAGAGAGAAAGAGAGAGAGAAATCCACCCCCTTTAACTCAGAACACTGAGTCAGATCTGAGAATGATGTATTATCAAGTGCAGGAGACAAAGAAATAAAGGAGAGGGCGGAGGGAGGGGAGTGGTAATGCGAAGCGTAGTACAAGAGGCGAAAACAAAAGAGCGAAGTGAATGAGAGAAAAGACAGCAGAGAACCAGAGACCCGCTGCAGAGACTGGGCCGAAACCGGAGAGCAGAGACAAAGAGGCGGGAAGAGGTAAAGACCAAACGATGGACTGACAGGACGAGGAATAAATGTCAAATAGGTGGAAACAGACGTCAGAGTTGAAATAAAAAGCTGGTGTTTTAAAACTTTGGTTTGTGTCGAACATGGATCCACGTCACATTTCTTCATCGTGGGGACATAACAGTACATCACACCCAGACTGAACGTTCAACCGGCACCAACAGAAAAGGCCCTTCTGTACCCTCGTCAGCTGCTATGGTGCAAACTTAACACTCTAAGAGCGACTTTCGCTGCTGCAAGTAGTTTTTTTATTCTTGGGCTTTGAAAGCAACACAACTTCCAAGGTGAAAGTTCCACAAGCACATAAAACGTATGTTTTAGGATCTTAAAAAGAAAAAACGGTAGAAAAGAGGAAATAGTTTTGTTAAACGTACCAGTGAGGCTGATTTAATGGTGGCGAAGCGGCCCTGGTTCTTGTAGTTTTGGGCCTGGCTGCTCTTGTCGGAGGAGGCCGGCCTCAGCCCTGCCCGGTGGTCCCTGTGGATCCCATCGTCCCAGTTGTATTGATGGTCCTGTGTGAAACACACACACACAGACAACATGGAGGACTGCAAACTGAGTACAAGGCATTGATTAAGTCACAGAGTTGTGTTCTTTTAAAATAATACAAGAATAAAAGGCACTGAGGTGAGAAAGGAGTAAAAATGAAAGCGAAATCTATGCAGTGCTGAAGGACAGGCTGACAGATTTTAACCCACTAAAAACTGTGCCAGTGTTTCAACTCTTCACCATCTTTCTGTGACTTTTTAAGTAACAAAACTCCCCATTGATTTAAATCACACGGCATCTAAAATTTCAAAAGGAATCATCAGCATCTGCAAAAACTGTGTCAACTGTAACCTTGCAAAACACGATGAAATGTCAACACTCAATCCCCCAATTAGAAACTGCTTGAACATTTTCAGGAGCCCGGGGACCAAAGAGCCAATTCGTGTGAAGAGGGAACTTCATCAGCATCTGAAAACAATGTGTCACTTTCATTTGTTCTCAGTTCAGCCCCTGAACTCGAAACAACACAGTGGCTGTCTGTTCGTAAAGTGACATCCTCATTCATGCACTGTCAAAATACAAAGAGCAGATGAAGAAAGAGAATGATAGAGCAGTGACAGCCCTCTCTGCACTGATTTTTAAGTCATATGAGACATTCAATGAGAATGTCAGGCACTGTGTTGACCTGTGTGGACCGTGTATGTGTGTGATGACAGAGCAGTCAGTGGGGAAATGGCAGGGAGTGTGTGCCACTTGCCGACATGTGTACACAGCCTTTGTTCTCACAGTGCGAACGGTGTCAGTGATGAACTTGAAGTGATCTGCCAAACAGTGAGGACTGTGTCGACGGTTTCCATGGCTTCAAAGGGGGGCCGTCCTTTCCATTTCAGAGCGCACAGTTATTACCTCAGAAAGGAAGCCATTGTACAAACACGGCATTTGTTGATGCTAACTGGACTAAGATTCTTATAAACCGACATACATTTTGGGAAAAGTGTTTATTACTGTGAGAGTGCGATTTGATCAAATCATATAAGACGACAGGAAGTTGCCCATGTCTGTCATCAGGTTTTAGTCCAGGGGAATTTACTTTCACACGTGTTTATTTGTTTGTATCTATAGCTAAAGGACATCTCAAAAACCTGAATGGAAATTGAATTTGGAGGCTCGATATGGTGTGATGATCCACCAACAGCAGCACTTTAACGGTGCAGCATCACCACGAGCGGTACTCTGCCAAAGTGTTCACTCATTCTGTAAAGTCATATCTCTGCTGTTTTTATAGCTTACTGTTGTTTTTTTTGTTTGGATGACATAACATCATTGGCCTCATCTCTTCAGACAAAAGATTTTGGGAACCAGTAAGAACTGCTCACACTTCTTTCCAGTTTGCACCTCGGGTTTGGTGGTTTGGTGTGACCTTCCATCTGTCATCCAGCCCTAAATACTCATCACCACTCTCTAACCCTCAGCCCTGATCTTTACCTTCTTGGTGTGCGGGGAGGATTCTAGGGTGCTGCTGTAGTCCTGGGGGTGCATCATGGTCATGTCGGAGCAGCTGTCGTCCAGCACCTCCTGCATGCTGTTCACGCTGCTGCTCTGGCTGCCCGTGCTGACAGAGGTGCTGGGGATCGAGTGGTTGCTGCCCAGGCTGTTCATCTTACAGCTGGCTGCCTCGCTGTCCTGCAAGGGAACATCCACACACCCACATTCATAAACACATGGTTCCTCAAATAACGCTCAGTCATAACATTATACACAGGTGTGAATGTACACACATCGAGCCCAGTGTCCTTCTCCCCCAATATATACAGGCCTCTCCACATTGTATGAGAGTCACAGTCATGCTAAATTGCCAATTAACCTCAAATTTTCAGATGCGTGTATGTGTGTGTGTCTTTGTGAATGCACATTGCTCTAACTGAGATGTTGTCAGATGAGAAGGTCACTTGAGTGCGTGTACATCATAGATATTTGGGAATCAACCTGCACAGCTTTTAGGTGCAGCAGACAGTCTACCGTAACAGGCTGTCGTGTCAGGATGTTAGATTCAGCCTCCGCATCTTCCTCTGAAACCACAAAACGAGGTTTGGGGCTGAAGGTTTTCTCAGTAAAGCCTTCAGCGGCGTCCTGTTGCAGTGAGGTCTGGTGGCTGCTCTGAATTGCTTCACATGGTGTAGGATGACACTACTGAGGCTGCTGGCTGTCCATGCCTGTTCATGCTGCCTCAGGCCAGGTCAACTAAGGGACATTTCATCTCAATGTCAGGCTACTGTGGCTGCAGGAGGGAGGCTCCTGTGGCTGTGCTATGAGCAGCCATCAACTGTATTTCTGTGTTTTATCCAACCATATTAGACATGACAAAACAGCAGTTAAAAGGGCCACTCTGGATAAAAGTAGAGCATCTGGTTCCTCCATATTTGTACCATCTTGGGGTTTCATTAACATCGCCTCAGACTAAAGTGTATCGTCACCAACCTTTATGGTGTGAATCTGAGCTCAAAGAGTCCTGCGTGTCGACTCAAATCAAGTAAAACTCCCTCACTGCAGTGCAATACAAGTGCTAAATTACAATTAAAAAATGATACACTGCAGAGGGCTGAAAAGATAAGTTGATTCATTGATTGATCTTCAATTAATCTTGAAAATAACTGGCAGATTGAAAGTAAGAAATAGCATTAGTTGCAGCCCTACAGTGCTATATGTAACATGTGCCTGCCTGACTGTTGATTGTTGCTTTTTAATGACCCGGCTGTTATATTATATATTATCTCTTATTTTATCAGTTCTTGTCTCAGATGGCTCTATTATCATTTCCCTGTGAATATACACAGCTTGTGTACTTGTGCTCTTTTCTGTAATGTGTCTGTTTTATACAAACATTCCCCTCTGTGTTAGTAAAGATGATTAAATGTCGTTTTACACAAAACCCCTTAACAGATAAAAATTGATGTCACACTTCTCTTTGAGGTGAAAGTTAGAGAACTGTGAACAGAATTGAAATGGAGCTCAAATGGTTTCATGTTTTTAACCCCTTGTTCTCCATTTAACTGTTTCAACTGCTACTCCTGATAAACTCTGAAGCTCTCATCTCTGTATTGTTTTTTTCCTTTTTTTTTTTAACAAGATACTGTACAATCAAACCCCCTTTATCCCTCTTCCTCCCACCTCCTCTTCCTCCTGGCTCTCTCCCATGGGCCCGTTGTGTTTCTCCTGGTAGAGGATCTTCTTCATTTTGCGGTACTGCAGATTGTCCAGCTCACGCACAGCATCCTTGGTCCTCTGGATGAGGTCAATGAGGATGCGTGGCGAGCGTTCCCGACGCACAAAGTCATGCTGGACAAAAGAGGAGAAGAAGAAGGTGAGTTAGTTGCGTCAGAAGTTAATTAAAGAGGGATAGATTATTTAAAGATGGAATGATTGGTTTTATTTTTTTTAAATAACCTTTCTTATATAGTAGTAATATAATAGTAAATTGTTAATTTCAGGTCATGCTGATATATATACAGCATATAATGCTGATAAATGTCTGTGTGTTCTAGTACAATTGTCTTTGTGCTTTTTTACTTGAAAATATTTGCTACAAACTACACTACAATTTAAATCCATTTAATCTATCAGTTTAAAAATTAATAGCAAAGAATAAACATTTAATCAAACAAACACAGTGGTGTTTACTGGAATGATGTAGGAAACTGAAATGATATCAGATTAGCTATCATCTCATAACTGCAGCACCTTATAGATTTCACAAAGCACATTACTGTTCTCAAAGATCAAATTGTGTTTAAAAGGCATCAGATCTTACACTTTAGGACTGCACTGCCATCAACTTCTTTCACGCAACGTATTATTTCAATGGGCACCACAAGTGTGACTATCACTAGAGGGCGCCTGTAGGTTGCTTAGCCCATCCAGGGAGTCCCAGCACTCCACATCCTCAAGTACACTGAACAAATGGGATCTGTGTAAGATTGTCCATGAAATCAATTTCCATAAACACTCTTGATCCTTTTCATTCCAATTACACAAAACTGGATTTGCCTTTGGACCAAGTTTATGACCGCTTTAATTACACTACATCAAGAAATAAAAGCAATCAATGACTAATGTGCTGCTAAGGGAGGTTTCAAGTCTTTTCATCCAGATTTTTTTGTTTTTGGCCAATAAACTAAAATGACATTAAAATACTACAACATTAAAAGCATACATTAAATCAGGATGTCTTTATAAAAACATGATTATTTAATTATATTTTCGGACACAATTTTACACTAAACTGACCGGATGAAACCCATTTCGATAAGACTCCCAAGCTGAGACCAGTTCTACTTGAAGGATCCAACCTTTCAGTAATTTGATGGAGGTGTAATTTGGTGGGGTCGGGGCATTACGCACTCATGTAACTATTTATTGTGTGTTACATAAACAGCAGGTCAGAGTGGGTGGGTGAGGCTGGTAGGGGTCGGCTAAGAATGAGGTGGCAAAGATGTTTTTTTTTAAGTACGTTTTAGCAATGAACTATAAATAAAAATAAAACAAAAACATCTCTCTAATACGCTTCCACCCACTCTTACACACACACATATTCACACCTCTTAGTCACTCTCATTCATAAAATATTGTGTGCTAACATGTTTGAAATGTGTGCAACCTCAGAGTACAGGACTAAAATATACATACTGTATTAAAATAAAGAAAAAAAAAAAATAGGTCTATTTCCAGCTCTCTTTCTTTGCACACCTTCCTGTCCATGTGACAGATGCTGGAGTAATGGGTTCGTCAGTTCACAGGGGAATGACATCATGCTCTGAAAATATACATGAGTGGTTTGTCCTGTTTTCTGACGGACCTACACCACAGTGTGGGTGGTTGGCCACCCCTGTCCCATCCAGCAGGGAGAAGTGATCTCCAGGATTCTTCCTCATTATGAGGTTAGTGCTAAGAAGGAGCGACAGCATTTCCGCAGCAGCTTCAGTCCCTTCCCTGAATGTAAACGGTAGCCAGAAGTACTAATCCATCCTCAGAGATTTACTCCGTTAGGTATCAATTTGTGATCCATCTCGTTTCTGCTATAATCGCAGCAGCAGTAGTAACAATCCCTAGAGAGCAGCCTAACATGCTTAATGTATTAAAAGGAACTGTCCAACACTTAGAGAAACACTCTCACTCTCTTTCCGCCAAGAGTTGAGAAGAGAGGTGAGAAGATGGACACCATTCAAATATGTGCTCAAGGGAGTATTTTTGCTTAAACAGTGGCTTCTTATGGGAGGGGGTCACTGTGATGTTATGATTTCATTATATATATAATTACCATTACTCTCAATGAGGTATACAGAGAGAGAGCGTGTTTAACCTGAAGCCAGCTGATAGCTCAAGGCCCCCAGATTAGTGACCTGATTTCCCCTTTAAAGAGCTTGGAGGGGCATGTGCCTGTCTGCGTGTCTGCGTGTGTGTGTGTGTGTGTGTGTGTGTGCTCTATAAGAAAGAGTGATTATATGTGTGTGCGTGTGCGTGTGTGTGTCTGAGAAGAGAAAGTGGGGTATTAGTCATAAGCTAACACCCCACCCCCCAAGCTCTTTACTATAAAGCAGCCCCTTCGACACTGATCCAAAGTCTGTTTGGTACTTATCCCTCTTTAATGGTTTTTTGGCCAGGATTTGGGTCAGGGGTGTTGGGTAGAGTGAATTCCAGTCTAAACTTTGATCATATCCAGACGACAGTTCAGAGACCCTTGTTTAACTGCTACCTAACCTCACATCTTCCTCCTCATCCTCCCTAAAGTGAGCCAGGTGTGAAAACTCCTGCTCAAGCTCCCACACTGCTGAGCGTGATCACCGAGAACATAAAACTCTTAGCGGCCAATAGGATTACCTGTTGGTTACACAAACAAAAAGATCAACTCCTCAATTACAGGGAAACACAATGATCATACACAGATTAATGCAGTGTGTAGGTTGAGTGTGTTTTTGTGGGGTGCTGCTGGGCAGGATGATTTAAAAATGTCACTGTAAAGACCTGACTTGCTGCTGCATTTCACTTTTAAATTTAATGGAAGGACTTTGCCTTTTATTTGATGGATGACAGTGAAGAGTGACAGGAGAGAGCAGAAGGTTACACGTGCCAACATCCTTTAAACCTTGAGCAGCAGGGCTCATTATTGACAATTGAAGTAAACGTTTGACAAAGTACTATTATGATGAGGTCCACGTTTCCGAAGCTTTTGAAAGGTCCAACAATGAATGCTGTAATGTGTTTTTTTTTTTTTTTTTTTTTAATAAAAACGTATAAAAAGTAAAATAGGCAAAAACCATGAACTCTAATGTCCTGGTCCGCGGACAGCTGGGGACTTTTGTTGCACGTCCTTCCATCTCTCTCTCCCCTTATTTCCTGTCATCTCTCTACTTTCTAACCATCAATAAAGGCATGAAATGCCCAAAAATACTTTAAAACAGGGACAATAATTGTCACTACTGACACTGACACTAATCACTGTTTAAAAACTCACACTGGTTGGACCTAATCAAAGGACTGATGTGAAAGCACAGTTTCACACACACAAACAAGCAGTTTTATGGAGCCCATAAGGACCATGGCTACAAGGCGCAGCACAGGAGGAGTTAC